>NC_037678.1:84458224-85058224 GCF_003255815.1 Theropithecus gelada | reverse complement strand
AGAGTAAGTTAAATGATTTGATGGCTTGGGGTAGCCAGTTTCTTGGAATCAACTCATTTACATTGAGAGTAAACTTTCTCTAAAGTTATTATCAGAAGTTCCAAAGAAAAAAGGTATAGACAAAATTTGCTTGCTTTTAATTTACTTTTGATTTCAGAATGTTCCCAGAGGGTAATTGTTTCTATTTGGGCTTTTCTGTTTTTTTGTGTGTGTTTTGTAGTAGGTTTTGTTTTGTTTGGAAAAAGAAAAACAGCAAGGCCAGAATTTTTTACATAAAATTTAGGACAAAAAGCTAGTGTCTTGCCATGTTTGTTTATTCATTCTATAATAACTGTTTTGATTGCCTACCAAGTGCCAGGCTCTCTGCTAGGCTAGAGATACAGTAGTAATAATACAAACAGGATTGCATCCCTCATGGAGTCTGGTTTGAAGGAAGATGTGTTAGACAGATAAATAGTATGAGGGTATGGTAAATGTTTTAAAGGAAAGAAATAGAAGATATAACTGGGTAGAAGTAGGAGATATGAAAGTTTACATTGGGTAGGCAAAGAAGGCTTCTCTGAGTTGATGACATTAGAGCTGAGACCTGTGGAATGAGGAGTCAGGCATGAAGAGCTGGGAGAAGAGCATTGCAAATGAGGGGAGAGTGGTTAGAAAGACTGCAAGGTGAGAAACAGTGCACTGTGTGGTGTTAAGAATTGAAAGACATCAGTGTGGCTGGAGCATTGTCGGTGAGGGAATTGGTGTGAGGACAGGCTGGAGACTCAGTGGAAACTACCCCAGTAGGGCTTTGTTGTCCTGACAACAAATTGAGATTTTACTTTACTGATAGTGGAAAGCCCAAACAGTCTTTAAGCAAAGATGAGACATGATCTGGTATAGATTAACATATTACTCTGGTGCCTGTAAAGAGAACAGTTTGAGGACTGGTGAGAGCTGGAAGTCCAGACTTTTGCCGAGCTCTAGACAAAAGATGATGGTTGTTTAGCTGGCATGCCGCTCGTGGAATTGGACGGAGAACAGAACTCTAGATATATTTTGAAAGTATACGTGCTAAATCAGGAAGAAATTTAGCATAACTCCTGTTTTTGGTTTGAGTCTGTGGAAGAATGTTCTTCCATTTACTGAGTTAGGAAGAAATGTGGGAACAGTAAGTTTAAGTGGGAAGAAAAGTAAATAGGTCCATTTGTGACATAATCACTTTGAGATGTCAATTAGATATACAAATGGAGGTGTTTGGTTGATATTGAGATATAAGTCTGAGAGACGAGCAGAGAAATCAGAGTACAAATATACACTTAAGGATCAGGAGCATATAAATAGTACTTCAAACCATGGCAGTGGGAGTAGAGAGCACTGATAAGAGAAGAGGATGCAGGATGGGCCCTGAGGTCAGGTGAAGTCTACATGAGGCACTGTTAATCTGACATACTAGAGGAAGTGCTACTTGAAAGGATGGGAAAAGCTTAAGAAGCCGAGAAGGAGCGGCTGGGAAGTAGGAAGAACAGTATTAATGTAGTGGCTCACAGACACTTGGTGAGGCGATAGAGGTTTCAGTAGATTAGTGTGGGTTAAAGTTTGAGGTGAAAGGTGAGCATTCTTTTTTCAGAAGTTGCACTGTGAAGGGGAGCAAAGACATGGAGCCATACCTGAATGTACGTAAGGAGAAAGTATTTTTTTAAAGATATGAACTTTTAGGGCATGTTTTCTTTCCCTTGGGATTGCTCCAACAGAAAAGAAGTTACTAAGATACAGAAAATGGGGCAAATAAAAGTAAATACAAATGCAGGTAAATTTGTATATTTGGTGTCAGGAAGATGAGGGATTTACCTGATTGGTTTATGGATTTATACTGTTTGTTCATTCACTTGCAGAAGCACAGATAATCCGCATGAGCAGATAAGGTAGGGACCTAGAAACAGATCGCTGGAGGGGCAGGGTGCGGGAGGTTACTGCCTAAGGCAGTTGATTAAATGAATTGTCAAATTTAGGGAGACTTTTCGGTCTGGATAGCCGAAAATGGAGAGAGATGGGGCGTATAAATCTGAAGGCCAGGCCAGATACAAAACCATAGAACATGCGGCAAGAGCAGCGGTATGGGAGGCCTAGGCAGAGAAAGAGAGAACTAGCTGAGCCACAAAAGCAGCATATCCCTTTTGAATCATGCTGGACATGGCTTTTCAAAGACACATTACAAAGCTGTGTGCCCCCATTCGTGTATGTGGTTATTCAGTCAGCAATTATTGAGTGTCAAAATCACCCGGTCCTCCCATATGACTTTCAGCATGTTACAAAATATTTAAATAAATGAGATTGATACAGTTTTCCCATACTTTACATTTTAATCTGACTACCTATGGTACAACTGGACTTTTTAAATATGTGTTAGATATATATCATGTATATGCTCGAATAGATGGATTTAATGAGTTTTTACTCAATTCTGAACCTTTTCCTCCCCAGCAAAAACTAAATTTGTGCTTAACAGTATCCAGAAGATATAAAGAAGAATATACTGAATGTTAACATTTTGTACTCACGATCCAGGGATCCAGGCAGATGGTTTTAAGGATAGGTGGAAGCATGCTTATAACCTTAGGGAAATGGATTCCCACAGGGAGTCAGAGAGAAATTGGAAGTTTTTTGTGTGCCCTTCAGATATAAGGATCTATAGTAGGTACTCTTAAAGAGAGTTGGACTTTGGTTTAAAATTTACCAGTTTGTAATTTTTATTTATTTTATTTTTTTAAATTTTATTTATTTATTTATTTTTTTTTTTGAGACGGCGTCTCACTGTGTTGCCCAGGCTAGAGTGCAGTGGCGTGATCTCTGCTCACCAAAACCTCTGCCTCCTGGGTTCAAGCGATTCTTCTGCCTCAGCCTCCCGAGTAGCTGGGACTACAGGCGTGTGTCACTGTGCCTGGCTAATTTCTGTATTTTTAGTGGAGACAGGGTTTCACCATGTTAGCCAAGCTGGTCTTGAACTTCTGACCTCAGGTGATCCGCACGCCTTGGCCTCCCAAAAGTGCTGGGATTACAGGCATGAGCCACCGTGCCCAACCAGTTTGTAATTTTTAAAATGTAGAAATAAAGTAACTCAGATGACCTACATTGGTATATTAATTCATTGCTACAGTATTTACTTCATTATTAGTTTGTCAAAATAGTTTTGGATTTTAGTACCTCGGAAGTGAAATATAGTCATTATCTAAGGATATAGACCTTGCTTTTCTTTTCAAAAATACTTAAGATATAATGAATTTCACACACTAGTGTTTGAGTATATAGTTCAAGTTCTGTAGTTAAACAGGACAAAAACATTGTAAACCAGATGACTTGGGTACATTTATAGCATTTTTGCTCTAGGCAGTCCCATAGAGCTAAACTTATGTGCCTTCAAAATTTGGAGGAAATGAGTTCACTGATGCCAGACCTGGTGTTTGGCTCAGATTAGGTGCCAGGGTGAATGTTAGAGATCTTTTATAATTTTTTCTTCTATCTTTTATAATTTTTTCTTTGATTTCCTTCTAAATTGCAAACTTGGTGTCAAATAAGAGTTTTTAAATATACATCTAGGATGAGTACATTAATGAGATGAAAATGAAATGAAATATTAGAAAAATCTGCTAGTTTTCCAGTGGCAGTTGGTAGAATCTGAGTCCTAGTGGACTTCCTTTATTTTTTGTAATTCTACAAGTAACATTGTAAAGCAGTGTCAGAATATATATGCATACAAAATATTATTAACCCTAGAGGGAGATTATCCTTAACAGACTGCGTCTGATTATGGGCAGGTGATGCAGAAACTTGCTACAAAAGAGTAAATCACTAGGGTGCTTACCACTCTTCATCTGGTGGGTACTGAGACCACATCCATCTGCCCTCCAGTGAACTTTCTTAGCTTCTCTCTCACATGAATTGCTCAACTAATCCTCTGGAAGAAGTTTATTATGGGAACAATTCTCTGACATTATAAGTAACGGGAAATGAAATGTCCTTTACAGATGAATTTTTTTTTACACGCTATCTTTTTCCATGGATGTATTCTGTTACATTTTTTGCCTAAAAGGATTCTAGCCTCAGTAAGGATTGGTTAGATTTATTTAACTGTAAAACTCTATTCACTGACTTGGAGTCTTTGTTAGTATTGACTTAATAGAATCAATCCATATGTATTTTTTGCAGCAGTCTCAGAAGATGTAGTTTTTTTGTTGTTTCTGTTTTTGTTTTTTTGACAGCGTTTTGCTCTGTCACCCAGGGTGGAGTGCACAGTGGTACTATTATGGCTCACTGCAGCCTCGAACTCTCCTGGATTCAAGTGATCCTCTTGCCTCAGCCTCCCAAGTAGCTGGGACTACAGGCACACACCACCATGCCTGGCTAATTTAAAAAAGAAAAAAAAATTGTGGAGCCCGAGTCTTGCTTTGCTACCCAGGCTGGTCTCAAACTCCTGGCTTCAAGCAATCTTCCTTGCTTCAGCCTTCCAAAGTGCTAGGATTATAGGTGTGAGCCACCATACCCAGCTAGAGATGTGGTTCTTTACTTGACAAAAGATTCACTGAAAAATAAAGATAATATTTTGGAATGCAAACTTTCATTTCCCTAGTACTGTTCATCTAACTTAAGTCTGAAAATTTTCCAGGGAGGAAAAAAATGTTTTTTCAAAAAATAAAGATGTGACCTCTTAATATTTGATCTTATTAACAGTGCAGAAATGATCTGTATGCCTTATGTATCTTTTGACTAAACAATTCAGTCTAACATCTTAGTAAATTCTTTGTTAGCAAAGAAATTTTCATCATGCTAAAACTGGATATCATGTTTAGCCCTATCTTGGGGATTTTTTTTTTTCTCCCTTATTACAGTCCTCCTTTGAAGTTTATTTTTAAGACTCTTCACCAGGTTGTTATAAAATCTGAAATAGTTTATTGTGGGCTCTTTGAAATTATTTTCCACAGCTGTATGTGAAGATCTTTGTCTGCTTTAAGTATTAATTATATACAGTCTAATTTTCTCCCTGCTACAGAATAATATTTTGCATATGTCATTTGTCCATTCATTTCAAAAGGAGCTCTTGGCTTGAGAGCATAGGAGCAGTGGTAAACTTAGGGAATGGGGGTTCATATCCTAAGCAAGTGGAACCTTGATGATATTTATATGCATAAGGACATACACATACATTAAGACAGAGAAAGATTATACTCTTTTTTTTTTTTTGAGACGGAGTCTCGCTCTGTCGCCCAGGCTGGAGTGCAGTGACTGGATCTCAGCTCACTGCAAGCTCTGCCTCCCGGGTTTACGCCATTCTCCTGCCTCAGCCTCCCGAGTAGCTGGGACTGCAGGCGCCCGCCACCTCGCCCGGCTAATTTTTTGTATTTTTTAGTAGAGACGGGGTTTCACCGTGTTAGCCAGGATGGTCTCGATCTCCTGACCTCGTGATCCGCCCGTCTCGGCCTCCCAAAGTGCTGGGATTACAGGCTTGAGCCACCGCGCCCGGCCGAAAGATTATACTCTTAAGGTTAATATATTATTCCCTGAAAAAAATTTCAGATAGGACCAGTGATGAGGAACATTTTCTCTAGGGAGAAGGGCTGCATACAATAAATATTTCTTCTTAGAAGTGCAAAACAAATGGCTTGGTAGCACCGATAGGTGAGCCTGGCAGCACTTCTATGCTGACATGTTCTCTTGGCTGGGCATGTCTACTGGACAGGTGTGCAAGAGTATTAGCAGGGACTTAATACACACAGAGGAGTTTCTAAAGCCTCTTTTGACTTTAGGTTTTGCTTATCCTGTTATCCCATTAGCTGCAGTTCTTCAACCATCTTGACCATTCCCTTCTCCTGCCACACCCTTCTTCAGGTGTTCTCACATATCACCTCCTCACTTCATCCAGGTCATTATTTGTGTGTCACCTTCTTGAAGAGGCCTTCCTTAACTACCCTAACAAAACCAGCCTCCCCATTCAGTCTCCAACCCTTTTGTCCTGCTTTGCCTCTGTCTTTCCCAACTTGAAGGTATACTGCATGAGAGATTTTAACCTATTGTTCATGGCTTGTATCACCAGCACCTGGAGCTGTGCTCGCAACATAATAAGTGCTCAGTTAACAATTGTGAGATAGGTGAAATAATTTCCTTCTGTTTATTGACCATTTGTTTTTGTCTGTGAATTCTCTTTGCTCTGTGTTAATATTTTCATTTATGTGAAATCTCTGTAAGTGAAAGATAGGGCCGGGCGCGGTGGCTCAAGCCTGTAATCCCAGCACTTTGGGAGGCCGAGACGGGCGGATCACGAGGTTAGGAGATCGAGACCATCCTGGCTAACCCCGTGAAACCCCGTCTCTACTAAAAAATACAAAAAACTAGCCAGGCGAGGTGGCGGGCGCCTGTAGTCCCAGCTACTCGGGAGGCTGAGGCAGGAGAATGGCGTAAACCCGGGAGGCGGAGCTTGCAGTGAGCTGACAGTGAGCTGAGATCCGGCCACTGCACTCCAGCCTGGGTGACAGAGCGAGACTCTGTCTCAAAAAAAAAAGAAAGATAGGATATCTTTCAATAGATATAACAGAAGCAACCATTTCTTTTTTTTTTTATTGAGACAGAGTCTCGCTCTGTTGCCCAGGCCGGAGTCGGGTGGCACGATCTCTGCTGACTGCAACCTCTGTCTCCCAGATTCAAGCGATTCTCCTGCCTCAGCCTTCTTAGTAGCTGAGACTGTAGGCGCTGGCCACCACGCCCGGCTAATTTTTTTGTATTATTAGTAGAGACAGAATTTCACCATGTTGGCCATGCTGGTCTCAAACTCCCGACCTCAGGTGATCTGCCTGCCTCAGCCTTCCAAAGTGCTGGGATTACAGGAGTGAGTCACTGCACCTGGCCATTTCTTGTTTTTAATTATGAAAATTTATACATTGAGAAAAATTGAGAGAACAATACAGTGAACAGCCCCTGTGTTTCGCAGTTGTTAACATTTTGCCATTTTGTTTTTGTATGCATATACTTTTATGGCATATCATAAAAATATATTTATACAAGATATTACTATATAATAGTCATATTTAGTAGTAGTCTTTTTAGTTCAACTAGAAGATACCATATACACTTCCCCTTCCCATAACATTTGCCTTTCGAGAACCCAGGCTAGTGATCTTTTGGAATGTCTTATATTCTAGATTTATCTGTTCCTTGCCACTCAGTCCCCTGTAGTTTCCATAAACTGGAAGTTAGACGAGTGGTTCCATTAGACTCATGTTGAACAGTTTTGGCAAGCATACTTCATAGGCAATGCTATATCTTTCATATTATGTCACATCTAGGGGCATAAGATGTCATACTGTTCCAAAGGTCACTTGCAGAGGGCGGCACAGTGCCCAGCGGGGGATTTTTGTAGGCTCTCTAGGTGGTCAAACTCAAAAGGCTTGAGTGGGTCACACTTGGCCGTCATAGGTAGTCAGGCCAGGAAACACAGCAGGGCAGTGTTGGGTGTTTCTCTTCATCGCGTCTTCACGGCAGTTCACTCAGGGGTATAGCTTGGGTACCAGGAAAGGAGGCACAGTGTGCAGTGGTCACCCTGGGCTAGAAGTCTCATGTTCCACACAGGAACTGTATTACTTTGGATGTGTATTACAAAGAAATACATTACTTTGAAAGAAATTCTTCCTTTATAACATGCAGTCACTCCATGCAGAAGCATTGTATTTATTCCATTCATATACCCACAGTCTTCTTTCAGTAACATGTTTTTTCTCCCTTTAGTTTCGACACATTTATTGTTAAGATTATTCCTAGATATCTTGTGTTTTTGTTCCTAGTATAAACAGAATGTTGCTGATAGTCCTGTAATTTTTCACCTCTTATGTTGGTTTATTGTGCCAGGTATAAAGAAAAAATCGGTAAAATCTGCAAAAGATGGCACATCTCCAGAAGAAGAAACTGAAGTAGAAAGACAAAAGGTAAAAGGCGGTTATTGTTACATGCTCGGGGGATAATTCATAGGCGCAATTTAAATAAAGTTGTACATGTCGCTAATTTTCAAAAACAACTTATTTTAGCAGTGACATTTATAACTAAATTGTGAGAGACTTAATTAAATATTTTAGCAGCGTAGTTTCTAAATACAGTGTTTTTTTAATCAAACATAATTTCTCCAACTCGTACAAAGTTAAAATTTACCTCAAACTCAAGGGTATTTATTTTCCTTTATAAATTAAGAGGAAATTATCTCACTTTTAAAAACGTTTACTATACCTGAGACAGAAAATACCCTTAAAACCTCAAAGTAATATTGCCATAAGTTTTAATTCAAACTGAGTCTGTCCTGTAATAGAGTTTGTGGTTATGGTTTGCCAAATGCAAATTTCTGATTTTTGTATTGTGAATACATATATTGAACGTACAAAATTACATTCTTTCTTGGAAATGCAGTGAACCTATGCTTCAGTGACCCGCTATGTCCAGAGTTACATTCATATGTGCTTTTGCTGAGGCAGGAATTGAAGGCAGCAGTGCTCCTAGGGCTGATGTTCACATGTCACTGCCAGAAGTGTGCCTGACTGGCCACCTAAACTCTGCATCTTACTGTATCTTCTATTCTCTATTCATTGCATATACAGCAGTACTCATAAAGTTATCTAAACAGCAACAAAGAAAATCAATTTTTGTGGAAAATGTCTCTGAAAAGCCAGCTACAAGTGCCAGTGATGAAAGGAAATTAAGGTAGTTTAAAGTGGTAACATGGGAAGATCCACAAAGGTTGAGAGCATACTCTGTATTTTTACTAGTGTATATGGTTATTTACTTGATTTTTGAGGGTTCCTGTTTAATCCCATGGTTGGTAGAAAATACCCATTTCGTGTAAAAAGACATTTACTAGATTTCAGAAGCAGATACTAAGATCCTACCTTCATAGAACTGTATCAGTATTGAAATAGTAAAGGCCAAAAAAAGCAAACAGCAACAACAACAAAAAAACCTACTTGTTATAAAGTTACATATTTAGAAAGTATGATTTGCATCACAAAATAAACTTTTGCTAGATTTAGTGTCATTGCACAAGAAGAACAAAGTGAAAATGAGAACTTTTTATTTGAGGGTACTTGGGGACTCTTGTTCCTGCAGCCTACTAATGAGTCACACTAAGTGAAATGGGGCCTGGTTTTTAACTACAAGGTTTTATCTCTCCTGCTGTCAGTAATGTTGCTTCCAGAGATTCTGCCTTATTGCTATATAAAGATCTCTTTGTTTTGGTAATCCACAGTCAGTTTACAGATGACAGGTGGTACCCCAGAGTTTTAGTGATTGAGCCTTCCGTTCTAGAAGGGATATCTTGTGCCCTATACTCCTTTTAGGGGGTAAAAAAAGCACTGTTGTACATTTGAACTTTTTTTTGCTCTTCACAGGCTGAAATGGCTTTGCTTATGATGGATGAGGATGAGGACAGTAAGAAACACTTCAATTACAACAAGATTGTGGAGCACCAGAATCTGAGCAAAAAGAAGAAGAAGCAGCTCATGAAAAAGAAGGAATTAATAGAGGATGACTTTGAGGTAACCATGGACACCAGGCACTAGTCTCTTAAAGCTGGAATTGAATCTAAAGTCAGCTCTGCAGATAGAAATTGAGCATAGTCAAAGTTACCCTTGAAAATGTCTTAGGGGCCAGGTGCAGTGTCTCAACGCCTATAATCCCAACATTTTTGGAGGCTGAGGCATGAGGATCACTTGAGTCCAGGAGTTCGAGACTAGCCTGGGCAACATAGTGGGTCCCTGATCTCTATGAAAAATTTAAAAAATTAGCTGGCCAGGCATGGTGGCTCACTCCTGTAATCCTAGCACTTTGGGAGGCCAAGGTGGGCGGATCACAAGGTCAGGAGATCAAGACCATCCTGGCTAAAACGGTAAAACCCTGTCTCTACTAAAAATACAAAAAATTAGCCAGGCATGGTGGCAGGCACCTGTAGACCCAGCTACTTGGGAGGCTGAGGCAGGAGAATGGCGTGAACCCAGGAGGCGGAGCTTGTAGTGAGCAGAGATCGCGCCACTGCACTCCAGCCCAGGCGACAAAGCGAGACTCTGTCTCAAAAAAAATAATAAATAAATTAGCCAGGTATAGTGGTGCACACCTATAGTCAGTCCCAGCTACTAAGAAGGCTGAGGTGGGAGGATTGCTTGAGCCCAGGAGGTCAAGCCTGCAGTGAGCCATGATCGTGCCACTGCACTCCAGCCTGGGCGACAGAACAAGACCCTGTCTCAAAAAAAAAGAAAATGTCTTCGGAAAGACTGATGGTAGAGCCAAAGCTACTGTCTTTTAGACCAGCACAGCCAGTTCATCCCAGGATAGATGAAATCATTGTTTCTTTGGTTGAGCACCAGGTGCAATAGTTGACTTGTATTTTGGTAGCCATGTTGTACCAAAAATGTGTAGTTTTTAATGTTAGAATCACATGTAGTGAACCTCAGACCAGCAAAGGTATGCTTGAATAACAGGTTCATGTCATAACGGGTCCCACTCTGACTGTATGCAGTGGCCAGCGCAGTAAGCCATGTTTTCTCCGTTGCTGTGTCTTTTGTTTCCATTACTCCTGCCTCTTTTTGTTGAGTACATATTCCTAATGGCTGCAGAGTCCCCTAAGCATGAGTTTGAGCCCTCTACCGAAAATCTACAAATAGCTATTAGAAACTGCTTAATGACTTCCAACCATTAATGTGGAAGAACTGGCCCTGAATAAGATGGGGGAAATTTGGGAAATTTTGAATTTGTTCAAACAATGGAGGGTAGAATACAGATGGCTTCTAAGTCCTTACAGAAGGATTTGGGGGCTACTCTGTAGCTTCTGTTATTTAAGTCAGTTTCACATGTGCTCCCATTCCAGTGAGGTTTTTATTGAGTTAGTTTCCTTATGAAAAGCAAAGAATGATTTGTAGTCATTCTGTCTTCATATATTAATAATCATACATATAAATATTTTTGTGGGTTTTTTCCTTGTTCTGGGTATTGAGTCTCTTGTCGTCATGATAACGAAGTAGAGCTACAATCCATCTCCAAGTGGACTTGTGTTTCCTGTGTTTCCCTTTCTTGCTGGTTACCCATCTGCCTGGCAACCCTCAAAGGCTGGCTGGAGTTAAGGGTATACTCTTAAACGTGGAACCACAAATTTTTATAGAAAGAAGATAAATTTGGGGATTGTGTCTGACCAGACCTTGATCTCGGATGGATTCTTTGCCATAGTGGTCTTTAAATCTTTCGATCTATGGATCACCTTCAATAGTTCCTTATTTATGGCACCAAGATTAAAATTTTTAAAAATGTACTAAGAGTTCAGGGCCTCCAGCAAATGTTCTGCTTGGCTTATTTATGCTGGTGAGAAATTGATTTTGTGCTGTAAGCATGGGAAAGCCCTGCCTCACAAACCACTCCTCCAGTCATTTTGTCTAAGTGATCATTGTAGTTACCAGCCATCTCATATATATATATGGCCCACTGTAATTCCCTTTGAAATACATTGTCCTTGCATGATAAGAACAGGGTGCCCCACAAGTTGTGGTCCACAGGTAGGCCATAAAGATCTATGGAAAAACAGTTTGCTAATGAATCAGTACAAACGCTCAGGTTTGTGTTTTATATAATCAACTCACCAACTTTCTAAATTTGGCCCCATTTCTGGCCTTTTGCTTTAGTAATTTTGTTTAATTAATTTATTATTTATTTATTTTTTTGGATTTGCAGGTAAATGTTAGCGATGCACGGTTTCAGGCAATGTACACTTCCCACTTGTTCAATTTGGACCCCTCAGATCCCAATTTCAAGAAAACGAAAGCTATGGAAAAAATCCTTGAGGAGAAAGCCCGGCAAAGAGAACAGAAAGAACAAGAACTTACACAGGCAATAAAGAAAAAAGAGAGTGAGATTGAAAAAGAATCACAAAGGAAGTCCATTGATCCTGCTTTGTCAATGTTGATTAAATCTATAAAAACCAAAACAGAGCAGTTTCAAGCAAGAAAAAAGCAAAAAGTCAAATAACTGGATGTTACTTATTTTTGAATTGAATACATCTTTTCCTAAAATGTACAGAAATAGGAGGAGGAATATTTATTGGGAACAAAGCTATCTTTCAAGAATATGAATAAAATCTTTTTCTGAACATGATAAAATTTTTCTCCATAAATAATTATACTTAATTGTGGATGACTGACAAATTTGTATTGTATATTCCTACAGATTAGTCTAAATTAAATTACCTGAATTATAGGGTTTATAAAATTTTTGTATTTTATGATGTTCAATTCTAACTAGTGGAAAGTTACTCTAGCTTTTTAAAAGGCTGTTTACAATTCTCTGTAAAAATAGAGCAATATCTACTCTTAAGTTTGTGTAAATGTTAGGGATAATTTGAAAAAACATATATTTAATACATTAATTTCTCTGGAAGCAGGAGGCATGTTTAAATAACTATTAAAATAATTTATTTTTCTAGCCGTAAAGGATGGAAGTCAAGAACTTTTTGTTGTTTAGTCATGTTAAGTATAGTCTGTTTATGAAATTAACTTGTAAATAAAAGTGTAAAATATTTTCATTATTTTGTATTGCACTGATTTATTCCATTTTATGCCTCTCAAAGTACTCTCTGGAAAAAATATCTGAAAACTGATTTTAACTTTTAAGAGGACAACTCCATTTAAAGGCAGTTCTAGAGTTGCATTGCCCATAATTGCATTTGAAATATTCATGAGCTCTCCAGTGGTTTTTTCTTTTGGTAGCAACAGAAAATTCTTCTGTCTGTCCTTCAGATTTTTGGAATACTTCAGAAGGGTGGATATGCTGCTGTAACGTTTAAGGATATCTTAATTCTTCTTAAAACACATCTAGGGCCTTAACACTCTTGGATCTCATCTGGTCTAAATATTATAAACAACTGACCACCTATGACAGTCAAATTAGATATGCTGTATAAATAAATGTAAATAAAACCAACATTGTAACTTGGAGCAAATTATAAATATGGTAACTTCTGAAAGACAACAGGAATTTGACAAGGTTTGTGGTTAATAGTAAACTTGACATTTGGGGTATTAAAAATCAAAGCTACTGACTAGGCAAGGTGGCTCACACCTGTAATCCCAGCACTTCGGGAGGCTGAGGCAGGAGAATTGCTTGAGGCCAGGAGTTTGAGACCAACCTGGGCAATATAATAAGACTATAGGCTGGGCATGGTAGCCTATGCCTGTAATCCCCTTTGGGAGGCCAAGGCAGGCACGTCACTTGAGGTCAGGAGTTCAAGACCAGCCTGGCCAACATGGTGAGACCCCGTCTCTACTGAAAGTACAAAAAATTAGCCAGGCATGGTGGCCCATGCCTGTAGTCCCAGGTACTCAGGAGGCTGAAGCAGGAGGATCGCTTGAACTTGGGAGGCAGAGGTTGCAGTGAGGTGAAATTGCGCCTCTGCACTCCAGCCTGGGCTGATCCAGACTCAAAATATATGGACCCTGTCTCAAAATACATGTGTGTGCGTATAAAAAGGCAAGTGTGGTGGTGCATACTTGTGGTCCTTGCTACTCAGGAGGCTGAGATGGGAAGATCATTTGAGCCAAGGATTTGAGTTTACAGTAAGCTGTGATTGCACCACTGCATTCCAGCCTAGGTGACAGAGCAAGCAAGACCCTGTCTCTGTTTAAAAACGAAAAGTCACCAATGTAGCGTATATTTTAAAGACTAAAGTGATGGAAAACTCAGAGTGATATCAAAATAATAAGGGAGTATAAATAGTCTCTATAAAGGGAAGAAAAAAGGGACATTTAAATTATTTATTATAACAGAAAAATGCACAGTATCCAAACGGAACTGATTTTAACATAAAGCACTGACATTGTTGGATTATTCAGCCAAATAAAACATGATTTCTTTAGATACATCTGTGAACTCCCCACATTATCACTGAAAAGTCATAAATCTTAGTATGTTTATGAGTATGGTCTATAAAATTTATGTTTCATATTTCATTCTCTGCAGGGGAAAAGTTTTGTTCTCTTTAAACTGTTTAATTATAATGTAGTAATTGCACAAAAATCAAAATCAGAGTCTGATTTTAAGGTTTCTGTGAACCTGAGCCATTGGGTTTGGTTTTTCTGTTTTTGAGCCCGTAAGTCACTGCATTTAATTGTAAAATCTCATTTTACTAGTCAAGCACATAATTATAACAAAAAAATTGTTATGACTTAACTTACATAAGTCATACAAAGCCCTGGCTCCTTTTCTCAAAGAGTTGATATTTTTTAGGTAGGAAAAAAAATGAGAACAGCATTATCAGGTGTTAAATATTCTACACCAATAACTTTAGGGTTCTCAAATTATTGCCGGTAGTGAAATTTAGGATTAAAAAGTGGCCACCGTCATAATTCAGCAAATAAGTGAGGGTACTTTTGGTGGGTCTTAGGGTCACATTTAGACATTTAGTTGGAGTTTTTATTGCCGTTGAGACCATGGAGAGTAGGTCAACCCTGTAGCGTCCAGAAAAAGTCGTAACTTAATACTGGTGAAGCTCTGATTTCCTTCACCAGCAGCAAATCTTGGAGTTCAGTTTAATACACAATATTGTCACTACATATTCTCTGAGAGAGGTACACTAGAGACACGAGCAGGAGAGTGGAAACTGCACTCGTTCCATGTTCGTTACCGAGCAGGCCAATATACTAGATAGGTAACATCTTTGCCTTTTCTGTTTTAGAATCACTTGGTATGTGGCCAGGCTGCACCTCATACCTATTCAATCTTATATATACCAGTAGTATCCAGATTTTTTTTTTTTTTTTTTTTTTTTTTGCGACGGAGTTTTACTCTGTTGTCCAGGCTGGAATGCAGAGTGCAATGGTGCGGTCTCGACTCACTGCAACCTCCGCCTCCCAGGTTCAAGGAATTCTGCCTTAGTCTCCTGCCCAGTAGCTGGGATTACAGGCAAGCGCCACCATACCCAGCTAATTTTCATATTTTTAGTGGAGACAGGGTTTCACCATGTTGGCCAGGCTGGTCTCAAACTCCTGACCTCAAGTGATCCACCCACCTTGGCCTCCCAAAGTGCTGGAATTACAGGCGTGAACCACTGCACCCGGCCCAGATGTCATTATTTTTTAAAGCTACCTGGATAATTCCAGTGTTCAGCAAAGATGGAGAACCACTTTTTTACTTTGCTTAGAGGCAAAGAAGGCAGGCCCAAAGAATTTACTTTTGGGTCCACCAGATTGGAGACAAATTAACTTAATATCAGCTATATCTGTTAGCTCTTACTGCTTAACAAACCACCCAAAATCTAGTGGCCTAAAATGGCATTTATTCCTTCTTATGAGTCTATAGTTTGGCTCGGCAGTTAAGATCCAGCTCAGCTGGGGCTTGATGACTCTGCATGAGGACTCCAATGGTTCTAGGGTGGCTAGAGGATCTCTCATCTAGTAGACTAGTCCAGGCCTTACATGTGAC
Organism: Theropithecus gelada; assembly: GCF_003255815.1. Lineage (NCBI taxonomy): Eukaryota > Metazoa > Chordata > Mammalia > Primates > Cercopithecidae > Theropithecus > Theropithecus gelada. Next base: position 85,042,762 of record NC_037678.1, on the reverse strand, counting down.
AGAGGGTTCCTAGCTATAAGAAAGAATAAGTCCCAATGCACAAACATTTTCAAGCCTTCAACAGTGTCACATTTGCTATTGTCCCACTGGCAAAGAAAATCACATGGCCAAACCCCAAACCAACAAGTGGCAAAGTTACAATGCAGAAGGGTATACGTACAAGGAGGCATGAACAAATTGTTGGTTATTGTTAAAACCATCAACACATTACTTAGGTTTCCTCTTCTGTGGAAAAAGTATTTACCATCTATTGGTCTAAATAACACAAAGTTGTTTGCAGTTTTTGGCAATTACAAAACTGTAATTAACGTATAGGTTGTTGTGTAAAACATAGGTTTTCCACCTAGGACATATGGTAAGTTTATATTTAGCTTTGTAGTAAACTGCAAATTTACTTACCAAAGTGGTTGAACCATTTTACATTCCTATATATGAGTTCCAGTTGCTTCACATCTTCACCAGCACTTGATATTGTCAGTTTTTGTTGATGCTCATTTTGGGCTAGTGTGTTTTTGTTTTATTTGCCATTCTAATAAGTGTTTACCTGTATCTCATTGTGGTTTTAATTTGCATTTTGCTAATGACTAATGATGTTGAGCATCTTTTCATGTGCATATTTACCAACTGTATATCATCTTTGGTAAAGTGTCTGTTCATGTCTTCTGCTCCCTTATTTTAAAATTGAGTTGTTATTGTTTTCAGAATTGTTTATATATATTATATACAAGTCCTTTGTCATGTATGTGATTCGCTAATATTTTATCCTTTTCTATGGCCTGTGTCTTTTCATTCTTTTAACAGTGTCATTCACAGAGCAAAAATGTTTTATTTTTATGAAGTCCAATTTGTCAGTTTTTTCTTTTATGGACTGCCTTGGTGTTATATCTAAGAACTTTCTTACAAAACCAAGGTTACAAAGACTTTTTCCTATATTTTCTTCTAAAAATCTTATAATTTTATGTTTTACATTTAGATCCATTTTACATTTTAAAGTAATTTCTGTATAAGGTGTTAGGGTTTGGTTGACACTCTTTTTTTTACATATAACTTAATTTATTTCAGCATTGCTTGTTGAAAAGTTTGTTCTTTCTCCACTGAATTGCCTGAGTACTTTTATCAAAAATGAATTGGGCAATCACCAAAAGTCAACCACATAAAATCTATAACCCAATAGTCCTATAGTCATTAAATTAATTTAATTAATTAAACTCCCAAAAAAGAGATTAATTAAATTAATTAAACTCCCAAAAAAGAGATTACCAAGTCCAAATGACTTCACTGGGGAATTTTAACCACTATTTGAGAGTAATTAACGCAAATTTCACGCAGTCTCTTTGAGAAAATGAAGAATCAACACCTCTCAACTTACTTTATGAGACCAGTATATCCTTGACAGCAAAACAAGACAGTATAAATACAGAAAACTACAGGATGATGTTCACTGTTAGTATATGTGATTGATTCCAGAAAGTCAATCTGTCTCAGGAACTTAGACATACAAATTCTCAAAAAAGTATTAGCAAATCAAATACAACAATGTATGCAAAGAAATATACACCAGGACAAAGCAAGATTTATTCCAGGTATGCAAAGCTGGCTCAGCATTCAAAATCAATCAATGTATGCCATATCAACAGACTTAAGTGAAAAACATATGATCATATCAATTGATGAGAAAGGTATTTGACAAAATCTAACGTCTATTAATGATGAAAACTTCTCAGGCTGGACACAGTGGCTGAGGTGGGTGGATCACCTGAGGTCAGGAGTTCAAGACCAGCCTGGCCAAAATAGTGAACGCTGTGAGACCAGCCTGGCCAATATGGTGAAACCTTGTCTCTACTAAAATACAAAAATTAGCCAGGCATGGTTGCATGTGCCTGTAATCACAGCTACTCAGGAAGCTGAGGCAGAAGAATCACTTGAACCTGGGAAGTGGAGGTTGCAGTGAGCTGCAGTCATGCCACTGCACTCCAACCTGGGTGACAGAGTGCAACTTCATCTCTAAATCGATCAATCAATCAATCAATCAATCAATCTCTTCAGCAAGTTAGGAATAGAGAACTGCCTCAACTTGGTGAATAGTATCTACAAAACACCTGTATCTAACATCATACATACTTCATAGTGAAAGACTAAATGCTTTTCTTCTAAGATCAAGGCAAAGATGTTCACTCTTACCACTCTTATTCAGCACAATAGTGGAAGTTCTACCCGCTGCAATAGGGCAAAAAAATTAAAACCATACAGGTAGAAAAGGAAGATGTGGAACTCTGCATACTTGCAGATGACATAGTTATCTACATAGAAAATCACAAGGAATTGCCAGGCGTGGTGGCTCATGCCTGTAATTCCAGCACTTTGGGAGGCCGAGGTGGGTGGATCACCTGGGTCAGAAGTTCGAGACCAGCCTGGCCAACATGGTGAACCCCCGTCTCTACTAAAAATACAAAAATTAGCAGGGCATGATGGTGGGTGCCTGTAATCCCAACTACTCAGGAGGCTGAGGCAGGAGAATTGCTTGAGGGGTAGGTTGCAGTGAACCGAGATCATGCCACTGGACTCCAGCCTGGGCAACAAGAGCAAAACTCCACCTCAAAAAAAAAAAAAAAGAAAAAAGAAAATCACAAAGAATCTACAAAAAGCCTCAAACTAATTGGTGGGTTCAGCAAAGTCACAGGATAAAAGATCATACCAAAATCAATTATATTTCTATATACCAACAACATATAAAATATTACAACCACTCTAGAAAACAATTTGACCATTTCTCATAAAACTAAACTTGCGATAACCATGCAACTTGGCAATTGCGCTCTTGAACGTTTATCCCAGAAAAGTGGGAATTTATATTCATGCAAAAACTTGTACATGAATATTCATTGCAGCTTTATTTGAAATAGCTAAAAACTCAAAAGAACCGAGATGTCCTTTAACAAGTGAATGGTTTAACTATGATACATCCACACCATAGAATACTACTTACTCAGCAATACAAAGACTGAACTCTTGATTCATGCAACAACTTGGATACATGTCCAGAGAATTATGCTGAGAGAATAAAAATCAATTCCAAAGGATTATATACTACAAAATTCCACTTATATATAATATTGTTGAAGTGACAAACTTGTAAAAATGGAAAAGAGATTAGTGGCTACCAGGGAATAAAAAAAGGAAGGGTGTGGAAGGCAGTGAGTGTGATTACGAAAGGGCAACATGAAGGATCCTTACGGTGCTGGAAATGTTCTATGTCATAAGTGTGGTGGTGGCTATACCCATTTACACATGGAATAAAATTGTATAGAACTAAATATGAACACATACATACAGACGAATAAAAGTGAAACATGAAATCTGAGTAACGTCAGATGATTTGTATCAATGTCATTGTCCTGTTTGTGACATTGTACTACAGTTTTTCAAAATACTACCATTGAGGGAAACAGGGTAAATGAAACACAGAATCTGTATTATTTCTTCAAACTGCATGGACATCTACCATTAGCTCAAAATAAAAATTTTAATTAAAAAATGTGGCCAGGCACACTGGCTCACACCTGTAATTTTAGCATTTTGGGAGGTTGGGGTGGGACAATCACTTGAGGCCAGAAGTTTGAGACCAACCTGAGCAACATAATGAGATCCCATCTCTCTCTCTCTCTTTTTTTTTTTTAAATTATACTTTAAATTCTAGAGTACATGTACACAACGTGCAGGTTTGTTATATAGGTATACATGTGCCATGTTGGTTTGCTGCACCCATCAACTTGTCATTTACATTAGGTATTTCTCCTAATGCTATCCCTCCCCCTCCCCCCACCCCCGACAGGCCCCAGTGTGTGATGTTCCCTACCCTGTGTCCAAGTGTTCTCATTGTTCAATTCCCACCTATGAGTGAGAACATGTGGTGTTTGGTTTTCTGTCCCTGTGATAGTTTGCTGAGAATGGTGGTTTCCAGCTTCATCCATGTCCCTGCAAAGGACATGAACTCATCCTTTCTATGGCTGCATAGTATTCCGTGGTATATATGTGCCACATTTTCTTAATCCAGTCTATCACTGATGGACATTTGGGTTGGTTCCAAGTCTTTGCTACTGTGAATAGTGCCACAATAAACATATGTGTGCATGTGTCTTTATAGCAGCATGATTTATAATCCTTTGGGTATATACCCAGTAACGGGATCACTGGGTCAAATAGTCTTTCTAGTTCTAGATCTTTGAGAAATTGCTACACTGTCTTCCACAGTGGGTGAACTAATTTACCTTCCCACCAACAGTGTAAAAGTGTTCCTATTTCTCCACATCCTCTCCAGCACCTGTTGTTTCCTGACTTTTTAATGATCACCATTCTAACTGGCATGAGATGGTATCTCATTGTGATTTTCATTTGCATTTCTCCGATGACCAGTGATGATGAGCATTTTTTCATGTGTCTGTTGGATACATAAATGTCTTCTTTTGAAAAGTGTCTGTTCACATCCTTTGCCTACTTTTTGATGGGGTTGTTTGTTTTTTTCTTATAAATTTGTTTAAGTTCTTTGTAGAGTCTGGATATTAACCCTTTGTCGGCTGGGTAGGGCAAACATTTTCTCCCATTCTGTAGGTGGCCTATTCACTCTGATGGTAGTTTCTTTTGCCATTCAGAAGTTCTTTAGTTTAATTAGATCCCTTTGTCTATTTTGGCTTTTGTTGCCATTGCTCTTGGTGTTTTAGTTATGATGTCTTTGCCCATGCCTATGTCCTGAATGGTATTGCCTAGGTTTTCTTCTAGGGTTTATGGTATTAGGTCTTACATACCTTACATACCTTTATATTACTCAAGTCTTTAATCCATCTTGAATTAATTTTTGTATAAGGTGTAAGGAAGGGATGCAATTTCAGCTTTCTACATATGGCTAACCAGTTTTCCCAGCACCATTTATTAAATAGGGAATTCTTTCCCCATTGCTTGTTTTTGTCAGGTTTGTCAAAGATCAGGTGGTTGTAGATGTGTGGTGTTATTTCGGAGGTCTCTGTTCTGTTCCATTGGTCTATGTATCTGTTTTGGTACCAGTACTATGCTGTTTTGGTTATTGTAGCCTTGTAGTGTAGTTTGAAGTCAGGTAGCATAATGCCTCCAGCTTTGTTCTTTTTGCTTATGATTGTCTTGATATGTGGGCTCTTTTTTTGGTTCCATATGAACTTTAAAGTAGTTTTTTCCAAATCTGTGAAGAAAGTCATTTGTAGCTTGATGGGGATGACATTGAATCTAAATTACCTTGCACAGTATGGCCATTTTCATGATATTGAGTCTTTCTATCCGTGAGCATGGAATGTTCTTCCATTTGTTTGTGTCCTCTTTTATTTCGTTGAGCAGTGGTTTGTAGTTCTCCTTGAAGAGGTCCTTCACATCCCTTGTAAGTTGGATTCCTAGGTATTTTATTCTCTTTGTAGCAATTGTGAATAGGAGTTCACTCATGATTTGGCTGTTTGTCTGTTATTGGTGTATAGGAATGCTTGTGATTTTTGCACATTGATTTTGTGCAATCCTGAGACTTTGACTTTGCTGAGACTTTGCTGAATTTGCTTATTGGCTTAAGGAGATTTTGGGCTGAGACAATGGGATTTTCTAAATATACAATCATGTCATCTGCAAACAGGGACAATTTGACTTCCTCTTTTCCTAATTGAATACCCTTTATTTTTTTCTCTTGCCTGATTGTCCTGGCCAGAAATTCCAACACTATGTTGAATAGGAGCGGTGAGTAAGGGTATCCTTGTCTTGTGCTGGTTTTCAAAGGGAATGCTTCCAGTTTTTGCCCATTCAGTATGATATTGGCTGTGGGTTTGTCATAAATACCTCTTATTATTTTCAGATACTTTCCATCAGTACCTAGTTTATTCTCTTAAACTAGTTAAGAAATTAGCCGGTTGTGGTGGGCTACTCAGGAAGCTTAGCAGGGGGATTGCTTGAGCCCATGAGTTCGAGGTAAGCCATCACACCATTGCACTCCATCCTGGGTGACAGAGTGAGACCCTGTCACTAAAAATAAAAAATAAAAATAAATTGGTCGGTTTTTTTGTTTGGGTCTATTTCCAGATTCTCCAGTCTGTTTTATTCATCTATTTGTCTATCCTCTTTCCAATGCCACACTATCTTCACTACTGTAGCTTTATAGTAAGTCTTTCAACTTTGTTCTTTCTCAAAATTGTGTTGGCTGTTCTAGTTTCTTTGCCTTTCCATATAAAACCATTTAAAAATCAGCTTCTTCATACCTACAAAAAAGCCTGCTGAGATTTTGTTTTAGAAGGATGTTGAATCTATAAATCAACTTGTGGAGAATTGACATCTCAATAATACTGAATCTTTCCAAACCATGAACATGGTATATATCTTTTATAGTCTTTGGTTTCTTTCACCAGCGTTTTCTGGTTTTTTGTATACAAACCCTGCAGATATTTTTAAAAATTTATACCTAAGTGTTGCAATATTTTCTGTACTATTGTAAGTGATACTTTTAATTTCAGTTTCTAATTGTTTTTTATTAGAATATAGAAAAACAAATAATTTTGGTATATTGACCTTGTATCCCGCAAGCTTGCTAAACTCTTTTATTAATTCTAGGAAATTATTGTAGATTTTTAAAGATTCTTCTCCAAAGACAACCATGTCATATATGAAGAGAGACATTTTAATTTCATCCTTCTGTATTTCCATACCTTTTATTTATTTTTTGTGCCTTAGTACAACTGCTACAACTTCCAGTATAATGATGAATACAGGTGGTGAGAACAGATAATATCTTGCTCCCCATCTTCACTTGATCTTAGCCAAAAGGCCGAGAAGCGATCTTGCTCCCCATTTTAGGAAGGAAGCATTCATTCAGTTTTTCACCAGTAAGTATAATATTACCTGGAGATGCCCTTAATCAGGTAAAGAAAGTTTCTTTCTTTGCCTAGTTTTGTGCAAATTTTTAATCATGAAAAAATGTTGCATTTTTTTTCAAATGCTTTTTCAGCATCTGTTGTTTTCATGTGTGGTTTTTCTTTTTTAGCCTGTTAATATGGTGAATTACATTTATTGATTTTGAAATGTTTAGTTAGTTTTGTATTCCTGGGATAAACTTCATTTGTTGTGATGTATTATCTTTTTAATATGTTATTATTTGAATTTGATAATATAATGTCATGGGTTTTTGAAACAGTATTCATGAAGGTTACTGGTCAACAGTTTTCTTGCAATGTTTTTGTCTGGTTTTGATACCAGGGCAAAATCTACTTCATAAAATGAAGTTAGTAGTCTTTCCCCTTGTATTTCCTGGAAAACACTGTATTGAATTGGTGTTATTTTTTCCTTAAGCGTTTGGTAGAATTTGTCAATAAAACTATCTATCTATCTATCTATCTATCTATCTATCTATCTATCATCTATGTATCTATGTAAACCCTTTTTGTTTTTTTGTTTTTGTTTTTGTTTGTTTGTTTGTTTTTGGGACAGAGTCTTGTTCTGTCATCCAGCCTGGAGTATAGTGGCATGATCTTGGCTCACTGCAACTTCCACCTCCCGGGTTCAAGCTATTCTCCTGCCTCAGCCTCCTGAGTAGCTGGGATTATAGGCACCCACCACCGTGCCCAGCTAATTTTTGTATTTTTAGTAGTGATGGGGTTTCACCATGTTGGCCAGGCTGTTCTCTAACTCCTGGCCTCAAGTGATCTGCCTGCCTTAGCCTCCCAAAGTGCTAAAATTACAGGCATGAGCCACCACACCTGACCAAAAGCATCTTTAAATGAAACCACTTTTTTTCATAGGAAAGTTTTCAACTAAAAATTCAATTTATTTAGTTTTATAGGACTATTCAGGCTATCTATTCTTCTTGAGTGAATTTTGATAGTTTGTGTATGTCAAAGAATTAGTCATTGTCATTCAAGTTGTTGAATTTATAGGCATAACAGGTTTTTTTTTTTTTGGATTGAAAAGTAAACTTTAACGTCAAAAATGCAAACTTGGGGAGGGGAGAAAAATCACACACAAGGTTGTCACTTCACACTTGGAGGGTTGCACAGCGGCCAGGCAGAGGCGTTCCTCACTTCAACATAATGGGTGTTTTGGTAGTATTTCCTAATTATCATTTTAATGTCTGAAGGGTCTGGTGATATCTCTTTTTTAATTTATAATATATGATAATTTTTGTCTTTGCCATTTTTTTTGTCATTCTAAATAGAGGTTTATTAATTTTCTTGATCTTTTTAAAGAACCAGCTTTTGGTTTTGTTCATTTTTCTCTATTGCTTTTCTGTGTCCAACTTCTGTGGAAGGTTTCTCTCCTGCTCTCCAGAAGTCAGATTCCCAGCAAGTCCTGCCAGTGTGGCACCCGAGTAACTTCTCACAGTCCCGTGTGCTACAGCTGCTCCCTCACCAGTGAAGTTTGGACCTCAACCCACAGGAATGAAGAAGCTTTTCCAGATTTGCCTCTCATTTGAATGCTCTGTCTCAGCACTAGGTACAGTGCATGTTCCCTATATCCATGATTCCTATATTCTTTAGAGTTCTCTCCCCAACCCCCAGTTATTCCTTTGTTGTCAATTCTCTGTTACTCTAATCCCATTACAATGAATAATTATCTAAACTTACCTTATTCAAGTTACTGTTTCTGTCTACTAATTGAATCCTGACTGATATCCAAGTGTACAAAGATAGTCTAGTCACCTGACCTGTATTAGATCCTGAAAGGCCCTCCTGTTCCTCAATGTATATTCCAGCACACATTAAGGCCCAGCTATATTGTGCTTCCTGACTGTGGATGTTTCCTTGAGTTCTGACAGTTCTTGTTACTCATTTTTATAGCCCCAAAACTTCACAGCTTAAAACAACCACAATAATATGTTTTCTCAAGAATGTTTGATTTGCAAAGGGCTATAGGGGAAGGCTCACCTGTTCCCCACATGGCATCAGCTGAGGTGGCTACCCTGAAGGCTGGAAGATTTGATTCCAAGATGGCTTCTTCACATGTGTTACAAGTTAGTGCTGGCTGTCAGCTGGGAGCATAGGGCTTAGTTCCAAAGGTGATGGAAACTATTACCTTTTTTTTTTTCTTTTTTTTTGGAGACGGAGTTTCACTCTTGTTGTCCAGGCTAGAGTGCAATGGCATGACCTCTGCTCACTGCAACCTCCGTCTCCCAGGTTCAAGCAATTCTTGTGCCTCAACCTGCCAAGTAACTGGGATTATAGGCACCCACCACCATCCCCTGGCTTATTTTTGTATTTTTGGTAGACACAGAGTTTCACCATGTTGGCCAGGCTAGTCTCGAACTCCTGACCTCAGGTGATCTGCCTGCCTCGGCCTTCCAAAGTGCTGGGGTTACAGGTGTGAGCCACTGCACCCAGCTGAAACTACTACTTTTTATGTCCTTGCCTCAGTAGACACAGAGTATCACTTCTGCCATTCTTACTTTATCAGTCACAGCAATCAAAAAAATCTTCCCAGGTAAGGAAATACACCCCTTAATGGGGGAATGGCAAAGTTCTGAAATGGATTTCTGGAGATGTTTTGTAGTCATATTGGAAAAATGAGATTGCTTCATTGGCCATTTGATGAACATCTACCTCCCGCCTTTATAAAATGTATTACATTATAGTAAATATTCTATTATTTGAGATTACCTGAGTAAATCTTTATTCTTTGCAAACAGAACACCCTGGATCAGCAGAGAAAGCTCTCTACCAGCAGTTGGGCCATAGTACATAGGATCACTGAGCAGGTCAGACCAGTAGAAAGGTTATGCACGCTCTCCAAGGAACTTGAAGTGATAGTAAGTGAGAACAATGGTTGTTTCCAAATGTTTGTTCTCTCTGTCTTCCACAGTAATAGAACCTGTTAGCTGAGCATAGGGCTTTCAATAATAAAGATTATTTTACTCATTCTTCTTTGTATCCTGGTGTAGATGCAAATGACAGCTTCTAGGCATCTTCCTTTGAAGTCATCAGACTAGTTAATTTTGCCTCTTGCCTTCTTCCATCCTTTTACTCTACTGCCTGGAATGCAAATGTAAAAGCTAGAGCTTTAGCAGTCATCTTAGGTCCTGAAGACAAAAGCCACACTTGTCTTCTTAACTAGGAACACTTAACTAGGAACAATGGATAGTAGGCTAGAAGAAGCCAAGATTACAGCGGATTTTGTAGAGCATACCCACCATTTCATCCATGGACTTTTCCAAAAGTTCTATGTGATAGAAAAATTAAATCCTGTTTTGTTTAAGCCCTTGTTTTCTCAGATCTCTGTTACTTGCTTTTCTATCTATATCCTACCTTATATAAAGACAAATATGATGGCCTTTGGCTATCGTCTTTGTGGGTTATCTTGCCTTATGTTGAGACCATTGCAGATCATTTCTCCATATTCTTAAAGAAACTCTTTATTTTGCATTGTAGTCAGAGTGCTTGCATCTTGACATTCCTGGAATAGAATGCTCAACACTGTAAGGTTCCCAGCTTTCTGGATGTGGACATGAGTCAAGAGAAGTGAGACAAACCCCCTTAGAAGGCAATTGGGACCCTCTGTTCTATAAGCACTACTGGCACAAGAGTTACAAACTATTTTCAGCATCTCTGGGTTCATATGATCACCTTCCTCTAAGAGTTTATGAAGGAGTAGTTGCCAAGAGCAAACCAGAATCAGGCATAGGGGAAAATGAAAATGTGTGAGTGAGAGTCTGTGCCCAGCCTTAAGTGTGGGTTCTACATTACCCAAATTTGGCCAAAATGTGGAGATGAAAACTCCATGCTATCTGACAGTGCCAAAGCAAATAGACTAACAAATTATATTGTGTTGGGGCAAGTTGTGAGAAATTCCTGCCTTGGGGCTATGAGCTGTTTTCATGAATTTTTAAAAATTAAAATTGAGTCATTAACCTTCATCACTACACATGCTTTTTGTCTTGAGGAGTGCTATGGTTTGATGTGTCCCCACCAAAACTCATGTTGAAATTTTATCCCCAATGTGGCAGTGTTACGTTTTGAAATGTCTTTTTACTAAAATTTGAAATTAATTAGCACTGTCTTTTCTCTTGAATTAGTAGAAATAGTGTACTCGATCATACTTCAAAAAGTTCATCTGATGAGCAGGACAGGAAATGGTCAATAAAATGGATTACAATTTTTAATTTTTTATGGAAAAATGATTAAACTCAAACTAAGAGTTAGGAAAGACATTTTAGTTAGAAGCGGAACAACTCTAAAAGATGGAACAGGTTAACTCTGACAACAGCTCATTTTTCAACTAAACGAAAACTCTGAAAACAATTACTTGATTTACATATTTTCCTCCATTTGGATCCATAATTTAGACTTATAGGTCTGTCACAATCTCTCAGTTCTTCTGGAGAGCTCAAGCAGTATCAGAAACCATGTGGGGGCCAGGCACGGTGGCTCACGCCTGTAATTCCAGCACTTTGGGAGGCCAAGGTGGGTGGATCACCTGAGGTCAGGAGTTCCAGACCAGCCTGGCCAACATGGTGAAACCCCATCTCTACTTAAAATACAAAGATTAGCTGGGCATGGTGGTGGGCACCTATAATCCCAGCTACTCAGGGGGCTGAGGCAGGAGAATCGCTTGAACCTGGGAGGTGGAGGTTGCTGTGAGCCGAGATCATGCCATTGCACTCCAGCCTGGGCAACAGAGTGAGACTCCATCTCAAAAAAAGAAAAACAACAAAACCATATGAGAACTGTGTTTCTTCAGATTTCTTTGGGCTCAAGTGACCCTCCACTTCCCTATCCATATTCTTAGGAATGTTGCACATAACAGAAACCAATTCAAACTAGCTTAAGCAAAATTTAAAAAGACATGAGCATGGATATTTATTAGAAGGATATTGTGGAGTCCTATAGCACAGAATCCAAAGGCAAGAAAGCAATCAGTGCTCAAGAAAGGACTGGGAGCCGAAACTAGAATGTCCTCAGAAACGCTCCTCCCCTCATCTCTGTTTCCTGTATTCGTATTCATATTTGCTAATATTGCTGCCAATGCGTCTCTCTCCTTAGCCCTTTGGGCAAGTGGAATAAGATAACCACATCAGAATTTCACATTTTAAGTTATAGGTCTGTTTTCTATGTTATTAAAGAAATAGCTGGATGTGGTGGCTCTTGTCTGTAATCCCAGCACTTTGGGAGGCTGAGACAGGAGGATTGCTTGAGCCCAAGAGTTGAGACCACCCTGGGCAACATGGCAAGACCCCATCTCTACAAAATTAAAAATTAGCTGGGCATAGTGGTGCACACCTGTGGTCCCAGCTACCTGAAAGACTGAGGTGGGAGAATCACTTGAGCCCAGGAGGTCAAGGCTGCAGTGAGCCATGTTTGCACCACTGCACCCCAGCCTGGGTGACAACAAGACCTTGTCTCAAAAATAAATAAATAAATAAATAAATAAATAAATAAATAGTTTGTGCCTTATATTTAAGATTCAGGAATAAAGTTTGAATTTTTCACCTTGATGTCATTAAGAGAAAAACATATTATTATATAAATAAACTTACATTACTGTACATAATGCAACATTAAGAACTGCTTAGTAAGTTTACTTGTGAATATTATATATCAACTAACACAAGTTTTTTGTTTTTTTTTTTTTTTTTTTTTTGAGACGGAGTCTTGCTCTGTCACCCAGGCTGGAGTGCAGTGGCCGGATCTCAGCTCACTGCAAGCTCCTCCTCCCGGGTTCAAGTGATTCTCCTGCCTCAGCCTCCCGAGTAGCTGGGACTACAGGCGCCCGCCACCTCGCCCGGCTAGTTTTTTGTTTTATTTTTTAGTAGAGATGGGTTTCACCGTGTTAGCCAGGATGATCTCGATCTCCTGACCTCGTGATCCGCCCGTCTCGGCCTCCCAAAGTGCTGGGATTACAGGCTTGAGCCACCGCGCCCGGCCGCAACTAACACAATTTTAAGAATAACTTTCACACTACTATTTTATAACTTAGATAATAATCTGGAAGATGTTCCAAGCATTTGAAACAACTAAATGACAAAGGATCCTTGTTGTCTACAAAGAGAAGTAAAATGTCAAATATGTGACAACAGAAGAATTTTTATCTTCTCCAAGTGAATAGTGATTTTTATGTTACCAATTTGGGTAAATATATTCACTTAGAAACTCTTTTTAACCTTTGTCTTAATGGCAAACAATAAAGTTCTTAATAAACATTCAACATTCTTAAAAGAAGAACTCTTAGATCTGATTTTATTTTTCCCTGTACTAAGAGAGGCTTAGACATGCCTCTTTAACAATGTACACAACTGCTTGTGTATAGTAGATGGTCGACGGTCTAGAAGCATGCATGAGACACTGGTAAGAGGGATTGCCTCTGGGCGTCACACAGGAGGGAAGACTTACTTTTCCTTGAATATCTGTTTATATAGCTTTGTTTTACTGTGTAACACTTACTTTCAAAATGTTTTAAGTTGTCTAAGCCCTAATGAAGAGACATGTAATGAATGATTGTGAACTGGACCCTTTTACTATAAAGGACATTATTGGGACAGGGGTGGAACTTAAATGGGGCCTGAGGATTAACTGGTAGTGATGTATTCATGTTAATTTCCTGATTTTGCGGACTGCATTTTGATTGTATGGGAGAATGTCCTTTTCTGAAGGAAATAAACACTAACCTGCCCAAGAGTATTGGGTCATTGTGTTGGTAGCTTACTGTCATATGGTTTAGAAATAAATAGATATATTTGGCTGGGTGCATTTTGGGAGGCCCAGGTAGGAGGACTGCTTGAGCCCCGGAGTTTGAGACCAGCCTGGGCAACATAGTGAGACCCTGTTTCTACAGTAAAATTTTTTTTTTAATTAGCTGGGCATGGTGGCTTGCGCCTGTAGTTCCAACTACTTAGAATGCTGAGGTAGGAGAATGACTTGAGCCCAGGAGATGGAGGCTGCATTGACCCATGATCACACCACTGTACTGTACTCCAGCCTGGGCAACAGAGCAAGACCTTGTCTCAAAAAAAAAAAAAAAAAAAAAAAAAAATGAAAGAAGAAAAGGAGAAAAGAAAAAAAAAATCAAATATAGTTGTACTGTCTTGAAACTTTTCTGAAAGTTTGAGCTTTTTTTTCAAAATTTTAAAATATTAAAATTATTTTTTAAATATTCTAAGCCCTAAATTTGCAGAGAGACCATGTGATTGGGCAAAGTTAAGGCCCAGCTTATATCTGCTGCTCACCCCATTAGCTGTGATCAGTGGGAATCAGGAGGCAGTTCTCTGAAGAGTTTCTAAAACAGAGAGATTGGGGAAAAGGCTCCAACAGATGTCTGCTGCACTAACAAGAAACTATATCATGGTTCACTGGTTTTATACTACTGGATTTTTTTTTTTTTTTTTTGGTAACTGATCAGTATTTATTAACTTTGTTAATTCTCTCTTTTCCTCTTTGAGGAAGTGTGGGAGGGTGGGGGATTAGATACATGAAATGCAATGAGAATCCAAGACCAGCTAGAAAGAAGTGTCCAGGCTGTGGTCACGCTGATTGCCTTTGCTCACCTGGTGAAAATCCCATTCCAGTGATTGCAGATGGCATTTTATCATATTCTCTGCCCTGGACAAGAACTAACCTTGACTATTAACATTGACAATGGAACATTTTGGAACATTACAGAAATGGGAAAGCCATAAAGGTTTCTTCCTTAATTCATAGTACTTGGGCAGCCATAAGGTATGCTTTCTTCTGTCACCCCCACCCCTTACATTTTCTCTGAGGGTTCCCTTCTCATCTCCCTGGGAGTGTTGGACAATGCTACATAGTGGGGACTTTCCTTCTCTCAACTTTTAAGGGAAACTTCAAGAAATCATAATCTTCACTTGACATGTTTCATCATCAATGAAATATTTTAAAATTGTCTGATATAATCAAGTGTGGCCACTTAAAACTACACAAGAAATTTCCCTTTCAAGATGGAAAGATCCAAATATGTTCCGAAGTGTCCCTTTCCCTCAATTTATCATCAATGTGGAAGTTTTTCAGGCAGTCTTTGGCATTTCAGTATGTTTTCTTCACTCTCAGAGGGAAGGCACAAGAAGGAAAGAAGTGGGTACTTTAGTACCTTCATCGTGATCAAGTCTCTTTGACAAGCCAGCAAGGTAGTCAGTAGTCTTGGTCGCTCTGTTTCTGCTCCTCCATCTTTTGGGCACATGGAAGTCAATGTTCCCATACACTTACATGTGGCCATGTGCTTTCTTTGGTCAATGAAATAAGTGCAGGGAGAAGAAAGTACATCACTTCCACATAGAAATGCAAAGAACCAATATAGAATTCACTACATTCTCTTCCTCACTACATTCTCTTCCTCTTTTCCAGGGTCACTCCCAAGGTAGCCAAATGAACACCCAACTGACATTGTTCACATAGCATAAGTAAAAAGATAAACCTTGTTTTAAGCCATTGACACTGGAAGTCATTTGTTTCTGCAGCATAACCTAGCCCATTCTATCTGATACAGACACCTCATTCTCCATCTGGGCTCAGTTTCCTCATGCTGGCCTTTTATGCATATCAACAGGGAAGAAGTTCTCTTCTCTGAGAACGCAGTGTTAAAAATGATGTATTATTTGTTATGATTGTTTACATGAATTTTTTTGTGATGATCCACTTGTGAGATATCTGCCACTATCGTATCAGATTTACCCTCCTTTTGAGATGACTTTGCTTGTGACTCAGAGAAGGGCTATATTATACTATGGTAGGCAGATACTGGGATATGTTCCACAGTGCCAAGGCATTGCAGTACAGTATCCAAAGGTTTGAAAAATATGACTTTGACTGTGCTAGCAGTACACTTTAAGATGCAAGACAAATAATGGGGTCCCCACAGTGACTCGCATGTAGGAACTAGCATAATGGCTAACTGTATCCCAGATCTGCCATTTAGTAGTAATAAGTGATTTGGAACCAGTGATTTAGCTCTTTTAGACCTGATTTTCCAACTTTAATATGGTGATACTAACAGTACCTATGTCGTGGAGTAGTTTTAAGGATTGAATGAAATATTTAAGCTTATTATTACTATTACACTTCAGAAAATATTCTCAATGCCTTCCCTTCCCCAGCAACTCATTTCATTTTGACATAAGGTTGGCAAGTTTTTTATTGGAGTTACCCTTGACTGGGAGTGTGGTCATTCCTTTGAAGGTAATTTTATGTGAATTGAAATGTGAAAATGTTGGCCAAACTCATTTAAGGTCCTAACTCAGTATTGTTGAATGGTGCAAAATAAGAAAAAGGGAAACTTCATTTACATTTTAGATCTAGGAGCTAGTAATACAGGCTACATAATGGCCAAGGCCTCCACCATACATAGAGATGAGTATTTTGGAAGCGTATCACAGGTAGAGTTCGCTAGCTTCTTGGTGTCCACAATCTGGCTGGTAAGATTTAGAGGCTCAGAAGACAGATTGCCATGCCTGGAAGGCCTTGCAAAGACTTGCTGTGATTGGTTGTTCTGAGACCTTCTGTCTTTCCACTTTGATTGCCTTGAGAGGGAGAGAGAGGCTCTCCTCGCTTTATCCTCTCTTCAGATTAAGCTGACTCTCTCCGTCTAACCTTTGGGCAAAGCTGGGTCTCATTTCTGGGCCTCATTTCATGGCTTGCAAGTAAATAAGAGATTTATTGGTGGAATCATGCACAGCTAGTGCGTTCAAATGAAACACTAAACAATCTGCCAAATAACAGGACTCAGGTGCCCCGAGGAATCTCAGTCAAAAGTACCTTGAAAACCTTCTCCCAAAGATGCCACTGCTAGATGTCTCAGAAACAACTGATTTGGCAGCTCAACTCAAGTGGCATATGGGACAGAAATTGTGATTGGTCTAGCTTGGGTCAGGTGGTTCCAACTACCCAACTTCCTTGGTCCCTACCGCTCACTGACTACATGTGGGAAGGGAAGGTTGGGTCTTTTTCCAGAAGAAAGAGAAGGCAAAGCAGACCAACCCGATAGCCACAGCTTTCTTTTCTTTTTTTCTGAGAAGCAAAAAAAGCATTGGTGGTTAGCAAAACCAAATGAAAAAGAAGACAGGGATGTTCCTTTTTGTTCTTGATTAACCTCACCAAAGCTACGTTGTGTCTGTGCCAACTCAGGGAGGCAGTGTGACTAGAGGGACTTGGGAAAGACGAGGCAACTTGAAAAAAATATTGAACTCCAGAGCTATTGTGTGGCAAGAAGGCAGGTCAATGGTCTGCATGGTGTGCCAGGGCCTGTAGCAATCCCTGCCCTTGTTCTAAGTCCAGGCCCATTATTCAGAGTGATTACTGAAAGTGTACGTCAGACATGCAGGGATATAAGATTGCATGTTGAAACCACAAGAGGTTCAGACTTGTAAAATAGTTGAAAGAGATGAGATACGCAGAGCCCCACAGCCCCACGTGATTGCTGTAACTCTTGATTTCTCAAATTAAATGTATTGTTTCCAATTAATTGTGACAGTTGCCTTTTCTGTCTCTTTTATATATTTGGGGCTTCCAAAAATAACCTCAATAAGCAACACTGCCACATATTTTAAGTAACCAGGGTAACAGAAGAACAAAACAATGGGCTGTGGTGATGTCTTCCTGGAGTGTGACTGAAAGTGTGTAGCAGGACTGGCTGTGTGCAGTGGCTCATGCCTGTAATCCCAGCACTTTGGGAGGCCGAGGCGGGTGGATCATCTGAGGTCAGGAATTCGAGACCAGTCTGACCAACATGGTGAAACACTGTCTCTACTAAAAATATAAAATTAGCCGGGCGTGGTGGCACATGCCTGTAATCCCAGCTACTCGGGAGGCTGAGGCAGGAGAATTGCTTGAACCCGGGAAGTGGAGGTTGCAGTGAGCTGAGATCATGCCACTGCACTCCAGCCTGGGCAACAAATAGTGAAACTCCATCAAAAAAAGAAAGAAAGAAAGTTTGTAGCAGGACTGAAGCCACAGCAGAGACGCTAAGCCTCTTCTTCTGCATGTTTGGCAAGGAGGGACAAATGGACAGGGTAGAAAGGAGGGAAGGTGAAAAATCAAACAACTTGTCGGCTGCTGATCCGGAAGCTGGAAGCTGGAAGAGGGGAGGGGATGGCCATTGATTTGTAGGCTGAAGCACAGAATAAGGAGCAGATCTGCCTTTTTATCAGTCAAGGCCCAGCAGGAAACAGAATTCATCTCAGACGGTTCAAAGAAGGAGGCTGTAGCGGAGGGACTACCTACCAAGTGAACAAGAAAGAGTGGGGAACAGACTGAAAGAGAAGTGGCAGTGGGGAGCTGTCACCTCCCTATTGCTAAAGGGTTGTGGGGGAGGAAATGGAGTCGTGGGAGCTCAGGAGAGATGGCGCCATGGAACAGGGACTTCCTCGTGGAATTGCTGGTGTGGGGCAGGTTTGCTGCTACCATGTATGGAACCCAGGCAGACTGTGTAGCTAAACATTTAGCAGCCAGCTCCCTGGCAGAAAAATAGCCCTGATTTGTAGTGTTTGCTGATTTCCTTGGTGTAAATACCCACAGCATGCAGATCCGAGCCACCAACCTGATGTCACCAAACCGGGAGTTGAGAAGAAATGGATACAATCAGCTCTGGAGAGCCACTGTGAGCTGGTTCCAGCAACCTCTGGATGGGGCAAGAGGGCAAGTGGAGACCCACACGCTGTACATCTAAATATTTAAAAGTTATGCGAGAAGATAACACATTGTGTGTGTTCTTTCCTCCCACCTCGACAACTGTATTAGTCCATTCGTTTTGTGACGAAAGAACACCTGAGGCTGGTAATTTACAAAGAAAAGAGGTTTATTTGGCTTATGGTTCTGAGTCTCTCTCCAGTCACTGCCCCCCTGCTGAAGGGAGCTTCCATGTCCAAGATCAGGCCACCCTCCCCCGACCAGGGGGTTGTGGGGTACAAAGGCCACTCTACCTTGCTTCAAGTTGGGACAATTTCCGAGATGCCCAACTCCCCATGGGCTCAGCTGAAGTCTTTGCTGTCACTGCGCACACAAAGGCTGCAGCCAAGAAGTGTGGTGCTAGTGTCTGCATCTGGTTAGGGGCTTAAGACGTTTCCAATCATGGTGGAAGGCAAAGAGCCGACACGTCACATGGTGAGAGACAGAGCAAGAGGGAGAAGGAGGGGTGCCCGGCTCTTTCAAACAACTAGCTCAGGTGACCTAATAGAGTGAGAACTCATTCATCACTGCAAGGACAGCACTAAGCCATTCATGAGGGATCCACCCCCATGACCCTAACACCTCCCACCAAGCCCCACCTTGAACTTTGGGATCATATTTCAACATGAGATTTGGAGGGGACAAACATCCAAACTATAGCATCAACCTTAGTAGATACCATGATGCATCACCCGCATCCCTTGTGTTAGGGTTCTCCAGAGAAACAGAACCAATAAGGGGTGTGTGTGTGTGTGTGTGTGTGTGTAGAGAAAGAGAGAGAGTGAGAGAGAGATCCACTGTTTTTTGTTGTTGGTTTTTTGTTTGTTTGTTTTTGAGATGGACTCTAACTCTGTCCCTCAGGCTGGAGTGCAGTGGTGCAATCTCGGCTCACCACAAACTCTGACTCCCAGGTTCAGGTGATTCTCCTGCCTCAGCCTCCCGAGTAGGTGGGATTACAGGTGCCCGCCATCATACCCAGCTAATTTTTGTGTTTTTAGGAGAGAGAGGGTTTCACTGTGTTGGCCAGGCTGGTCTCAAGCTCCTGAGCTTGTGATCTGCCTGCCTCTGCCTCCCAAAGTGCTGGGATTACAAGCGTGAGCCACGGTGCCCAGTGGAAAGCCTTGGCCTCCTGAAGTGCTGGGATTACAGGTCAGCCTTGGCCTCCCAAAGTGCTGGGATGACAGGCATGAGCCACCGTAAACAGTCCATATTCAGTATTTTCAGAGACAGTCAAATGGTATTAGTTCTTAACAACTTCCTTGGTAATTTTTGCCCCTGACATGAGATGTGAGTTTATTGAAAACACTACATCTTCACAAGAAAATTGTGTAAATCATTCTAGGAACAGATAAAGGTTTTCAAGTGAGTTAACTTCAGTGGGTTCTGTCCAACTAATCTAATTTCCTATTCAGATGCTAAAATAATAGTAAATAAAGCTGAAGAGTTAAATTCCTACCCGTTTCCACTTTGGAGCAATTTCATACAGTACTGCTATCAACACTTTTGAAGTGCCTGTGGTGGACATAGACAACCATTTCTGCTGGGTACATACTAAGACAGGATTTGCTGCGTCACTAGGTACACATGTACATATATCCATATATCCCTTGGAATGATGGAAAATGAGGAAAGCAACGCCTTTACAGGGCAAAGGACAGGTTGTTATTAGTAGCTTCCCAAGCCTTATCGGACTCTTGAAAGAGGCACGTGGCTACCCGAAGGCACGATTTAGATTTAGGCATATGCAGAAAAGAGATGTCTTTTTTACTTTTAAATCATAAAGCAACTTGACCAAAAAGAGAGTTTCTGTAATCTCAGGACCGAGTTTTGCCTGGAACAACATAAACTTCTTTCTGCTTCACTGTACATCACAACATCCAGATTCCCTGGAAGCAGGTCCCATTAAATTACTTCCTCTGCTTGGAAAACTTAGATCTGGGTGGCTGGCTCCCAGTGTTTCTTTCTTTGTTTGACTTAGCATTAGGCTTTGTTCTGGACAGCAGAGACTATTTTTCATAATTTGGTCCTCTCCGGAGCTTTTTGGATCAAAGATCATAAGCTGGGAGTTGGCAACACACAGTAGTAGAAATACCATCTCCATTAGGATTGCCATGGTGCCATGGAGAAACTGTGCTTCCAGTTGGGTTGTATTGTTGTGCTTGATTCTATTTTAACAACCAGGGGCACATTAGACGGGATAAACTGTTCACTGAATATCTCTGGAGGCACTGACATTGTTTTCCATCTGAGTATTTTTCCTTCTGTATATCATTCATGCTGCCCTAAAAGACATCAAACAGCTGCTTGAGAGAGTATAGGCCACCAATTTTTAAAAACTCTGGAAAACAAGTAGGGTAAGCATTTTTATTCTCATTTCACCAGCGGGGAAACTTGAAACTTGGAGAAATTATGTAATTTTCCCCAGATCATACAAATAATTCAGAGCAGAATTGGTATTAAAAGTAACACCACCTCTCCCTGTCCACCAAATCACTGTGAAATGCCCCAAAACAGAATTTAAGCATGCTGGGTCCAGGTTATCTCATCAAGCATGACCATTTGGCCAGAATCAACCATATTCATTTTTCAATATTTATTAAGTTTTAATGATGTGCAGAGACCCATTTTAATAGTTGGCCAATATGGGGCCAAACCCTCAGATTGATTACGTTCATAGACACAGTGATATTCCATTTCTTCCACTGATCAGTTTTCTTCGCTTCAGTGGATGATAGTTATCTTTCTAGGGGTGGTAGAGTCTCATCTTGTAAATCAGCAACACTTCCCTCAAAATTCTTTAAGAAAAATATTCTATCACTGTGGGAATATTTTAAAAAAGAAAGAAAAACAAAATGTCTTTTAGAAAAATATTCCTTGAAAGTCCTTTAGGAAAATTATCTTTAGAGTCTTTCAGAAACATGCCACTTTGGAGAGTAACATATTTAATAAGTACTGCTTGGCCAGTTATTTCTCCAGCCATTTCTGTTGCTTTTGTTGAGTACCGGTTAAAGCTGGTGTAGGGCCCTCTTTTATGAAATGTATACTAGAATCATATTATAGTTGGCAAGACATTCATACCACGGGAGGAAAGACAGAACCAAGCTGGTTAAGGGAAGAGCTATTCACAACTGCCATCTCAGATGGGGGGCAGAGCCACCCAAGTAATTTACACTGTTACTGTCCTCTTATATGAGCTAAGTGTCCATGTGATGTAACTTCACTGTGTTCAACTTCTCTGAAACTGAGGCCACTGCTGTTTTTCCTCTTTTCACTATTCTAGTGCGAGGTCTTAGTGAACACCCTTTGGCTAGAAGTACAAGAAGCCAACTCAAACTAATATAGATTAAAAGGAGGAATTATAAAGGTATAGAGTCATCTGGCCAAACTGGAAGATCAACATGATGGACATTTGTTGATTTTCTTTCCAGCATACACTTCCCTTACCAATAGTTCTAGGTTTCTTTTTGGGAATCTGTGTGCATCTGGGGATGCTGACTCCAAGTCTAACTCTAGAGATGAAACATGTGACCTAGATCCATCCAGTCAACACAATCCATCCCATTCCCCCACCCGCACTGGCCATAGTGATTGATGCAGAGACAGGGTGACTCAGGGAACTTCAGTGGGAATTTTGTATCTCTTTCCTCCTAGATAATAGAAAGCTAGAATATAGCTCTGAGGGCTTGTGGCAACCATCCTGACCTTAGCATAATGAAGAGATGCAAAAACATCAGGTCCCTGGGGATATCTTTGATCCACTTGATCAAGTTTCACCTGAAATGAGATTCCTCTGTCTCTTTAGTCATATAAGCCAGAGGTCCCCAATCTTTCTGGCACCAGGAACTGGTTTCATGGAAGACAATTTTTTCACTGAATAGGGCTTGGGGCATAGTTTCAGGATGAAACTCTTTAACCTCAGATCATTAGGCATTAGATTCTTATAAGGAGCGTGCAACCTAGATCCCCTGCATGCACAGTTCACAATAGATTTCATGCTCCTCTGAGAAGTTAATGCTGCTGCTGATCTGACAGAGGTGGAGGCTCTTACCACTCAGGTGGTAAGGCTCACTCACCCCTGCTTACCTCCTGCTGTGCGGCCTAGTTCCTAACAGGCCAGGGACTGGGACTGGTCCATGGCCCAGGGATGGGGGACCCCTGACATAAACCAACAAAGTATTTTTCTTTCTGTCTTCCTGTTCTCCCTCTCTCCTTATTTTTCTCTCTCTCTTTTTCTCTTCATCTCTCTCTCCCCTTCTCTTCTGCCCCTCTTCCTGTCTCTCTCTTCTTTGTCCCCTCCTCTCCTTTCCCCTCTCCTTTTACTTTTAAGACCATGTTCACTGACCATATAGCCAAACATAGTTCCCCCAAAGGACTGAAAGTTCCTAAATTCACCTCAATTTAAGTGACCATCCACATTGAATTAGAATGTGTTGCACCAATCTCACATTTCTAGAAGCAAGAATTTGATTGGCCCAATCCACAGTATTCTGGAGGGAAAAATAAGGGAGTGAAGAGATTTGAGAGGCGGAAGGAAATACAAACTCCTTTGCTGATCCACCACAGCAGTTACACAGAGGGAAGCAAGATAGGTCTCAGATTAAACTGGCATCCTGATTAACCAGGTGAGTCAAGAACCCCCAGATCAAAATGAACTGAAGGTGATATAATTTTTTTTAGGTTGTCAGCAGATACATTCTCTCATTACTTGGCTTTTCTTCAACAGAAATGGAGGAAATAACGTGCTTTTGAAGAAGTGTATGCAGTGCAAGATTTCACCAAGTAAACCAAAGGCAATTCCTAGAAGCCTTTCAAAAAGAAAATGCTAAAATTCCTATGACCACAAGAGATGAAAGATGGATGGCAGGAAGCAGACGGTGAAAGAAATAAAGAACAGTGTTGGTGTTTTCAGACTTCTGTTCAGATGGGTTGCAAAAAAATGATTGCCTGTTGATTTAGGAAAGGTTTGGTTTTAAAATTAGAATTCTTTCACAGTTACAGCACTGTGAATTTCTTTAAATCTGGCACACACTAAAACACTTCTGGTTCAAGACCCTGTATTATGATTATCCTGTTGCGGTTGCAGACACGGTTCAGGAATGTTCTGTGCTTAGCTGAGCTCATTCTTCTATTTCAGAAATGTTTCAGATTCTCATTCATTTCAAATTTCCTTGGGGACAGGAGAGCTTTGAACTTCAGAAAATTTTACTTGGTCTTGTTTCAAAAAGTTATTGTTAATGAGCAAATTTTTTCCGTAGATCCTGAAGACTGCATTTTGAAAGATATTTAAAAATTTTGTGGTAGTCAGGATTCTTTCAAATTGACAGAAACCCAATCTAAACTAGCTTAAGTACAAAAAGGAACTTACACATCTGAGAAGTCTAAGCTTCATATTATTCATAGGCTTTCAGAGGGGACTTTTATTTTAAGTCACAAATAGACACTAACAAACATCAAGTTTTCATGTGTTTTAATACATGTTTACGGCAGCACTATTCACAATAGCTAGAAGGTGGAAACAGTCATAGATACATCAACAGATGAATGGATAAGTGAATTGTGGTATATCCATAAAATGGAGTATTATCTGGGCTAGGCACGATGGCTCATGCTTATAATCCCAGCACTTCGGGAGGTCAGGAGTTCGAGACCAGCCTGGCCAACATGGCAAAATGCCATCTCTACTAAAAATACAAAAATTAGCTGGGTGTGGTAGTGCATGCCTGTAATCCCAGCTACTTGGGAGGCTGAGGCAGGAGAATCACTTGAACCCGGGAGGTGGAGGTTGCAGTGAGCTGAGATTGTGTCACTGCACTCCAGCCTGGGTGACAGAGCAAGACTCTGTCTCAAGAAAAAAAAAAAAAAAAAAGGCCGGGTGCAGTGGCTTATGCCTGTAATCCCAGCACTCCGGGAGGCCGAGGTGAGTGGATCATCTGAGATCAGGAGTTTGAGACCCGCCTGGCCAACATGGTGAAACCCGTCTCTACTAAAAATACAAAAATTAGCTGGGCGTGATGGTGGGTGCCTGTAATCCCAGCTACTCGGGAGACTGAGGCAGGAGAATCGCTTGAACCTGGGAGGTGGAGGTTGCAGCGAGCCGAGATCGAGCCACTACACTCCAGCCTGGAGGATAGAACAGACTCTCTCTCCAAAAAAAAAGGAATATTATTCAGCCATAAAAATAAATGAAGTACTGATACATGCTATAGCATGGATGAACCTTGAAAACATGCCAAGTGAAATAAGCTAGACACAAAAGGACAAATATTGAATGATTCCATTTATACGAAATATCCAGAATAGGCAAAGTCATAGAGACAGAAAACAGATGTGTAGAGGCTGTGAGGAGGGGATGGGGATAACTGGAACACTTGGCATGGGGTTTCCTTTTGAGATGATGAAAATGTTTTGGAATTAGGTAGAAATAGTGCTTACACAACATTGTGAAAGTATTACATGCCACTAAATTATTCACTTTAAAAATGGTTAATTTCATGTGAATCTCATCTTGACAAAAAGGAAAAGGAAAGGAAAAGTTTTTGTTTGTTTGTTTGTTTGTTTCTTTTTGTTGTTCGTTTGTTTTTTGAGATAAGAGTCTCGTTCTGTTGCACAGGCTGGAGTGTGGTGGGACAATCTTGGTTCACTGCAAACTCCATCTTCCAGGTTCAAGCCATTCTCCTGCCTCAGCCTCCCAAATAGCTGGGATTACAGGCGTGTGCCACCACGCCCAGCTAATTTTTTGTATTTTTTGTAGAGACAGGGTTTGACCATGATGGCCAGGCTGGTCTCGAACTCCTCAAATGACTTTAAGTGATCCAAAAGTGCTGGGATTACAGGTGTAAGCCACCATGCTCAACCAGAAATAGATTTTTTAATAGTTAAAAAATACTACGAATTGTGATCATAATTATACATAATTATACCAGTGTTCTAATAAATAGTTTATTTCTTTATTTTTAATTTTGAAATAACATTTCAGACTTACATTAAAATTGCAAGAATGGTCTATAAAACTTTCATATGCCTTTCATCCATATTCCCCAAATGTTAAAATTTCACCACATTCCCCCGATTCCTTCCTTCCTTCCTTCTTTCTTTTCTTTCTTTCTTTCTCTCTGTTTCTGTATTTTTCTTTTTCTTTCTCTTCCTTTCTCTCTTCTTTCCCCCTTGCTGTCTCTATCTCTTTCTCTCTGTCTCTTTCTCTCTCTGTGTCTTTCCTCCTTTCCCTCTCTTTCTTCTTCTTTCTTTCTTTCTCTCTCTCTTTCTCTTTCTTTCTCTCTCTCTCTCTCTCTCTCTCTCTCTATACCTATACATACAGATACCTATCTAGTATGTGTGTATGTTTATATACATATTCATATTATTATTTTATTTTTGAGGAGGCTGCACCTCTGGTATTCTTTAATTCTTTGAATAATGGTGGAAATTGAGAGGGAGGGGCAAGCAAAATATAAATCATTCTATGGTCTTAATGTGTCACCTCCAAAATTCAGGTGTTACCAATGTGAAGGTGTTAAAGGTGGGGGCTTTCAAAGGTAATTAGGCAATGGGAGTTCCTTCCTCATGAATAGTGTTAAGGCCCTTACAGAAGAGACTTCATGGAGTGCTCGGCCAGCTTGCCCTTCAGCCTTCTGCCATGTGAGGACGCAATAGGAAGATCCTCAGCAGACCAAATGCCAAGCCTGGATCTTGGACTTCCCAGCTTCCAGAATTGTGAGAAATAAATTTCTGTTCTTTATAAATTATCCAGTCTCAGGCATTTTGTTATAGCAGCATGAATGGAGTAAGAAATTCTAACAAGTCACTGCCTTGTCAAGTGAACCCTAAATGTGTGGTTTGGGGGAAGAGCAGCAGAATGGGGGAAGGGTGAGAAGATGTGATGAGAGAGGAAGTTCTCAAACCACCTTGCCAGCGATGGGTTGTTGCCAAGATGACAGCTGTGGCCACCAGCACGGGAAACAGAGAACGTGATGGCTCTCGTCCAGCTCCCTGAGTACGCTGGCCAGCTAATCAACCCACCAAACTCTTCAGCCCACATTGCTGGGCTTCTTTGTGCTGTGTTTGCTGTCCTCTGCTTTTGAAGATGACACTGCCAGTAATTCTCCCCAGCTGGGAGTGCAGGTGTCGCTGATAGGACCAGTGGGGCCCAGCAGTCATCCCACACTGGGAACATATGGTGTTTACTCTTTGTTTTGAGGCTGTGGTTGCCACACAAAGTCTGGTGTTGGATGAAGTTGATTTTAAGACTCGAGAGTTGGCTCCTTATAAGTCATCTCATTTCTCATCCTTCCATGTGCAGGAGCCTCTCTAAGCCACAGAAAATACTTTTCCACCATCGCAACACGTTCTGTGGAGCTCTCAATCATTGTGTGGAAATATATTCCAGCTTCATTCATACCAGTGCTGTTTATGCAATTGATTCTATAAAGGTGCACATGCTTTCAGCTGTTTGAAGGCAAGATTATGTTTACAGGTGCTTTATTCGTCTACCTACAGAATCCATTGAAGAGTTATTTTTAAAATAAACACAATTGTGTGTGGAATAAGATGAAGAACCTAACAATATTAATTCATCATGAGACTAGCCATCACAGCTTTCATGCTTATAAAATGTGCATTCATGACTTGAGTTTAAACCACTTCTACTAGTGACAACTCAGCCATGTCCTGCTTACAGGCAAATCACACAGAGATTTGTGTTTACCAAGCATTGGAAAGGTGTAACTTTCTTTAGTTTTGCTGCCTTAGAAACAGACCCTGAGATAGGAATCTGAGTGACAGTAGTCTGTTTGCAATGAGATTCCAGGAAGCACCAATAGAGGAGTAGGGGAGTGTGTCAGGGAAGAGAAGAAAGCCAACAAAGGATGTGTTTGTTGATAGGCAGGTTACCACTGTAGGCAACTAGGGCTTAATGCTACTAGGATGTTCTTGCAGAGAGTACAGAACAACTGCTTTGAAGTGATCACACCTGAGGGCTAAGGCAGCTGGGCTATTGCTGTAACGTTATTTGAGGGCTGCTCAGGAGCTTGCCTGACTGCCAGTAGAGTGAAGCAGAAGCTGATGTAGCCAAGAAGTCTTCAGTCAAAGAGATTTGAGATGTTGGTTGCTGAAATTTAGGTGAGCCTACACTGTGGTAGAAATGCTCAAGAGAATATGTTTGTATCTGCTACATAGGAGGTAGGCTGGGTTTATAGCTTGACCGTTTTGCTGCTTGAGAAACAAGTTTAGAAACATTTAGTGACTTTCTCAAGGTCATGTGCAAGTCCTTTTATTTGAAATCCCACTCAAAAAAACTGACACAAGCAAAAAACATATTGGCACATGTAACTAAAAAGCTCAGGGATAGGTTGTCTTAGTCTGTTTTGTGTTGCTATAACAGAATGCCTGAAGCCGGGTAACTTAGACACAATAGAAGATCATTTGACTCACAGTTTTGGAGGCTTGAAAGTCTGAAGGTACAGTGACAGCATCTGGTGAGGGCCACATCCATGGTGGAAGGCTGAAGGGCAAGAGAGGGTGAGAATGAGACAGAGAGAAATCAGGTTGAATTGATCCTTTCATCAGGAGCCCAGTCCCATGAAAACTAACCCACTCCACCAATAATGACATTAGTCCATTCATGAGGGTAGAGCCCTCATAACCCAATTACCTCTTAAAAACCTCACCTCCAGAGGCTGAGGCAAGAGAATTGCTTGAACCCGGGAGGTGGCGGTTGCAGTGAGCTGAGATCATGCCATTGCACTCCAGCCTGGGCAAGAGTGAGACTCTGTCTCAAAAACAAAAACAAAAACAAAAAACCTCACCTCCCAATACCATTTCATTGGCAATTTAATTTCCTTCCTTCCTTCCTTCCTTATTTCCTTCCTTCCTTCCTTCCTTCCTTCCTTCCTTCCTTCCTTCCTTCCTTCCTTCTGTCTTTCTTTCTTTTGACAGTTTCGCTCTTGTTGCCCAGGCCGGAGTGCAATGGTGCAGTCTGGGCTCACTGCAACCTCTGCCTCTCGGATTCAAGCAATTTTCCTGCCTCAGCCTCCCAAGTAGCTGGGATTACAGGTGCCCGCCACCACGCCCGGCTAATTTTTATATTTTAGTAGAGATGGGTTTTCACCACGTTGGCCAGGCTGATCGCAAACTCCTGACTTCAGGTGAGCCACCCACCTCGGCCTCCCAAAGTGCTGGGATTACAGGTGTGAGCCACCACACCCAGCCAGCAATTAAATTTCAACACGATGCTTGAAGGGGACATTCAAATCATAGCATAGTTCTTCAAGTTAAGTGGGATTCAGGAATTCAAACCATGATATTAGCACTATAGTCTAACCACTCTCTTCTGAATACTTTTATATATTAAATCAACAAATATCTACTTCCCGAAAACTAAAATAAACAAGTAGTCGACAGGACACTTTATAAAAATAACTCCTCAGCCAGGCGCAGTGGCTCATGCCTGTAATCCCAGCACCTTGGGAGGCTGAGGCTGGTGGATCACCTGAGGTCAAGAGTTTGAGACCAGCCTGGCCAACATGACAAAATCCTGTCTCTATGAAAGATACAAAATTATCTGGGTGTGGTGGCAGACGCCTGTAATCCCAGCTACTCGGGAAGCTGAGGCAGGAGAATCACTTGAACCTGGGAGGTGGAGGTTGCAGTGGGCTGAGATCATGCCACTGCACTCCTGCCTGGTGACAGAGTGAGACTCTGTCTCAAAAATAATGATAATAAATACATAAGTATAGCACTTCATTCCTGTAATCCCAGCTCTTTGGGAGGCCAAGGTGGGACAATTGCTTGAAGCCAGAAGTGCAAGACAACATAACGAGACCCTGTCTCTGCAAAAAAATGCAGAGTTAGCCAGGCATAGTAGCGCATATCTATAGTCCTTGCTACTCAGGAGTCTGAGGCGGGAGGATCTCTTGAGGCCAGCAGTTTGAGGTTGCAGTGAGCTATGATTGTGCCACTGCATTCCAGCCTGGACAGCAGAGTGAGACACTGTCTGTAAAAAAAATAAATAACTCAACGGAGAAAGTGAATTTTCTGTGGAGAAATTAGAAGTTAATTTAAAATAATTAAATACTAGTAAGAAAATAAATAATAATAAAATAATGTGAGCATATATCTATTTACAAGTTGAGAAGCTGTGACAAAAATCAAAAACTTGAATGAATTTGTGCAAAAAGCAGTCAGTTTTGAAAAAACAAACAAACTACATCTTCTTTTCTTTTTTTTTTTTTTTTTTTTTTTGAGACGGAGTCTCCCTCTGCCGCCCAGGCTGGAGTGCAGTGGCCGGATCTCAGCTCACTGCAAGCTCCGCCTCCCGGGTTCACGCCATTCTCCTGCCTCAGCCTCCCAAGTAGCTGGGACTACAGGCGCCCGCCACTGCGCCCGGCTAGTTTTTTGTATTTTTTTTAGTAGAGACGGGGTTTCACCGTGTTAGCCAGGATGGTCTCGATCTCCTGACCTTGTGATCCGCCCGTCTCGGCCTCCCAAAGTGCTGGGATTACAGGCTTGAGCCACCGCGCCCGGCCACTACATCTTCTTTTCCATCTACGTTTCATCCATGCACCTCGGTAACTGTACAGTGACCTCTCTGGTAGTTCAGCAATGACTCAGCAGTTCAAAGGCTCAGTCACAGAATTTCAAGCAATGCCTGTGTGCACAGGTGCTGCACCGTATCTTCTGTCTTGGATTGTGATTACCTCATTCCAGGGGACCCAATGGCTATTTCGGTATGCTACCAACATACATTCTTTCTGTTCATCCAACTCAGACAGAGGATCTGGTTCTTGCCCCCTCCCAAGGTTCAAACGTCATGGTCCAAAAGATAGAACCTGGGCCAGCAGGATTCAGCAGGTAATCGGAGTGTGTTTCCTGGTGATGAGTCCAACAAAATGGCTGGCATGGCAGATTCTGAAAAACCCTGAACAGAAGAACAGGTTATCAAGCTAGTTCTGGGGAAAGTGGGTGGAGGTGCCAGCAGGCCATTGGGAACTAGGAAACCCAGAAGCATTGATGAAACAAGAGTGAGGCTGGGCATGGTGGCTCATGCCTGTAATCCCAGCACTTTGGGAGGCCGAGGTGGACGGATCACGAGGTCAAGAGATTGAGACCATCCTGGCTAACATGGTGAAACCCCATCTCTACTAAAATTACAAAAATTAGGTGGTCGTGGTGGTGCACACCTCTAGTACCACTATGCAGGAGGCTGAGGCAGGAGAATCACTTGAATCCGGGAGGTGGAGGTTGCAGTGAGCTGAGATCACACCACTGCACTCCAGCCTGGTGACAGAATGAGACTCCATCTCAAAAAAAAAAAAAAAAAGGAAAGAAACAAGAGTGAGATGAAGGAGCGCATTCCATAGGTTGGGTTCTCTGAGAAGCAGATGCTGAGATGGAGTTTAGTGTACGAGATGTTTACCGGGGAATGGCCTTGAATTTAATGCCTGAGGAGAGGAGGGGAAAGGAGCAAGGATAGACAGCAATGCAGGGCTAATCACAGACTCAGCCAGTGTATGAGAAGCTCAGAAGCCAGAATGGGCCTTCAGAGTTGTCCCCAGTCCCGCTGAGATGTGGGGCTTTTGTACTCCAGCATCTAAGTCACTGGATATGGGCTGCTTCAGAAATGGGTGACCCTGAATGAAATAGCTCCCTGTAGCTTCAGTGATCCTCAATACATGAATGACTCAGGTATCTCTTCTGAGCTTCAGATCTGCATACAGCTGCCAACTTGGCCAATCTCTTTGCTGTTTCAAAAGGAAGGAAGAGATTGGAAGCCAGGAGTGGGAACATAGAGAGCAAGGTGGTGATGGTGGCTATAGAAAGGTCACAGAAGGCAGAGGCTGGGACATCAAAGCCTGTGGCACCCCTTTCACAATTTTCCCAAGGGCAGATCCTTATCCTGGAAACAGCTCCTTGAAGAGAGGACCCCAGATCTTCACACATTCCTCTGACCTCCTCTCTTCACTCAACCGCCCCCCACCCTCAGTGAGGCACTCCTCACATTTCACGCTGTTGTGTAGATGTTTTTCCCTTTTGCCCTGAAAGTTGATTTTCCTCTTCTTCTTCTTCTGCTTTTTTTTTTTTTTTTTTTTTTTTTTTTGAGACGGAGTCTCGCTCTGTCGCCCAGGCTGGAGTGCAGTGGCGCGATCTCAACTCACTGCAAGCTCCACCTCCCAGGTTCACGCCATTCTCCTGCCTCAGCCTCCTGAGTAGCTGGGACTACAGGCGCCCGCCACCATGCCAGCCTAACTTTTTTTTGTATTTTTAGTAGAAACGGGGTTTCGCCGTGTTAGCTAGTATGGTCTCCATCTCCTGACCTCGTGTCTGTCAAAGTGCTGGGATTACAGGCGTGAGCCACCGCGCCTGGCCCCGCTTCTTCTTTTATTTATTGCTCGGTGTTTATAAAAAGGCCTTTAGGAATTAATTAAAGACCAACACAATTTAAAGATCTCAAAGCCAAAATACTTTGGAAGAAAGTGTTTAAGGCCTTTGAAGCATAGATGGCAACCAACAGTTTGAACTATTGAGATTTTCTTGGGCAAGAAAACTTTGGAATACTGCAATAAGACTTTTCCTCTCTCTTTCCATCCTCTGTCTACAAATTGTTCCATAGGTCAAATATAGAAATGGAGGAGACTTCAAATTTTATCTCCAAAACTACAATTTATCTCCAAAAATTTAGAGGAAGGAAAAACAAAGAAAAACAATCAAAAGAGTGAAACTGTATATTCGTGGTATATGGGAAAGAGTACAGGATTGGAAGCCAGGAGACTTGGATTTCTGGTCCCAAACCTGCCACTGAAAGTGGCTGTGTGATCTTGAACAAGGAACCAACAATTTCTAGGCCATTTCTGTAAAAGGAAGAGGTTTGGGCATGGTTGTCTTTAAGTCTCTCCCCGCCCTCGTCCCCTACCACCAGCCCTCTGCAAAACACACACTACCACCATTACCTTCTTCTTTTTTTAAAACTTGTAAAGCAGCTGTATTCCTCATTCTCTGTCATCCCTTAAGTCTACCCAGTGAAGCTGGGCTGTTTTCTATCCCTAGAAAACCTGAACGGGCTTTCATGGTTGTTTAGAGTCCCACTTTGGTAGCCAAAGTAATTTCTTTTATACCTTGTAAGATTTCAGTTTCCTAGTCTAATTTTCCTTTCAATGATAAGATCCTATTATTTACGCAGTTGTGAGTAACAATAGCTCACACATTGGCAGAATTATGTTGAAGTCAGCAATGTGCTTCTGTATATAGTTACTCATTTGAGCCTCCTCACAAATGTTAACAGATCTATTGAGGTAGGCTGAGAAGACAGTAAAAGTTCTACTGTCTTGTTGCTTGAGAAAGAAGTTTAAGGACATTTAGTGTATCAGGGTTCTTCCAGTTGCAAATTTTTCCTAGAAATCCCACTCAAAACTGGCCCAATAAAAAATGAGAGCTTATTGGCTCATGCAATCATAAAGCCCAGTGTAGGTCTTCAGGTTCAGTTGGATCAAGGA
Source organism: Theropithecus gelada (assembly GCF_003255815.1). Taxonomy (NCBI): domain Eukaryota; kingdom Metazoa; phylum Chordata; class Mammalia; order Primates; family Cercopithecidae; genus Theropithecus; species Theropithecus gelada. The sequence goes on along the minus strand of NC_037678.1, from coordinate 85,009,629 downwards.
GCTCAAACTATGACATTAGTACCTTGTCTCTCTCTATGATCTAACCACTCTCTTCTGCGTATTTTTATTAATTGAGTTAACAAGTCTTTATTGAACATCTTATATGTGTTAATCACTGTTAGAGGCACAAGAGGTACAGAGAACAAAGCATTGTGTTTAAAACAGGGACTAAACACATAGCTGCATTAACAAAATCCATGGAATTTACATTCTTACATTCCTGGGAATATTCATAGAACTTCTATACTAGTGATAGGAGAGTCCATAAATAAACAGATACATAATATGTACTAATGGAATAATCTATGCAAGAAAAAATGAAGGATTGGAACAGGATAGTGGAGGCAATGAAAAATAATTGGATTTGGATGTTCTTTGAGGGGAAAGCAGAAGCAGTTTTCTGATGGATTAGATGTGAAATAAACAGAAGAATCAAGGATAACTCCATAGTGTGTGGTCAATGGTGGAGCCATTTATGGGATAGAAAAGACTATTGGAAAAGCATATTTGGGATGTGTGAACATCAAGAGTTGTTCTTGGACATACTAAGTTGTAGCACCTATTTGACATGTAAATGGAGATGTCAAGCAAACCATTGAATATACACCTCTGGCTTTTAAGAGAGAGTTCTAGCTTTAACCTACAATGTGGGGTGTGTCGGCTCAATGTATATGAAGATTACATATGTTTTGTTGCTTAGCTATTCATACCCCAATTCCAGTGGAAGATAAAATGCTTATTTTTTAGTCATTGAAGCAGAAGTCTGATATAGCTCGGTTATCTTGGATCATTGTCATCTCTAGTCACTGTGGCTGGGGAAAGGGAAGCTCTGACTGGCCAGATCAATGTGTCCAAAATTCCCCAATTGAACCAGGGTGGACTGAGCACATTCACTAAAAGCAGAAACTGTGGATTCCTCAGAGAACTGCTACCAGAAGTTTGGTGGGAACACCAGGAGGCCAGAAATCATGAAAAATAGGTGGAAAGATCTGAACCTCAAAGCAGATTTCATCTCTCTTAGGCAGTAGCTCAGAGGGAGACTCATGTTTTTGTAGTAAAATTTTAATAGAAAGAAAACCCCACGAAATAGTTTAGTATGTGACACTAAGAGAAACAAGAAATTATCCAAGCAAAAAATCAAAGGCTGAAGCATTTGTACCCAATTCCCTGTTTTAGGACTCCACATTGAGAGCTCAAAAGCAGACAGTCCCAAACTTTATTCTACCACCGTTTCTGTTATCTATTGCAGTGTATTACAAACCACCACAAAACTTCGTGGCTTAAAACAATAAATGTGTTATTATACTTATGTTCCTACACATTGAGTAGCCTTAGCTGGGAAGTTCCTCTGGTCTGGCTTGGTTTACAGTCAGATGTGGCTAAGACCGGAGCCATCTGGAAATTCAACCATCTGGATGCTGAGCAGCTGCATCTCTTTCCTTCTCTGTTGTCTCAGGGCCTCTCCTCTTTACGTGGCTCTCTGTATGCTCTCTCCAACAGAGTAGCCAGATTTCTTTCTTTCTTTTTCTTTTTTTTTTTTTTTTTGAGATGGAGTTTCACTCTTGTTACCCAGGGTATAGAAAAATGGCATGATACCGGCTCACTGCAACCTCCGCCTCCTGGGTTCAAGTGATTCTCCTGCCTCAGCCTCCTGAGTAGCTGGGATTACTGGCATGTACCATCACGCCCGGTTAATTTTGTATTTTTAGTAGAGACAGGGTTTCTCCAGGTTGGTAAGGCTGGTCTCGAACTCCCAACCTCAGGTGATCCACCCGCCTCAGCCTCCCAAAGTGCTAGGATTATAGGCGTGAGCCACCGTGCCCGGCCCAGAGTAGCCAGATTTCTTAAGCGGTAACCCAAGGCTCCCAAAGGTAAGTATTCCCAGAAGGAGAAAGTGGGAATTGCCAGCTGTCTTAAAGGCCAGGCCTGTAGTGTTATTTGTGCTCATTCTATTGGCTGACACAAATCCCAGGCCAGCCCAGATGTAATGTGAGAATGGGGAATGGTAGCCATGGCTACCAGGAATGGCTCATTAGGGGTCACTCTTGGAGACAGATGCTGCAATCACATCATATGAGACCCAGGGTGTTCGGTCTAGGCCAGTCTTGCCCAAAATGTGTCTACAGAACACTAGCCTCACAAAATGTTCATGAAAGAAAAAGTATTGCAATGTCAATAAATTTAGAAAATACTCCACACTATAAACAATTTTAGAGTATCATTGCTATCCATTAAACAATAAGGACTTAGAGAAGTCTGCACTAGAATAACTAATTGTTTCATCTGGAGTCTTAACCTGGGTTACTCTAGAAAGCAGAGCCCGAGACAAGGGTTTGTGTGTAAATAGTTTTTTTTGGAGACAGGGTCTTGCTTTGCCACCCACACTGGAGTGTAGTGGCACAATCACAGCTCACTGCAGCCTCGACCTCCCCGGCTCAAGAGATCCTGCCACCTCAGCCCACACCCCCAAGTAGCTGGGACTGCCGGAACATGCCACCACACCCAGCTGATTCTTTAATTATTTAGTGTCTTGCTATGTTGCCCAGGCTGGTCTCAAACTTCTGTGCTCAAGTTCTCCCACTTTGGCCTTCGAAAGTGCTGGGATTACAGGTATGGCCTGACCTGGTTTTTATTTTTGTTTTTTTGAGATAGGATCTGACTGTCACCCAGGCTGGAGTGCAGTAGCAAGATCTTATCTTGCTGCAATCTCTGCCTCCTGGGCTCCAGCGATCCTCCCACCTCAGCCTCCCAAGTAGCTAGGACTACAGGCATGCACCACCACACTGGGCTAATTTTTGTATTTTGGTAGAGATGGGGTTTCACCAGGTTGCCCATGTTGGTCTCAAATTCCCGGACTCAAGTGATCCATGTTCCTTGACCTCTCAAAGTGCTGGGATTACAGGTGTGAGCCACCATGCCTGACCCTGTATCTGTTTGTTTGTTTGTTTATTTGTTTATTTATTTATTTATTTATTTATTTATTTAAAGACGGAGTCTTGTTCTGTCGCCCAGGCTGGAGTCCAGTGGTACAATCCTGGCTCAGTGCAATTTCCACTCCCAGGTTCAAGCAATTATCCTGCCTCAGCCTCCCTAGTAGCTGGGATTACAGGCGCACGCCACCACACCCAGCTAATTTTTGTATTTTTAGTAGAGATGGGGTTTCACCATGTTGACCAGGCTGGTCTCAAACTCCTGACCTCAAGTGACCTGCCCACCTCGGCCTCCCAAAGTGTTGGAATTATAGGCATGAGTCACTGTGCCCGGCTGTTTTGTTTTTAAAGTGATCCTGAGGAGCAGAAAGAGCAGAAAAGAGAAAGAAAAAGAAAAGCCAATCCAAAGGTGTGCTATTGAGTTGATAACCACCGTGGGGCTCTACATGGATGGTGCTCCGTGGAGGAGCTGTGCAGAATGCACCTCAGAATTTCCACCTGAGAGAAATTTTCTTTTCCTTCCTTTCCTTCCCTTCCTTTCCTTCCTTCCTTCCTTCTTTCCTTCCCCTCTTCCTTCCTTCCTTCCTTCCTTCCTTCCTTCCTTCCTTCCTTCCTTCCTTCCTTCCTTCCTTCCTTCCTCTCTCTCTCTCTCTCTCTCTCTCTTTCTTTCTTTCTTTTTCTGAGATGGAGTTTTGCTCTTGTCGCCCAGGCTGGAGTGCAGTGGTGGGGTCTCAGCTTACTGCAACCTCTACCTCCCGGGTTCAAGCAATTCTCCTGCCTCAGCCTCCCGAGTAGCTGGGATTACAGACTCCGGCTACCACAGCTGGCTAATGTTTTGTATTTTTAATAGAGACGGGGTTTCGCCTTGTTGGTCAGGTTGGTCTCAAACTCCTGACCTCAGGTGACTCGCCTGCCTTGGCCTCCCAAAGTGCTGGGGTTATAGGCGTGAGCCACCGCACCCAGCTGAGAAATTGTTTTTATTGGCTCCATCCCGCATTTATCAAAGCTTTCCCTTTAGATGTTACCTCTTTCACATGTCCAGGATTGTGCATGCATTAGAAGCACTCAACAGACTCCTGCAGGCATCCCAGCCTGCAGTGACAAAGAAGCCCTAAGGCAGAAAACAAGGGGAACATGATGTGGCTGAGATGAGGTACCTGCCCATGGCTGGTTGCCACAGCAATGGCTGGAGTAAAACTGTGGGTGGAGGAGATGTGGCCTGAAGCACAGGTATGTTTGATGGAGGTAGCATTTCTCAAACTTGTCTGCTTGAGGACCCCTATTTCAAATGGTGCCTATCATTATTCCATGTTGCACAGAACACACTTGTGAGTGCATAGGTCTAAATGCCCACCACAGACAGTGTTATACTAAAGCAATACGGACCACCTTCTCCCAGTTTTCATGCTTAATTTCTTCCAGACTGTGTTCTTTCTGACCTTCCTGCTGAGTCCATCTTAGCATTGAGCATCCGTTGGAACACATGGACACAGAATCTCCTGCCCCATATGTACACTTGTGTGCAATTCTACCACTGAGGATTCCAGCTTGTGGGGGACATAGTTAATTGTCTACATATGTATTAGTCCATTTTCATGCTGCTGATAAAGACATACCCGAGACAGGGCAATTTACAAAAGAGAAAGGTTTAATGGACTTATAGTTCCACGTGGCTGGGGAGGCCTCACAATCATGGCGGAAGGTTCAAGGCACATCTCACATGGCAGCAGACAAGAGGAGAGAGCTTGTGCAGGGAAACTCCCCTTTTTAAAACCATTAGATCTCATAAGACTTATTCACTGTCACGAGAACAACATGGGAAAGACCCACCCCCATGATTTAATTACCTCCCACCGGGTCCCTCTCACAACATGTGGGAATTCAAGATGAGATTTGGGTGGGGACACAGCCAAACCATATCAATATAGCATCCATTTCTCATTTTCCCTTCCTAACAGTACCCCATATGTGATTTGGGTGACAGCGGTCCTATTCTTGGCTCAGGGGAGCAGGTGGTTTAAGGCAATTAGTCTGCTGGCACTAGTGACTGGGTTATGATGTTCTGGATGTGGATGAGGGGTCATTTTGCCCCAGTTTTATTTATAACCACCTTGTGACCATAGAGAGAGCCATCCCTGAGGTGAAGCCAACACTGTGGCAGGTAAAGTTAAGGTTGAAAGACTCAGGGGGACCTGGATCAGCATTTGCCTGAAGTTCAACTTACCACCAGATGTCTCAGTCATGTATGCCGATAAATCTTCTTTGTGGCTTAAGCCATTTGAGTTCGGTTTTCTGGTTTTTTTTTTTTTTTTGTAATTGATTGCATACTACTTAATTGTTTTGAAAAGAATAACTACATTTCAGATTCACATAGGCCTCAAAAGATCAGTTGCATGAGACCTCATTTTTCAGTACGTTCCTAAACTATAGAAGAAATAAGTATGTATTTGGCATGATTTCATTGTTTTTCCCCTGAGCATACATTTGCTCACAAGTGTAGAACCTCAATACTCTTCCAGAAATCTGGTCAGAGGTGTGTGAGAGGTCATTTTCTTTTCTTTTTTTTTTTGAGACGGAGTCTCGCTCTGTCGCCCAAGCTGGAGTGCAGTAGCCGGATCTCAGCTCACTGCAAGCTCCGCCTCCAGGGTTTAGCCATTCTCCTGCCTCAGCCTCCCGAGTAGCTGGAACTACAGGTGCCCACCACCTCGCCCGGCTAGTTTTTTTTTTTTTTTTTTTTTGTATATTTTAGTAGAGACGGAGTTTCACCGGGTTAGCCAGGATGGTCTCGATCTCCTGACCTCGTGATCCGCCCATCTCGGCCTCCCAAAGTGCTGAGATTACAGGCTTGAGCCACGGCGCCCGGCCGAGAGGTCATTTTTTAAGAAGAGATATCCCAAACTGAAAGACAGTCTACAAAATAACTGGCCCAAAATAACTGACTTTTAGAAGTGCCAAGGTCATGAAAAATGAAGGATTGAGTAACAGTCCTAAATTAAAGGAGTCTAAGGAGACATCACAACGGAATGCAACATGTGATCCTCAATGGGATCTGGGACCAGAAAAGGGAGATTAGCAGGACAACTCGTGAAACTGGAATAAAGTTTATCACTTAGGTAATAGTAATGAATCAATTAATGTTAATTTTTCTGATTTTGGTAACTGATTAACTAGTTATGTAAGTTGTTAACTTTGGAGGAGCTTGTTGAAGGATGTACGAGCATCTTGGTACTATTTTTGTGATGTTTTTGAGAGTTGGAAATTCAATTGAAAAATAAAGTACAGGGTTAGAGCGGCTCTTTGTTAATGCATTGATTAGAATTTCCACTGCTATGATATCTTACAAATACAGACAGAATGTGGGTCTCTAAAACTTCTCTGGCAATCCATTCATTAGCAAGACTCAGAAGTCACAGGTCTGCCCTGGAAGACACTAAGCTGAAGACAAATCTATATTTTTCATGCCTTTTTAAGGAGATCTGACTTGGTCTTGGAAGAATGCAAAAAATGTTTTGGTATGGGAGTAAGACATATGTCAATCCAGAAAATTTTTTAAGAGCAGGCAATTGTTCAAATAAGACTTTTAGTCTCAGATTAGAGAGGAAAAGGATCTGGCAGAGAAATGCTGAGGAGACTCATCTGAGTGGGTTGTTTTGGCACCCATGAGTGAGTTGTAAGCCAGCATTTAGAATGGGTGAGTCTGGAAAGTAGATTTGGTGGAAAAAGAGGATGATTCACTCACCAATAATAATAGTAATAAATACTGCTGACAAGGTACTTTTAATTAGCAAATGGAAAATAAGCTCAAGACATATATACCAAGTCCCTTAAAAGTGAGGTCAGAACAAATTCTCTTCAAAAAAATGGGAACATTTGTAGTAGCTCCTGTCCCTGGAATTTACTGACCTTTTTTTTTTTTTTTTTTTTTTTGGCAATGTAGGAGATATGTTCTCCTCTCTTTCAGAGGAAATCCAATTGCTTCCCCACTGAGTTAATGTGAAGATTATTCTGGAATGTATCAGAAGAGCACTGCACAGTATATTTATTTCTTTCTCCAAGTACAAAGAAATATCTGAAGTTTTATTTTTCAGAATCATTAGCTGATTCATATTCTGTAATTGGAAAAAGAGGCCAGGACCAAATTCTGGGAAATGAGCTCAATCAAAATCCTTAATTCGGAAACTGGTTTGGAGAATTTCGTGCCCCAGAAAAAGGCATTGCCTGGGGTGGAGGGGATGTCACTCTCAGGACACTAGGAGAGAAGGGTTAAAGTTCTGTCCATAAAACCTTGGATGTCTTAATCAGAAGTGAGGCATCCTATCTTCCATGGGATCATTTCTGATTACCTTTTACTACCTTCTAACAACAAATTCCCTCAAATTTCCTCTTCTATTCCTTTTGTTATCTTCCTTTTTTCTTTGTCATCTTCAGCCTTCCTTGATTCCCATCTGTAGAGTTTCATTTTGTATGATTCTAAGGAATAAGATGTTGGGAAAAGAAAGAAAAGAAAAGAAGAAAGAAACGAGAAGGAGGAGGAGGAGGAAGAGGAGGAGAAAGAAGGAAGGAAGGAAGGAAGGAAGGAAGGAAGGAAGGAAGGAAGGATGGAAGGAAGGAAGGAAGGAAGGAAGGAAGGAATGAAGGAAGGAAGGAAGGAAGAAAGGAGACAGCAGACAATAAGCATTAAAAGTCTTCCTTCCCTTGAGGCTTTGTACATCCTCCAACTCCAACTTCAGGTCCCATCCAGAGTTTGGTATAGCCACAACAAATCGTTATCATTTGATCATTCTCCCGTGAGCCACTGCTGATTTCCATCCTGGTTCCACGCATTGGTCCTTCTTTTATACCCTGGAGGGTCTGGGGCTTATTGGATCATTGTTTCCGATTCTTCACTGTTTATAATAGAATTTTTTGCCAGGTAACTTTCCAATGCCTCTCAGCAAAATATAGGCAGGAACTTCTGCTTTCTGGTCTCACGTGTAAGGATCTTAGAAGTCACCAATCTGTCTTAACAGCAAGTAAAAAGCTGAACAAAATGAAAAATCAACAACTCTTCATAGATATATCAGAAAAGTGAGGTCACAGGGCAAACAGCTGTCCCCAGAACTGAAGAGATAGATAGGCAGATACGGAGAATCACAACTTACAGGGGCAGAAACCTTAGCTGGCACCAGTACTAGGATGTGAAAATCTGAACTGTAATTGTTGAATTGCTGGAGGCTCAATGTGGACAACGCTGAGATTCCAGGGTTCTCCTGGAGTTTAACAGGGTGGGGGACTCATAGTTTTGTGCGGGGTCAGGGGACCCATGGTTTTGTGAGTTTTACCTCCTGAGTCTCTACCAGGTCCTCACAGTGAATATTGGAGGAAAAATCCCTTGTGCTTCTGGCAGGTGGAGGAGAATAGAAACCATTTGAAAATACACCAGAGAATTCTGTTCTTTCTAAAAAGGCCTGCTCTCAAGAGAAATGATTTTATTAGAGTTCAACCTTCTGGGGCTTCATCAGAGCCTTATCTAATCTGAGGTAGGGGAAATACCCAGCTCCAGCTAGCTCCAGCCATCCTGTCCCACCTAAGGGTGGAGGAGTTCTGAGAAGCACTGTTGAAGTTCACAGTCTGGGGCACAGGTTCACCACAAGACTGAGACCCAATCAAAGAATACAGAGCTTCCCCTCCCAGAACAGCTCATCACATTAGTAAAGGTCTATGTACTGCAGTTCCTCTTAACCAGTGCATCATATTTACCTTTCAACAAAAAAAATTACAAGACATACTAAAAAACAAAAACACAGTTTGAAGAGACTGAATATCAGAGCCAGAATCTGATATGGCAGAATTTTAGAATTATCAGACTGGGAATTGTTAAAACACTATGATGAATACGCTAAGGGCTCTAATGGAAAAAGTAGACAACATACAAGAACAGATGGATAATGTAAGCAGAAAGATGAAAATTCTAATAAAGAATAAAAAAGAACTTCTAGGCTGGGCGAGGTGGCTCACGCCTGCAATCCCAGCACTTTAGGAGGCCAAGGCGGGTGGATCACCTGAGGTCAGGAGTTCGAGACCAGCCTGGCTAACATGGTGAAACTCCATTTCTACTAAAAATACAAAAAATTAGCTGGATGTGGTGACACACACCTGTAATTCTAGCTACTCAGGAGGCTGAGGCAGGAGAATCGCTTGAACCCGGGAGACGGAGGTTGCAGTGAGCCGAGAGATTGTTCCATTGCCCAGCTTGGGCAATAAGAGCGAAATCCCAAACTCTTGAAAAGAACTTTTAGATATCAAAAGCACTAAAACAGAAATGAAGAATACCTTCGATGGGCTCATCAGTAGACTGGACATGGCTGAGGTAATAATCTGTAACATTGAGAATATCTGAGTAGAAACCTCGAAAACTAAAAAGCAAACAGAAAAAAGACTGGAAAACAAACAAACAAACACAGAACAGAGTATCTGAGAACTGTGGGGCAACTACAAGTGAGGCAACATACATGTAATGGGAATACCAGAAGAAGAAAACAGAAAGCAGAATAGACACAATATTTGAAGCAATAATCACTGAGAATTTTCCTAAACTTATGTCAGACACCAAACCACAGATCGAGGGATCTCAAAGAATACCTAGTAGGATAAAGGCCCCTCCCATCCCCCATCCCCCCTCCCCCCCAAAAAGAAAAAGAAAACAACAACCAAGAAAACCCCTATACCTAGGAATATCATATTCAAACTTCAGAAAATCAAATATACAGGAAAAATCTTGAAAGATGCCAGAGGAAAAAAACACATTTTACCCACAAAGAAGCAAAGATAAGAATTACATCTGACTTCTAAGAAATCATACAAACCAGAAGAGTAGAATAAAACATTTAAACTGCTGAGAAAAGAAACACCAACCTAGAATTCTGTACTCTGAAATTATCCTTCAAAAGTGAAGTAGAAATAGAGTGTCTTAGAAGAACAAAAATTGCGGGAACTCATTGCTAATAGCTCTGCCTTGCAAGAAATATTAAAATAAGCTGTTTAGGCTGGGCGTGGTGGCTCACGCCTATATTCCCAGCACTTTGGGAGGCCAAGGCAGGCAGATCACCTGAGGTCAGGAGTTCTAGACCAGCCTGCGCAATATAGGGACTCCCTGCATCTACAAAAAAATTTTAAAAATTAGCCAGGCACAGTGGCATGTGTCTGCAGTCCCAGCTACTTGGGAGGCTGAGGCTACAGGATCTGTAACAACAAACCCAAAAAGAAACAAGAAAGGAAAGAAAAGGAAGAAAGAAAAAGTCTGGAGTCTTTCTTTGGCAAATTGGAGGTAATAATAGTGTCTTTTGTGAATAAGATCCTTTCTACTCTAACTAAATTATTTCAGAATTGATACACTTTCATATTATGAAAGGTGAAAATTACTAATTCATATCTTACGAACTAAATTCAGCTTAGCCAAAATAAAGACTGGCTCTGAAAAGATATTATGGGAGAGAACATTTGATGATTTGTAGGACTTGAGAATTAGTGAAATAAACATTAAAAATATAAAGGGAGGTGGGTGTGATGGTATGCACCTGTAGTCCCAGCTACTTTGGAGGCTGAGGTGGGAGGATCGCTTGAGCCTGGGATGTCAGGCTGCAGTGAGCCAAGATTTCACCACTGCATTCCAGCCTAGACAACACAGTGACACACTGTCTGAAAAAGAATAATATTAATAACAACAATAAATAAAAATAAAATAGTCTGGGCGTGGTGGCTCATACCTGTAATTCCAGCACTTTGGGAGCCTGAGGCAGGCAGATTGCTTGAGGCCAGGAGTTCCAGACCAGCCTGGGCAACATGGCAAAACCCCGTCTCTACTAAAATTACAAAAAATAAGCTGGATGTGGTGGCTTGCACCTGTAGTTCCAGCTACTCGGGAGGCTGAGGCACGAGAATTGCTTGAACTCAGGAGGCAGAGGTTGCAGTGAGCCAAGATTGTGCCATTGCACTCTGGCCTGGGCAACAGAGTGAGACTCCATTTCAAAAAACAAAACAAAATGAGGCCGGGCGCGGTGGCTCAAGCCTGTAATCCCAGCACTTTGGGAGGCCGAGGCGGGTGGATCACGAGGTCAGGAGATCGAGACCATCCTGGCTAACATGGTGAAACCCCGTCTCTACTAAAAATACAAAAAACTAGCCGGGCGTGGTGGCGGGTGCCTGCAGTCCCAGCTACTCGGAGGCTGAGGCAGGAGAATGGCGTGAACCTGGGAGGCGGAGCTTGCAGTGAGCCGAGATCGCGCCACTGCACTCCAGCCTGGGTGACACAGCGCGAGACTCCGTCTCAAAAAAAAAAAAAAAAAAAATGAAATGAAATAAAATACCACTATATGCTTATTAGAATCACTAAAATTCAAAACATTGACACACTAAATGCGACAAGGATGTGGAGTAAAAGGAATTCTCCTTCTTTGCTGGCAGTTTCTTACAAAATTAAACATAATCTGACCCTCGGATCCAGCAATCACACTCTTCTTTGTCTACTCAAATTGGATGCAAACTATGTTCACACAAAAACCTGCACACAGTTATTAATAGAAATTTTATTAATAATTGCCTAAACCTGGAAGCAACCAAGATGTCCTTCAGTAGGCAAATGGATAAACAAATTGTGGCACATACATACAATGGAATATTATTCAGCAATAAAAATAAATGAGGCCAGGCGCGGTGGCTAATGAGGGTAATCTCAGCACTTTGGGAGGCTGAGACAGGCGGATTGCTTGAGTTCAGGAGTTCAACACCAGCATGGGCAACATGGTGAAACCCCATCTCTACTAAAAATACAAAAATTAGCCTGGTGTGGTGCAGCACTCCTGTAATCCCAGATACTCTTGTGGCTGAGGCAGGAGAATTGCTGGAATCCAGGAAGTGGAGGTACAGTGAGCCAAGATCGTGCCACTGCATTCTAGCTAGCAATCTAGTTATCAAGCCATGAAAAGCCATGGAGAAAACATATGCATATTACTATGTGAAAGAAGCCAATCTGAACAGAAAAGTCTACATATTGTATGATTCTAACTATATAGCATTCTGAAAAATACAAAATTATGGAGACAGTAAAAAGATCAATGGTTGTCAGGACCTTAGGTGTGGGGGGTGGGGGACAGGAGGGAGTGACAAATAGATGAAGCACAGAAGATGTTTAGGTCAGTGAAAATACTCTGTATGATACCATAATGACGCATACATGTCATTATACATTATACATGTCAAAAGCCATAGAATTATAACACGAAGAGTGAATCCTGATGTAAACTGTAGATTTTAGTTAATAATAGGTATTGACTGGGCATGGTGGTTCACGCCCGTAATCCTAGCACTTTGCGAGGTCAAGGCGGGCAGATCACTTGAGGAACTTGAGGTCAGGAGTTCAAGACCAGCTTGGCCAACATGGTGAAACCCCATCTCTACTAAAAATACAAAAACTAGCTGGGCACGGTGGTGCGTGCCTGTAATTCCGGTTACTCGGGAGGCTGAGGCATGAGAATCTCTTGAACCTGGGAGGTGGAGGTTGCAGTGAGCCAAGATCCATGCCATTGCACTCCAGCCTGGGGGACAGAGCAAGACTCCATCTCAATAATAATAATAATAATAATAATAATAATAATAATAATAGGTATCAGTGTTGGTTCACCAATTGTACCACATAGACATAAGATGTAAATAATAGAGACTACTCTGTGCAGAGGGAGAAGGGGTATGTGGGAACTCTGCTTTCTGATCAATTTGTAATTTCCAATTTTCTGTAAACCTAAAATTTTTCTACAAAATAAAGTCTACTTAAAAAAAATAAAGGTGGCCGGGTGCGCTGGCTCAAGCCTGTAATCCCAGCACTTTGGGAGGCCGAGACGGGTGGATCACGAGGTCAGAAGATCGAGACCATCCTGGCTAACATGGTGAAACCCCGTCTCTACTAAAAAAAAAAAAATACAAAAAACTAGCTGGGCGAGGTGGCGGGCGCCTGTAGTCCCAGCTACTCGGGAGGCTGAGGTAGGAGAATGGCATAAACCCAGGAGGCGGAGTTTGCAGTGAGCTGAGATTGTGCCACTGCACTCCAGCCTGGGCGACAGAGCAAGACTCTGTCTCAAAGAAAAAAAAAATAAAGGCATAAAAACCATGCCTACCTATTCACCTCCTCAAATGTATAGCTTATAGAAAACCAGCTCAATCAATCAACAAACCATTATTAATCAGGGTGTAGAGACAAGGGGCAAAAGGTAACACAGATAAAGTATGCAAGATATTCCAAAGAGGGGCAATGGGTGAGTTCATGCCATTTGCCGTTGTTGTTTCTGCCATGTGCCAAATCAGAGGGGCTTGGAAGAGCTGTTCTGACCAGCATATGACAAAATGAATTTGGAACTTGGAAAGAATTTGAAACTTGGCATCCAAAGACCAGGCGTCCTGGTTCCACCAGTTGAAGGCTCGTAAGTCCCTTTCCCTCTCTGAGCCTCAGTTTCCTCATGTACAAAGTGGATATAATAAATTGGAGGGGAAAATATTTTTTGTTTGTTTTGTTTGTTGTTTTTTTGAGACAGAGTTTCGCTCTTATTGTCCAGGCTGGAGTGCAATGGCATGATCTCGGCTCACTGCAACCTCCACCTCCCGTGTTCAAGCAATTCTCCTGCCTCAGCCTCCTGAGTAGCTGGGATTACAGGCATGCGCCACTATGCCTGGCTAATTTTTCTATTTTTAGTAGAGGTGGGGTTTCACCATGTTGGCCAGGCTGGTCTTGAACTCCTGATCTCAGGTGATCCACTGGCCTCGGCCTCCCAAAGTGCTGGGATTACAGGCGTGAGCCACAGTGCCCGGCCGGGAAAATGTTTTAAAAGTTTAAACAGCTACACAGAGGGAAGTTGTTGTTGCTATTACATTCTGAATATTCAGAATGTATTGCTATCCCCTATCTCCTCAACGATGGGGGAAAAAAGAAAAACTTTATGGAAAGATTGATTGCTAGTGGCTGTTTCTGGCAAGAGATGAACATTGCAGTAAGAGCAACAACAAAAAAAGTGCAGGCTCAGGCTTCTTGGGGTTTTTGGCTCAGCCCTCAGCTAATCATGATTCCAAATGCTGGCGAGCAAAATAACACAATCACGTTGAGTTAGGATCTTTTGCGATGTTATGGAACACGCATTGCAAAGAGCACCTGGGACTCCAAGAATGCTGCTGAGGTTCAGCCAGGAGAGGCTGCTGAGGCGTTCTAGTCATGTAAAGGGAGTACTTCTGTGATCCAAGAGTTTCCACTTGGCTGTACATCATAAAAATGGCCCAGCTAGTAGGAGGTGAGGGTAGTGTGCCTGGAAACTTAGACCTTTCCTGAGTGACTTCTCATCGGAAGCACTGCCAGGCTCTCGGTGAATCACATGTCCTAAGATTCAGACTGGCTATGTTAGCTGTCTTTGTCTTCCCCACTGCATGTTTCCAAAGTAAACCCTCATGTATAACTACTTTAATGGATGAATCTGTTATTACAAATTAACAGACTCCCATTTACTTTTATTTTCATTTCATTTCATTTGAGACAGAGTCTCACTCTGTCGCCCAGGTTGGAGTGCGGTGGAGCAATCTCGGGTCACTGCAACCTCCTCCTCCTGGGTTCAATCGATTTTCATGCCTCAGCCTCCTGAGTAGCTAGGAATACAGGCGTGTGCCACCACACCCAGCTAATTTTTTGTATTTTTAATAGAGACAGGTTTTGCTATGTTGGCCAGGCTGGTTTTGAACTCCTGGTCTCAAGTGATCCGCCCGCCTCAGCCTTCCAAAGTGCTGGGATTACAGGCATGAGCTACCACGCCCAGCCCAGACTCCTATTTAAAGCCAACTACCGGCCGGGCGCAGTGGCTCACCGGGCGCAGTGGCTCACGCCTGTAATCCCAGCACTTTGGGAGGCTGATGCGGGCGGATCACTAGATCAGGAGATCGAGACCATCCTGGCTAACACAGTGAAACCCCGTCTCTATTAAAAATACAAAAAATTAGCCGGTGTAGTGGCACGCGCCTGTAGTCCCAGCTGCTCGGGAGGCTGAGACAGGAGAATCGCTTGAACCCGGGAGGCGGAGGTTGCAGTGAGCTGAAATAGTGCCACTGCACTCCAGCCTGGGCGACTCTGTTTCAAAAAAAAAAAAAGAAAAGAAAAAAGAAAGAAAGAAATGCAAGTTGTCAGGTTGCACTCCAGATGGACTGGATCGGAAACTCTGGGAGTGGGAGCCCTGCAATCTAATCTGTGTGTTTGCAGGCCCTCTGGGGGCATGCCGGCTCACACCAAAGCTTAGGAACCACTGCTCTGTACCGTCTCCTACAGCCTGTTCAAGAACATAGGCCCAACAGTTCTTCCTTCTGCACCGATATCAATTTCTCCCTCTCCTTTTGATCATTCCTGTAAGCACATTTATTCGTGCTATTAATTTTCCTATTGTAAAAGAAACACTAACTTCTCTTGCTATAGCTTCAATTTTTGCTTTGCTTCTCTTTAGTGTGGCTAAACAAAATTCCTCAAAAGATCTGTCTATGTTTCCCCCCTCCCAGTCTCCTTTTCTCAAATTAGGCATTGCCATCAGAACTCTAAGAAAGTGCTCTAATCAAAGTTAACCAATGTCTCCAATGACATTGCGGACAAACCTCAGTCTGCTTCTTAGTTGATCACTTTCTCTTCCTGGGAGCACTTCCTCACTTGGGTTTCAGGTCTCCACACTCTACTGGTTTTCCTCCTACATCCTCTTTTTCTTTTCTTCTTTTTGAGACTGAGATTCTCTCTGTTGCCCAGGCTGGAGTGCAGTGGCATGATCTTGGCTCACTGCAACCTCCACCTCCTGGTCTCAAGCTGTTCTCCTGCCTCAGCCTCACAAGTAGCTGGGACTACAGGCGTGTGCCACCATGACCAGCTAATTTTTGTATTTTCAGTAGAGACAGGGTTTTGCCCTGTTGGCTAGGCTGGTCTCGAACTCTTGACCTCAAGTGATCCACCCACCTCAGCCTCCCAAAGTGCTGGGATTACAAGCGTGAACCACCGCACCCTGCCTGACTCATGTTTTTCAACCTTCCTTGTAGGTTCTTCCCATCTCCTTGACCTCTTACTGAGATTTTGGCCACTTCTCTATATCTGCACCCATTCTCTTAGGTGATCTCAATTTTATTCTCGTGATTTTAAATATAAACTATATGTTTGTGATTCTAAAAACTATACTTCCAATCCAGAAATGTCTCCTGAATTCTAGACTTACATATTCCACTGCCTAGCTGATATCTCCACTTGGATATCTGTTAGGTATATCAGAATTAACGTGTCCCAACTTGACCTGATCTCCCTCTACTCCACGAATAATCTTCTCCTTATTGTTTTCCATATTTCAATGACTGAACACGCCATCCTAGTTGCTAAGGCTAAAGAGCTTGGAGTCATCTTTTACCCTTTTCTTTCTGACATAGTTCATGTCCAGTCTGACAGGAAATCATCTTGGCTCTACCTTCAAAATATAACCAGAATCTGATCACTTCTCACCCCTGCTGCCCCCTAGATCCAGCCATCATCTCTCAGCTAGATTACTGAACTTGCTTCATGCATGGTGCCCCTGCTCTCTCTATTGCTCCTCTATAGTAGATTCTTAGCAACTAGGACAATCCATGTATTTATTTATTTAGAGACGGAGTCTCGCTCTGTCACCCAGGCTGGAGTGCAGTGACACAAATCTTGGCTCACTCCACCTCCACTCTCCCAGGTTCAAACAATTCTCCTGCCTCAGCCTCCTGAGTAGCTGGGATTACAGGTGTGCACCACCATGCCTGGCTTTTTAAAAATTTTTTTTAATTTTTAATTTTTAATAGAGACAGGGTTTCGCCATCTTGGTCAGGCTGGTCTCGAACTCTTGACCTCAGGTGATCCACCTGCCTTGGTCTCCCAAAGTGCTGGGATTACAGGCATGAGCCACCACGCCTGGCCAGACAAGCCATTTAAAACATAATAAGGTCATGTCACATGTAATGGCTCCGTATTTTTCTTTTATTTTCTTTCTTCTTTTTTTTTTGAGACAGAGTCTCGCTTTGTCACCAGGTTGGAGTGCAGTGGCGGGATTTCGGCTCACTGCAACATCCGCCTCCCAGCTTCAAGCAAGTCTTCTGCCTCAGCCCCCTGAGTAGCTGGGATTACAGGTGCCCACCACCATGACCAGCTAATTTTGTGTATTTTTAGTAGAGATGGGGTTTCCCCATGTTGCTCAGGCTGGTCTCAAACTCCTGACCTCAGATGATCCACCTACCTCGGCCTCCCAAAGTGCTACGATTACAGGCGTGAGCCACCTCGCCCGACTACTCCCTATTTTTCATCTGGAGTCAAAGTCAGAGTCTTCCCCTCAATTGCTTTCCTACTTCATTGCCTAACTCTCTCCCCCTTGCTCCTGCTCTAGCTACTGACCTTGCTACTTCTCCAACCCTCCAGGCTTGCTCTTCACTCACAGCCATGGAACTGGTTGCTCCTCTCTCTGAAATGATTCTCTCAATTTCTTCAAGTATTTTCTCAATATCACTTTTTATTTTTATTTATTCTTTTTTTTTTTTTTTTTTTTGACATAGGGTCTTACTCTGTCACCCAGGCTGGAGTGCAGTGGCACGATCTTGGCTCACTGCAGCCTCCGCCTCCTGGGTTCAAGCGATTCTTCTGCCTCAGCCTCTGGAGTAGCTGGGATAACAGACATGTGCCACAATGCCCGGCTGATTTTTGTATTTTTTTAAAGACGGGGTTTTGCCATGTTGGCCAGGCTGGTTTCGAACTCCTGACCTCAGGCGATCCACCTGCCTCGGCCTCCCAAAGTGCTGGGATTACAGGCATGAGCCACCATGCTCAGCCTCGAATACACTTTTTTTTTTTTTTTTTTTTTTTTGAGACGGAGTCTTGCTCTGTCACCCAGGCTGGAGTGCAGTGGCCGGATCTCAGCTCACTGCAAGCTCCGCCTCCCAGGTTTACGCCATTCTCCTGCCTCAGCCTCCCGAGTAGCTGGGACTGCAGGCGCCCGCCACCTCGCCCGGCTAGTTTTTTTTTTGTATTTTTTAGTAGAGACGGGGTTTCACCGGGTTAGCCAGGATGGTCTCGATCTCCTGACCTTGTGATCCGCCCATCTCGGCCTCCCAAAGTGCTGGGATTACAGGCTTGAGCCACCGCGCCCGGCCTCGAATACGCTTTTTAAAGTGAGGCTTACCTTGTCCACCTGATGTAAATGGCAACACCCCTACTTAATCCTGCTTCTCCTGCTCTTTTATCTCATTGCACTTCACATCATCAACCTATTTTATTATTTGCCTGTCTAGTTTATTGCCTACTTCCCCACAGCAGAATATAAATTTCACAAGGGCAGAGATCTTTGTCACAGGTGAATCCCCACAGTCGTAACTACAGCAGTTTCTGGCACAGGGTCAGCACTCAACAGATATTTGTGAATGTTCAATCAAATGAATAAAGGAATAAATTAGGGTATAAGTAATGCATATGGAATTATTTGGGGCCTTGGTGATAGTGATGCCATCACTCTGTGCCTTTGATCTTAATATATCTTGTCCAGAGGAGTTGGTAAATTTCCTCTTGTCATAAACCCATCTGTATTTCATTTTTTATTGCTATCATCACTGAACATCATATCTCCAAAGTCTCAAATGAAACAGACTGTAAAAACGGAAGGGGAAGCAGAAAAGGAAGCTGGATACCACAAAGTGTAAATTGCAAGGGGAATTACCACTTCTAAGCTGGAAAATATTTATTATTATTGGTATTAGTTTTGTACGGAGGCCAGAAGAAAGCAATAGCTTTTGACCTATGATTGCAGTAGAGCTCAAATATAGAAGACCCTGGTGACAGCCATAAAGAATGTCAGGGCATTTCAAAGACAGGTAGGGAAGTCAAAATTGAGTAATTGACATATGAATTATGCCTGTGACACATGCAAAGGTTTTTAGTTTCTTCAGATGCAGCAATGAATCTGGAAAGCAGATGGTATATCAATTTCCTATCATTGTTGTAACAAATTAATCACAAAATTAGTGACTTAAAACAACACATATTTGGCCAGGTGTGGTGGCTCAGACCTGTAATCCCAGCACTTTGGGAGGCTGATGCTGGCGGATCATTTGAGGTCAGGAGTTTGAGACCAGCCTGGCCAACATGGTAAAACCCCATCTCTACTAAAGATACAAAAATTAGCTGGGCGTGGTGGCAGTTGCCTATAATCCCAGCTACTCGGGAGGCTGAGGTGGGAGAATTGCTTGAACCCGGGAGGCCGAGGTTGCAGTGAGCCGAGATCATGCCATTGTACTCCAGCCTAGGTGACAGAGCAAGACTCCATCTCAAAAAACAAAACAAAACAAACCCCCCCCCCACACGAATTTATTATTTTTCAATTCCATGGTATAAAATTAGTATTACTGGGCTAAAACCAAGGTGTTGGCAGGGCTGTGTTCCTTTCTGGAGGCTCTAAGGGAGAATCCATTTTCTTTTCCAACTTCTAGAGGCTGTCTTCACTCCTTGGCTCATGGTCCCCTCCCATTTTCAAAGTTAGCAGTGGCCACTCAAGCCTTTCTCACATCCCATTACTTTTACACTGATATTCCTGATTCCCTCTTCCACATTTAAGGACTCTTCTGATTGCATCGCGCCCATCTAGGTAATCTAGGATAATCTCTCTATTTAAGGTCGTCTGATTAGCAACCTTAATTCCATCTGCAACTTCAATGTCCTTTTGCAGTATGAAATTACATGCTCACAGATCCTGTGGATTAGGACATAGATATTTCAGGGGGATTATTATGCTGCCTACTGCAGATGGTATCTGAATTGTAACCATTACTTATTTATTTATTTTTGTTTGTTTGTTTTCATTTGTTTGTTTAGAAATGAGTTCTAGGAAAAAGAAGACCAGCCCAGATAGCCTCCTTTTATATCTGTTTTTCACTGGCAAATTCAAAGTGCTGAGTACCCAGGGACTGTGCAAAAAAATATAACATGGCCGATTAGGAGGTAGGCAGTATTCAAAGCTCATACTCTGTAACTATTTAGTGGATGAATGATTAAAAAGTAGAGTGGGAGGCCAGGCACCATGGCTCATGCCTGTAATCCCAGCACTTTGGGAGGCCAAGGTGGGTGGATCACTTGAGGTCAGGTGTTTGAGACCAGCCTGGCCAACATGGTGAAACCCCACCTCTACTAATAATACAAAAATTAGCTGGTTGTGTTGGTGCATGCCTGTAGTCCCAGCTACTCAGGAGGCTGAGGCATGAGAATCACTTGAACCCGGGAGGCAGAGGTTGCAGTGGGCCAAGATCACATCACTGCACTCCAGCCTGGGTGACAGAGTGTGTCTCACAAAAAAAAAGAAAAAAAGAAAAAAAAAGTAGAGTGGGAATAGAGGTGCTTTTACTGGAAACCTCCCATACGAGTGTTTAGAATCTCTTGGGGCCAAAAAAAAAACCACTTCCTACCAGCAATTTCCTGTCATGTTTTATGTTTGTAAGCCTTAGAGATAAAAAATAGAAAAAAGGAGAAAGTGATATTAAGAATCAAATAATAATGTTTAATAGTTTCTGAGTGAATGCTGTTGGGCTCAGGTAAATCTTTGGATATTTTTCTACTGGCCTACTTCAGGTTGGAGTAGATGATTTACGTAATTTTCCAATTAATCTTTATTAGGTTTCTCTCTTTCCCAGCTTCCATGAGTGTTGTTAGTGGATAATGCCTGAATGAATGCTGAATGCATGAGGTAATTCATGTACTTGTGACTGGTAACACCTTCCCCTGAACTTGCAAACTGGCCCTGACAGAAAATAATGAGGGCCTGGGTCAAAAGACTGTCATTTCCACTTTCCTAGAGATTGGCACTTCTCTATGCCTAAACCATGCCCAGAACATGGTACATGTTCTTGACTGATAGATTGGGCTAAGCATTGGTGAAATGAAAGGATTGGAGCAGGTAAACTTCATCTCAGGTCTTACGTGGGGTTCTTTGGAAGCAGACCCTGAGATGAGGAGTTGTGTGCAAGCAATATGTTAAGGAAGGACTTTTGAGGGGAACAGATAAGGGAATGAAGGAGATAGGACAGGGAATAGAAAGCAGCTAAGCAAGGGACAAATTTCAGACAGAGCCCCAGTCTCTACTTCATCCCACAGGGATGCTCTAGAGTCTAAATTACACTTCAGAGTTTGTACCTTCTTGAGGGAAGGGGGCTGGGCATTTATATTTCACCACCAGTCAATTGTTGGCCGAAGGCCATCCTAGGTGGATATGAACTCCCAGGCACTTGCAGCTCTCCACAAAGTGGGCAGAGTGGCTCCAACAGGCCAACGGATGGCTTTGAAGAGTCACAGATGCTGGCTGTTAAAAGCAAAAACAGAAGCTAAGGGCAGGGCACAGAAATGGTAAAAGGCACCCAAGGGGATCCACAGAGTTTATCATTGTTTCTTCCAGCTCCACAGTTGTAGAAATATTGCTGTAAAGTACAATGTGTCACTCTTTGTATGTGTAAACAGTTACATTTTGAGAATCCTGAAAGAAAGATATTCCTGTACTTGAGATACATTTGTCTTTAATAAATATGGCTTTGCTCCCAGGAAATGTTTCCAGTGCTAAATCTGGCTTTAAATGATCATGTTATATAGAATTTCTCCTTTTAAAAATTTCCATTTTGTTGTTTCTAGGAATATTTTGGATTTTTCTAGTCCAAATTCTACTACATTTGTAGAATTGGACCAGAAAAATGCAGTTGACCATCTATTAGATTCAAATGTCCCCTTGTCAGCTATGGTATTAATTTGGTTTAATATTGATGTTTTGGACATTATTCATGGCATAGTTAAAAAAACCATAAAAATAAAATTTGAAGCATATGTTCTCTGGTTCATTTCTGAATAAATATCTCAATAATTAAAGAAAAGTTACATAAAATAGAAGAAACTGAAGATGCCCATTTTCTCATGATTTTGGAACCACTGAGGGCAGAATGGAAAGATTAGGACATTTCTCTTAGAAAATTTTAAGTTAATCTGGTTTCCACTGAGGGCAGGTTAAAAAGGCACTTGAAAGCAGTGCAAAGTGTTGGTTTTGGATCATTTTAATGCTAAAACATATATTTAAACCATTTACACAAAATAAACTAACAATTATTTGGCTAAAGTGTTAAAAGAGCCCCATAAAAAGCCATGAATTGTTTGGGATGTAATTTGAGCCTGTTTTTTGGACAAGCAAAATTTGTGGAAGTCCAGCCTGTTTCCGTTTAGGACCAGCTTGTTTCTGCAGGCTTACGCGGCTTCTGTGTCTCCAAACTA
Source organism: Theropithecus gelada (assembly GCF_003255815.1). Classification (NCBI taxonomy): domain Eukaryota; kingdom Metazoa; phylum Chordata; class Mammalia; order Primates; family Cercopithecidae; genus Theropithecus; species Theropithecus gelada. Next base: position 84,987,375 of record NC_037678.1, on the reverse strand, counting down.
CTCTTAGAGCTGTTTGTCTAGAGAGTGCTGGCAGGATTACTGAGCTATCACATGGCCAAGAGAGGTACAAATGGCGCAGAGCCCCCTCCTAGGAGTCTGTGGGATCCCCCTCCAGCTTGGAAATAAAGGAAAATCTTAAGTTCCTTCAAGGAAAAGTCCAGGCACCTGGCTAGCCCTAAGATGTAAATAAGCAAATAGATAAGCAAGAAGCAAGAAGTAACAGCTTAAAACAACAGCCAAGGAAGCTAGAATCACAGGATTTTGGGTTTCCTATATAAATTAAAGGTAACATGTTCTCCTACCTCAGCCTCCCGAGTAGCTGGGACTACAGGCACGTGCCACCACATCAAACTAATTTCTTGTATTTTTAGTAGAGATGAGATTTCACCATTTTGGCCAGGCCGGTCACAAACTCCTGACCTCAGGTGATCCACCAGGCTCAGCCTCCCAAAGTGCTGGGATTATTGGCGTGAGCCACCACACCCGGCCTAAAGGTAACAACTATGTCCCTGAGTTGTTTTTTAGAAATCCAGACCCCCCATCAATTGGACCTACTGACTCGAAGACGAAGACCTCAGAAAAGGGAGAACTGAGGGCTGAACTCTGACTGCTGTTTTTTGTTCTAAATTTATTCCTGAGGTACCTGGAGAAGGTCACATCCACAAGCCAGGGCTGGCTTTTCTGCTGACTCCAATTTTTTTTTTTCTTTTTTCTTTTTTTTGAGATAGAGTTTTGCTTTTGTTGTCCAGGCTGGAGTGCAATGGTGTGATTTCGGCTCACTGCAACCTCCACCTCCCGGGTTCAAACGATTCTCCTGCCTCAGCCTACCGAGTAGCTGGGATTACAGGCACCTGCCACCACGCCTGGCTCATTTTGTATTTTTAGTAGAGATGGGGTTTCACCATGTTGGTCAGGCTGGTCTCGAACTCCTGACCTCAGGTCATCCACCCACCTCAGCCTCCCAAAGTACTGGGATTACAGGCATGAGCCACCGCGCCAGCCTGCTGACTCCAAATTTTTAAACAAAGCTTCTCTTCCTTAATCAATTGCAAATCAGAAAATCTTCAAATCTACCTATGACCTAGAAGCTCCCACTTCAAGATATCCTGCCCTTTATAGGCCAAACCAATATGCAACCTCCATGTATTGATTTATGATTTCGCCTGTAATTTCAGCTTTCCTGAAACTTACCTCTGCCTTTAAAAACCCTTACTTACAAACCATCGGAGACATTGGGTCTTAAACATGAGCTGCCTAGATTCTCCTTGCTTGATGCCCTGCAAATAAACACCCTCCTTTCTCCCACTGCAAACCTCAATGTGGATGTTTGGCCTTACTGTGCCAGGCAAGCGGATCCCATTTTGGTTTGATAATGTATGTAAGGATTCAACTCACCTAAAAACTGCAGTGACTGGTTGTTAAATATGCCACATGTTCTTGCAATTATTATTATTATTGAGACGGAGTCTTGCTCTGTCACCTAGGTTGGAGTACAGTGGCGTAATCTTGGTTTACTTTAACCTATGCCTCCCAGGTTCAAGTGATCCTCCTGCCTCAACCTCCCAAGTAGCTGGGATTATAGGCCCCACTACCACGCCTGGCTAATTTTGTATTTTTCATAGAGACTGGGTTTTGCCATGTTGGCAAGGCTGGTCTCAAACTCCTGACCTCAGGGGATCCACCCACCTCGGCCTCCGAAAGTGCTGGGATTACAGGTGTGAGCCACCACACTCGGCCTGCTTTTCTTTATTTTCAAATTTTCAGCATGTTTGAAATGTTCATCATATAAAGGTGGAAGAAACATGAAAATAAAAGAACTGGTTTGGAAGTCAGGAGATCAATGATTGTGTACCACCTCTGCTACTCACCCACCATGGAAGCTTGAAAAAATTCCAAACACTGTGAGAATCAGTTTCCTTATACAAAAAAAAAAAAAAAGGTTTGACTATGTATTTGTCAGGAGTCTTTTGGTTGAAACTGACAGAAAGTCATCTCAAACTATCTGAGAGTGGCCAGGTGTTGTAGGCACAGTGGCTGACGCCTGTAATCTCAGCACTTTGAGAGGCCGCGATGAGAGGATTGCTTGAGGCCAAAAGTTTGAGATCAAAACTGTCTGAGAGAGAGAGAGAGAGAGAGAGAGATAAAGAGAGGAAGAGGGAATGAGAGATTAGTGAACACAGCTGGGAGCGAAGGGGCTTCAAACAAGGCCACTTGAAATTTCTCCCCATCTCTGGCTCTGCTTCTCTTCATGTGTTGGCCTCAGTTGTTTTCAACTTTAGACGAACTTTCTCCATGCAAAAGAAAAAGGGAATGGCCACTCTTTCCTATTTGGTAACCCTACATGTAAAAGAGCATCTTCTCTCCAAAAATTGTTGTTGAAAATTTCAGGGAAGAACTTGGATTGGACTGGCATAAGTCATGAGTCCAGACTTACATGACCCAGGGCGTGGTATGTGATTAGCTAGGCCTGGATCACATGCTCATACCTGGGCTGGGCTGCAATGTCACTGTTAGTGGTAGATCCAACAAATCCACATAAAATGGAGATGCAGATAAGTTACCATGGTCCAAGTGACCCTTGTTATTGGGAACAAAAGGGAAGAGTTGCTGGAGAGAGACAAGGAAACAGATGCCTTACAGCCTAGGCTCTGTAAGGAATCTTCTATTTTTAACATTTTACAAGTGCCAGTAAGACTGCTGTGTACATAACAGATGCTCAGAAAATATTTGTTAAATGAAAGAATGTATGGAAGCCATAAAATGACAAATTATTTAAAATGTTAATAATGAGAAAGTTCTTTAGTGATCAGCTAAGTCTAATGCCTTCATTTTACTGAAAAAGAAAAATGAAGGCCAAAGAGGCTAAGTGATACTCCTAAGGACATGTGATTACTTCTACAACCCAGGCATCCTGATCTCCCATACTACTATCTGCATCTCTCTTTAAAGCAATATCATATCAGGCCAGGAGTGGTGGCTCACACCTGTAATCCTAGCTCTTTTGGAGGCCGGGGCAGACAGATCACTTGAGGTCAGGAATTCAAGATCAGCCTGGCCAACATGGTGAAATCCTATTTCTATCAAAAATACAAAAATCAGCTAGGCATGGTGGCATGCACCTGTAAACCCAGCTACTGTGGAGGCTAAGGCAAGATGATTGTTTGAACCCGAGAGGCAGAGGTTGCAGTGAGCTGAGATGGCACCACTGCACTCCAGCCTGGGCAACAGAGTGAGACTCCATCAAAAAATAAAAAAAGATTCTCATTCCAAACAGATTTCCTTTGCTCCTAACTCTCAATAGATGAACTATCAGCTAATATCACCGGAGGATAACCATCAGCTAATACCACCCCTGTTAGCAAAAAGAAAATAGAAGCTTTACAAAGAAAAAGGGGGAAAAAAAAATCCTACCTTTGTTTAATTGTTATTCTAATGAGTTAAACATTGGCAGGCTCTCCTAATAGAAACGAAGACAGATCTGTTGGCTGCTCCCACAACCAGGCTTGCGGATAAAATGTGTTTATACAGCTGGATTGGTCCAGAAGGAGCCAGGGCTGAAAACATTCAGTGAGCAGGCTGATGGCAGGCGACAGCTGGGAGCATCTGTTTCCCATTAGAGACACTGGGCTACAATAGTGCTGTCCTCTGACCTCTGGGTCCAGCTTCCCTGGGGGCCTGGGTGTGTTCCCAGGTCTCAAAGTGCTGACAGCCAATTCACTTGCTAACACATCCTAACAGTACCCACGGGTTAGACGGCTCTAGTACAAGATTTAGAGGTAAAGCTTGGAATTCAGATTGGGTGGGTGAAGTTTTTTATATTCAGCTCCAAAAGCACACTTAAATTCTGTAGCAAAAACTGTCAGAAGGAAGAGCTTATTCATTTCCCTCTCCTCCTTCCTTTCTTCTTTCCTTTCTCCCTCTCTGCTTCCCTCCTTCCCTCTCTTTTAACTAAGCAAGAATATTGAAGAGAGTGCTACCCAATTTCTGCAGAAAAGCAAAATATTGGGAGGCCAAGGAGGGCGGATCACCTGAGGCCAGGAGTTTGAGACCAGTTTGGCCAACATGGCGAAACCCTATCTCAACTAAAAATACAAAAAGTATCCAGGCATGGTGGTGCACGCCTATAGTCCCAGCTACTTGGGAGGCTGAGGCAGGAGGATCACTAGAACCCACGAGGCGGAGGTTGCAGTGAGCCGAGATTGTGCCACTGCACTCCAGCCTGGGCAACAAAGCGAGACTCCGTCTCCAAAAAAAAAAAAAAAAAAGAACAAAATAATGCTGCTCCTACATAATACTGTTCTCCACAGCAGTTAATTACATTGGCCAACATCTTGAAAAGACATCTTGAGTTATGTCTGCAAAATAATCAATATTAGACGTTGCCAGTAACCAAAAGATATGCCTGGATAAAGGATGCCTGTCTAAATTTGGGTTCCCGTGAATACACACCCCTAGACAGGAATGTAGGTGCAGGGAGTTTTTTGGGAGATGACTGCAGACAGCAAAGTGAGAGGCTATGAAGAGTAAGGCAGAAAGGAAGGAAAAGCCAATGTCAGGACACTTGATCCTTTGCTGCAAGACTCAGTATCCCAAGAACTCTGAGAAGTTTACAGTTTGCCTCTCAGAATTGACCTGAAGGGTTTAAGGCTGGAGCATTTAAATCCCCTCTTTGGTTGAGGGTGAACACCTCCCTTGGTGGGCACTCACTTCCATGTGCCCCAAGGTTATGCTTGGGCATTGGAACCGGCTCTGGGTCAGAAAGCAGAAGGCCAGGAAAGCTGACAGTGCAGGCTGGTGCTGCCTGCCAGAGCTGAGACTAGAGGTAGCCAAGTAGCTGCAATCTGGGCACCAGAAGCATCTGCTAACAAAGTGTGAGCAGCCAGAATAAACTCAGATAAACTACAGACTAATTGGCGACTGGAACATGGGATTTCATTCAAAAGGAAGAGTGAACCAATGCTGTAAACTTCATTGTTGTCTTATTTATTTATTTAGTTTTTTGAGACGGAGTTTCGCTCTTGATGTCCAGGCTGGAGTGCAATGGCATGATCTCGGCTCACTGCACCCTCCGCCTCCCAGGTTCGAGTGATTCTCTTGCCTCAGCCTCCCAGGCAGCTGGGATTACAGGTGCCTGCCACCAGGCCCAGCTAATTTTTGTATTTTTAGCAGAGACGGGGTTTCACCAGGTTGGCCAGGCTGGTCTCAAACTCCTGACCTCAGGTGATCCACCCACGTCAGTCTCCCAAAGTGCTGGGATTATAGGCATGAGCCACTGCACCCGCCCCATTGTTGTCTTATTTTAACAAATTTAAAAAATGTTTCCATAATGGGCCGGGTGCGGTGGCTCACGCCTGTAATCCCAGCACTTTGGGAGGCTGAGATCACCTGAGGTGATTACCTGAGGTGATCTCGGGTGGATCACCTGAGGTCAGGGGTTCGAGATCAGACTGGCCAACATAGCAAAACCTCATTTCTACTAAAAATATGAAAATTAGCCAGGTATGGTGGCACACGCCTGTAATCCCAGCTACTCACGTGGCTGAGGCAGAATTGCTCGAATCCGGGAGACGAAGGTTGCTGTAAGCTGAGATCACGCTACTGCACTCCAATCTGGGAGATAGAGTAAGACTCTGTCTCAAAAAAAAAAAATTAATAATAAAATGTTTTTCAAAAGTTAGTTTAGGGCCGTGTGTGGTGGCTTATGCCTGTAATTTCAGCACTTTGGGAGGCCAAGGTGGGAGTATCACTGGAGCCCAGGAGTTTGAGACCAGCCTGGGCAATATAGTGAGACTCCCATCTCTAAAAATAAAATACAATAAGAAAAAAACTTAGTTTAGAATACAAATTACATCCCTTCAATGTTATCCTTACACTTAACAGAAACATTGAAATGGAAGTTAAATACATTTTTTCCCCAAGAACTATCAGGTACACTCTTCTTCACCAAGATCATACAGGATGGAGAAATGTTGTTAGTTCTAAACTATATAAAATAACAATGATTAATAATTCCAAACAAATAATATATTTTTAAGTTTGATGAAACTTTACTGAATTCACAGACATAGATAACATAGTATATAGGCAGTTTTTTTTTTTTTTTTTTTTTGAGACAGAGTCTTACTCTGACCCAGGCTAGAATGCAGTGGTGTGATCTTGGCTCACTGCAACCTCCACCTCTCGGGTTGAAGCGATTCTCCTGCCTCAGTTTCCCAAGTAGCTGGGACTACAGGTGCGTGCCACCATGCCCAGCTAATTTTTTGTATTTTTAATAGAGGCGGGGTTTCACCATGTTAGCCAGGATGGTCTTGATCTCCTGACCTCGTGATCCGCCCACCTTGACTTTCCAAAGTGCTGGGATTACAAGCGTGAGCCACTGTTCCCGGCCCAGATTTTTTTTAAAGGATATATATGGAGTTGGGGAAACCCTTGCTGGTCCTCTTATTTTAGGTAAAGTTATACCCAAAGCATCCTGGACAATGAGCATCTGTTGTTCTGCAGCCTGGCACCCATGTTTCTTATCTTGGAAAGTTTCTTGATTTCCTTCTCCCATTTTATGCAGTTGTAGAGGGAGTATGAGTTCAGGGATCTTGTCCTCTCTCGGACATGATTCAATTATGCAATAAAATTTTTTTTAGCTTGGAATTTGAGCAGGAAGACAAAAGTACGAGAAACACATAAAGTTGATTAATCCTGTGGCTGTACCTCGAAAACATGTCCATTAGAACTTGCTAGCTAGAACTCCTCTAGTTCCTATCTTTTTTGAGTCTTCTTTTTGATTTTGTGGGCTACTCCCATCCTTTTAATAAATTCAATTTTTTCTTGCTTTAGTAACCAAAGGGGATGTTGGGGACATGCAACCATTGAACCCTTACTGAGTGTGGCAATTTGTCTCCAAGAATGCCACCATCAATTCCTTCCCTCCCTACAGACACGTGCTACTCTGCCCATCAAAAGGTGGTCTCAGCCAGGTGTGGTGGCTCACACTTGTATCCCAGAACTTTGGGAGGCCAAGGCAGGAGGATCATTTAAGGTCAGGAGTTCGAGACCAACCTGGCCAAAATGGTGAAACCCCATCTCTACTAAGATACAAAAATTAGCTGGGTGTGTTGGTGTGCTCCTGTAATCCCAGCTACTCAGGAGGCTGAGGCAGGAGAATCGCTTGAACCCAGGAGATGGGGGTTGCAGTGAGCCAAGATCGCACTGCATTCTAGCCTGGGCAACAGGGCAAGACTCCATCTCGAAATAATAATAATAATAATAATAATAATAGCCAACCCAATAAGAGCAAACCCATAGCCAACATCATACTGAATGGATAAAAGCTAGTAGCATTCCCCTTAAGAACGAGAACAAGACAAGGATGCCCACTCTCACCCCTCCTATTCAACATAGTATTATGCTAGAAGTCCTAGCCAGAACAACCAGGCAACAGAAAGAAATAAAGGACATCCAAATAGAAAGAGAGGAAGTCGCACTATCTCTCTTTGTGGATGATATGATTCTGTACCTAGAAAACCACATAGTCTTGACCCAAAAGCTTCTAGATGTGATATGATAAACCACTTCAGCAAAGTTTGTTTTTCTTTCTTTTCTTTTCTTTTTTTTTTTTTTTAGAGAGAGTTTTGCTCTTGTTGTCCAGGCTGGAGTGCAATGGCACGATCTTGGCTCACTGCAACCTCCACCTCCCTGGTTCAAGCAATTCTCCTGCCTCAGCTTTCCAAGTAGCTGGGATTACAGGCGTGTGCCACCACGCCCAGCTAATTTTGTATTTTTTTTAGTAGAGACGGGGCTTCACCATGTTGGTCAGGCTGGTCTTGAACTCCTGACCTGAAGTGATCCACCCGTCTTGGCTTCCCAACGTACTGGGATTACAGGCATGAACCACGGTGCCCCACCCTGCAAAGTTTAAGGCTATAAAAATCAACATACAAAAATTAGTAGCATTTCTACATACCAATAATGTCCAAGCTGAGAGCCAAATGCAGAAGGCAATCCCATTCACAATAGCCACAAAAGAATGAAATACCTAGGAATACACTTAACCAGGGAGGTGAAAGATCTCTACAGTGAGAATTATAAAACACAGCTGAAAGAAATCACAGACAACACAAACAAAACATTCCATGCTTATGGATAGGAAAGATCAATATTGTTAAAATGGCCATACTGCCCAAGGCAATTTATAGATTTAATGCTAATGCTACTCCTATCAAACTACCATGACATTTTTCATGGAATTAGAAAAAAACTACTCTAAAATTCATATGGGACTCCAAAAGAACCCAAATAGTGAAAGCAATCCTAAGCAAAGAGAACAAAGCTGAAGGCATGACACTACCTGACTTCAAACTATACTACATGGCTACAGTAATCAAAACAGCATGGTACTCATACAAAACGGACACCTAGACAAATGAAACAGAATAGAGAGTCCAGAAATAATGTCTCACACCTGCAACTATCTGATATTCAACAAAGCTGATGAAAACAATCAATGAAGAAATGACTCCCTATTCAACAAATGGTTCTGGGATAACTGGTGAGCCATATGCAGAAGATTGTAACTGGACCCCTTCCTTTTACTATATACAAAAATCAACTCGGCCGGGCGCGGTGGCTCAAGCCTGTAATCCCAGCACTTTGGGAGGCCGAGACGGGTGGATCACGAGGTCAGGAGATCGAGACCATCCTGGCTAACACGGTGAAACCCTATCTCTACTAAGAAATACAAAAAACTAGCCCGGTGAGGTGGCGGGCGTCTGTAGTCCCAGCTACTCGGGAGGCTGAGGCTGGAGAATGGCGTGAACCCGGGAGGCAGAGCTTGCAGTGAGCTGAGATCCGGCCACTGCACTCTAGCCTGGGCTACAGAGCGAGACTCCGTCTCAAAAAAAAAAAAAAAAAAAAACAACTCAAGATGGATTAAAGACTTTAATGTAAAACCCAAAACTATAAAAACCCTAGAGGAAAACCTAGAAAATATGATTTTGGACATAGGCTTTGGCAAAGATTTTATGATGAAGTATTCAAAAGCAATTGCAACAAAAACAAAAATAGACAAGTGGGACTTAATTAAGCTAAAGAACCTCTGCACAGCAAAAGAAACTATCAACATGGTAAATTTACAACCTACAGAATGGGAGAAAATATTTGCAAACTATGCATCTGACATAGGTGTAATCCAGAATCTGTAAGGAAATTAAACAAATTAACAAGCCAAAACAAAAAAACTCCATTAAAAAATGGGTAAAGGACATGAGCAGACATTTCTCAAAAGAAGACAAATGTATCCAACAAGCTTATGAAAAAATGCTCAACATCATTAATCATTAGAGGAATGAAAATCAAAACCACAATGAGATATCATGTCATACCTGTCAGAATGGCTATTACTAAAAAGTCAAAAGACAACTGACGCTGATGAGGTTGTGGTGAAAAGGGAATCCTTATACACTGCTGGTGGGAATGTAAATTTGTTCAGCCACTGTGGAAGGCAGTCTGAAGATTTCTCAAAGAACTTAAAACAGAACTAGCTTTTAACCCAGCAATCCCATTACTGGTATATGCCTCAAGGAATATAAATTGTTCTACCATAAAGACACACATGCATATGTTCATCGCAGCACTATTCACAACAGCAAAGACATGCAGTCAATCTAGTTGCCCATCAACGATGGACTGGACAAAGAAAACGTGGTACGTATACACTATGGAATAGAGAATGAGAGCATGTCCTTTACAGGAACATGGATGACGCTGGAGGCCATTATCCCAAGCAAACTAACGCAGGAAGAGAAAACCAAATATCACATTTTCTCATTTGTAAGTGGGAGCTAACACATGGACACAACGTAGGGAGCAACAGACACCTGGACCTACTTGGAGGTACATAATGGGAGGAGGGTGAGGATCAAAAAACTACCTATCAGGTACTATGCTTATTACCTGGGTGACAAAATAATCTCTACACCAAATTCCTGCAGCACACAATTTACCCATGTAACAAACCTGTATGTGTACTCCTGAACCTAAAATAAAAGTTGGAAAGAAAAAACAATATAATGGATATATTATCACAGTGAAATACCACATGGCAAGGGGAATAAACATCCAACGTGGACTCATCTCAAAGTATGACATTAATGCACATAAAAGAGTTTTCATACTGTAAAATTCCATTCATATAATGTTTAAATATAGAGAAAATGGATGTGTGATGTTAGCTGTCAGCATTACCCCGGGGCCAGGTCATGATTTTTTTCACTTGGTCTGAGGAATGGTTATACACTGTGTTTACTATATGAAGAGTCATCAAGCTGTACTTTTCTGTATTTATGTTTAACATCAATAAAATGTTTTTTTTCTTTTTAAATGTCTGTCCTAGCTGGTGCAGTTGCTCACACCTGTAGTCCCAGCTACTTGGGAGACTTAGGCAGGAGGATGGCTTGATCCCAGGAGTTTGAGGCTGTAGGGAGCCATGGTAGTACCGCTACACTCCAGCCTGGGTGCTACAACAAGACACTGTCTCAAAAAAATAATAATAAATAAAGATAGCCCCATCTTTATGGAACTGACTTTACAGGAGAGATGATTAATACACTAAATGAATGGGGAAAATTTTAGAGGATTAGTTGGGGCTGTGTGCTATTGATAGAGATAAAACAGGAAGGAGAATAGACAGGGGAGTGTGATTGCAATTTAAAACAAGGTGGTTAGGAAAAAGTGATTGAGAAGCTGACGCTGCTTCTGGTTCAGAAAATTGTGTTTAATGTTTATAACAAGCTTATGAGAATAGGGGGACACTCTTTACATGTTACAATAAAAAAACTAAGAGATTGCAGAGAAAGGTGTTAAATCACAAACTGGTCAGACAGTTTGTTGTGCAGGAAGCACATTTATATTGCCCTGTGAATGGGGGATGACAACATAGCTGGCCAGATAATTGACAGACAACAAGGATGAAACCAGAGATGGCAGGTAGGCCACGTTTCATCTTACCAGTCTTTGTCAGGGCTCCGAAGACAATGTGTTGTCATCAGGGCTTGACATGGGAGTCAAGTAATCTCTGGATTATTTGTCTTGGTCAAAATTTTATAAATTAAAGCAGAAAAAATGAATTTATTGGAAGGATAGGGAGTACCTAAGATAACTGAAAGAAAAACTAAGGAAGCAGGTTTTGGAAAAATACAAGCACTGGAACAGTAATAGGGAACCCTGTAACCTCGGTTGAATGAACAACTGCGTTTACTCTTTGCATTATTGCTGTCAGTTTTCAAATTCTAGGCAACAAGCAGCTTTAGCTTAGCATGGGTCAGTTGATCATCCCACGGAGCATCCTGATGGACAGTCCAACTTACACTGGGTGCAAGTGGTGAAGGGCAATCACTGGAAGTGAAGTTGGGTGCTGTCAGGAGAATAAGAAGGAATTTATGCTGGGCAGGGGAAACAACTGTTGTCTACCATAGGACTGCTTGAAGGGTTGTTGTAGTCCATCTATAATTGAAACTTTCTTTTTTCCACGTGGTAGGCAAAATTCTAAGATGGCCTGCAAGATTTCTGCGCCAGTGCACAGACACTGAATGATCCTCTCCCCTGGAGTGTGGATGGAAGCTAAGAATATGATGGCCATCCCTCCTGAAACTTGACGACTAATCATTGACTCTGTGTTCATCAAAGGAGAGATTATCCTGGGGGACCTGACCTAATCAGTTGAGTCCTTTCAAGGTGGAAAAGTCAGAGAGGACTGCTCCTCCTGACCTTGAAGAAGACGAAAGCGGCCAGCTCTACAGCTGCAAGGATTTGAATTCTGCCAATCACCTGAATGAACTTGGGGAATCGCTCTGGGCATCCCATGAGATGGCAGCTCTGGCTGACATCTTGATTTCCAGCCTTCTGAGATCTGAGCAGAGACCTGGACATCTGATCCACAGAAACGGAAATACTACATTTATATTGTCTTAAGCAGCTGAATTGGTGTTAACTTGTCAAACAACAATTGAAAACTATCACTATTGTTATGCTACATTTCTGACACATGTGTTAAAGCAATAGTGTTTTCCAAGAATACAAAACAAAGAGAGACCCCCAGGGAACCAGGAGAGGGGGGCTTACTTAGAGTACAAATATCAAGATGCAGCAGACATGATTATTTGAGATAAAGGAAGTAATTCCTCAGCTTGCTGCTCTTCCGGGTTTGGGAGAGGTGTGAACAGGAAGAGGGAGGCCATCAGATTTTTTTCTGAAGGAGATTTACTAGTATAGACTTTCCTTTCATATTTAACATGTTGAGTGAATCAGATAGATATTACAACTGTTGACTGTTAATATTTCAAAGGATCTCATTGTTACCGTACCCAGTGCAGGTTAAAAATGTTAAAAATTGGGTCTGGGCCAGGCGGGGTGGCTCATGCCTGTAATCCCAGCACTTTGGGAGGCTGAGATGGGTGGATCACCTAAGGTCAGGAGCTCGAGACCAGCCTGGCCAACAAGACGAAACCCCGTCTTTACTAAAAAGACAAAAATTAGCTGGGCATGGTCACAGGCGCCCATAATCCCAGCCACTGGGGAGGCTGAGGCAGGAGAATCACTTGAACCGGGGAGGCGGAGGTTGCAGTGAGCCGAGATCGTACCACTGCATTCCAGCCTGGGCAACAGAGTGAGACTCTGTCTCAATAATAATAAAAAAGGGTCCAAAGAAATTTGTTACTTTTACTTGAGCAGTATTAACCTACCAGAGGATGGCCTATGTGGCATCGGGGTGTGATACCCAAGATAAAAGTATACAGAGCAGCACTGGGAGATGATTATTATAATGTAGTTAAATTCCAGGACAGTAGGTAAGAAGGTTGCCTAAGAAATGGAAGGGAGCATGTCTATGTCTTTTTAACACTTTAACATCTTTTCTTTTATTCCTGCTGGTTCCAGTTAATATTGCTGTGTAAAAATCCATTTCAAATTTAAAGGTGCAAAAGAACAACTATTTTATTATGCTGATGGATTCCGCGGGTGAAGTATTCAGAAAGGGCACAATGCAGATGGTTTGTATCTGCTCCCTTATGCCTGCGCCAAACTTTCTGGCACGAAATAGCAAGGGCCCCATTTTCTCCAGCTTCTAATAACACCTTCCTTAGCTCCCTTTAAGCCCTCATTGGCAGCTTCCTCAAGTCCTTTTAGACTCTTGTTAATACTTTGGTTCCCTTCCCGCTCTTGCTGCTTCACCTAGTTCCAAAGCCAATGCCACATGTTTTACTTTTATGATGTTATTATGTTATGTTTTGTTATAATATCCATCCTACTTCTATGTAACAAAATCGGTTTCAGTTACTATTGCTATATAAAAACTGCTATTCTTACTATGTAATAAACTTCTTCCCCTTGCCCCGCCCTAAGAAGTCAGTGGTAGAAGAGAAAGAAAAAAAAGCCCTAAGTTACATAATAAAACCACATAGGCTATATTTATAATAATGGTATCAGTGGTTCTCCAACTTTTTGGTCTCAGGATACCTTTATACTCCCCAAAATAGTAGGGAACACTCCAAAGCTTTTGTTTCTGTGGGTTACAGCTATTAATATTTGCTATATTAAAAATTGAACACAAAACTGAAATGTGGCTGGGTGCGGTGGCTCACGCCAGTAATCCCAGAACTTTGGGAGGCCAAGGCAGGCGGATCACCTGAGGTCAGGAGTTCGAGACCAGCATGGCCAACATGGTGAAAACTCGTCTCTACTAAAAATACAAAAAATTAGTCGGGTGTGGTAGCCGGCGCCTGTAATCCCAGCTACTAGGGAGTCTGAGGCAGGAGAATCGCTTGAGCGGGGAGGGGGCGGGGGCGCGGAGGTTGCAGTGAGCTGAGATCTTGCCATTGCACTCCAGCCTGGTTGACAAAGCGAAACTCCATCCAAAAAAACAAAACAAAAACAAAACCTGAAATGCTAAAAAGTTATTTAAAATAACAATAAGAAACCATTATATGTTAATATAATTAACACATTTTAATGAAGAATAAATTTTCCAAAAACAAAAAAATGTGGTAAGGAAAGTGTTATCTTTTGCATTAGTGTAAATTCCTCTACATCTGGCTTAAAGAAGCCAGGTAGATTCTCATTTCTTCCTTTACATTCAGTTCGACGTGATGTTTTGGTTGAAGTATAAGGAAAATCCATCAGTCATGGGTCCTGGGGAAGGGTCGTGCCCCAACTCCTACAAGCAATCCAGGCAGGACCTTAGTTTTCCCTACCGTATAAGAGTGCTGTAAGGATTGAAAGAAAGTAAGCTCTTAAGCGACACCTAGATAAATGATGGTCAGTTTAATTTCATTTCTTATCACAGCATTAGTCTGCCAACCACTCACATACAATCATATCCTGCGGGCTTATTCAGGGGCGGGGTGGGGAGAGATAGGCAACAGCGCATGCGCAGCTGAGACCGAAGCCCCAGGTGGAGTTCGCGCTGCACCTCTGAGGCCAGGTGAGCCGCTCCGAAGTGGAGGGCGGAGTCAGAGCAGCTTGTGGAAGCCTGCTTCCGGCCACGTGATACCATGAATGACCAATGGGAAGACTTGATGTCACCCCCGCTTCCTCACCCTGGCAACGGGCGGGTGACTACTTCCGGTGCAGTGAAGGCTCGGGGCTGAAGCGGGTGAGTGTCCCTCTTTCCCACGCTGTCCGCGCCGCTGCCGCCTCCGTGCTGCTGGCTCTGTGTGTGGGCCCCGAACGCTCGCTGGGACGTCCTCTCCGGGTCCGAGAGGGGGCGGCGCGCAGGACACCCCTTGCCCGGGGCGGGGCTAGAGGAGGGGGCCAGGATGTCCCTAGTTCCCTAGTCTTGGTCGCTCTTGGCCCCGTAGTCCCCCTTCCCAGCCTCATCTCCGGCTTGACGTCCTCGTGGCCATCGGGGAAGGACTGTCTGTACGTGGGGAGTTCTCGCAGTCCTTCACCCACTTTGCAGTCTCGGTCTGGAGATGTCTCAAGAGTCCGAGGTTCGCAGAGAGCCGAGAATGTGCGCCTTGTTCTGGGTGGCGGGTTGGGGCCAAGGCAGCCCCTTACTTAGTAATAGAGGCCTGATGAGAGTCCTGCGGATCGTTAGCATTTACTACTCAGGAGGAAGAGGAAGAGGAGGAGGAGGAGGAAAGGACCGAGAAGATGGAGCAGCTGGAGAGGAGGGGGAAAAGCAGGAGCTGGAGGTGTCCTGGAAATCGAGGGCATCATGTTTCCGGGAGGAGGGAGTTCAACTTTCCTGGCTTCTGTAGGGGAGGGGAAGGAAAGGTATTTTAGGGACCATTAGATTGCCGAATTATTATTATTCTGTATTAGCTAAGGAATTTGTACTTACGTTCTTGGGAGTTTAATAATTTATCTTTTTGTTTGTTGTAAATAAAACTTTTTCCCACCACT
Organism: Theropithecus gelada; assembly: GCF_003255815.1. Classification (NCBI taxonomy): domain Eukaryota; kingdom Metazoa; phylum Chordata; class Mammalia; order Primates; family Cercopithecidae; genus Theropithecus; species Theropithecus gelada. Next base: position 84,971,985 of record NC_037678.1, on the reverse strand, counting down.
TAAAAAAAGTAGTGCTTATTAAGGAATATCTGGAAAATGCAGAAATAGTTATAAAGAGATCACCTATAGTTCTGCCAACCCAGCATTTTGATCTTTTTCTAATATTTTATTAATATTAACCTATTTGTGATCATAACGTATGCATGTAAAATGCGGTTATAACTAAGAGGCACAGTTACATACATTGTATTCATTGCACGGATAGATTGTCTTTTTTCCTCTTGAGAAAGTCTTATTAAGGTATTCATACACCATATAATTTATTCTTTTAAATTGTACATTTCAGTGGTTTTTCTCATATTCACAAAGTTATACACCCATCACCACTATCCACTTTCAGAACATTTTCATCATCCCCCAAAGCAATCCTGTACTCATGACAGTCACTCCCCATTAGATTCTCCCCTTTCTCTCCCAGACCTTGCAACCACTAATCTACTTTCTGTGTCTGTGGATTTTCCTATACTGGCATTTCATGTAAATGGAATCATAGAATATATGGCCTAAGTTGTCTGGTGTCTTTCGGTTAGTATGTTTTCAAGGTTCATCAATGTCTGTGTATCAGTATTTCATTCTTTTTTATGAATGGGTAATGTTCCATTGTGTGAATATACCACATTTTGCTCAGCCATCATCAGTGGATGGACATTTAGGTTGTTTACAGGTTTTGGCTGTTTTGAATAATTCTGCTATAAACATCTGTGTACAAGTTTTTGTATGGACGTATGTTTTCAGTTGTTTTGGGTATATACCTAGAAGTGGAATTGGTGGGCATATGGTAACTCTATGTTTAACTTTTTGAATAAGTGCCACATATTTTCCAAATTGGTTGCACCATTTTACGTTCCCACCGGCAGGTTATAAGGGTTCTGATTTCTTCGTATCCTTGGGAGCACTTATCTTTCTTTTTGGTTATAGCAGTCTTAGTGCTTATAAAATGGTAGCTCATTGTAGTTTTGATTTGCATTTCACTGATGGCTAATAATGTTGAGCATCTTTTAATGTGCTTACTGACCTTTTGTATATCTTTGGAGAAATGTCCATTTACTTCCTTTGCCTATTTTTAAATTGAATTGTCTTATTTTAAAGTTGTATGAGTTCTTCCTATATTCTAAATGTAAGTCCCTTTCCAGATACATGATTTGCAATATTTTCTTGCATTTTCTCCCATTTTATGTGTTGTCCTTTTACTTTCTTGTGGTGTCCTTTGAGGAACAAAAATTTAAAATTTTTGTGTGGCAGCTCGCACCTGTAATCCTGGCACTTTGGGAGGCCAAGGCGGGTGGATCACTTGAGGTCAGGAGTTCGAGATCAGCCTGGCCAACATGGTGAAACCCCCATCTCTACTAAAAATACAAATATTAGCCAGGCGTGGTGGCGGGCGCCTTTAATCCCAGCTACTTAGGAGGCTGAGGCATGAGAATCGCTTGAACCTGGGAGGTGGAGGTTGCAGTGAGCTGAGATCAGGCTGCTGCGCTCTAGCCTGAGCAACAGAGTGAGACTCCGTCTCCAAAAAAAAAGGTTTAAAATTTTGGTGCAGTCTGATTTATCTATTTTTTTTCTTTGCTTGCTTGTGCTTCGATGTCATATCCAAGAAACCATTGCCAGACCCAAGGTCATAAATATTTACCCCTGTGTTTCCTTCTAAGAGTTTTATAGTTTTAGCTCTTACATTTAGGTCTTTGATCTACTTAGAATTTTTTTTTCAAAGACTTGTCAAGTGCAATAGGGAGGATATTTAGAGTTAATTTTTCTATACGATGTAAGGTAGGAGTTCAGTTTCATTCTGTTGCATGTAGATAGCCAGTTTCAGCATCATTTGACGAAAGGACTATCCTTTCCTCCATTGAATGGTGTTGACACCCTTGTTGAAAATTAGTTGATCATAAAAGTGTAGGTTATTGTTTTCTTAATGATTTTTCTGTATTGGACATTTAGGTTGCTCCCAGATTTTTGTTATTTTAAATTATCCTGTGTTAAACACAGTATAAAAGGCATAAAATCTTTTGTCTATTTAGTTATTTTGGTAGAAAGTTTTCTCAGAAGTGGAATTACTGGTTCAAAGGTGAATTTAAGTATGTCCTGGAAGTTCATTTAATGCTGGGCGTGGTGGCTCACGCCTGTAATCCCAGCACTTTGTCTCTACTAAAAATACAAAAAATAAAATTAGCCTGGCATGATGGTGTGCGCCTGTAATTCCAGCTACTCCGGAGGCTGAGACACAAGAATGGCTTGAACCTGGGAGGCAGAGATTGCAGTGAGCTGAGATCACGCCATTGCACTTCAGCCTCGGTGACAGAGTGAGACTCTGTCTCAAAAAAAAAAAAAAAAAAAAGGCAACAACACAGTTATTTATTCATGAGTTATAATAGCTTAAGAACTGGATTTCTGTCAAAGCCCTTTGCTGTAAGATGGATGAATTCCATGACTTACTTCCTTTTTCAACTGCTTCTTAAAGAATAAGCAAACCTACAGCAAAAAACTTTAACACCACAGCAACAGGGCACGTGGTAGTTTTCAAAGTGGTATAAAGAAAAAAAAAATGTGTCATCACATAGTAGGAAAATAAAACAATCTTTTAGAGAGATGAGACAAGATTTAGATCTTAAAATAGTGCCATGGAAGTCCCTGCAGAAAGAACAATGTTATAGACTGCATTTCTCTCCTGGCCTTGATAATCAAATTAATGTAAACTCATCTTGGTCTCAGAAACGGCCACCTTAAATCGTCTCTTTTGGTAGATAGTACCAAGTAAAAAAAAAAAAATTTCAAATGTAAGAGGCTATTAGGAGAAGATTAAGTTTCCCTTTCATCCTTGCCCCTTAGTCGGCTAGTTCTCCTTAGAGGCATCTGTGGTGATTTGTGTCCGTATAGACTTGTTTCTACGTAGAGTATCTCTGAAAAGATAGTATATATACACAAAATTATACATTTAGAGGCTCTTGATACTTACAGATTTTCTTTTTCAAAATGGTTATATCAGTTTATGGTGCCAGTACAGTGCTAGTAAGGAAAATTTCATTTTGGTTTGTATGTTTTTGAATATTGTTTCTCTAATATTGGATACCTAATTTAAATGTCCTCTTTCATGTATTGCCTGATCATGTCTTTTGGCCTGGTATTTGTTTTGATGGGAGTTACCCTTTATGAGCTTTCTTTTGGCAGCCTTTTTTAGATGGTTGTTTTATGATAGCCTGGATTTGGTAAGAAAAGTTAACATGCCTATGAGCTGAACAAGAGTTGAGCAAAAGGAAGTTAAATGCTTTAGGGAGAGATCTGTGGGATTTGGAAAGTTGAGAGCAACCCAAACTGACTTTAAGGTGAGATAGAAGTGGGTAGTGCTATTGAGAAAAAGGAGTAATATGGAAATAACTAGATTTTGGGAAAAGATGAGCGTGTTTTGGTTAGGCCAAGAGTGAGGTGGACCTAGACTGAGCTATCCATAAAACTTGTGGCTGTAGCTAAGACAGAAGATAAAGTTAGGAATCATCTGATTTGCTGAGAAGATAGTTTTGAAAGGTTGGCAGTAGATGAAATTGCTGAAGGTTAGCCGGGAGTGGTGGCTCACGCCTGTAATCTCAGCACTCTGGGAGGCTGAGGTGGGTGGATCACCTGAAGTCAGGAGATCGAGACCAGCTTGGCCAACATGGGATTCCCATCTCTACTAAAAATACAGAAATTAGCCAGGCGTGGTGACACGTGCCTTTACTCCTGGCCACTCAGGACGCTGAGGCAGGAGAATTGCTCGAACCTGGGAGGCAGAGGTTGCAGTGAGCTGAGGTTGCGCCGCTGCACTCCAGCGTAGGCGATAGAGCGAGACTCCGTCTCAAAAAAAAAAAAAAGAAAACTTGAAGGAAACATTTGTGATTGGAGTCAGAGGTGGGTTGTGAACTAGCATAGTAGATTTCTGTGTTGCCAAGGAAAGCGGGTGATCAAGAGAATCAAAGGTTGCAAGCAGAATATTAAGAAAAGGTCACTGGGTTAAGTAACTTGGGAAAGGTACAATTTATGGGAAAAAAGACTTTTTTTTTTAAACAGATTAATAAGATCAGTTTATCCATTTAAAGTCTACCCAATGTATCAATTTGCCCATTCAAAGTGTACAATTCAGTGGTATGTAGTGTATTCACAGAGTTGTGCAACCATTACCAAATTCAACTTTAGAACTTTTTTTTTTTTTTTTGAGATGGAGTTTCGCTCTTGTTGCCCAGGCTGGAGTGCAGTGATGCATTCTCTGCTCGCTGCAACCTCCGCCTCCTGGGTTCAAGTGATTCTCCTTCCTCAGCCTCCCAAGTAGCTGGGATTACAGGCATCCGCCACCGCGCCCGGCTAATTTTTGTATTTTTAGTAGAGATGGGATTTTGCCATGTTGACCAGGCTTGTCTTAAACTCCTGACCTCAGGTGATCCACCCGCCTTGACCTCCCGATGTGCTAGGATTACAGGTGTGATCCACTGCACCTGGTCCTAGAACATTTTTATCAGCACAAAAAGAAAGCGCTCCCATTAGCAATCCCTCTCCATCACCGTACCCTCCTTCCCTCCAGCCCTAAGGAATCACGAATCTACCGTCTGTCTCTTTAGATTTGCTTATTCTGGACATTTCATATAAATGGAATCATACAATATGTGGCCATTTGTATCTGTTTTTTTTCATTGTTTCAATATTCTTTAATGACATAGTGTGTGTCAGCACTGTATTCCTTTTTGTGGTTGAATAATGTTCCATTGTGTGACTAAACCACATTTTGTTTATCCATCATCAGTTGATGGACCTTTAGGTTGTTTTTAGGTGCTGTGAAAAATATTGCTATGAATATCCATGTATAAGTTTTTGTGTAGCATATGTTTTGAGTTCTCTTGGGTATATACCTAGAAGTGGAATTCTTGGGTCATAGCATAACTCTGTTTAACTTTTTGAGCAACAGTTGCAGAGGATAGACAGGTTGCCAGTGTTATTTAGAAACAATCATGATGAATTTTAATATCATTACTAGGAGGAAATTGCAAAATGTCTGTGTTCAAACATTTCAGAAATCAAGCCATTATTAAAATGATCTATAGAATTTTTTTTTTTTTTGGTCTAAACCTATTATGTGCCTATGTTTCTCTTTTTGTTGGAAACCTTTTGTGTTGAGTGTTACCTCAAAGGTTAGCTGAAGTATTAGACATTTTTCTTGTGAATCTATGTATTGATTTAAGTACACTTAAACCAGTTTCACATAATGATTTGTTACAATGATTACAGATACGATGAAAACGTCACAGAGATATTTGATGATAATCTACAGTCATGATGTATTTTTCTCCCTCATCTTAACTGTAAAGATCAAATACTGTGATTTCCCTCCCTCGCATTTGGATTTCCTGTAGTTTATGCATCCCAGAAATTCAATATTCAGAGAAACATACTTGCCCTGTTTTGGTTCTTTGGCTTAGCTCATTACCTAGTGTTCCCGTAAATGAATAAATGAATAAAATCTTTTTTGTAAGTAATTCAGATGGTTCAAATTTGAAAGGTTCAAAGGGGTGAACAGTGAAATTTCTATCCCATCTTTTGCTATTAGTTATCCAAATCTCCTTTGGTAATCAGTATTGTATGACTTTTTTGTTTATCCATCCAGATTTATACTTTGCATATGGTACTGCAAATACTTCTGTACCATACCTTAACAAATTAGTTATTTCCATTCCTTTTTTACTTACCAAATGTGTTTGAGACTGTTACATATATTTTTATCAAGTTTTCTCATTGTTTCCAATGGCTGCTTTTATTTTTAACCACTTCCATCAAGACATTTTTGGGTCTGTATCTTAATTTTGATTGATTTTACCAAATTGCTATTGTTGAGTCATACCAATTTATACTGCCACTAGAAACTTATGAGAGCTCCTGTTTTTCTGTACTCTCAAAATATGTTATTTTTGATTATTTGCCAATCTAAGTTAAAAAATGGTACTTAAGTGTAGTTTTATTTTGCATCTTTTTTTTGAGTGAGATTTAGCATTTTTTGTCCAGTTAAGCTATTATGTAACTTTTCTGCAAACTGAGATTTGTCCATTTGCCCTTTTTTTTTGTTTTTGTCTTTTGTTGGCACTCTTTTATTTATTAGATGTCAGACCTTTAATGAGTTATGAGTTAAACAAAAACTGATGTTGGAGCAGAAGTTGCTTCATTTCTAACTGAATAAAAAATATTTCAATAACCATTGGGAGTTGGAGGATAGAGTCATATATTGATAGTTAATTTAGTTGAGCTCCTTTCCCAGTCCAGTGGAACTTTAGGGCCAGCATTTTTGGAGGGGTTTGTTGAGCTTATATGTTTGCTAAATAAATATATTTCAGATAGTGTCTGAGGGAGGGTAGATTGCTCAAGAAATGGAATATTAATCACCTTCCACATTTTCTTTTTAGACAGTGTCGAGAAGCAATGTTTTAAAATCTCTCATATATATTAAAATTCCTGTTACATCCAACCATATAAAATGTTGATGTTATAATTGTGTTTGTATTTTCTTTCTTTTTTTTTTTTTTGAGACAGATTCTTGATCTGTAGCCAGGCTGGAGTGCAGTGGTGCGATCTCCACTCACTGCAACCTCCGCCTCCCGGGTCCCGGTTCAAGCGATTCTCCTGCCTTAGCCTCCTGACTAGCTGGGATTACAGGAATGCGCCACCATGCCCAGCTAATTTTTGCATTTTTAGTGGAGATGGGGTTTCACCATCTTGGCCAGGCTGGTCTTGAACTCCTGACCTTGTGATCTGCCTGCCTTGGCCTCCCAAAGTGCTGGGATTACAGGCGTGAGCCACTGCGCCCGGCCAAAAAAATAGGGAAATCTGTACTTTTTTTTTTTTTTTTGAGACAAAGTCTTGCTCTGTTGCCCAGGCTGGAGTGCAGTGGCATGATCTCAGCTCAGGGCATCCTCTGCCTCCTGGGTTCAAGGAATTCTCTGCCTCAGCTTCCTGAGTAGCTGGGATTACAGGTGCCTGCCACCATGCCTGGCTAATTAGTAGTGATGGTGTTTCATTATCTTGGCCAGGCTGATCTCAAACTCCTGACCTCGTGATTCACCTGCTTTGGCTTCCCAAAGTGCTAGATTACAGGTGTGAGCCATCGTGGCTGGCCAGTATTTTCTTACAAAATATAACTATTATAATTTCTTATTTATGAAAAAATACCTCAGATGACAGTGAGTCAAAGTAGTGTGAGGTTTCATAATCCATACTGCTTAGATGTGTTTTCATTTTTGCCGAAGCTCTTAATTTTCCAAAGCCTGAGTTTTCACTCAATCTGTATGTGTGCTTCTAGACTAATGGTCCCAAGCTCATTTCATGGCTGGGCCAAATATGATGGCATGATATAAACATGATGGCATTATAGGCTGACAGATGAACCCCTAAATTCACTTTGTCAACTCATACATGGCTAAATGATAGCCTATTTCAGAGAAATATTGTGAGAAATAACCAAAAGAAAATAAAAGTAACTGAGGCAGATTCTTGTGAAGTCTTTGGAGGAAAAACATGATTAGGAAGGCAACCACCACCACAAAACAAAAACAAAACCAGGCATTTAAATTTACTGTTACTTAATAAAAATCAGCACTTTTGTAATAAAAATGTTTTCCTGCATTTATGAATCTATGTAAATATTTGAATGCAATGGTGTGTATATATGATTGATTTTAAACTATTTGTCTTGTAGATAAAATGTTATGTAATAAAAATTAAATAGACTCTTAAGCCAAGAATTAAGGGAATTTAAAAATGCCACATAGCAGTGCTTCTCAGACTATCTCTGTTATAAAAGACCAGCTTTCAAAAATTTTCAATCCATTGTGGACCAATACTTAACGTAAAATACAAACAAAAACTCCCCAAATACCACCAAAAACCAAACATTCAAACAAATTTGAAACTTAAAAATAAAAACTCAAATTTTTGCTTGATTTAGCAGATAAAATTATTAAAAAAAAACATGAGGAACTAGAAAAGAATTGTGAAAACTACACATATTGGTTATTGAAAATGTGCTTATAAAGCAACTAACGTGAATAAAATAATACTCTCTTGTGGGCTGGTAATAAATACTGGGATGCAGACTGTGTTCTGAGTAACCTGCTTTTTTTCTTTTTTTGGAATAGGCAGCTAAGTAACTTCTTTATGTTTCTTTTCTTTTCTTTCTTTCTTTTTTTTTTTTTTTGAGATGGAGCTTACTCTGTCTCCCAGGCTGGAGTGCAGTGGTGTGATCTCGGCTCACTGCAATCTCTGCCTTCTAAGTTCAAGCAATTCTCCTGCCTCAGCCTCCTGTGTAGCTGGGATTACAGGCGTGTGCCACCACACCAGCTAATTTTTTGTATTTTTAGTAGAGATGAGGTTTCACCATGTTGATCAGTCTGGTCTTGAACTCCTGACCTCAGGTGATCTACCTGCCTTGGCCTCCCAAAGTGCTGGGATTACAGGTGTGAGCCACTGCGCCCGGCCCCAAGCAGGTACTATCAGTGGACAGAGAGATTTAAATTCTAATCTTTTTATATTACCCAATTAAATAATTTTATCCGACTTCAGTGGGAATAAGAAAAAATAATTTTAATAAATAACTTTGATACCTTTTTTGTATTACCCAATTAAATAACTTAATAATAGGATTTTTGAATGTTATCTTTGCGTGAATTTGTGTAAGTAACTTGTGTATTGGTGGAAAGAATGTATACCATCTTTGCCTCTTTTCTTCTAGGGTAATTCCTCTCCTGCAGTTACTTTTGGATGGAAGTATGCCCCTTTCTCAATAGAAGATGGTAATCTTGGAGAATGACCATGGAGAAGGGGATGAGTTCTGGAGAAGGGCTGCCTTCCAGATCATCTCAGGTTTCGGCTGGTAAAATAACAGCCAAAGAGTTGGAAGCAAAGCAGTCCTATAAAGAGAAACGAGGCGGCTTTGTGCTTGTTCATGCAGGTAAGCTTTGTGGATAGCTTGGAAGATGCCAATAATGTCGATTTTTCTTTTTCTGCCTTGAAGTACACTGAGAATCACATTTCACACTTGGAGGAGGCAAAACTGCCAGAGAGGAATTGGAACGAAAGCGATTGTTTGACTTTGATATAGTGAAGACCTTTTTTACTTCCCATTTAGAAGATCTTAGAATGGCAGCTCTTCCTTGGTCTTCACTTCCCTACCCCATTATCTACTTTAACTATGTAATAGATGTATTTAGGTTAGGTAGTATTAAAGCCACACAAAGTAATTTTTAAACTCTCGTTTATGTTTTTTAAAAATAATGTTGCTGCCGGAGGCTGAGGCAGAAGAATTGCTTGAACCCGGGAGGCAGAAATTGCAGTGAGCCGAGATCGTGCCACTGCACTCCAGCTTGGGCGACAAAGCGAGACTCCATCTCAAAAAAATAAAATAAAATAAAATAAAATAAAATATTGCTGAAAAAATTGTATTGATTCCCGTGTTAGACTGTGGGTATATTAGGGCATAATTACACAATTTTTGAGCTAGTTCACCTTCTTTTTTTTTTTTTGAGATGGAGTTTTACTCTCGTCGCCCAGGCTGGAGTGTAGTGGTGTGATCTTGGCTCACTGCAACCTCCACCTCCCAGGTTCAAGCAATTCACCTGCCTCAGCCACTTGAGTAGCTGGGATTACAGATGTCTGCCATCACATCTGCTAAATTTTTGTATTTTTAGTAGAGATGGGGTTTCACCATATTGGCCAGGCTGGTCTTGAACTCCTGACCTCGGGTCATCCACCTGCCTCGGCCTCCCAAAGTGCTGGGATTACAGGCGTGAGCCACCGCACCTGGCCCCCCTTCTTAATATTTTAAGTGAGGAACCTTAAGACAAGAGAAATTAAGTGACTTAAGTGACTTCAGCCACATTGCTGGTTGGTGCTAGAGCTAGCATAAGAAACACCTAAGTAGGCCTAGTGCTTTTGATGCTATGTCAGCCTGTGATCTTTCTGCTTCAGAGGACCATGAGGACAGACAGAGTGAAGTTCATCCCCTGGGTCTCTCATTTTGAAAGGTCTTGGGTTACAGAGCAGTGCTGCTCTGCCCAGGTTTCCTCAGCAGGCTCTTTTTCCTTTGGCCATTTTTATTTCCTTGCATTCAGAGTCTACTTTCCATGACCTCCGTGAAGAGAGAAGGAATGTCTGGGTTTCCTTTTAACTTTCCCTGGGTAGTTAAGCAAGATGACAGCAGGATTAGCTTTGATATGGAATGAGGAGTAGAACTGTTTCTTCTTGTGAGACTGGTGTCCTGCCTGGCCATTAACCTTTGGCCATATCTAGACTGGGCAACCTGAGAAGCCTTATGTGAATCTAATCCAGAGTATCTAAAAAAATCCAAAAAAACAAAAACGAGGTTTAATTCCATTTTCTCACAGGTGCTTTTATAAGGAGGTGAGGTAAATTTACAGAAATAACCCAGTTAAAAGTAGACCTGGGACTAGAGCTTCTGCCTTCAGACTCCTAGTCTGTGTTCTCTCCACTACACTATGTTGATCATGCATCTTCCATGATCTTCCATGATAACAGTGAGTTACCATATTCAGAGTGAGGGTTTGGAAAGTGTAAAAGAAAGGTCTGAACGTTGTAACAGGCAATAACATAAAGCTTCAATTAGTTGGAAAGCCTTACTTTCTATAACTATCATGACCCTGTCCCTCCTCTCTTAGACAAAGACTAGATGATAATGGCCCTGCCAACCTTAAATAATGGAATTCAGAAGCTGTGATTCAATGTAGAGCTTATTCCCGCACAAAGCTTGAGCATGTCCACCTGGGAAACACTGACTCCAAACAAACGGGGTCAGTGTTCCAAAGTGGAGAAGTTAAAGTTTCATTTATTTATTTATTTATTTATTTATTTATTTTTTTTTTTTTTGAGACGGAGTCTCGCGCTGTCACCCAGGCTGGAGTGCAGTGGCCGGATCTCAGCTCACTGCAAGCTCCGCCTCCCGGGTTCAGGCCATTCTCCTGCCTCCGCCTCCCGAGTAGCTGGGACTACAGGCGTCTGCCACCCCGGCCGGCTAGTTTTTTGTATTTTTTAGTAGAGACGGGGTTTCACCGTGTTAACCAGGATGGTCTCGATCTCCTGACCTCGTGATCCGCCCGTCTCGGCCTCCCAAAGTGCTGGGATTACAGGCTTGAGCCACCGTGCCCGGCCTTAAAGTTTCATTTATATAAGTAGAGATAGAAAAAGTGTAGCAGGATGATAACATTTTCCATAGGAGACCAGTGCATAAGTTACAGCAATTTGATTGGTTACAGATTGCTACATCCTGAGGAAGATTACTTTTTACTTTGTGAGAAGGGGGAGTGATTTGAGAGGATCTTATCTCTGGTGTTGTTTGATCTTCCTAATTATTTACAGGAAAAAGGCAAAAGTTGTAACTGCGTGTTGTGTGACTCAGGCTGCATAGCCACCTTCTTCTCAAGGCTCAGAATGATGTAATGGTTCAACAGTTTTTTTTTTTTTCTTTTTTTTGAGACTAAGTTTCGCTCTTGTCGCCCAGGCTGCAGTGGTGTGATCTTGGCTTACTGCAAGCTTCACAATTCTCCTGCCTCAGCCTCCTGAGTAGCTGGGATTACAGGCACTTGCCACCATGCCCGGCTAATTTTTGTATGTTTAGTAGAGATGGGGTTTTACCATGTTGACTGGGCTGGTCTCAAACTCCTGACCTCAGGTGATCCACCCTCCTCGGCCTCCCAAAGTGTTGGGATTACAGGCATGAGCCACTGCGCCCAGCTGGTTCAACAGTTTTAACTTTGAATTATTTAATTTCATACTCTCAGGTAAAGGTTGGTGCTGGGGGCCAGCAAGAAGAGTAGGAACTCTTGAGTTATGATAGGATATTGTGTGAATTAAGTGACCCTCACTTCTAAATTATTAGAAAGTCAGAGTGATTGATTATGCAGAAGTGTGTATAAAATTCATGTCCTCATCCAGTGTAGAGCAGTTTTTTTAGCACTAGAGTAGACTTGCCCAAACTTTTGTGATTCATGTAGTAGATTCTTGATTTTTCCACTGCCTATACTGTTTTATCTAATACTCAAACAACTAAACACTTTTTTAGCTTAACATTTGAAAGATGAAGTTTATGGTTACTTAAATGAAATAGCAGTATTACTTGCCATAAAGAGAAAATAACTTTAAACACAGTGCAGTCAAAACACTGTAATTAAATTTTAACTAGATCCTATTTGTCAGTGGCTTGGATCCTGAGCCTACCTTTCCATTGCTAAACAGGGAAATTAGCAAGTGTTAACCAGGACTTAAAGATATAAGGGGGCTCTGCTGAGACTTTTCTCTTATTATTTCAAAAGGATTTACATGTTAAGGCTATTAAATCCCCTTGTCCATGACACTGAAGTCATCTCTTTGGAATAGTATCCCGTGCTTTAGGAAATGCTGCTGAAAGACTGGGACCTCTGAGATCTAAGACAGCCAACTTGAGATCACCTATTCTTATAGAACAGTGAAGGGAGGCCTGTTAAATATTGGCACAGGCTCTGTGAATGTTCAGAGTTCTCTTGAAAAACAGGTTTAGGATTTGGGTATATTGTGGATTCTGGTGGCTTGGGCATCTCTGCTTTCCTGACTCCTTGTATGACATTTTCGTGGGTGAGTGCTTTCTCTACCTTGAGGAAAGGTGGGTTAGGTTTGTGTCAGAGTCTGCAGACCTGTAGGAATTCTAAGGCCTAGAGATGTAGCTTTTTTGTTTTTGTTTTTTGTTTTTTTTGAGTCAGAGTCTCACTCTGTTGCCCAGGCTGAAGTTCAGCGGCACGATCTTGGTTCACTGCAACCTCTGCCTCCCAGGTTCAAGCGATTCCTGTACCTCAGCCCCCTGAGTAGCTGGGATTACAGGCATGTGCCACCATGCATGGCTAATGTTTTTGTATTTTTAGGAGAAATGGGGTTTCTGCATGTTGGCCAGAATGGTCTCAAACTTCTGGACTCAAGTGATCCTCCCGCCTCGGCCTCCCAAAGTGCTGGGATTATAGGCATGAGCCACTGCATTTGGCCTAGAGATGTAGTTCTTAACTTTCCTTACATTGGACCCCTATGGGGCTTTAGGGGTGGGTAGGGATAGGTGGTTCAGTGCTCTGTTAACAAACTTTGATTAGAGAGAGGCCTAATTAAGAGAGTTTAAGGGCTCTTGTCTTTGTCTCCTTCTTGTTTAGATTATTGTTAAGTCCCTAACTAAGCAAGTTATGTGTCCTTGTAGGGAAACCATTTTATTCAGAGCCATTCTCTTGAGAAAGTTCTTGGGTATTTGATTAAAAGACAGAGACCACTAGGAATTCTAATAGAGAGTCATGAATGTACTGTCACTTAGCTTTCAGAGACACCCTGAGCTGCACTCTAGCGGGTGAGAGGATGTGAAGTGTTTGGTTAGGAATGGTATAGTTGGTGGTGGTTGTGGACATGTGAGATGTAAGACGCCTCAACTTCAAATGTTGTTCAGAAGCAATCCAGCTTTCTGAGTTATTCTTATGAATTCCGGATTTGAAACAGTAACTTCCCAAATGGCAGGGGCTTTCTGACGGTTTGCAAAGAGGAACCTGGAGGGACTTTGTCCCTGACACCTTCTGGGTTATTAGCTCCAGATCAAAAGAATTCCTGGTTTTAGAAAGAAGTTCTTGAAAAGAAGAGGGGAGGTGACTTGGTGAAGCCTCTTTGGGGACATGAGCTATTTTTAGGGCTTTTGGCAGGAAAAGGGCTTTTGAAAATGGAGATAAGGCATGGTATTAAAAAGGCTTACATTGGAGAAAAAAGTTATAAAACTCCATACAGTTAGGGCAATAGTTTTGTTTTTTACTAGGACAGCATCAGTTTATATGGAGTATTTTTATAACGTAAGCAAGGTCTCTTGATATTTTAATAATTAACAACTGGATTTTATTTTCTACTATAGGTGCAGGTTATCATTCTGAATCCAAAGCCAAGGAATATAAACATGTATGCAAACGAGCTTGTCAGAAGGTACGAACACAATGTGTATGATCTAAGCATTTCAGTTTTGAACATGAAGCAATTTTACCTTGAAATTTAACATTTAAAAGTTTCGTTTCTAGGACAGTCTTGTGGTTTGGACTATGAAATTATTTTGCTCGTTTTTGTAGGGGATCGTTTTGTGTTGTTTTGTGTTTTTTCTCCACATGATGCTTAGCTCTTTCCCCTCTTTCCCAGATTAAAGTCTGTATTTTTGTAATTGTGGGCACACAATCGTATCTCTTTTAATCGTTGCAATGATGTTGAACTTCTGTAGACAGAAGGATAGAGAAAACAGCTTAAAGGCAGTCAATGTGTTTTTCCATGAAGGGAAAAAAATAAATAAAATTAAAATGGGTGCTTTTTTAAGAGAGATTATCCTATACTTTTTCATTCTGTTTTTCATGACATAGTTTGTATCATAGCAAGTTCATTGTCATTCCAGAGTGCAGCTTTGCCCTTGTACTCAGTTGTGCTTTTTTCCCATTGGTTTTTGAGGTTTTGCTAAATTGTTGAATATTTAATGTGGAGACAGGAATGGACTCAGAAGAAATGTTTGTTTTTATTTTGATTCTTACTGGCCTTGTAGGCAAACCTTCCATGACTTTTTATGCAAACAGAATCTAGTTGAGTAATGTATATCAAGTAAATATGGGTCTCTCTCTGCTCTTTTCATTGATATTTACATAACATTAAAAAGAAGATTACACTTTGTCAGAGAGTCAAGCTTTTTCTTATGAATGAAGTCCTATAAATAAGAATATTTTGTTACGGGGATTTTGTTCTTTTGAAATTTATAATAATAAAGCTAAAAGTTCTCTAAGCTATTTTATATTTTTTCTTATTTTTCAAAGTGTGAAATTTTTCTATCATCTGAAAATAAATGGGTTTTATATAACTATAGTCCTAGAAATCTAATACATTTGAATTGTATACTTAGCCTTTTTAATATTTACAATGAATAAACTTCTTAAAAGTTTAGGAATACAGTTCTTAGTTTTTGAGCTTTCTCTTTGTTGACTAAATTGGAATGTTAATAATTCATTTATAAATGACTTTCCCTTCTCTCTCTTTTCCTCTCCTAATTTATGCTCAAGACCAGGTGATTTTATAGAGCTTTACTCTGTGTAGTTTATATTACAAAATAATATGATATATCTTGATTTAGAATTTACATTGTAGTATCCAAAATGTTTTTGTCAAATGTATGCTTTTATCCTCAGATTCTGGCATGCCCCTGTGACTGAGAGTCACTTCTTTTTAGGTATGGAGAGCATTAACAGTGGGAGGAGAAATGATTAGTTTGTGATTTAGTTATCTATATAAAATATGAATTGTCAGGATATTTGAACCAAACTGGGTCATACAATTTCTGTGGCTATTTTGAATTGCCTTACAATGAATGAAGCTTACTAAATTCCTTGTACTTTTCATTTAATAGTTAGATTTTATTGTTTTAATTTGAATAATATTAAGTGAGCCATATTACCAATTAACCTAGATATAAACACTTGCTTGTTTTAAATCTGAGTAGTTTATGCCTTAAAGTATGGAATGGAACTAGTGGTCAATTTTTATTAATCTGAGTGTCTCCCATACTTCTTTAAGCTTTTGGAAAGTTTGAGAAGTTGGGATTTTGCAATGAATAATCTCTCCCCTTGGTTTCATAGGCAATTGAAAAGCTGCAGGCTGGTGCTCTTGCAACTGACGCAGTGACTGCAGCACTGGTGGAACTTGAGGTATTTCTTTTCTCTGTTTTATTTAAAATATTTGTGAGTTTATCTTTATTGTTCTTAAATGACATGAAACTGTTAAGTTAGTCAACCATAAATTATATGACCAGTGTTTCCCACCAGTATTAGCAAAGTTATAAAGAAGCCTATGATATTGTTTTTTTCATTGGTGACTTTTCTGAGTAATATAAAAGTTGGTTAAATTCCTTTCTTTTTTCTTTCTTTTTTTTTTTTTTTTATGAGATTCATGAATACAAAAGTTAATGATTGGATGCTTAAGTTTCACGTTTTCAGTAGGAAAATCCTTGAAGTTAACCCCCCAAAAGTGATGTATGTTCTGTTGGTTTAAAATAAAAAAAAATTCCAACTGTCTAGAAGTGCCTAAAGCAGAAGGGGCAGATTCTTCGTGATCCTAACAGATACATATTGTGAAATTGTGTGCTGTGATGTGTGTCTTGTCCCAGTGTTATGGTTAGGTTTGTCCACAGTTTACTATGGACATCAAAGAATTGAGTGGGGAGGCTCTCACTTTTGCCATAATTTTTTATACTCTAGAGAGAGGCTCTCTCAGTTCTCTTGATTTGGAACTTTGATGAATTTGTGCAAGGGATATTGAGGGCTTCAGAAGATTGACTTGCTGCTCAAACTTGGAGAAGATAGATTTGTGTCAATCAATTGAGAGGATTATTGTGAAAAATATTTTTCCGGTTGAGAATACTACTTAGGGAATCAAGTAAGACATGATGACAAAAACAATGATGAGTTTGAGGGAGGAGATGATAGTTGAGGTTAACATTTCCAGGTTGACTGGGTTGTGGCCCTTGTATTTGGGCTCTCATGCCAACACACGTACCCTTTCATGCCTTTCCTTGTGAAAATTGCCCAGGTGTTTACCAAAAGTTCTAGCCGTGTTTTCTGTATATTCTCATGCTTAATTGTGGACCTGAGCTTTTGATCATGCTTTGTAGATTTTAATTTCTCTTGGTTGTGTCATATTGGTCCTAATGTAGTCAAGAAAGGTGAAAGTATATGGTGGGCACCTACTTCTATTGAATCTGACATGGGGATGTGTGATGCCCTCCTAATATGACTGATACCATTTCATACCAGCTCTACCAGTCATTAGCCATGTGTCCCTGGGTGTGGCACAGTCTGTCCTTGACTCAGTTTCCCTATTTATAATATAAGGATAATAATTCCCACTTCATAGAGTTGTGAAGATTAACTGAGTTAGTATATGAATGATATATGACAATCTCTTAAAACAGTGTGTGGTACGTAGTAAGCACCCCATAACTGTTAGCAATTATTACAGTTACGAGATGCTTTGGAAATGGTATGTATGAGGTGAATATTTATAGTAACTATTAATGACAATTTTTACAGCATCAAAGAGAGGTTAACTATATGTTAAGGATAAGAGGAGAAAAATGACATAAGAAAGAAGATAGATGTATTTACCACCAAATGTTACCTTTACTCAAAACAGACACACAAAGAGGGCTTAATCTAACTTAACTAATTCAATTGTTAGTTGAAAATTACTTGCATAGAGTCAGTGTAGGTCTCGGAGAGAAAAGCTGGAGAATATACTAGAATGGCAATTATGAATGCAAAACTGAATAAAGTAAAGTTTCTCTTTTCATCTTAGAATAACTTTACTTTTCCTAAGTCATACTTATATATCGTGTTTAATATTTCATTCTATTTTCCCTTAGTGTTAAATCCTACTTTTAAGGGGTTTACTTATTTATACTTAAAAATGATAAAAATACATTTTGAAATAATGAATTTCTCCTGAGTAATTGGACTTATAGTTTCGAATAACCTGTGTTTTTTTTTTTTAAGAGTGTGGATATGAATTTAAAGGAAAAAAAATTCTTGTTCTGTTATTTTTGATTGGAATAAGTCATAAGGATAATGGTAGCATAGAATTCTTCCCCAAGTGACTTTAGTGCATCCCACACTTCAACTTTTAGTTATTTTATTTTATATATATATATATATATATATATATATATATATAGAGAGAGAGAGAGAGAGAGAGAGAGAGAGAGAGAGAGAGATATGAATTCTCACTCTGTAGCCCAAGCTGGAGTGCAGTGGTGCGATCTTGGCTCACTGCAACCTCCGCCTCCCACGCTCAAGCAATTCTTGTGCCTCAGCCTCCCGAGTAGCTGGGACTACAGGCATGCACCACCACACCCGGCTAATTTTTGTTTTTTTTTTAGTAGAGACAAGGTTTCACCATGTTGAACAGGGTGGTCTTGAACTCCTGAGCTCAGGTGATCCACCCACCTTGGCCTCCCAAAGTGCTGCAGTTACAGGCGTGAACCACCTTACCTGGCTTCAACTTTTAATTATTAAATGTGTGGAAGAATTTCAATTAATTATCTTTAACAATTAATTTTTCTATGGACTCTTTGATTGAAATATATGTTAATACTTCAAGGTTAAGCTTACACTAACTGGAAGAATTTTCCTAAATCTTAAGAATTACATTGGAAATCATGCTTATACTGCCCCCTGCAGTTTCTCTCACCTTGCATAATTGTGATTCATTACCTTGAAACAGGATAGGTTTTCAGATGGAGTTCAGTTGGGAAAGTATTGTAATAGCTTGGGTCAATGGAAAGATGTGTAAGAAGATTGGATTCTAATATTTGCTGTACTTCGAGAAATATAAGTAGCAGTATTGAGTCCTTTCAGAATACTGAAAAGTGCTGAGAAAAATTCTGGAGAGCCTTCTTTATTATGTTTAATTTGAGAATAAACACTTATCTTTAATTTTGGTCAGTTTATTCAGTTAAGTCATGTCTGAATTATTGAACAGATGCAAACAGTCACTATTCTCTTTTTTTTAGACTTTGGGATATACTTTTTGATTTAAAAAATGATATTCTTGCCACTGAGCTTAAGGAAACAATAAATAAACATTTTAAAAACTTGCCTGTTATATTATTACTTAGGCAGATGTTGAAATTGATGTGAATTTCTTAAATACTAATTGTGGATTGAAGTGACTGAAACAGTTTAGTGGTCTTTATTGCCTAGAAAGAGCATCTGGCCGTATATTTTAAAAATGTGATAATTTGTATTTTCCCAAATGGTGAAAAAGTACACTGATCTTAGCTCCATGTGGTGGAGGAGGAAGAGACCAGGCAAAAGAAATTTTGTGTGTGTGTGTGTGTGTGTGTAAATACCACACACACACACTAAAGGGACTTATGCAGACATATCATTTTTTAGCTTTTCTTAGAAACTGATAATTTTGTGTTTTTATTTTTCTTCACCACCACTGCAGACTTGTGGTGTCATCTTAAGACTGTCGCTTCGGGACGCCAGAATGAGGTGTTTTCTTCATTTAAGTAAAGGAAGGGTGGGTGCAAAAATCCTAGCTGTTATATTGACCACCTTCTCCCTTTAGAGTTATGGGAGGGATGGCGGCTGCTCCTGCATGAGAGGTTTTCTGCAGTGTGGAAATGCAAATGATATTACTCCAAAGTATATTTTGTTTATCTTCAAAATGTAGGGAAGGAAATGGAAAGGTCAGTTTATAGATCATATTTTAATGATTTATTGGTAAATTGATTCATTCCTGTTGTTTCATATAGCTTTTTTGAGATTATCTTAATAACTGGTGAGAAAGTGAATTCTGTTCACTGGATGGTACAACTCTGGTTTCACTCACAGCAGAGAAGATTAATATTGTGAAAGAATTTGGTCTTCATATTTGGGACTATACATTTGGATGACAGTTGCTTTTTTGGCTGCTTTCAAAATAGTTTTGGATCAAGTAGTGACAGTGGATTTAAGATTCCAGTGCGTAATTTTGCATATTTCACATGGTATAACTTCTGATGTGAATTTCTTTTTTGAGAAAATTGGATATAGAACTGGGTGAGTCATGATGCTACCATTTTCTTAGGATTGTTTCTAAAGTAGAAAGTGTTTCATGGATTCTGATAGAAAATGAACTATTTATAAGATAGTGCCTGAAGCTCCTTTTGTGCGTTGGTGTTTTTCTGAAAAAGTACGAAGACCTGGTTTAAAAAAGTCTAATGAGTAATAATAGGTGAAATATGAATGACAGACTTGGGAGGTAATTTATAATCTTTCGTGAGAAAACCGATGAATTTGGCAGAGATTTTGAAGATCTTGTTGTAACCTTTGAGAAATTTTGGTTAATTCATTCAGAAAACTGATTATTTTGGTAGGTAGAATACTGTGTATTAAGAATAGTGATGGGGCCAGGCACGGTGGCCCATGCCTGTAATCCCAGCACTTTGGGAGGCTGAAGTGGACGCATTATGAGGTCAGGAGTTCAAGACCAGCCTGGCCAATATGGTGAAACCCTGTCTCTAATAAAAATACAAAAATCAGCTGGGTGTGGTGTTGCGTTCCTGTAATCCTAGCTAGTTGGGAGACTGAGGCAGGAGAATTGCTTGAACCAGGACCTGGGAGGCAGAGGTTGCAGTGAGCCGAGATCGCGCCACTGCACTCCAGCCTGGGGCTGTGGAGTAAGACTCTGTCTTAAAAAAAAAAAAAAAAAAAGTGATAGTAATAGCTTTTACATTTTATATAGTAAAAGGCAAATTATACAGATTCCTTTGTTAAAAATCTTTTGTTGAACGTATGTTATTAAAAATGGACTGTTAAGTTTTTTGTTCACTTGATTCATGCTTTAAAGCTCCCTATGGTCGGGGAAGATGCTAATTCATGCTTAAAACTCATTTATTGTCCAAATGCTTTAGTGTTTATAGAGCAGATTATATTGGGCCAAGTTTTTAGTCATTCTGTGAAAAACAGTTCATTGTCTTTGAATCTCTGTGTAATACAAATATTGCTTGCTTGTAAACTCTAGGGAAGTCCTTTAAGAATAACTTCGTATTCAGGTGACTGATATTTTGGTATGTAAGAGAAAGAAAGTAGGTATTTTCATTATATACTTATATTGTTACATATAATACTGTTACACAGTTGTCTGTATCTCTATGTTTTTTTTTTTGTTGTTGTTATTGAGACAGATTCTTGCTCTGTCACCCAGGCTGGAGTGCAGTGGTATGATCTTGGCTTACTGCAGTCTCTACCTCCTAGGTTCAAACAATTCTCGTGCCTCAGCCTCCCAAGTAGCTGGGACTACAGGTGTGCGCCACCACGCCTGGCTAATTTTTTTGTGTTTTTAGTAGAGACGGGGTTTTGCCTTGATTATTTTGGTAGGTAGAATACTGTGTATTAAGAATAGTGATGGGGCCAGGCACGGTGGCCTACTTTCTTTCTCTTACATACCAAAATATCAGTCACCTGAATACGGGGTTTGGTCTTGAACTCCTGGACTCAAGTGATTCACCTGCCTCGGCCTCCCAAAGTGCTGGGATTATAGGTGTGAGCCACTGTGCCCAGCCAGGTCTGCATTTCTTTAAGGCAGGCATCTCCAGAATGGGAATGTTGGTCACACTTGAGTAGTTCATTGTGAGTGGACCCCAGCCCAGGCCTCTTGTGCAGCTGCAGGAATAGGCCATATTCTCTTCCCTGGGCTTTATACTTCTGGCTGAAATTGTCTGTGTGCCTCAGGGAGATAGAAAAAACTTCTAAGGACTGCCAGTCCTTGAAATGCCTAGTGGTCATGGAGATGGTGTGGCTTCCTGATGGCATATGGGTATACCTAGGATGGAAGGGGACATTGGGAAGGGCTGATACATTTCCCTTTTCCCTCATGAAACTTATAACAAGTTTTCTTGTGAGCAGATGCTTAACTACACCCTGCTCCCTACCCTACTTCAGTCATTTGGTTTTTATTGCAAAAAAGGAGGGGCGTCTGCTTTAAGGTCATTTCTGTTATTTGGGAAGTTTAAAATCATTTAAATAAACGAGCATCTCCAGTTTCCTGTACATTTTTAATTTTGTAGAAATTATATTTTCATAAGCAGAGTGGACCCTTGCTCTTTCCCCAGCACCCCCTGCCCCCCAGTAGAGCTGACCACATTGGAAAGACAGCTTGATGCATTTAGCTCACATTTGTGTAAGTGCTCATTAACTATGATGTGGCTGGTGAGTGTAATTTTAGACCTACCACCCTTGTAAATCTCATTTTTCTCTTCCATTGATAATATATTTTATTCTCTGTAAGAGGGGGCGTGTTTCTATGTATGTGAAGGAGAAGATTTACCTTTTTTCTTTTGTAGTACTTACAGTGTTTTCCTTGCATGAAATTTGAGTTTTGACCTTAGGTGCTCTTTTTTCCTTTTTTTTTCTTAACTTGGTATTATTGATTATTTCAAAGACCCTATTTTGCCTGTCTGTTTAGGAGTATTCCCAGTGGTGCTTCAGTATTTCTGTGTATTCCAGCTGTTTATGGAGTCTTTATGTTTCTCTGCATTTTTTGTTTTATTTTTTGAGGTGTACACACACAGTTACACTTCATGGAGTTGCATCCAGCCAAGTATCCATGTTCTTCTTGTGAAGAGGCAGAGAAAATCACCTCTCCCAAGAATTTCCACCTTCTGAACAAGGGAAATGTGTCCTGAAGAGCTGTACGCAGATGGGAGGCAACTTGTTTGCTTGTTCTGCTGCTAGAGCATTGATTTAATTAGAAGACAGGCTGTGGGTGGCCATGTGCAGACAAAGAAGCACCAGACAGAGCCCATTTAGCCTGGGACAGTAAAAGTAAGTTACGCTCTTTTTAAAACACTTTTTTGAGTACTGATGCTGATTCTTGCCTTTAGTACTAAGGGGCAACTTGTAACTTACTGTTTGTGTTTACACATAGATACATCTGTTCTTTTTCTGAGACCCTAGAAATGACACATGCTCTCTAGCACAAAGTACCTGCTTAATGGAAAAGCAGTGATTTCTTCCCCAACCACCTTTTTTTTTTTTTTTTTTAAGAATAAAAAGAAAACGGAATCAGTGATTACATTCTAGATTAATTTTACACTGTAGCAAACCTTGACCAAGTCAAAACACTTGAGTATACAGCTTGTCATGCTTTTACTTTGTAGTAATGGGAACATGAAGAACTGTTTTAGCCTTTTCCAGCCATTTCTTGATGAGGTATGTGGATCTCATCAGATACATTCATTCTGGCTGAATCTAGTAGAAGAGAGGGTCCAAGATCAGACCTAGCAATTCCTGAGGAGCACGGAACTCTATATGTGTGCCCTTGTTTTTCTCTGGGAGTTGTTACTCTCAAAAATATACTTCATTTTGGAATTCTGTTTTGAGCTACCGAAAACCACATATGGTAGTGTGGTGGAGTTAGTGGAAATCCTGTGTTTTGACTATGTGGAAGCAATTTAGACTTTTGGATTTTTGAGTGTAAAACGTCTTCTAGTCCTATATTAATAGGGATATTACACAAAAGGGATTTAATTAGATTCATTGGTCTTAGAATTTATAGTGTTGTGATTTTTGAATCATTCTGTGTGTGTGCGTGTATGTGGGTGTGTGTATTTGTGTTTGTTTGGATCTATATCATTTGCGGCATTAGGTTTATACCTTAACATCTACTGTTTTTGTTTGTTTTGCTCTTGGTAATGAAGGAGGTAGGCTAATAAGATTTTTCTATGTTTGGAAAATCACAGGCTGGTATGATGGTGTTTAATTTCAAAGACTGCCTTTTGATTTTAAGTTTTCTTCCATCTCTCAAATCCACCCCTTTATTCAGAATCTGGAAAAGAAAGAGGAAGAAACTTAAGTTACATAATTTTTAAGATTCTCATCAAGATTCTAAATCTTGCTCTCCTCTCTCTCTTTCATGTGTTCTTTACCTAAGTGTTAGAATAATGAAGGATTGTACCTTACTATAGAAATCAGCTTAAAGTTGAATCTTAGACATACCAGTTGACAAAGTTCTTTGGCCATTCCCATTGCCAGGCATATTTTACTGGCAGTCATTCTCGCTCAGGGTCCAGCCTCCTGCATGGTGTACACATTTCCTGACAGTTCATGACATGCATGTAGTGTAACACAGGGCATCAGCGCTGTAACACATTCAGAGTGGGGAATTTATTTACGTTTCCCTTTTCTGGAGTATGTGCAAATGTTAGCGACATTTTCTAGTGGGTTGGCAGTCTTTTTGTTAAAAACAGCTTAGTAGAGGACTTAAAAGTTACCATTATTCCTCTTTCCTCTCCAGTTCTGACCATGTCATTTGATAAAAGGATGGTTTAAATTATTATATAATTCCATGGTCTGTTAGTTTCTTTTTGAGTGATTTTATTGTCAATATGGTTAAAAGGTATACTTATTTAGGTTGAAGGGAAGTGTAAGTGGCTGCCAAATTTGGCAGTACTGGAGAAACAGCTACATTTGTCTTTTCTATTGTAGCTCTTGTGGAAAGGACAATTTCAGGTACTGTGTGTGCTAACCTCTTCCTGGACATCATAAATAATCCAAGTAAAACAAAGTTTAAAACTATTTCAGATGTGAAAGCTTATTGAAGCCAATATTTTGGTTTAGAGATTTGTGTTATGTTTTTGACAAGTAACTGTACTGGAATTCTGTGACTTTCAATTTAAAAAAATGTGAAAAACTGTTGTGATGTCATTTTTCTGCTTAATTATGTTATATGTGTCTTTGTAAATTAGGCAGATTAGTAATAGGAAGGAGGTGAGTGCAGATGTGCAGTGCCTTTTTATGAAAATATTTTAAATAATAAAAATATTGTTGAGCTCATAGTGGGCAGTGCAAGAAAAAGTAAAAAAAAGTTTCCATTTTTGGATAGAATATTTTATGTCAGATTAACAAATGTTCTAATGAACAAATATTAACATTGGTTCAATTTTTTCTGACATTTCCAGAAAAGCTTGGGCACTTTTAAGAAGATCATAAAAAGCCTTAGTTTCTACTACATATGTTGCTGTGTGAGGGTTTTTTTTTTTTAAATAAAATATGTTGTCTTTTATAAATTGAATAGTTAAAAAAAATGAACTGTCACAGAAACTAAAACCTGATATTCAGCATACTGTATTTGACTCAAGTGTTCACAGAATGTGATGCAAACAAATGTTCTCTCAACTTACATCCAGGATAGCTAAAATATCACTTTAACACATGTTAAAAGTAGAGTGCTCGAACTATTTGGCTAGATATAATTCCAGGCTGTCTAAGTTGAGTAATTTCCTCAAACATTCCAACTTTGATCAACTGCAGCAAGAACCTTAACATGTCTGTAAAGCAGCCAGTGCATCTGTAAATATGTCCTGAGATAGGGAGAAAAGAGAGAATGCCAAAAAAGAAAGAATACCTTGTCGTTTAGGAGCAGTTACAGAACAAAAATGGAAAGTTTTTTGTTTCCTTAGGAACTGTTTTTAGATAATTGAGCCTCAGATTTCCAAGTATGCCCTGTGGTTCTGTATTAATGAAGGAAAGATACTTCATTTGGACCCAATAAAAGTGTTTTGTGGCTAACCCTGCTGAAACTTATTGGTTAAAGTTCATTAATTCTTGAACTTTTTACACTTTATAAATGTAATATTAATTGGCTAAAACCTCAAACATAATAATATATAGCTCACTAAAGCATGTCTTAATTGTTTATAATTGGCCAGTATTTGGGTGAAAATGTTCTTATGTGACTGAGAATAAGTCTAAGAACAGGAAGCATCACTACAGAAATAATCTCATGTGCCTTTTCTTCAATACATGGCTGAAAATAGGCTTTCTGGCTTTAATTTTCAGTGCTCCGAAAATGAATTTGCAAGTATCTACTAATTTTCCTATACAAGCATTAACTTAAGAGTGTTTATAATGGCAAATCACCCTCTGCTGTATGGGAACTGCATGTTTTCTGTGTTTTTGGCACAACATGTTCATATTCACATGGATATAATAACTTCCCTGGAAATATTTTAAGCTGTAGTTAGCAACTACTTGCAAACTGGATATTAAATTGGATGTTAAGTCTAGCTTCTTTCTGACCTTGCTTTCTGTAGTCCCATGATAACAAATAATGTGACTTTCAATTAGCTCCAGTTATGCAAACTCTGTTTTTAGATCAATCTCGTACCAAAACTTAGAAGGAATTAATAATCCTCTTGTGGTTTCTATGTTGCAGATCTCTATTATTGTCCATATTCTCTAATTACTTTGTCATGGAAAGCAAAGTTAACACAGTTAAATTTATTACTAATAAAAAATGTTTTGCCATAGTTTTACCTCCTTTTCATGAGCATTTTTTCCAGAACTGAACAAAGTGCAGTATAATTGATAGATTTACATCCTTCAAGCCCATCCTCTATATCCTAAAATAAGTGCAGAGAAATGGTGAATGGGCACGCTGGGAGAGAAGATGGAAGGGCAAGTCCTGGGTCTAGTTATTTTAATTTCCTGGGCAGGGTACTTGAACAGATAATGTGAGTTGGTTATCTTGTTACTGTATCTATGTTTACCAGATAATTTTTCTTCTGTAAACCCTGTCCATTTGAATGCCAGGATTTCTTCAAAATTTAATACTTATTTTATGTCATGTGCCTACTTTCTTGATCTTGAAGTCATTAACGTTCATAGTGGCAATGGAAGAGTCAACTTTTGCCTATGTGGGGGCTGGTTATCTAATTTATAGACAGATTCTTATTATCCTGTAATTATTTTACCTGATTATATCTTTGCCATTTTTGCACGTTACCTGAACATTATAGCCCCACCTCCCATGCACTTCTGTGTATGAGGAATGTGTGTGTGTGTGTGTTTGCTACAAATTACTGGTTCTAAAAAGAATGTCATGTTTTATCTTGATAGGCAGTCTACCACTGGGTAAAGTTGTAGATGAAGTTGTCTATACTAATGATATTTGAGAAAATTACCATGATATTTTATTAGTTTTCTGGTATTTGAGAAAAATACCATGACTTCCTATGGACTCTGAGTAGAAAGTTCATCTGACTCATTTTGAAGGAAAAAGGTATTACAAATTTTGTTTGTTATAATCAGAAGATATGCAGCATTTCTGACCACTAATCTGGCTCTTTTTAGTAAAGGTGAGTGGACACTTGGTAGACTGCAGTACAGGTTACTTCCATATTAGTTGTTTCTTTAAGTAGCAAGAGGTAATTGAATATTTTAAATATTTAAGCATGATAATAAAATTTGTTGTTAGGACTGTCATTTGTGTCAGAGAGCTACTTTCCCTGAAGCCTGAATTGTATGGAAAACTGAAGACTTATGCAAGCTTAGATTTTGCACTGGAGAAGCTTGCATCTGGACCTTCTTAATCTTACAAAGTGATGTAGGCCAGAGATTGCAAAAGAGACATTTTACAAATGCGTGTTGATTGGCCCATAGACTAGCTTTTAAAACTTGGAATTTGTTGTCAACATGTAAAAATGAGGAGACTAATATAAGCATCTGGACTTCTAAATTCTCGTGACAAAAATGAGATCTGGCCACATGGAGCATGCATTCTCTCAGGCCTACAATCTGCCAGAGCTGAGTGACAGCTGGTTCTTTTGAGTGTAGGAGCTTGTGTAGCACTGTACTTCATTTTAAGGTACAGCTGGAAATAAGTCTTGGACAGAGAAGCCAACTTTTGTCTTGTTGCAAGGGCCAGGGAAATGAATGTATGGTTTAATGCTCATTAATTTAATGGTCTAGAGGTTGCAAATTGTTGTAATAGGGATTTCTACCAAACTAATAATAAAGCTGGAATGAGCTTTGATTTAATTTTTCAGAATAGGAATTGGACTTAAATATTAACTTATTATTTTGAAAATGAACTTCAAATCAAACTAGACTTTTCAAAAAACTTCCTCATTGAAACAATTTGAACTAACAGCAAAGTATATCACTCCAAAGAATTTTGACCTGAAGCCAAAGCAGATCCAAAACCTCTGTGACCCAAATAAGGTTGAACCAAATTGTTTCTTTATTTACCTCTAGTCCCAGGAGTGAAATACTGTTTTTACTGTTTGTGATGAAGGAACATACTGTAAGTCCAAGCATACTGCACTGATATTCACACTTTGTCTTGATAACTTCCTAAAGGATATTAAGCTTCCAATGTCATTTATCTTATCTTGATTGCATTACGTCTTAATGGAAGACATAAGGAAAATCCCTGGTGTGTGCATAGTATGTATGGCTGTATTTGTGATGATTGCCCAGAAAGGTTTCTATGTCTTATTTACCATTGACTGTCTCCCATTTTATTAACTTTTCTCCAGTCCATCTAATTTTTTTCCAGGGTTGAATCCTAGCCCCAGAGTGGTTAGCTTTTGTAGCCTTTCATGGATCATTTGTAGCTTTTTTACTCCCAATATCCTCTGTGCTGTTGCGATAGATGCCTTTATAAGCCCCCTCAAGATGTGGTTCATGGAGAATGTGAAGTTAAGCAGTTGATGAATTCATTTAAATTGGAGTTCCTCAAGGTGAGGGCTGGATTAGAATTGTTGGAGGTAGCTTATTTTAAAAAATGATGATTCCCTAGCTTTCAACTCACATGACCTGGATCAGAATCTTTGGGGATGAGAGTCTGGAAATTTTAATTCTTTGACTCTTTAAAAAAAACTTTGTGAGTTAATTGTGGATACATGCAGGCATAAGAAATAATACAGAGAGATCCTTTGGACCCTTTAATTCACAATGGTAACAGGTTTTTAAAAATTTGCAATCTTATTTTGAGAATTTTATAGTCTCAAAACTTTTGTGTGTGTATAGTATACATATGGAAAACTATACACATTTATTTTAAGGGGACAGCTCCATGAATCTTTTTCAGAGTGAACGTAGCCCTGTGTCACTAGCACCCAGATCAGCAAACGGAACATTTCTGCCCTCCAGAAGGCCCCCTGTGCCCCCTTCAGTCACCTCAGGGTAACACCTGTCCTGACCTCTATTGCCATATGTTAGTCTTGCCTGTTCTAGAACTTCACGTAAATGGAATAATATATTATGTATTCTTTTGTGTCTGCCTTTTTTAATTGAAGTGAAATTCTTATAATAGAAAATGAGGCATTTTAAAATGCATAATCCCATGGCATTAAAATGTTCACAGTGTTGTGTAACTACCACTTCCAGTTCCAAACTTGTTTATCTCCCCAAAGGAAGCCTCATACTCATCAAGCAGTTGCTCTTCATTCTTTTATCCTTTCCCCCTTGTTGACCACCAATCTGCTTTCTGTCCGTGGATTTCCCTCTTCTGGATATTTTATATACATGAAATCATGCCGTTTATGTGGCCTTCTCTGTCTGACTTTTTTCACTTAGAATAATGTTTTTGAAGTTTGTTCACAGTGTAGCATGTATCAGTAGTTCATTTTTTGGGGGAGCAGTATTCAACATTATTCATGTATCTGTCACAGTTTGTTTCATTCCAAATCCATTCATCCGTTGATGGACATTTGAGTTGTTTCTATCTTTTGGCGACTGCACATAGTGTTGCTGGGAATACTCTTATATAAATATTAGAGTAACTTTTTTCAATTCTTTTGGGTATATACCTAGAAGTGAAATTGCTAGGTCATATGATAATTAATTCTATGTTTAACTTTTTTTTTTTTTGAGACGGAGTTTCGCTCTTGTTGCCCAGGCTGGAGCAATGGCACCATCTCAGTTCACTGCAACCTCCGCCTCCCAGGTTCAAGCGATTCTCCTGCATCAGCCTCCCAAGTAGCTGGGATTACAGGTGCCCACCACCATGCCCCGCTAATTTTTAAAAATATTTTCAGTAGAGATGGGGTTTCACCATGTTGTCCAGGCTGGTTTCGAACTCCTGACCTCAAGTGATCCGCCTGCCTCAGCCTCCCAAAGTGCTAGGAATACAGGCATGAGCCACCGCGCCTGGCCTTTGTTTAACTTTTTGTTGAACCTTTTTCCATGGCAACTGAACAAACCCTTTTTGCATTTCCAGCAGCAATATGCAAGGTTATAATTTTTCTACATCTCTGTCAGCACTTGTTATTTTCTGTTTTTGTCATCATAGCTGTCCTTGTGGATGTGAAGTAAAATCTTTGTGGTTTTGGTTTTCATTTTTCTGATGGCAATGATGTTGAATATATTAACATGTGCCTGTAGCCATTTGTGTATTTTTTTGGTAGAAATGTTTACTTAAGTCTGTTCAAGTCTTTTGCCCGTTTTCAAATTGCCTTTTTTGGGTTGTTATTGAAATTTGGAGATCTTTATATAGTCTAGATACTAGACTGTTGTACTTTTCTGTAAGTCTGAAATTGTGTCCAAAAAAAAAAAAAAGGAAAAATAAATTGTAACTACTGCTATAGTTTTCTTTTTAATAAAAGCCCTCTGACCATCCCCAGTACTCCCATCACTTACCTGTTTTATTTTTTCACTCTCTTGTTTACTTCTGATATGTTATCTAATGTATTTAATTTCTTATTGTTTGTCTCCCTTGGCTAGAATTGAGGCTTCATGTAGGTAAGAATGTTTTTCTGTTTCGTCCACTGCTATATCCCCATGGTTTCGATTAAGGATTGGCCAACTATGGCCTGAAAGCCAAATCTGGGCAGATTCCTGGTTTTGAATGGCCTGCAAACTAAGAATTATTTTCACTTTTTTAAATGGTTGAAACAAAATCAAAAGAAGAATAATATTTCATGACACCAGAAAAGTATATGAAATTCATATCTCAGTATCCATATATGAAGTTTTATTGGAACACAGCCATGCTTATTCATTTGTGTATTTTCTCTGGCTGCTTTTGTGCTTCAGTGGCAGAGCTCAGTAGTAGCATTGTCTGTGTGGCCCACGAAGCCTGAACTAGTTGATATATCTTGCCTTTTACAGAAAAGATTTGCCAGGTACATTGGTGCCCAATAAATCTTTGTTGAATTAATGACTCTTAACCTATACTACCACAGAGGAATCTAAATTGGAAATCTTTTAACCATTCAGTTCTTGAAAATTTGAACTTAATTGGCTGCTAAACAACAAAAAAAATCCCCCAATGATTTTTTTTGATCAGTAATACAGTTTCATTGGCCTCCATTCATCTTGGAAATGAAAACTGATGTTGAGATACCAGAAAATTAGTAATTCTTAGAGTAGTGCTAGCTAAGATAGGCATATTATACAAGTTTTACTAGTGTTAGTTTGAAAAAGAGTATAATGACATGGAGTACATATCCTGTTTTTGTAACTCTTTTAAAAAGATGCAAGAAAGTTCATTTCAAAAGCTTTTCCCCCACCTTTCTTGGGTTTTGAAGGTTAAAATACCTGCTTATCAATGAAGTTAGTAATTAAAATGATTTTTTTTTTTTTTTTTTTTGAGACGGTCTCACTCTGTCGCCCAGCTGGAGTGTGCAGTGGTGCAGTCTTGGCTCATTATAGCCTTTACCTCCCAGGTTCAAGGTTCAAGTGATTCTCCTGCCTCAGCCTCCTGAGTAGCTGAGATTACAGGCACCCGCCACCACGCCTGGCTAATTTTTGTATTTTTAGTGGAGATGACATTTCATCATGTTGGCTGGACTGGTCACAAACTCAATTAAAATGATTTTGATAGGACACTCAATTTTCAACAAGAGTTATATATTCTACTTTATTTCATGTATCTAATGATGTGTTTGTTGAATTTGCACTTGACCGACAGAGTGTGAGTACTAACATATTAGTAATTTCCTGTTAATGTCTGACTTCTTCTTAAGGGAAGATTGGAAATTGGATAAACATAAATCATCTTATATAAAAATGATTTTATAATGTGCCAGTCTAGTTTTTGTACAACATTTGAAAACTAAATTGTTTGCATCTGTAAGAGCTGTTAATAGAGGTCTCATAATAGATCCTCAGAGGTACAGTATACCTGGAGCCTTGCAAACAGTTCTTATATTATTTTATGCTTTCAGCGAAGGACATTTAATGGGTAATACAAGTTGTGGTTTATAGTGAAAGAGTAATACTTTGCAGATCTTTGCCTTGGCTTGGGGTTCCAAAATTTCATTAATAGGAAAGGGTTTCCATGTCGTTGTGGGAGAGTAGCTCCTGACTTGCTTCTTGGCCTTTCTGCCCTCTCTTTGCTGCATTGATTAGTCAAAGAGTGTCTCACTTTTTAAAGCCGTGTCTCCTTGAAAAGTTATGAGTAAACTTAAAATATATTTTGCTTTTAGAATTCCAGTTTTTAGAAACAGAAAATACTGTTGCGTAAGTTTGTTTAATTTCTCTTGTTTTAATCATGAAAAGATTAGATTCTTAACACTCCACTACATTTTCCTGACATTTCTCTATAGGAGCAATCTGTAAGAATTAATAAGTATCAGCTTGCTTAAGAGGTTATAGCTCACAATAATTACTCTGTTTATATCTAGTCACAATTAACTGCTATTCATTCATTCTGCAAATACTTATTGATTACCTACCTGCCATGTGCCAGGCATTGCCTTGCATATTGGGATATAGCACCTAAAAAGACAAATTCTTATATTTAAGGGGCTTACATTCTATTTGGAGAGGTAGACAAACAAAAATTATGTATAATGTTAGATAGTGGAAAGTGCCATAAAGAAGAATAAAATAGAGATAAGAGAATGGTTGGGAATGGCTGGGGAAATGCTATTCTAGATAAGTCAGTAAGGGAAGGACTCTGATAAAGCTGGGTTTTGAACAGAGACATGAATGAAATGGGGAGAGAGCCATATGAAGATGTTGGGGAAGGGAGTTCTTGTTCAGAGGGTAAAGTACCCCACTGTCCCTTCATATTCCACTTCATTCTTCTTTGTAATACTAATCACCGTGGGACCTCAGGTATTCATGCATACATGTACATGCATCTTTACACACACAAACACACACACACACACGCACACACACACATGCAGTCTATGTTTATGGGCCCTCTTCTTTCATTAGAATCTCTCACCAAGCTCAGCATCTCAAAGGAATGAATGAATAATAGATGCAACAGCCCTGAGGTAGGGGTGTTCTTGGTGTGCTCAGGGAATTGCAGTGTGGGTTGGAGTGTGGTAAGGGAGAGGAATGCGGGGAGTAAGTTGGAAGAGGGAGAGAAGGGTCAGATCATGTAGGGCCATGTAAATGTTGAAAATTAGGACTTTGGATTTTATTCTAAGTGTGATGGGAAAGTATTGTAGGTTTATGAACAGAAGAGTGACAGAGTCTGACAGATTTTAAAAGGATCACTGGCTACTTAGTGGACATGATTATTAATTATGCAAAATGAGTTACATCAGAAGATCAGATGACCACTTAAAATATTTATGTATATTATTTTATTTATTTTTCTTTTTTCCTTTTTTATTATACTTTAAGTTCTAGGGTACATGTGCACAATGTGCAGGTTTGTTACATATGTATACATGTGCCATGTTGGTGTGCTGCACCCATTAACTCGTCATTTATATTAGGTATATCTCCTAGTGCTATCCCTCCCCTCCCCCTACCCCATGACAGGACCCGGTGTATGATGTTCCCCTTCCTGTGTCCAGGTGTTCTCATTGTTCACTTTGCACCTGTGAGTGAGAACACGCAATGTTTGGTTTCCTGTTCTTGCGATAGTTTGCTGAGAATGATGGTTTCCAGCTGCATCCATGTCCCTACAAAGGACATGAACTCATCCTTTTTTATGACTGCATAGTATTCCATGGTATATATATGTGCCACATTTTCTTAATCCAGTCTGTTATCGATGGACATTTGGGTTGGTTCCAAGTCTTTGCTATTGTGAATAGTGCCGCAATAAACATACATGTGCATGTGTCTTTATAGCAGCATGATTTATAATCCTTTGGGTATATACCCAGTAGTGGGATGGCTGGGTCAAATGGTATTTCTAATTCTAGATTCTTGAGGAATTGCCACACTGTCTTCCACAATGGTTGAACTCGTTTACAGTCCCAACAACAGTGTAAAAGCGTTCCTATTTCTCCACATCCTCTCCAGCACCTGATGTTTCCTGACTTTTTAATGATTGCCATTCTAACTGGTGTGAGATGGTATCTCATTGTGGTTTTGATTTGTATTTCTCTGATGGCTAGAGATGATGAGCATTTTTTCATGTGTCTGTTGGCTGCATAAATGTCTTCTTTTGAGAAGTGTCTGTTCATATCCTTTGCCCACTTTTTGATGGGGTTGTTTGTTTTTTTCTTGTAAATTTGTTTGAGTTCTTTGTAGGTTCTGGATATGAGCCCTTTGTCAGATGAGTAGATTGCAAAAATGTTCTCCCATTCTGTAGGTTGCCTGTTCACTCTGATGGTAGTTTCTTTTGCTGTGCAGAAGCTCTTTAGTTTAATAAGATCCCATTTGTCAACTTTGGTTTTTGTTGCCATTGCTTTTGGTGTTTTAGTCATGAAGTCCTTGCCCATGCCTATGTCCTGAATGGTATTGCCTAGGTTTTGTTCTAGGGTTTTTATGATTTTAGGTCTAATATTTAAGTCTCTAATCCATCTTGAATTAATTTTTGTATAAGGTGTACGGAAGGGATCCAGTTTCAGCTTTCTACTTATGGTTAGCCAGTTTTCCCAGCACCATTTATTAAATAGGGAATCCTTTCCCTATTTCTTGTTTTTGTCAGGTTTGTCAAAGATCAGATGGTTGCAGATGTGTGGTATTATTTCTGAGGGCTCTGTTCTGTTCCATTGGTCTATATATCTGTTTTGGTACCCGTACCATGCTGTTTTGGTTACTGTAGCCTTGTAGTAGAGTTTGAAGTCAGGTAGCATGATGCCTCCAGCTTTGTTCTTTTTGCTTAGGACTGTCTTGGCAATGCAGGCTCTTTTTTGGTTCCATATGAACTCTAAAGTAGTTTTTTCCAATTCTGTGAAGAAAATCATTGGTAGCTTGATGGGTATGGCATTGAATCTATGAATTACCTTGGGCAGTATGGCCATTTTCACAATATTGATTCTTCCTATCCATGAGCATGGAATGTTCTTCGATTTGTCTGTGTCCTCTTTTATTTCGTTGAGCAGTGGTTTGTAGTTCTCCTTGAAGATGTCCTTCACATCCCTTGTAAGTTGGATTCCTAGATATTTTATTCTCTTTGTAGCAATGGAGAATGGGAGTTCACTCATGATTTTGCTCTCTATTTGTCTGTCATTGGTGTATAGGAATGCTTGTGATTCTTGCACATTGATTTTGTATCCTGAGATTTTGCTCCAGTTGCTTATCAGCTTGAGACTTTGGGCTGAGATTATGGGGTTTCTAAATATACAATCATGTCATCTGCAAACAGGGACAATTTGACTTCTTCTTTTCCTAATTGAATACCCTTAATTTTTTTCTCTTGCCTGATTGCCCTGGCCAGAACTTCCAACACTATGTTGAATAGGAGTGGTGAGAGAGGGCATCCCTGTCTTGCGCCAGTTTTCAAAGGGAATGTGTCGAGTTTTTGCCCATTCAGTATGATATTGGCTGTGAGTTTGTCATAAATAGCTCTTATTATTTTGAGATATGTCCCATCAATACCTAATTTATTGAGAGTTTTTAGCCTGAAGGGCTGTTGAATTTTGTCAAAGGCCTTTTCTGCATCTATTGAGATAATCATGTGGTTTTTGTTATTGGTTCTGTTTATATGCTGGATTATGTTTATTGATTTGCATATGTTGAAGCAGCCTTGCATCCCAGGGATGAAGCCCACTTGATCATGGTGGATAAGCTTTTTAATGTGCTGCTGGATTCAGTTTGCCAGCATTTTACTGAGGGTTTTTGCATCAATGTTCATCAGGGATATTGGTCTAAAATTCTCTTTTTGTGTTGTGTCTCTGCCAGGCTTTGGTATCAGGATGATGTTGGCCTCATAAAATGAGTTAGGGAGGATTCCTTCTTTTTCTATTGAATAATTTCAGAAGGAATGGTACCAGCTCCTCCTTGTACCTCTGGTAGAATTCGGCTGTGAATCCTTCTGGTCCTGGACTTCTTTTGGTTGGTAGGCTATTATTGCCTCAATTACAGAGCCTGTTATTGGTCTATTCAGGGATTCAGCTTCTTCCTGGTTTAGTCTTGGGAGAGTGTATGTGTCCAGGAATTTATCTATTTCTTCTAGGTTTTCTAGTTTATTTGCATAGAGGTGTTTATAGTATTCTCTGATGGTAGTTTGTATTTCTCTGGGGTTGGTGGTGATATCCCCCTCATCATTTTTTATTGCATCTATTTGGTTCTTCTCTCTTTTCCTCTTTATTAGTCTTGCTAGCGGTCTATCAATTTTGTTAATCTTTTCAAAAAACCAGCTCCTGGATTCACTGATTTTTTGAAGGGTTTGTTGTGTCTCTATCTCCTTCAGTTCTGCTCTAATCTTCATTATTTCTTGCCTTCTGCTAGCTTTTGAATGTGTTTGCTCTTGCTTCTCTAATTCTTTAATTGTGATGTGAGGGTGTCAATTTTAGATCTTTGCTGCTTTCTCTTGTGGGCATTTAGTGCTATAAATTTCCCTCTAAACCCTGCTTTAAATGTGTCCCAGAGATTCTGGTATGTTGTATCTTTGTTCTCATTGGTTTCAAAGAACATCTTTATTTCTGCCTTCATTTCGTTATGTACCCAGTAGTCATTCAGGAGCAGATTGTTCAGTTTCCATGTAGTTGAGTGGTATTGATTGAGTTTCTTAATCCTGAGTTCTAATTTGATTGCACTGTGGTCTGAGAGACAGTTTGTTATAATTTCTGTTCTTGTACATTTGCTGAGGAGTGCTTTACTTCCAACGATGTGGTCAATTTTGGAATAAGTGCGATGTGGTGCTGAGAAGAATGTATATTCTGTTAATTTGGGGTGGAGAGTTCTGTAGATGTCTATTAGATCTGCTTGGTGCAGAGTTGAATTCAATTCCTGGATATCCTTGTTACCTTTCTGTCTCGTTGATCTGTCTAATGTTGACAGTGGGGTGTTAAAGCCTTCCATTATTATTCTGTTGGAGTCGAAGTCTCTTTGTAAGTCTCTAAGGATTTGTTTTATGAATCTAGGTACTCCTGTATTGGGTGCATATATATTTAGGATAGTTAGCTCTTCTTGTTGAATTGATCCCTTTACCATTATGTAATGGCCTTCTTTGTCTCTTTTGATCTTTGATGGTTTAAAGTCTGTTTTATCAGAGACTAGGATCGCAACCCCTGGCTTTTTTTGTTTTCCATTTGCTTGGTAGATCTTCCGCCATCCCTTTATTTTGAGCCTATGTGTGTCTCTGCACGTGAGATGGGTCTCCTGGAAATAGCAAAGTGATGGGTTTTGACTCCTTATCCAATTTGCCAGTCTGTGTCTTTTAATTGGAGGATTTAGCCAATTTACATTTAAGGTTAATATTGTTATGTGTGAACTTGATCCTGTCATTATGATGTTAGCTGGTTATTTTGCTCGTTATTTGATGGAGTTTCTTCCTAGCATTGATGGTCTTTACATTTTGGCAGTTTTGGCAGTGGCTGGTACCGGTTGTTCCTTTCCATGCTTAGTGCTTCCTTCAGGAGCTCTTGTAAAGCAGGCCTGGTGGTAACAAAATCTCTCAGCATTTGCTTGTCTGTAAAGGATTTTATTTCTCCTTTGCTTATGAAGCTTAATTTGTCTGGATATGAAATTCTGGGTTGAAATTCTTTAAGAATGTTGAATATTGGCCCCCACTCTCTTCTGGCCTGTAGAGTTTCTGCCGAGAGATCCGCTGTTGGTCTGATGGGCTTCCCTTTTTGGGTAACCTGACCTTTCTCTCTGGCTGCCCTTAACATTTTTTCCTTCATTTCAACTTCGGTGAATCTGACAATTATGTGTCTTGGAGTTGTTCTTCTCGAGGAGTATCTTTGTGGCGTTCTCTGTATTTCCTGAATTTGAATGTTGGCCTACCTTGCTAGATTGGGGAAGTTCTCCTGGATAATATCCTGCAGAGTGTTTTCCAACTTGGTACCATTCTCCCCATCACTTTCAGGTACACCAATCAGATGTAGATTTGGTCTTTTCACATAGTCCCCTATTTCTTAGAGGCTTTGTTAATTTCTTTTTACTCTTTTTTCTCTAAACTTCTCTTCTCACATATTATTTTAAATTATTTAAATTTATTTATTTTTTTTTTAGGGAAGGGTCTCGTGCTGTTGTCCAGGCTGGAGCGCAGTGGTGCAATCATAGCTCACTGTAGCTTAGAGCTCCTGAGCTCATGTGGTCCCCCTGACCTCCCTCCAGAGTACCTGGGACTACAGGCATGCACCCTCATGCCCAGCTATTTAAAGTAAAATTTTTGGAGAGATCGGGTCCTACTGTGGTGCCCAGGCTGGTCTTGTACTGCTGATCTTAAGTGATCCTCCTGTCTCACCCTTGAAAAGTGACTTTATTATTTATAAGGGGCAAGTTAGTATATAGGCTGATTAGTTTATGTCAAGTAATAGGCATACTACTTTTTTGTCAACTTTATTGGAGTATAATTTACATGCAACAAAATTGATCAGTGGTAAGTGTACAATTTAATGAGTTTTGACAAATACATACAATTGTGTAACCACCAGTACAATCATGATATATAACATTTCCATTACCCTCAAATTTTCCTCATACCTATCCAGTGAATCCTCTTCATCAGTGGCCCCTGGCCACCATAATCTGCTTTTTGTCATGATAGTTCAGTCTTTTCTAGATTTTATTCTAAATAGAATTATACAATTTGTGATCTTTTGTGACTGGCTTCTTTCACGTAATGCTTTTGAGATTCACCCATATTGCTGGGTGTATTAGGAATATATATATGTCTTTATGTAGACTTTATGTGAATTTATGTGAACATATGCTTTCATTTCTCACAGGTAAAATACTTAGGAGTAGAATTGCTGAGTCTGTGGTGAGTGTATGCTTAACTTTAAAGAAAACTGCTAAACAATTTGCCATTTGCGTTCTCACTAGCAATGTATATAATTCATTCAGATTTCCATAGATCTGCAGTTTTGCCAATACTTACTTTTGTCAGTCTTTTAAATTTTAGTCATTTTAGTGGTTATATAATGGTATCTGGTGGTTTTAATTTGCATTTCCCTAATGACTACTGTTAATGAAATAATTATTTATGACCCTTGTGAAAGGTGGTAAGGCATACTTTTTTCAAGGGAGGAACTATTGTGATAGCTGTAGGAACCACTGCTGTATTAGTTGCTTTTGCATTGCTATAAAGGAATACCTGAGGCTGGATAATTTATAAAGAAAAGAGGTTTATTTGGCTCTTGGCTCTGCAGGCTGTACAAGCATCTGTCATCAGCTCAGCTTCTGGTGAGACCTCAGGAAGTTTAAAATAATGGTGGGAGACAAAGGTGGAGTTGGTATATCACATGGTGAGAGAGGCAGCAAGAAAGAGAGGGAAGAGGTGGCAGGCTGTTTTAAACAACCAGATCTCACATGGACTCATACAGTGAAAACTAACTAATTGCTGTAAGAAGAGCACCAAGCCATTTATGAAGGATCCGGCCCCATGACCCAGATACCTCCTACTAGGCCCACCTCCAACATTGGAGGTCCCATTTCAGCATGAGATTGGAAGGAGACAAAACATCTAGACCATATCAACTGCTATGGGATTTTCCAGTGAGGAAGAGAGATTGGGCTCAATTCTGAATACAGCATAGACAAGTGACAATTTATAGCTAAAAAGCTGAGTGAGTGTCAGTGGATGGAAGATTATCAAGAGGAAACATCACAGGTAAGGGGAGATTCTGGCTAAATCGACATCGACCTAACAGAATTCTTGCTGGAGACAGATCACAGTGGTGAGATGTCACTTGGGGGATAGTGGAGAATGAGGAATCTGATTAAATATTGAGGATGACCAGATATCAGGGGTGGGAGTATCTTGTCAGACTGATTTAGCAAGATTCTTATTAAAATTGAACAGTGCAGAGATAAACATGGAAGTCCAAAAGTCTAGCCCAGTTGAAAAATAGTTCAGGGGAATTTGAGTAGAGTTTGGTCAATAAGAGACACTTTATGGCTAATGATGCTAAGCGTGTTTTCATATGTTATTTGCAATCTGTGTAAAGCTGCCCCTTAAAAACTTTGGATTGTCTTACTGCATTGTATGGATTTTTAAAAATAAATTCTGGATAGAAGTCCTTTAAGAGATAATATGTTTTATAAAATCTTTCTTCCAGACTGTGGTTTGATTTTTCTTTAATAAAACTTATTTATTTTCATTTTTTTGAGACAGGGTCTTGTTGTATTTCCCAAGCTGGAGAGTGGTGGCATGATCATGGCTCACTGCAGCCTCCACCTCCCAGGCTCAATCGATCCTCCCACCTCAGCCTCCAGGGTAGCTGGGACTACATGCTTGTACCACCATGCTTGGCAAATTTTTGTATATATATATATATATATATATATATATTTTTTTTGTAGAGACTGAGTTTCAATCATTTTTCTCAGACTGGTCTTGAACTGCTGGATTCAAGCTGTCTGCCCCCCTCGGCTTCCTAGAGTGTTGGGATTAGGTGTGAGTCACCGTGCCTGGCCCATTTTTCTTTTTCTGAGATGGAGTCTCACTTTATCTCCCAGGCTGGAGTGCAGTGGCGTGATCTCAGGTCACTGCAACCTCCACATTCCGAGTTCAAGCAATTCTCTAGTCTCAGCCTCCAGAGTAGCTGGGATTACAGATGCATGCCACCATGCCCAGCTGCTTTTTGTA
The DNA here is from genome assembly GCF_003255815.1 of Theropithecus gelada. Taxonomy (NCBI): domain Eukaryota; kingdom Metazoa; phylum Chordata; class Mammalia; order Primates; family Cercopithecidae; genus Theropithecus; species Theropithecus gelada. The sequence continues at coordinate 84,931,731 of NC_037678.1, read as the reverse complement.
TTTTTAGTAGAGACGGGGTTTTACCGTGTTGACCAGGCTGGTCTTGAACTCCTGACCTCAGGTGATCCACCTGCCTCGGCCTCCCAAAGTGCTGGGATTACAGGCATGAGCCACTGTGCCTGGCCCCATTTTTCTTTAATAAACTTATTTTATAACAGTTTAAAGATTTACAAAACAATTGTGAAGATATTTTAGAGCAGGGATTCGTAACCCCAGGGTCCCGAACCGGTATCAGTCTGTGGCCTGTTAGGAACTGGGCCACACAGTAGGAGGTGAGTGGTGGGTGAGTGAGCATTACCGCCTGAGCTCTGCTTCCTGTCAGATCAGCAGTGGCATTAGATTCTCATAGCAGCAGGAGCCCTATTGTGAACTGCGCATATGAGGGACCTAGATTGCATGCTTTTTATGAGAATCTAATTCTTGATGATCTGCGGTGGAATAGTTTCATTCTAAAACCATTCCCCACCCATCCATGGAAAAATTGTCTTCCATGAAACTGGTTTCAGTGGTGCCAAAAAGGTTGGGGACCTCTGGTTTAGAGAATTCTCATATGCTAATATCCAGTTTCCCTAATTAGCATCTTAATTAGCAGGTACATTTGTCGTAATTAATGAACCTATAGTGATACATTATTAACTGACATCCATACTTCATTCATATTTTCTTAGTTTTTGCCTAATGTCTTTTTTCTCTTCCAGGATTCCATCCAGGATACCACATTACATTTTTAGTTGTCGTGTTTCTAGGATTCTCTTGGCTGTGACAGTTTCTCAGACTTTCCTTGTTTTTTGTGACCATAACCTTTTTGAGGAGTACTAGTCCAGTGTTTTGTGGAGTGTCCCTCAATTAAGATTTGTATGATATTTTTGTCATGATTACAATGGGGTTATGGGGTTTTAGGTGGAAGGGCTTAGAGATAAATTTTCATTCTCGTCATATGATATCAAGGGTACATATTATGACCATGACTTATTGCTGTTGATGTTGACTTCTGTCACATGCCTTACACAGTGTAGTGTTTGCTGGGTTTTTCCACAGTAAAGGTATTCTTTATTCACCCTACACATTTACTGTATTCTTCAGAAAGAAGTCAGTATACATACCTCACACTTAAGGAATGGAGAGTTATGCTTCACCTTTTTGAGCATGGAATAGCTAATATTTTTGGAATTCTTTTGCAAAAATTTTCTTTTTCCTCCTATTTATTTATTCATTCATTCAGTAATGAATCTATATCAGTATGGACTCATGGATATTTTATCCTTTTAGTTGTAGTCTAATACTGCTTTATTTATTTTGTTGCTCAAATTGTTTCTGCTTTGGCCATTGGGAGCTCTTTCAGTTGGCCCTTGTGGCCCTTTGGTATATCCCCATCATTGTGAGTTCTCTCTTTAAATTTTTGAACACTTCCTTACTTTCCAGTAGTATAAGATGCTCCAGGCTTATTTCTTTTTTTTTTCTTTTGAGAGTGTCTCACTCTGTTGCCCAGGCTGGTGGAGTGCAGTGGCATGATCACAGCTCATTGCAACCTCAGCCTCCCAGGCTCAAGCCATCCTCCCACCTCAGCCTCTCAGTAGCTGGGACTACAGGTGCCTGCCATCACGCCTGGTTAATTTTTGTATTTTTTTTTTTTTTTAGAGATGGGGTTTCACTGTGTTTCCCAGGCTGGTTTGGAACTTCTGAGCTCAAGTGATTCTCCTGCCTGGGCCTCCCAGAGTGTTGGGATTACAGGCGTGAGCCACTACACCTGGCCAGGCTTACCTGTAGATTTCTTGCCTCAGTCCTAGAATCATCCATTTCTCCAAGTAATACTTTTACCTTATTGGAGAACAGTATTAGAATCCAAGGCTTGGGTGCTAGGTGTGCTCATTGGAGTATCATTGTTTATGGGGCCTCTCAGCTGACAGAGCAAGGAAATACATGTTTTTGTACTAACCTATGTATATATGTATGTGTGCGTATACATACACATATTTATGTATATGTATAATGGCTTGCTTTTTCTTAATAATTGCTTTTTAACAGTAAAAAAGTAATTAATAAAATTCAATTATTTTTTCTTGTATAATTTATGTTTTTCTGTGTAAGAAATCCTTGCCTAATGTAAGGTCACAATACTTTATCCTATTTTTTCTTTTACAGTGTTTATAGTTTTAACCCCTACATGTAGGTTTATGGTCCTTTTCAAAAAGAATTTTTCCTGAATTCTAGTGTGAGGTAAATGTCTTTTATTTCCTTTGTATATTTTTCTAGTACAATTTCTTGAAAATATTATTCTTTTCCATTGAATTGCCTTGCCACCTTTAGTGAAAATTGACCATTTCTCTGTGTGTCTATTTCTGGACTCTATTCCATCTCTTTCATCTATATATGTAAATTTATGTCAATACCACACTCTTGAAATCTTGAAATCAGGCAACGTGAGTCCCTACATTTCTTTTCCAGAGATTTCTTTGCTATCCTGGTTTCTTTGCGTTTACATAAGTATTTTAAAACTGACTTGTCAACCTTTACAAGAAGAGAAAGACTGTTGGAATTTATATTGGGATTATATTAATATCAGAATTTATATTGTGTTGAACCTGTTGATCAATTTAATAATACTGATTTTTCCAGTTCATGAACATAGTTTTTATTTCCATTTATTGAGATTTAAAAAATATCTCTCAAGATTATTTTGTGGTTTCCAGTGTACAGATCTTGTATATATTATGTTTATTCCCAAGTATTTCATGTTTTGATGCTATGATAATCGGTATTAAAAACATTTAATTTCCAATAGTTTGTTGCTACCATATAGAAAAAGTTTTTGTTTATATATTGATCTTGTAGCCTATGAGCTTACTAACTCAGTGATTCACTTAGCTTGTTTTTAAAATATAGACAAACAGATATAGGAATAACTGTTTGTTTTTCATAAATAAGTTTTTATGTGGTTGAGAAAGTACCCTTCTATTCCTTGTTTTCCAGGATCTTTTTTTTCTTTTTTTAAGTCATGAATGGATGTTGGATTTAATTAGCCTCTTTATCTGTATCTACTGAGATGATCATATGGTTTTTCCCTTTTTCTCTTAATATGGTGAATTACATTGATTTTTTAAAAAAAGTATACTTTAAGATCTATAGTACATGTGCACAACATGCAGGTTTGTTACATAGGTATACATGTGCCATGTTGGTTTGCTGCACCCATCAACTCGTCATTTACATTAGATATTTATCCTAATGCTATCCCTCCCCACCCAGTCCCCCACCGCCTGACAGGCTCTGATGTGTGATGTTCCCCACCCTGTGTCCAAGTGTTTCATTGTTCAGTTCCCACCTATGAGTGAGAAAATGGTGTGTTTGGTTTTCTGTCCCTGTCATAGTTTGTGAGAATGATGGTTTCCAGCTTCATCCATGTCCCTGGATGAACTCAGTCTTTTTTATGGTTGCATAGAATTCCATGGTGTATATGTGCCACATTTTCTTAATTCAGTCTTATCATTGATGGACATTTGGGCTGGTTCCAAGTCTTTGCTACTGTGAATAGTGCCAAAATAAACGTATGTGTGCAGGTGTCTTTATAGTAGCATTATTTATACTCCTTTGGGTATATACCCAGTAATGGGATCACTGGGTTAAATGGTCTTTCTAGTTCTAGATCCTTGAGGAATCGCCACACTGTCTTCCACAGTAGTTGAACTAATCTACCTTCCCACCAACAGTGTAAAAGTGTTCCTGTTTCTCCACATCCTCTCTAGCTTGTGTTCTAATTGGTGTGAGATGGTATCTCCTTGTGGTTTTGATTTGCATTTCTCTGATGGTTAGAGATGATGAGCATTTTTTCATGTGTCTGTTGGCTGCATAAATGTCTTCTTTTGAGAAGTGTCTGTTCATAGCCTTTGCTCACTTCTTGATGGAGTTGTTTTTTTCTTGTAAATTTGTTTAAGTTCTTTGTAGATTCTGGATATAAGCCCTTTGTCGGATGGGTAGATTGCAAAAATTTTCTCCCATTTTGTAGTTGGCCTGTTCGCTCTGATGGTAGTTTCTTTTGCTGTGCAGAAGCTTTTTAGTTTAATTAGATCCCATTTGTCAATTTTGGCTTTTGTTGCCATTGCTTTTGGTGTTTTAGTCATGAAGTCTTTGCCCATGCCTATGTCCTGAATAGTATTGCCTAGGTTTTCTTCTAGGGTTTTTATAGTTTTAGGTCTAACATTTAAGTCTTTAATCCATCTTGAATTAATTTCTGTATAAGGTGTAAGGAAGGGATCCAGTTTCAGCTTTCTACATGTGGCTACCCAGTTTTCCCAGCTACATTTTTTAAAAAGGGAATCCTTTCCCCATTTCTTGTTTTTGTCAGGTTTGTCAAAGATCAGATGGCTGTAGATGTGTGGTATTAGTTCTGAGGGCTCTGTTCTGTTCCATTGGTCTATATCTCTGTTTTGGTACCAGTACCATGCTGTTTTGGTTACTGTAGCCTTATAGTATAGTTTGAAGTCAGATAGTGTGATGCCTCCAGCTTTATTCTTTTTGCTTAGGATTGTCTTGGCAATGTGGGCTCTTTTTCAGTTCCATATGAACTCTAAAGTAGTTTTTTCCAATTCTGTGAAGAAAGTCGTTGGTAGCTTGATGGGGATGGCATTGACTCTGTGAATTACCTTGGGCAGTAAGGCCATTTTTCATGATATTGATTCTTCCTATCCATGAGCATGGAATGTTCTTCGATTTGTCTGTGTCCTCTTTTATTTCGTTAAGCAGTGGTTTGTAGTTCTCCTTGAAGATGTCCTTCACATCCCTTGTAAGTTGGATTCCTAGGTATTTTATTCTCTTTGTAGCAATGGAGAATGGGAGTTCACTCATGATGTTGCTCTCTATTTGTCTGTCATTGGTGTATAGGAATGCTTGTGATTTTTGCACATTGATTCTGTATCCTGAGACTTTGCTGATGTTGCTTATCAGCTTGAGGAGATTTTGTACTGAGATGATGGGGTTTTCTAAATATACAATCATGTTATCTGCAAACAGGGACAATTTGACTTCCTCTTTTCCTAATTGAATACCCTTAATTTTTTTCTCTTGCCTGATTGCCCTGGCCAGAACTTCCAACACTATGTTGAATAGGAGTGGTGAGAGAGGTCATTGTTGTCTCGTGCCAGGTTTCAAAGGGAATGCTTCCAGTTTTTGCCCATTCAGTATAATATTGACTGTGAGTTTGTCATAAATAGCTCTTATTATTTTGAGATACGTTCCATCAATACTTCGTTTATTGAGAGATTTTAGCCTGAAGGGCTGTTGAATTTTGTCAAAGGCCTTTTCTGCATCTATTGAGATAATCATGTGGTTTTTGTTGTTGGTTCTATTTATGTGATGGATTATGTTTATTGATTTGCATATGTTGAAGCAGCCTTGCATCCCAGGGATGAAGCCCACTTGATCGTGATGGATAAGCTTTTTGATGTGCTGCTGGATTTGCTTTGCCAGTATTTCGTTGAGGATTTTTGCATCGATGTTCATCAAGGTTATTGATCTAAGATTCTCTTTTTCTGTTGTGTCTCTACCACGCTTTGGTCAATCAGGATGATGCTGGCCTCATAAAATGAGTTAGGGAGGATTCCCTCTTTTTCTATTGATCGGAATAGTTTCAGAAGGAATGGTACCAGCTCCTCTTTGTACCTCTGGTAGAATTCGGCTGTGAATCCATCTGGTCCTGGACTTTTTTTGGTTGGTAGGCTATTAATTATTGCCTCAATTTCAGAGCCTCTTATTGTTCTGTTCAGAGATTAAACTTCTTCCTGGTTTAGTCTTGGGAGGGTGTATGTGTCCAGGAATTTATCCATTTCTTCTAGATTTTCTAGTTTATTTGCATAGAGTTGTTTATAGTATTCTCTGATGGTAGTTTGTATTTCTGTGGGGTCAGTGGTGATATCCCCTTTGTCATTTTTTGTTGCATCTATTTGATTCTTCTCTTTTTTCTTCTTTATTAGTCTCGCTAGCGGTCTATTTTGTTGATCTTTTCAAAAAACCAGCTCCTGGATTCACTGTTTTTTTTTTTGAAGGTTTTTTTGTGTCTCTATCTCCTTCAATTCTGCTCTCATCTTAGTTATTTCTTGCCTTCTGATAGTTTTTGAATTTGTTTGCTCTTGCTTCTCTAGTTCTTTTAATTGTGATGTTAGGGTGTCGATTTTAGATTTTTCCTGCTTTCTCTTGTGGGCATTTAGTGTTATAAATTTCCCTCTACATACTACTTTAAATGTGTCACCAGAGATTCTGGTACGTTGTGTCTTTGTTCTCATTGGTTTCAAAGAACATCTTTATTTCTGCCTTCATTTAGTTATTTGCTCAGTAGTCATTCAGGAGCAGCTTGTTCAATTTCCATGTAGTCGTGTGGTTTTGAGTGAGTTTCTTAATCCTGAGTTCTAATTTGATTGCACTGTGGTCTGAGAGACAGTTTGTTGTGATTTCTGTTCTTTTACATTTGCTGAGGAGTGCTTTACTTCCAATTATGTGGTCAATTTTAGAATAAGTGTGATGTGGTGCTGAGAAGAATGTGTATTCTGTTGATTTGGGGTGGAGAGTTCTTTAGGTGTCTATTAGGTCTGCTTGGTGCAGAACTAAGTTTAAGTCCTGGATATCCTTGTTAACCTTCTGTCTCATTGATCTGTCTAATATTGACAGTGGGATGTTAAAGTCTTCCATTGTTATTGTGTGGGAGTCTAAATATCTTTTGAGATCTCTCAGGACTTGCTTTATGATTCTGGGTGCTCCTGTATTTGGTGCATATATATTTAGGATAGTTAGCTCTGCTTGTTGAATTGATCCCTTTACCTTTATGCAATGGCTTTCTTTGTCTCTTTTGATCTTTGTTGGTTTAAAGCCTGTTTATTAGAGACTAGGATTGCAATCCCTGCTTTTTTTTTTGCTTTCTGTTTGCTTGGTAGATCTTCCACCATCCCTTTATTTTGAGCCTATGTGTGTCTCTGCACGTGAGATGGGTCTCCTGAATACAGCACACTGATGGGTCTTGACTCTTTATCCAGTTTGCCAGTCTGTGTCTTTTAACTGGGGCATTTAGCCCATTTACATTTAAGGTTAATATTGTGAAGTGTGAATTTGATCCTGTCATTATGATGTTAGCTGGTTATTTTGCCTATTAATTGATACAGTTTCTTCATAGCATCGATAGTTTTTACAATTTGGCATGTTTTTGCAGTGGCTGGTGCCGGTTGTTCCTTTCCATGCTTAATGCTTCCTTCAGGAGCTCTTGTAAGGCAGGCCTGGTGGTGACAGAATCTTTCAGCATTTGCTTGTCTGTAAAGGATTTTATTTCTCCTTTGCTTATGAAGCTTAGTTTGGCTGGATACGAAATTCTGGGTTGAAAATTATTTTCGTTAAGAATGTTGAATATTGGCCCCCACTCTCTTCTGGCTTATAGGGTTTCTGCTGAGAGACCCGCTTTTAGTCTGATGGGCTTCCCTTTTTGGGTAACCTGACCTTTCTTTCTGGCTGCCCTTAATATTTTTTCCTTCATTTCAACCTTGGTGAATCTGACAATTGTATGTCTTGAAGTTGCTCTTCTCGAGGAGTATCTTTGTGGTGGTCTTTATATTTCCTGAATTTGAATGTTGGCCTACCTTGCGAGGTTGGGAAGTTTTCGTGGATCTTCAGGGTATCTTCAGGATAGTTGAGTGTTTTCCTGAAGAGTGTTTTCCAAGTTGGTTCCATTCTCCCTGTCACTTTCAGGTACACCAATCAAATGTAGACTTGGTCTTTTCACATAGTCCCCTATTTCTTGGAGGCTTTGTTTGTTTCTTTTTACTCTTTTTTCTCTATTCTTGTCTTCTCACTTTATTTCATTAATTTGATCTTCAGTCAGTGATATCCTTTTTTCCACTTGATCGAATCAGCTGTTGAAGCTTGTGCATGTGTCACGACATTCTTATGCCATGGTTTTCAGCTTCCTCAGGTTATGTAAGGTCTTTTCTACACTGTTTATTCTAGTTAGCCATTCATCTAACTTTTTTTTAAGGTTTTTAGCTTCTTGCGATGGGTTAGAATATGCTCCTTTAGCTCAGAGAAGTTTGTTATTACCAACCTTCTGAAGCCTACTTCTGTCAGTTCCTCAAAGTCATTGTCCATCCAGCTTTGTTCCGTTGCTGGCGAGGAGCTGTGATCCTTTGGAGGAGAAGAGTTGCTCTGGTTTTTAGAATGCTCAGTTTTTCTGCTCTGGTTTCTCCTCATCTTTGTGGTTTTATCTACCTTTGGTCTTTGATGTTGGTGACCTACAGATGGGATTTTGGTGTGGATGTCCTTTTTGTTGATGTTGATGCTATTTCTTTCTGTTTGTTAGTTTTCCTTCTAATGGTCATGTGCCTCAGCTGCAGGTCTGTTGGAATTTGCTAGAGGTCCACTCCAGACCCTGTTTGCCTGGGTATCACCAGTTGAGGCTGTAGAACAGCAAATACTGCAGAATGGCAAATATGGCTGCCTGATCCTTTCTCTGGAAGCTACGTCTCAGAAGGCACCCACCTGTATGAGGTGTCTTTCAGCCCCTACTGGGAGATGTCTCCCAGTTAGGCTACACGTGGCTCAGGGACTCACTTGAGGAGGCAGTCTGTCTGTTCTCAGAGCTCAAGTGCCATGCTGGGAGAACCACTGCTCTCTTCAGAGCTGTCAGACAGGGACATTTAAGTCTGCAGAAGTTTCTGCTGCCTTTTGTTCAGCCATGCCCTTCCCACAGAGGTGGGGTCTATAGAGGTAGTAGGCCTTGCTAAGCTGTTGTGGTCTCCGCCCAGTTCAAGCTTCCCAGTCACTTCGTTTACCTACTCAAGCCTCAGCAATGGCAGATGCCCCTCCCCGCACCAGACTGCAGCCTTGCAGATTGATCTCAGACTGCTGTGCTAGCAGTGAGCAAGGCTCCATGGGTGTGGGACCCACCAAGCCAGGCATGGGAGAGAATCTCCTGGTCTGCCAGTTGCTAAGACTGTGGGAAAAGCACAGTATTTGGTCAGGAGTGTCCCGTTTTTCCAGGTGTAGTCTGTCATGGCTTCCCTTAGCTAGGAAAGGGAAATCCCCTGACTCCTTGTGCTTCCTGGGTGAGGCGATGCGTCACCCTGCTTTGGCTCACCCTCCGTGGCCTCCACCCACCGTCCAACCAGTCTCAGTGACATGAACCAGGTACCTCAGTTGGAAATGCAAAAATCACCCATCTTCTGTGTTGGTCATGTTGGGAGCTACGCACTGGAGCTGTTCCTATTCAGACATCTTGGAATGGAAGGCAATTTTTTTTAACTGTTAAATCAGCCTTGCATTTCTGGAATAAATGCTACTTGATTATGATGTATTATCATTTTTAAGTTAATTAAGGAAATTCTCTTCTATTCCTAGATTTCTGAGAGTTTTTAACATCGTGAATGGATACTGAATTATTTTTAGGTTGTTTTTGCATTAATTATTGATATGATCATGTGATTTTTCCTAGTCTGTTAATTGATTTTCTAATGTTGGACTAGTCTTGTATTATTGGGATGTATCTCACTTGGCTCTAATCTATTGTTCTTTTCATATATTGCTGAATTACATTTGTTAATATTTTGTTAAGGATTTTTGCACGTATATTCAAGAGGGATGATGTTCCTCATTCTGAAGAAATTTGTAGCATTCAGTGCTTGCTAGAAAAGAAGGGAGATCTGAAATCAGTTATTTAACCTATCATTTTAAGAAACTAGAAAAAGAGAAGAATGTCATCCAAAGTATGCAAAAAGAAAAAACAGTTAAAGATGAGAGTAGAAATCAATGAAATAGAAAACAGAAAGTCAACTAAACCAATAGTTAGGTTAGTTCTTTAAAAGATTAATAAAATTTATCAACATCAAGCCAGACGGATTAGGAATGTAAAAGAAGAGTGAGACATCACTAATATGAGCAATGAGAGAAGGGATGTTTTGATATATTTCTGGTAATATCTTCTAATATGCTTTTACTTTTAGCTATCTGTGCTTTTACAATTAAGGACAGTTTCTTGTAAAGTTTTCTGACAGTCAATGAACCTCTAATTCAAGTCCTTAGACAATTTGAATATAATGTAATTTTTTTTTTTTCTTTGAGACAGAGTTTCGCTTTCATTGACCAAGCTGGAGTGCAGTGGTGCTATGTCGGCTCACTGTAACCTCTGCCTTCTGGTTTCAAGTGATTCTCCTGCCTCAGCCTCCAGAGTAGCTGGGATTACAGGTGCCCACCACCATGCCCAGCTAATTTTTGTATTTTTAGTAGAGACGAGGTTTCACCATGTTGGCCAGGCTGGTCTTGAACTCCTGACCTCGTGATCCCCCTGCCTTGTCCTCCTGAAGTGCTGGGATTACAGGTGTGAGCCATTGTGCCCAGCTGAATTTAATGTAATTGTTGATATGGCTGCATATAAAGTGATCATCTTGTTATTTTCTATTCCTTTCATCTCTACTTTGTTCTTATTTCTTCTTCTTATGCTATCTTTTGAGGATTTTAAAAAAATGAACCATTTTTTCCTCCACTTTTATTCTATTAGCTCTACACTTCTTTTATTTTTTAGTAGTTGCCCTACCATTTGCAAAATACACTTTTGGATTATCACAATCTACTTTCAAATTATATTAATATTATAGACCTTCATGTGTAATGTCAGAAGCTTGTAACAATACACTTCATTCATTCCTCACAATCTTTGTGCTACTTGTGCCCTATAGTTTGCACTTGTATATGTTATAAACCCCATGGTACACTGTTACTATTTTTGCTTTAAACAATTATCATTTGAAGCACTTTGAAAATGAGATACAAGTTATTTATATCTTCCCACTTATTTAGAGTATTAATCATTTTCATTCTTTTGCATATCCCAGATTTACATGTGGTATCTTTTTTGTTTGATCTGTAGAATATCCTTTAACATTACTTATAGTGTAGGTTTGCTGGTGAAAAATTATCCCAATTTTTGTGTGCCCGAAGAAGTCTTTATTTTGCCTTTATGAAGACATTTTGTAGTTTTCTCAGTTTTTAGTTTGTTTCCTCTCTTAGTTCTTTAAAGAGATTACTCCATTGTCTTCTGTCTTGCATTGTTTCTGACCAGAAATCTGCTTTAATATTTTTGTTCATTTTCGCATGTGTCTTTTTGCTCTTGTTGCTGTTAAGATTTTATTACTGGTTTTCAGCATTTTGATTATGATGTACTCTGATGTATTTTTATTCATATTTCTTTTATTTGGGGATTGTTGAGCTTCTTGGATTTGTATGTTTATAGTGTTTATTAAGTTTGGATAATTTTTGGCTAATATTTTTACTGTTCATCCACTTTTCTACTTTCATTTGGGACTCCAGTTACATGCATGTTGGATCATTCGGTATTTCCCATTCTTCTCCAGTACTGTTTTTTTCCTTTCTTCTCCTCCTCCTTTTTCTTCTTTTTCCTTTTTTCACTTTGTCAATTAATTTGGATAATTTCTATTGCTATATTATTATGTTTATTGCTATTTTCTTCTGCAGTGCCAAATTTACTGTTAACCATTTTCAAATGCCTTTACCTTAAATTATTGTTTGTTTCATCTCTAAAAATTTTAATCTTTTTTTTTTTTTTTTTGAGACAGCGTCTCACTCTGTTACCCAGGCTGGAGTGCAGTGGCATGATCTCAGCTCACTGCAACCTCCACCTCCCGGGTTCAAGTGATTCTCCTGCCTCAGCCTCCTGAGTAGCTGGGATTACAGGTGAGCACCACCACACCCAGCTAATTTTTGTATTTTTAGTAGAGATGGGATTTCACCATGTTTACCAGGCTAGTCTCGAATGCCTGACGTTGTGATCCTCCTGCCTTGGCCTCCCAAAGTGCTGGGATTACAGGTGTGAGCTGCTGTGCCTGGTCAAAAATTTTTATAGTTTTTTTTTCTTTCCTTCTTTTGCTAATACTTTCATATACCTACCTGAACGTATAGAGTGTGTTTATATAATCTAGTTTAAAATTGTTAGCTAACATTAACGTTGTTAGCTAACATTAAAATTGCTTGCTAGTTTGATCGTTGATGTAATTTCTACGTTTGTTGTTATTATTTGATATTTCCTCTGGTTGTGGGCCATATTATTTTGCTTACTTGCATGTCCGTACATACTTGCCAACATGTGTTGTTATCTGTATAATTGTGGCCATCCTTGTGGGTTTGAAGTAGTATTTTGTTGTGGGTTTTGATTTGCCTTTTCCTGATCACAAAAGATGTTGAACATTTTTCTTTTTCTTTTTTTTGAGACGGAGTTTCACTGTGTCACCCAGGCTGGAGTGCGGTGGTGCATGATCTTGGCTCACTGCAACCTCTGCCTCCTGGGTTGAAGCGATTCTTGAGCCTCAGCCTCCCGAATAGCTGGGATTACAGGTGCCCACCACCATGCCCAGCTAATTTTTGTATTGTTATTAGAGACAGGGTCTCACCATGTTGGCCAGGCTGGTTTCGAACTCCTGGCCTCAAGTGATCTGCCTGCCTCGGCCTCCCAAAGTGCTGGGATTACAGGTGTGAGCTACCATGCCTGGCCACATTTTTCTGTTTTTAGAATTGGTTTTTACCTATTTATTTTTTAGAGACAGGGTCTCACTTTGTTGCCCAGGCTGGAGTGCAATGGCATGCACATCTTTTCGTGTGCTTGCTGTTGATTTATGTATCTTATTTGGAGAAATGTTAATTCATATTCTTTTCCCATTTTTAAATTGTGTCATCTTTTTATTTTAGAGTTGTAGAATTTTTTAAAAAATATGTATTCTGGATATAAACTCCTTATTAGATACATGGGTTGCAATTTTTTTCTTCCATTTTGTTTTTTTTCCCTATTTTCTTTATGGTGTCCTTTGAAATAAAAGTTTTACATTTTGACGAAGTCCTGTTTACCTAGGTTTTTCTTTGGTTGGTTGTGTTTTTGGTGTCAAATCTAAAACTATTTTGTTACCTAAGGTTATGAACATTCGTTGTTATATTTTCTTTGAAGAGTTACGTAGTTTTAGCTATTACATATAGGCCTTTGGTCCACTTTGAGTTAACTTTCATACATAATGTAAGATAGGGGTCCAACTTCATTTTCTTACATATGGATATCTAATTGTCCCAGTACCATTTATTGAAAAGACTATATCTTCTGGCCAGGCGCGGTGGCTCATGCCTGTAATCCCAGCACTTTTGGAGGCCGAGGCGGGTGGATCACAAGGTCAGGAGATCAAGACCATCCTGGCTAACATGGTGAAACCCCTGTCTCTACTAAAAATACAAAAAATTAGCCGGGTATGGTGGTGGGTGCCTGTAGTCCCAGCTACTCGAAAGGCTGAGGCAGGAGAATGGTGTGAACCTGGGAGGTGGAGCTTGCAGTGAGCGGAGATCACGCCACTGCACTCCAGCCTGGGCCACGGAGCAAGACTCCATCTCAAAAAAAAAAAAACAAAAGAGAAACCAAAAAAAAAAAAAATTCTTTATTGAATTGTTGTGGCAACCTTGTTGAGTTGATTGTAAGTATAAGGGTATATTATTTCTGGATTCTCAGTTCTATTATATCAATTTATATATCTATCGTTAGCTATTTGTCTATATTACACTGTCTTGATTACTTTACTTTTGCAGAAAGTTATAAAACCTAGAAGTGTGAGTCCTTTGGTTCTGTTCTTTTCAACATTGTTTTGGTTATTCTGGGTCTTTTGCATTTCCATATGAATTTTAGGATCAGCCTGTCAGTTTCTGCCAAAAAAGTAGCTAGGATTTGATAAAGGATTATTTTGAATTAGATTGATTTGGGGAGTATTGCATTGTAACAACAGTAAGTCTTCTGGTCCATGTACATAGAATGTTTTTCCATGTGTTTAGGTATTGAATTAAAAATTTTTTCAATGTGTTTTACAGTTTTTAGCATACAAGTCTTATACTTCTTTTAAAAAATGTATTTGTATTTTTTGTTTTTGATGTTATTGTGAGATTTTCTTGATTTCATTTTCAGATTGTTTATTGCTAATATATAAAAATCCAATTGATTTTTGCATATTAATCTTATATCCTGCAACCTTACTAAACTTATTAATTCTAATTTTTTTTAGTAGAGTCTTTAGAATTTTCTGTATACAGGATCATGTTATCTTGAAACAGTTTTACTTATTCCTTTCCAATCTAGATGTTTGTTCGTTCGTTCTCTCTCTCTCTCTCTTTTTGTCTAATTGTCTGGTTAGATTGTACAGTATATTCGTGACTAGGTACTGAGAGTGGATATCCTTGTCTTGTTCCTGATCTTAGGGGAAGGCATCCAGTCTTTCACCATTAATTATAATGTTAACTCTGGACTTTTTTTTTTTTTTTTTTTGACGTAATTAGGATTTACTCGAGCCTTGATCTCCCAGGCTTAAGGATCCTCCAACCTCAGCCTCCCAAGCAGCTGGGACCACAGATGCATACCACCACACCCGGCTAAGTTTTAAGTGTTTTTGTATAGATGGTGTCTCACTGTGTTGCCCAGGCTGGTCTTGAACAGCTAGGCTCAAGTGATCCTCCCACCTCGGCCTCCCAAAGTGTTGGGATTACAGGCGTGAGCCACTGCTCCTGGCCTGGCCTTTTCATTGATCCTCTTTGTCAAGTTAAGAAGTTCCCTTATCTAGTTTTCTGTTTTTCTCATGAAAGGGTGTTGGATTTTGTCAGATGCCTTTTTTCCGTGTTTTTTGTTTTTGATATAATCATGTTTTTTTTTTCCTGTATTTTATTAATACAGGGTATTACACTGATTTTCAGATATTAAACCAATCTTTCTTTCCTCTTGTTTGTGGTATACAATCCCTTTTATATTTTGCTGGATTTGTTTTGCTGGTATTTCTTTGATAATTTTTTTGGGTCAATATTTATAAAGTATATTGATCTGTACTTTCCTGCTGACATCTTTGTCGTGTTTTCACATCAGGGTGGTATTGGCATCATACGATGGGTTGGGAAGTATTCTCTCACCTTCTAGTTTGTAGAAAATTTCATGAAGAATTGGCATTAATACTTTTTTTAAGACTAATATTTTAATTTTTGTTTTTGTCTTTTAGGATTCTCCTTTTACAAATGCAGGAATGGGATCTAATCTAAATCTGTTAGGTGAAATTGAGTGTGATGCCAGCATAATGGATGGAAAATCCTTAAATTTTGGAGCAGTTGGAGCACTGAGTGGTATGTGGGCATTATGACCTACTATCTTTGGAAAATCATGCACGTGACCATTTCATGCCTTCTAAAGATGATTATGGTCTTTTTCACCATTACTGCTTGGAATAGTGTTTAAAACAAATATACTTCTTTTTTTATTGAATTTAAAACATACAGTCTTAGTTATACGTAGTTTTTGGTTTGAATTTGATCATTCTCCTGTATCCCTTGAAGAGATTAAAGACATTTAAGACTTGATTTAGAATATTAATTTTACAATTTGAAATACACACTATAGTTTTTGTTGTAAAAAATTTCAGGTAATATAAATAAAGTTTACCTTTGATCCTCCAAATCTTTTCTTTCTCATTTCCTTTCTCCCTGGGGTTTAACCAGTAAAAATCCAGTGCTTTTATCTATATTTTTATGTAATAGAAACACAGTTTTATTTTGTGCCTGTATTTGTTTTCTTAGAAAATAAATGTGTTAATTATTATAAACTTTTTAGATTTAAATATAATCTTTGGAGATTTTTTCCACATCAGTACATAAAAGATATGTCTCATGTTTTATACTTCATTTTTTAAAGTAAAATATACATGAAATATGTATTTTATGTGTACAGTTTCATGAATTTTTAGATGTAGACATCATATAAGCCGCCACCTAGATCAAGACATTCAATGTTTCCGTGTCAAAATGTAGAACATTTTCATAATCCCAGAAGGGCCCTTTATGCTTCTCCTCTGTCCATACTTCTTGTGCTCTCTTCCCCCATGCTAACTTTGGGTACCATAGATTAATTTGCCTGTTCCTAAAACTTACATGAGTGGAATCAGACACTTCTGTGTCTGTTTTCTTTTCTTTTTTTTTTTTTTTTTTGAGACGGAGTCTCACTGTGTCTCCCAGGCTGGAGTGCAGTGGCGTGATCTCGGCTCACTGCAAGCTCCGCCTCCCGGGTTCACGCCATTCTCCCGCCTCAGCCTCCCAAGTAGCTGGGACTACAGGCGCCCGCCACCGTGCCCGGCTAATATTTTGTATTTTTAGTAGAGACGGGGTTTCACCATGTTAGCCAGGATAGTCTCGATCTCCTGACCTCGTGATCCACCCGCCTCGGCCTCCCAAAGTGCTGGGATTACAGGCTTGAGCCACCGCGCCCGGCCAAACCCTGAATGATCTGTTTTCACAGTCTACCTCTTTTCTTCTTCATTTATTATTTCAATCTTTTTTTTCTTTGGAGACGGAGTCTCACTCTGTTGCCCAGGCTGGAGTGCAGTGGCACAATCTCGCTCACTGCAACCTCTGCCTCCCAGGTTCAAGTGATTCTTCTGCCTCTGCCTCCCGAATAACTGGGACTACAGGCACCAGCCACCACGCAGGGCTAATTTTTGTATTTTTAGTAGAGGTGACGTTTCACCACATTGGCCAGGCTGGTCTCGAACTCCTGACCTTAAAATCCACCTGCCTCGGCCTCCCAAAGTGCTGAAATTACAGGTGTGAGCCACCGCACCCAGCCTGTTTTCTTTTGCTTAATGTTATGCCTGTGAGATGGATCCATGTTTTGTGTCAGTAGTATTTTATTTTTTACCACTTAGTAGTATTTCATTGAGTGAATATACCATAACTTCTGTATTTAGTCTCCTCTTCATGGGCATATGAAATTTCTAGTTTTTTACTTTTTTGAGTAAAGCTTCAGTGAATATTATTTTACATGTCTTTTGGAAGACATATGTACTTCTGTTTGTTTTTTTTTTTTTTTTTGAGATGGAGTCTCATTCTGTCACCCAGCCTGGAGTGCAGTGGTACCATCTTGGCTCACTGCAACCTCTGCCTCCCAGGTTCAGTTGATTCTTCTGCCTCAGCCTCCCAAGTAGCTGGGACTACAGGCACCCATCACAATGCCTGGCTAATTTTTGTATTTTTAGTAGAAACAGGATTTCACCATGTTGGCCAGGCTGGTCTTGAAGTTATGACCTCAAGTGGTCTGCCGGCCTCGGCCTCCCAGAGTGCTGGGATTATAGGCGTGAGCCACAATGCCTGGCCACATATGTACTTCTTTAGGTACATATGCATATATGTTTTGCTTTAATAGATACTGCTGGTTTTCAAAAGTAACTGTTACAATTTATACTCCCACTAGCAGTGTAGGAGCTTTTCAGTTACTCTGCATCCTTGCCAATTTTTGGTATTGTTATTGTTTTTAAAATTCAGCCATTTTGATATGTGTGTAGTGGTATTATTTAGTGTCCCTAGTGACTTATGTGTGTAGTGGTGTCCAATTCGAGTGTCCCTAATGACTTATAAGAGCCTTTTCATATGCTTATTAACCATTTAGATATCCTTGTTGAGAAGTGCATGTTCGCACCTTTTGCAGATTTTTATTTGATTATATCTTCTATTGATTTGTTGGAGTATTTTAAATATTTTACATACAAATCCTTTGTAAGATACATGTATTATGGATATCTTCTCCCAGTCTATGGTTTGCCTTTGCAGTCTCTTAATGGTGTTTTTTGATGAATAGAAGTTTCTGATTTTAATGAAGTTTAAGTTAGCAACCTTTTCTTTTATGATTAACTCTTTGTATTTTAAGAAGTTTTTGCCTGTTCAAAGTTATGAAGATAGTCTTCATTCTTTTCTTTCTGTAATTTTATTGTTTTTATCCTTCACATTTAGCTTTCTTATCAAGCTCAAATTAATTTTTGTATATGTAACATAGCGGTCAACATTTGTTTATTTTTTCCTCATATGGATATCCAAATGGTCCATTGCCCTCTATTGAAAGGAAGTCTTTTCCTCATAGAATTGTGTTGGGAAATTAGGTGGCTGTGTGATAATTTTTTACTGTACACTGTTATGGCTGCTTTCAAAAATGAGTTGGGACCCGGGAGGCGGCGGAGCTTGCAGTGAGTGGAGATTGCACCACTGCACTCCAGCCTGGGTGACAGAGCGAGACTCCGTCTCAAAAAAAAAAAAAAAAAAAAAGAGTTGGGGATTTTTTTCCCTATTCTTTGAAAAGGTTTGTATATGATTGGAATAATTTCTTTTTAATTGTTTGAAAGAATTCATAAATTATTTCAAATTAGTGGGGTTTTCTTTGTGGGAAGTTTTAAAAGTAGGATTCAATATTTTTAGCATTTATATGATTGTATTTTCTTTTTCATGTGCATTTTTCTAGGAATTTGTCTGTTTCATATGAGTTGTCAAATTTGTTTGCCTAAAGACATTTTAGTTAGCTTTCTTTATTGATTTCTAGTTTAATTCCACTGTGGCCAGAGAATGTACTATGTATGATACCAATCCCTTGAAGATTTTAGAGACTTGCTATATGGCTCAGATTATGGTGTGTTTTGGTAAATTTCCATGTGAACTTCAAAACAATATGTATTCTGGAGTTGTTGAGTACAGTGCTCTATATGTGTCACTTAGGTCAATTTGGTTATTTATTTGTTCTGATGTTTTATATCATTTCTTTTTTGTGATAGTTAAGAAAGGGTGGTTCAATTAGTTTTACTTTTACTTTTTTTACTATGAAGTTTTATTGGTATTTAATACAATTTCATGTGTTTGAAGGCCATTAGGATTTCTCTGGGTACTACCTGTTCATACCTGTTGTGTGGCTTACCTTTTAACTCTGTTTATAATATCCTTAATCATATTGCAATTAAAAATTTTTCTTTGTCCAACTTACTGCTTTCTCTTTTGTGGCTTTTGTATTTTGTATTTCTTAAAGTCTCTTATAATTTATAAGCGTAATTTACTTGTATTTTCTTCTAACACATGTATAGTTTATTTTTCCTTTACCTCTTGAATGCGTTTTTTTTTTCCTGAAATGACTGAGAATTGTTCCTACATAGTTAATTGAATAAGTACAGTTTATTAAATGACTGTAATACCCTAGGCATTGTTCTACAGTGGTTTACATATTTTATTTATCTATTTATTTATTTATTTATTTATTTTTGAGACGGAATCTTGCCCTGTTGGCCGAGGTTGGAGTGCAGTGGTGCGATCTTAGCTCACTGCAACCTCCGCCTCCTGGGTTCAAGTGATTCTCCTGCCTCAGCCTTCTGAGTAACTGGGATAACAGGTGTGTGCCACTATGCCTGGCTAATTTTTATATTTTTGGTAGAGATGGGTTTCACCATGCTGGCTAAGCTGGTCTTGACATCCTGACCTCGGGTGGTCCGCCTGCCTCAGCCTCCCAAAGTGCTGGGATTACAGGCGTGAACCACCGTGTCTGGCCCAGTGGTTTACATATTTTAAATCATTTAGTTCTCACAATACCCTTATGAGGCCTATGCTTTTATCCTATGTAATACCATTATGAGATCTATGCTTTTAAATCATTTAATTCTCACAATGCTCTTATGAGGTCTGTGCTTTGCAGATGAGGAAACTGAGACACAAGAGAGATTTAGTAGTTTGTCCAAGGACATTGTATTATTCTGGGTAAAACTAGAAGACAGAAACCATACCATAGTTTAAATAGAAGTTTAATATAAAGAGTTATTAAGCAGTGATTGGAGAGTAACTCTGTAAACATGGGAAGAGAACTCAAAAATGTATCCTAGGGCAGAGGGAGAATACCCAAAGAGAACACATTTGGAAGTAGGTTTAGACCTCATTGAAGAAGGTGTGGCTATCATCCACTGTATGGCAGAGAAGTTGCTGAATTACCCAGGCCAGAGCTAGTCTATAGTTAATGTGTGAGTAGGATCAATCCTGTGAGGCAGAGGCAAGCTTAGGCTGGTAGGTGGGCACACAGAGGTCAAGATGCTGTGAGAATTAAACCTCCCTGGGCAGGATAAAGATTGGCCTTTGGCTCACTGCACAGGCACCCTGTGGAACACTTGCTATGTGTGCCTATGGGGCTGAGCATTGGGTGTGGGGATCAACGTCCTGAACTGGAGTATGGTCTCATTCTTTCTGGAGCTCTCAGCTATGCTGCTGTGGCACCAATCAGGAGCTGGAGAAAACGTGGTGTCCAAATGCTGGAGAAAGCTGCTCCCTGTGGGCACTTAGCACAGGAGAGTACCACATTGGCCAAAGTGAAGCCTGGTGAGCAAGATACCCTTTCTTCCTACAGTATTTCTTTAGTGTCCTCTACTGACAAAACTTACCCATTGTGCTAGCTGGCAAAGGAAACATACTTAGAGGGCCCATATCCATTTTCACACATCAGGCAACAAAGGGTGAATTTGTAGCTGAGAAGCGATAAACTGATTAACTGGAACAGTTACAAAGTAGTCTGACTCCTAGGCTTTTACCTTTGTGTTCTTTCTCCCTCTTATATGTAGTTAACCCTTTTCCTACTGATTTGAAATATTAAATACCTAAATTCACAAGTGTCTGTTTCTGAACTTTAGCTTTATTCTATTCCATTGACATATTTGTTTATTTTGTACTCAAACCACTCTTTTTTAATTAGAATAGCTTCAAATAAAAAAAAAGATATCTTGCAGGGTAAATACCTCTTCATTTTTCTTTTTCAAAGTTTTCTTTTCCTGATTAAGAGTCAGCTTCTCATGCATCGTGGAAATCCTTTTGTGGTTTGATGGAGAATTGGATTTATAAGTTATAAATTGGATTTATAAGTTATAACATACATATATAAGTTATATAAACTTATAAGTTATATAAACTTATAAATGTATGTTATATAATGTATACATATACGTATATGTATACATTATATACATATAAATGTATACATATATACATATATACATAAACTTATAAATGTATACATATATAAGTTATATAAACTTATAAGTTATATAAACATAAATGTATGTTATAACTTATAAATTGTTAATTTACAAATTATATAAAGTTACAAATTGGATTTATAAGTTGGATTAAAGATTTGGATTTATAAGTTAACTTGGAAAAGTTTAATGTCCTTACAATATTGAATCATCACATCCAGAATTATATTGTTTTCAGAAGTAGGAGACCTGATTTGGGCTTTTCTTTATCTTGTTTTGTATTTCATACTTTTTTTGTGGAAGATTTGGTATTGAACTACATTTCTACAGTTGGTTTTGCTTAGAATCAATCTGTTGGCCTTAATTTAAATTTTTATAGTCTCTTTATATATCCCACTGATGATTTGTTTGTATTAATAATGTCCTGAAAGGCAGGCATAGATTAATGATGAAGGGTATGGTCTTCGATATTAGCTGCCTCTGTGTTAAAATTCAGCGCTGTGATCATGGGCAGGCAACTTAACTCTCTTTATAAATGTTTTCTCATTAATCAGATAGGATTAATAAGTGTTGGTTATATGACAGAATTGAAGGATCAGCGAACTCATCCGATACATTTAAGAGTTTGGCACTAGGCCTGCAGCATATTAGGAAATAGTTACTTTCATTGCCTTCCACCATCATCATCATTGTTGTCATCACTGTCATTGTCTTTGTCATTGTCATCTTGACAGTGTTTATGACACTCAAACTGTCCTGTCAGTTCTCCTGGATAAGCACCGTCACCTCACTTGTACATACTGGTTGGCCTCTTGGAAAGAATCTGAACTACATTTTAAGTTACAATCTTTTATATAGTTGGCCTTCTCTCCCACCCTTACCCAATTTGAAGGAGATTTCCCCGTTCTCTCTCTCTTGTAGGTGACATTTAAAAGTTTTGGCTTATTTTTCCCCCATTAATTTTTATCTCCAAGGTCAACTTGAAGCTGTTTTTAATGATGTTTATTCTTTAAAGGGAGTTTATGGTTTTGTGGTCACTAAATGCCTGGAGCATGTATATAGTTTTGATAGTAAGATAGTATCACATTTTCAGTTCATTTTAAACACTCTATTCTGAAATCTATTAAAAAAGATTTAATTTAAATATATAGTATTTCAGTTCAGCCTTTGCTTCTGTAGCACATGACAAAACATGAGAATATGTATTTTATATTTGTTCTTTTCTTGCTTCTAGGTTTTCATTTATTTTTTGATTTAACTCTTATTGCTCATGGTTATTAAGGGTTTTCATTAGTGTTACTTGATATATCAAAAAAGAATTTCCAAGATATATTCAAGTTGTTTTATTGAAACAACTGCAAAACTGAGTGGGAAACTGAAAGACATTTCTGACATCTTTTTTGCCAATTTTTTTTTTTATAGGAATCAAGAACCCAGTCTCAGTTGCCAACAGACTCTTATGTGAAGGGCAGAAGGGCAAGCTCTCGGCTGGCAGAATTCCTCCGTGGTAACCACTTTGTTCTTCCCAACTTTCCCTGTCTTTAGTGCATTTTTATCCACAGAAGGCTGATGCTGTTGGTTACATACCAGGTATCATGCCTTTGAAGAAGAAGATAAACTTTGTTCTGTGATCATGGAACATTTTGTACAGCTGATAAAGTTCTGGATGGAAAAGAATATTATGGATTAAAGCAGAAAGGGGATCAGTGTTCAACTGGGCTCATTTTATTTTGAAACTTAAAAAAAAAGTTACACATTGTAGTCTAGAGTCTAAAGTAATTTTTAAATTTGAGAAGTTCTTAGCATAAAAGTACATGGAATATAGTAAATAGCCCTTATGAACCTGTGATCCAGCTCCAGTAATTACCAGTGTTTTGTTCTTATCTGTCTCATGCATCTCAGGTTTTTTTCCTATAGGGTTTTTTGTTTTTGTTTTTGTTTATTTTTATTTTATTTTATTATTTTTTTTTTGAGATAAGGTCTCACTCTGTCACCCAGGCTGGAGTGCAGTGGTACAGTCATGGCTCACTGCAGCCTTGACCTCCTCTGCTCAAGAGATCTTCCTGCCTCAACCTCCTGAGTAGCTGGGACTACATGCTTGTACCACCATTCCTGGATATTTTATTTTTTTTAGAGATGGGGTCTTGCTACGCTGCCCAGGCTCATCTCAAACTCCTTGATTCAAGCAATCCTCCTGCCTTGGCCTCCCAGAGAGCTGGGATTATAGGCATGAGCCACTGTGTCTGGCCCCTATAGTATTTTAAAGCAAATCCCCGACACCATAGTTTACCCTTAAATAGTTTTGTAAGTAATTCTGTGTTTGCAAAACATAGCCACCGTACTGTTAGCTTGCCTAACAATATTAAAACTTATGCTTTAATACCATGTTATACTTAGTCTATGCTCAGCATACCTGGTTATGGAGGTTACATTAATGTTCTCTGTTCAAAGCTGTGGTGACAGTGCTGTAGGAATCACTTTGTTTGATTCTACTGTGTTTTGAAGTCACAGAAAATATATAGTTAAAAAAAATCTTAAATCCTTTACCCAGCTAGATTTAAAATTTTAATTATATATATCCCAGTTTAATTATGGCACTAGAGAGTCAATTATGAAAAAATTCTCAAATATTAATTTTTAATATGTGTTTTTGATCAAGCAGTGGTAAGGGGTAGCAAATCTGATTTATTGAGATCCTTTCTAATATCTGTTGGATTGATTTCAGTAAGTTTCCTGGTAACTCTGAAAGTGAGAAAAGTGATTTAAAAAAATCTTCCCTCATGATTTATTTAAAAAATGCTTCTCTCATGATTTATGTTAAACCCATGCTATTTTGTTTAACTGGTATGAGATTATCAATCCAAAATTTACTAAGTATTTGTTTAGTAGGTACATGTGGAGTCCTTCTATCCATACGTTTTTAAGGGAGTAGTAAGTGCAAAGAGATTGTCTCTGGATTTATATTCTCTGTAATGTGCATTTAAACATGACTGTGTTCTTTCACCCAATATTTTCTATTGTGTGTAGAACCTAATTAACATGAACTAAACAATTTAGAAGACATGTACCCAGTAGGGAGGAGAAGATGTTGTTGTTTGGTTGGCAAGAAAAATAGCATAAACAGTGTAAAAAGCATTTGGAAGTTCACCTGCAAGTCTACTATAATCCCGTTGCCCCCACTCCTCATGGCGTTTACCAAGCAAATTCTCAAATTTATATGGAGGAGCAAATGTAAAAGAATAGTAAAGACAGTTGTAAAACAGATGAAAGAGTTGGACGTACTTAATGGATAGCATGATACTTTTATATAATACTATAGGAATTAAAACAGGTTGATATAGGTATAGATAAAAAGATCAGTAAGAACTGCAAGTCTAGAAGCTGACTCAGTGCATGAGGGAATTTGGTCTGTGACAACAGTGTCATCTCAAATCATTGTGGGGAAAAATAATGGTGTATTAAATAAATTGTGTTGGGACAGTTGGCCACCTAGTGCAAGAACATTAAATTCCGATGTCATATCACTAAGAAAATGCCCAAACCCAAAAGTAAAAAAGTGTAGTATAAAAATATTAGGAAAAAATATGGCAGAGTATTCTTATGACTATGAGGCAGCAAAAAATTTATTAAGATAAAAAATAAAGCTAAGTATTGAAACATATGACAAGTGAAGATGTACACCGGTTATACAACTGAAGATACTACGATCAGAATTAAAAGACAGTATGTCCTTTGGAACTGAGAAAAATTATTTGCAGGATATGTAGCAAACAAAAGATTATCCAGAGTGTTTATGAACTAGAAAATATCAATAAGAAAAAGACAGCTCACATTTTAAAAATCAGTAAAGGATACAAATAGGCAATTTATGGGAAAGAAAATATTAATGGGATATAAACATATGAAAAGGTACCCAATAATATTAATCAAGGAATTGTTAGTAATAAAATAGATGATATTTTCACCTTTTTCAAGTAGCAAAATTAACAAGGACCAACAATATGCAGAATTATTCAGGGCATAGAAAAATCGGTTCTTTTGCTGTTGATGGGAACATAAACAGCCGGTTGAGAGACATTTGGATATTATTTATTAAGTACAAATTAAAAATGCACATTGTATGCCCAGCATTTCTATCCTGAGACAAAATGCCTTCACAAGATGGCTCATACAGCACAAGAAGGCTATAGCATTGTTGTTTGTAGAATATAAAAATGTAAGCTCCCGAAATACCCATCAATGGCTAAATAAACTGTTTTCTAGTTATATTATTAGATATCCTGTGGCATTAGAAAAAAGGACAGAAACATTTGCGTATAGTAACATGGCTTACTGTTAGAATTAATTTACTTGGGCTGCTTTAACAAAAATACCTTAGATTCAGTGGCTTAAACAGTAGAAATGTATTTCTCACAGTTCTGGAAGTTAAGAAGTCCAAGAACTAGGTTCCAGCCTGTTTGGTTTCTGGTAAGCGTTCCTTTTCTGGCTTGCTTTCTCACTGTGTCCTTACACTAGAGATAGGGGTATAGGGAATGGGTTGTTGAGAGAGAGAAAACTTTCCTTCTTATAAAGACACTAATAGCATCACGAGGGCCCTACCCTCATGACTTTATCCAACTCCGATGATCTCCCAAAGGCCCCATCTCCAAATATTATCATATTGAGGGCTAGGGCTTCAACAAATGAATTTTTGGGTGGACACGATTCAGTTCAGAAATAGATCTCACATTGTAGAGTAAACAAATCAAGTTGCTGATGATATGTTCATTTTGACTTCTGTTTTCTTAAAAAAATTACAAAACAATATGATGCATACCTGTTTTCTGCCACCTAGGATAGGAAATAAAACACCACCAAAAGATTTGGAGCTGCCTAGACTAAACTCTGCCAATTTACATTTCTGCCTACAATGTCTTATGATCATTCAACCAAACACTTAACAGGAGTAATATAATATTTTAAAAATCTTTCCAAAGTTAAAAGGGAAGAGATTTAACATGTACTCCTTGTTCCTTCCACTGTCTCACATGCTCACCCTGACCCCCATCTCTGCCCTACCTCTAGGTAACAATAACCCTGATTTTAAGCTTTTCTCATTGCCATATGTTCTTTCATATTATTACAGCATATCTAATGCTCTAATTTTCTGTGGCTACATAAATACATGCATAGATGTACAAAAAAGACTTGTAAAGTAGGTTATGAAGCCCACTGTGATCACCTCAGGGAAAGAGGGAAGAGGGAGTAAGATGAGGCAGTTGTCCAAGGGGACATATGCAATATTTTAATATTTCACAATGAGAAAACATACAGGTGAAAGTGATGGCTACCTCTTTATTAAAATGATATAATAATGGTACACCTGTCTGGAAGTAGCTGGTTTTCTCACAAACATAGTTTTCAACTTTATGTTTTGAGTATTTTGATATTTTAGGTATTTAATATTTTCATATGAATTTTAGAATTAGTTTTTCCATTCTGTAAATAGCCTGCCAGAATTTTGTTTGCGATTCTAATATATGCATTTATTAAGATTTTTAAACTCTCTCAACTGTTTTATAGTTTCCAGTGTATAGATGTTGCACAGCATTTATTATATTTATACCTGGTACTTCATTTTTTTGATGCTGTGGTAAATGGTGTACTTAAGCATGTTAATTTCCAAATGTTCATTGTCAGTATGTAGAAATATGATTGATTTTAACATATTGACATTCTGTCATGGGAATTTGGTAAATCCATTTGTTTTAGTCCCAGTTTTTATAGATTCCATAAGATTTTCTTTCTTTCTTTTTTTCTTTCTTTTTTTCTTTCTTTTTTTTTTTTTTTGTTTGAGATGGAATCTTGCTCTCTGTGGACCAGGCTGGAGTGCAACACATCGCAGCTCACTGCAATCTGTGCCTCCCAGGTTCAAGCAATTCTCCCACCTCAGCCTCCTGAGTATCTGGAATTACAGGCATGCACCACGATGCCCTGCTAATTTTTGTATTTTTAGTAGAGGAGGGGTTTCGCCACGTTGGCCAGTCTGGTCTTGAACACCTGACCTCAGGTGATCCACCCGCCTTAGCCTCCCACAGTGCTGGGATTACAGACATGAGCCACCGTGCCCAGCCAAGATTTTTTACATAAATATTATGTCTCCTGGGAATGAGTATAGTTTTATTTCTATTTCTAATCTGGATTCTTTTGACTAATTTTTTTTTGTGCTTTATTGCATTGGCTGGAACTTCCAGTGCAGTGTACAGTAGAGAAGTGTGAGAATGGACATCCTTCCCTTGTTTGTGATCTTAGGGAGGAAGCATTTGGTCTTTCACCATTAAGTCTGATGATTGCTGCAGGTATTTAATCACAGATGCTCTTGATCATGTTGAGAAAGTTCCCTTCTTTTCCTAGTGTATTAGACCATTTTGATGCTGCTATGAACAAATACCCAGGACTGGGTAACTTAATAAAAAAAAAAAAAGAGATTTAGGCTGGGCGCGGTGGCTCACGCCTGTCATCCCAGCACTTTGGGAGGCTGAGGCGGGCAGATCACAAGGTCAGGAGATCGAGACCATCCTGGCTAACACGGTGAAACCCCATCTCTACTAAAAAATACAAAAAATTAACTGGGTGTGGTGGTGGGCGCCTGTAGTCCCAGCTACTCAGGAGGCTGAGGCAGGAGAATGACTTGAGCCTGGAGGTGGAGCTTGCAGTGAGCCGAGATCACGCCACTGCACTCCAGGCTGGGTGACAGAGCGAGACTCTGTCTCTTAAAAAAAAAAAAGAGGTTTAATGAATTCACAGTTCGACTTGGCTGGGGAAGCCTCATAATCATGGCAAAAGGCGAAGAGGAGCAAAGGCACATCTTACATTACATGGTGGCAGGCAAGAGAGCGTGTGCAGAGGAACTGCCCTTTATAAAACCGTCAAATCTCATGAGACTTACTCACTATCACAAGAACAGCATGGGAAAAACCTGCTCCCATGATTCAGTTACATCCCACTGGGTCCCTCCCACGACACATGGGTATTATGGGAGCTACAATTCAAGATGAGATTTGGGTGGGGACACAGCAAAACCATGTCACCTACTGTGCTGAGAACTTTAGTAGGAATAGGTGTTGTACTTTGTCAAATGCTTTTCTGCATCTATTGAGATGATCCTATAATTTAAAAAATTTAGTTAGCTAATTTAGTGATTTGTTGATTTTTGACTGATAAAGCGGCATTCCTGGGATAAATTCCACTTGGTCATAATGTATTATCCTTTTTATATATTGTTGGCTTCAGTTTGCTAATATTTGGTAAAGAATTTTTACATCTATGTTAATGAGTGATACTGGTTTATAGTTTTCTTGTAATAACTTTGGTTTGGGTTCATTTTGCTTTTTGGTTGTGTGGGGATATATATTTCATCAGCTTTGGGAAAAAATTGCTCATTATCTCTTCAGATATTTTTTTCTGAATCCCTGTCTCTTCTATTCTATTCACAATTCTGATTGCACATAAATTCAGCCCCTTGTGGTAGTTTACAGATCACTGACGATTTGTTTACTTTTTTCATTGTTTTTTCTCTGTTTCATTTTGAATAGTTTTCATTGCTGTCTTCAAGTTTACTAATTATTTTTCTGTCTAATCACGTAATATCTTGCTGCCTGCTAATCCCATTCAGCTTGTGTTTTATTTCTGACGTTGTTATTTTTATCTCTACAAGTTTGATTTGCATCTTTAAAAAAATGTCTTCCATGTATCTACTTTACATGCCTAAACTTTCCTCTAGCTTTGTGAACATATGAATAGTGTTATAACAATTATTTAAATATCTTTGTTTGCTAATTCTGTCCTTTTTGTTATTTATGGATTGTTTTCAGTTGAATGATTTTTCACCTCATTATAGGTTACCTTTTCCTCCTGTTTTGCGTGCTTGGTAATTTTTATTGGGTTTCAGACATTGTGAGTTTTACCTTTTAGGGTGCTGTGTATTTTTGTATTTTAAAAACTATTCTTACATTTTATTCTAGGATGTGGCTAAGTTACTTAAAAACAGCTTGAGCCTTTCAGGTCTCGCTTTAAACTTTGTTACATGAAATGAGAAGCATTTGGCCTTGAGCTAATTTTGCCTTGCTATTGAGGCGGAATCTTTCAAAGTGTTATAACAGATGCACCTAGAATGAGGCCTTTACTTTGGCTGGTGGGAGCAGGAGCTGTTGTTCCTGGCTGTCTGAACTTGGAGACTTGGTTTTTTTTTTTTTTTTTAAACTTTCATTTCATTTGTTCCAAGACTTTGGGTAATGTCTTCTTACACATACACTGATCTCTACTTAGCTGAAGACTAGAGGGATACTCTGCAGATCTCTAGAGTACTTTCTATATGCAGTTCTCTCCTCTCTGGTACTCGGTCTTATGAACTGTGGCTATGTGGCTTCTCTGGATGCCCTCTCTGGATGTCACTTCAACTCAGAGATACTGCTGGAGCTCCTGTGCTGTGGTTTAGAAACTCTCTAGGCAATAATGAAGGTGAACCCTATGATTGCAGTAAGACAATCACAAGGTTTACCTTGTTTCCTCTCTCTCAAGGATCACTGTCCTATGTTGCCTAATGTCTCAATGTCTGAAAACTGCTACTTTCTGTATTTTGTCTTTATTTTTTTCTCCATCTTGTCCCGAAGTGAAAAATCTCTCATGTACCTGGAAGTTCATCATCTAAATTATAATAGAAATGAGATGACTAGAAATATTTGGATCACATGTAAATAAGCTTGAAGTAAAAACATTATAAATTTGGTTATGTTGATTTAGGGTATTCAGGGAAAATTTTTTTTGACTATATTACATTTAGACAGTGAACTCTAGAGAGTTTCTGCTATAACAAAACACCTTAATACCATAAACTAGGTAGCTTATAAACAATAAAAGTTTCTCACAGTTCTGAAGGCCGGAAAGTTCAAGATCAAGGAGTTGGGGAATTCAGAGTTGGGGCAATCAAGAGGGCTAATCCCATTCAAGAGGGCTTCACCCTCATGACCTAATCACATCCCAAAAGGCCCCACCTCCTAATGCCATCCCAATACTTGGGGGTGAGGTTTCAAACTATGAATTTTGTGGGAATACAGTTGTATATGTTAGAACATGACATAATGTTTAGAATGCTTCAGGCACTGTTCTAAATGCTTGAGATATGTTGATGAAAAAATGAAGATCTCTACCCTTATGAAGCTTGAAGCTTTTAAGGAATTTATGCAAAGATAAACTAACAGATAACAATGTGTAAATTTATCAATTATATAATACGTTAGAAGGTGGAAAAAGGGAAAAGGAGCAGGATAAGGGGATTGTGAGTACTGGGTAGAGAAGTGCAGGGTATTAGGATGCATTTTTAAGGAGGCCTTATCAAGGAGGGATGTTTGAGCATGTGAAGGAGTTTCCCATTTGGGAAATTAGGGGAACAGCCAGACAGAGGAAACAGTCAGGGTGAAGACCCTGAGGCAGGAGCCTCCTTGATATGTTTGTGGCTTTACAAGACATTGAGTAGAGTACACAAGGGGGCAAGAGGAATAAGAGGTGAATTGGGGAATGGGGAGAATCAGATTCTATGGGAGCTTATAGATTTTTAAAAAGACTCTAGTTTTTGCACTGGTCCTCACAAGAGGTTTTACAGGATTTTGAAAGAGGAGTACCATTACCTGAATTGTATTATACAAGGATTTTAGTGGCTGGTGTATTGAGAATTGTCTGGGTCAGGGAGTACAGGGCAAGGCAAGCATAAAAATAGTGAGGCCACTGCAGCATTGTGGGTATCAGATGATGGTGGCTCAGACCAAGGTGGTAGCAATGGAGGTGGTGAGAAGTGGTCAGATTCCAGATGTGTTATAATGATAGAGTCAATGGGACTTCGAAGTAGATTGGCGTGAACCTTTTCTAAAAGTTTCCTCCTTGGAGAATCAGAAGAATGCTTGAGAGAAGTTTGAATTGGTACTGCATTTAATGTTTGGGAATGTGATTTTTTTTTTTTTGACATGTCAGTACAGTTTTTAGTAAAAGCTTCTGCTAAAATGATTTCAAAAGCAATTATATGATATTTTGTGCAATGATGATATACTATACAGTAATTTTTTATGTTAAGAAAAAGGGTAGATATTTAGTATGCTTATCCCTAAGATGACATCCAACTATTTGCCTCCCTATGAATATTTCACAATGCCCAAAGTATTTAAAAACTTAAATAGCTGACAATAGCAAATTGATTTTACTTAGAATCAAACCTTCGAATGATTAAAAAATATG
The DNA here is from genome assembly GCF_003255815.1 of Theropithecus gelada. NCBI lineage: Eukaryota > Metazoa > Chordata > Mammalia > Primates > Cercopithecidae > Theropithecus > Theropithecus gelada. The sequence continues at coordinate 84,900,613 of NC_037678.1, read as the reverse complement.
TAAAATAAAGCTAAGAATATTTTGTTAAATGCCCCTCACTGATTCCAGATACTGGAATTGAACCCAAAATGACCAATGGGAGTGCTGAGAATATTAGATTCAACTCCAAACTTTTGTCTTGATCATTTAGTTTACTACTTCAGCTTCTCTTTTACATCTTCTCATGAAGAGAATTATTTCTTTTATCAGTTTTTGTTTTTCCTAGAAGAAGGAAATGCTAAAAATGCCATCAGGACCGTTCAAATTTGCATCCAAGCTCCTATTTATCTTAACATTTAAACTTTATGTGACAGCTTTTCTTTGCAGTGGATTTCATTTCTTACAAGAATAGGAAAAACTGTTTTCTATTGTTAGAATCCTTTCAAATTTTTTTTTAAAAATTGAATTTTGAAGAGGTAAAGTTGTTTATTGTTGTTGGCCTTCTCTCCTTTCTATTTAAAATAGTCCCTCCATCCCCTTCTTTATGTATATTAGAAAGCAGTTATTGTGGTTAACCATTTAGTTTCCCATTGGAGCCATTTGGATATGTTTTTGAGGGTCTACTTAGATTTTGTTTTGCCAGTCTGTCACTGGTCTTATTAACAGTCAAATCTTAAGACTTCAATATGTATTACTTTGAGTTTTTAGTGTTGGAATGATTAAAATAACAGAAACAAAAAATAGGGAGTGGAAAACTAGCAAGTAGGCACAAGTTCAAGGAATCCATTACTGGCTGGCTGAGATCTTTAAGTAGTTGGCTATGGAAGAAGATGGAGTGATTAATTATTATGGTAACTGCTTGCTATTACTATTTGCTTAATCAAATTACTTAGGGAATGGGGTAGTTAATTATCCTACATGCTATTTGAAATATTTGAAAACAAGTCTTTTATATTTAGCTATCAGTATCCTTTTATCCACTTTGTTATGTTAAAACTTGCTGTTTAGGACTTAAAAGTTACTTTTGGGACATACCATAGTACTTTACTTACCACAGTAAAAATGAATCTGAGGGTTATGTATATATTTTTATTGCATCAAGGCTTAGAAATGTAACCATACATATTTGAGCATCTCTAGATGTACCCACTAATTTTGGATGGATCCAGGTATTCTACTAGGTAATAATGCCAAATCTGAAGGCATTCACTTAATTGTAAACTGTTAATTTGATTAATCAATCTTGTGACATTAACTGAGAACCCTGTTGGTCCAAGATAAATCTTAATATTTTCTACTGAGAAGTCAACTATTTTTACATCTTATTATGTTGAGTTTTGCCAATTTTTACTAATCAGTTATTGCAAATGGTATTGTAACATTCCAATTGTAAAATTTCTAATTTGGGGAAAAATTTTCAGGAATTTTTTAGCATGCAGTCATCTTATTACTTTGAGGTAAATCAGGAATTATGTCCATATGCAAGACTTTTTCTCAATTGCCTTACCATATTACCTATATTTATTGAATATGTAGGAGAAGATGACACTGAATTTTAAAAATAATTTTTCTGTTGTTAGCTTTTTAGTTGGAGAAGGAGCCTACAGATGGGCAGTAGATCATGGAATACCCTCTTGCCCTCCTAACATCATGACCACAAGTGAGTAAAAACTTAAAAAAAATTAAGCTATATGAGCATATATACCTGAAAGTATAATATTGCTTCTGTTGTGACCCACGTAGCACAGATATTTATGGAAGAAAACTTACATGTTGCAAGATTTGTAGTTAAAAGATATGTAGAAAGTTATTTCATTTTAAGCCACCTTTATATTCCCGAGGTCATCTCACTGCTTCCTTATGCTTTTATAAAAGTATTGCTAAAAGATCCCTTTTAGAGATTACTTAAAATAACTAATAAAACCATAATACCACCCTTCAATGAGAGAGAGAGAGATGGAGAGAGAGAAAGGGAAGAAAATATAGGTCAGTACTTAACAGTCCTTGAGCTGAGGGAAGGACTTTTTAGATACAAGTGTAAGGGAAGGAAAAACAAAGGTGTGACTACATAAGAGTTAAACTGAAAAACAGTTATCACAAATATAATAAAGGGATAAATATCCTTAATCTATGAAGAAATTTGCCAAATTTACCAAATTAAAAACAGCACAAACACAAGTAATTGCCCAATGTAAAAATGATCAAAAGTCCTAAGTACGTAATATAACTTAACAGGCAAATTCAAATTAAAATGAGTACATGTTGAATTTGTTCCCTTTTAACTTTTACTTTTGAAAGATTTAAAACATATTATTCCTGGTAATTGTTTGGTTAAATAATCATAATACATTGTAGGTATAAATGTAAATTGGTGGAGATTTTAGAGGACAACTAAATAGTACAACTAAGTGTTCTGCTTCTAGGAACCTGTCATTGGAGATAGACAGAGATTTATATAGAAGGGTGCTCAAGTGAGCATTATTAAGAATATACAAAACTTTGAAAAAATCTTATACCCAACACAGAGGAATATGAGTAAATAAATGATCATATATTCTTAAAATGAAATGTTATGAAGTAACTAGAAATTATTGTGAAGACTAATCTCTGATAATGATTAAATCTAATGACTGAAAAAAGTGAAAAATGAAGTTATAAGTATGTATGTTTGTGTATATTATATGTCTATTTTAAAAATATTTGCATAAAATAAGAAATATTAAAAACATACACTAATTATTTTTTAAATAAAAATTTTATTTTTATCACTGAAATCTTGAATATAATTTAAATAATCAAATGAAAAAATGAGGATTAACTCCAAGGAAACCAAGTTAGTTAAATAGGGTATAATTAGCCGGGTGTGGTCATGCACTCCTGTACTCTCAGCTACTTGGGAGGCTGGGGCAGGAGAATCCTTTGAGCTTAGGAGTTTGAGGCTGCGGTGGGCTATGATTGCACCACTGTATTCCAGTTTGTGTGACAGAGCGAGACCTTGTCTCTAAAAAAAAAAAATTATATTCGGAATGAATATTCATGTAGTGCTAAAAATTGTAATACAGGGAGGCTAGAGGGAAGAGAAATGTGTGTGTAGCAGTAGGGCTGGATTATGAGAGTTTTAAATTCCCATGATTGCTGTCACTCATTATGTCTTACAGTCTTTCCAATGGAACTTATTTTACAGTTCTTATATCAGGCAAACAAGTTAGGTCATCTGTCAGTTCCCTTTTTTTTCCCTTGGAGACAGGCCACCTGGCACCTTCCAGTCTAGAGTCTTACTAGGTCTGCTGCATGGCTGCCATCCTGAACTGTGCCTTGCTTCACCTTGTGATCTCCTTCACTTCTCTCCAGTATCAGGTTCTCTGTTTCCTGGATCTCATGTGTTTTTCTTCCTTTTTTATTCCTTATTCAGTACATACGAGACTGAAAGTCAGTTTCCCTTAGGTTTTTGAGGAAATTGTTATCTTATTATCTTGTTTCCAGTCTTGCTATTATGCAAGACTCACAAATGTTTTAGTGTATTTTTTCTGTTTGGAAGGAAGCTCTTAATTCCCATGTTTTGATGATCACAATGAAGCATCTTGGGGCATTTTTTTTTTTATTCTTTATGTTGAGTGCTCATTTTGCACATTCAGTCTGGACATTTATATGCTTCAAATTTGGAGAAATTAAAAGAAAATTTTGGGATAATTTCTTGCTTCACATTTTCTGTATTTTATTTTCCTAATACTTATTTTTTAAACACTTTTAATTTTAGGGGCACGTGTACAGGTTTGTTATATAGGTAAACTCACGTCACAGGGGTTTGTTGTACAGACTATTTAGTCACCCAGGTATTAAGCCAAGTACTCTTTAGTTATTTTTCCTGATCCTCTTCCCCTGTCCTACCCTTCATCCTCAGTTAGGCTCCACTGTCTTTTGTTCCCCTCTATGTGTCCATGTGTTTCCATCATTTGGCTCCCACTTATAAGCTAGAGCATGTGGTATTTGGTTTTCTATTCCTGTGTTAGTCTGCTAAGGATAATGGCCTCCATCTCCATCTATGCTCCTGCTAAAGACATGATCTCATTCTTTTTTATGACTGCATAATATTCCATGGTGTATATGTACCATATTTTCTTTATCCAGTCTATCATTGATGGGCATTTAGGTTGATTCTATGTCTTTGCTATTGTGAATAGTGCTGCAGTGAACAAATGCATGCATGTGTCTTTATGACAGAACAACTTGTATTCCTTTGGGTATATACTCAGTATGGGATTGCTAGGTCAAATGGTAGTTCTGTTTTTAGCTCTTTGATGAATTACCACACTGCTTTCTACAATGGCTGAACTAATTTACACTCCCACCAGCAGTGTATAAGCACTTTTTCTCCACAACCTCACCAGTATCTGTTATCTTTTGACTTTTTATTAATAGCCATTCTGACTGGTGTGAGATAGTATCTCATTGTGGTTTTGACTTGCAGTTCTCTAGTGATCAGTGATGTTATCTTCTTTCCCACCTTAACCCCTGATAGCTACTAATATATTTTACGTTTGTATAATTTTGTCATTTCAAGAATGTAATATAAATGGTATCATACGGGCTGTAACCTTTTGGTATTTGCTTTTTTTTTTTTTTTCCCCGCTCCTGACTCTAACTCTCTGGAGATAACATCCACATTGTGTTTGTCAATAGCTTTTTTTTTTTTTTTTTTCCATTCCTGAGTGTTCATGGTATGGAGGTGCTACCACTGTTTAGCCATTTGCCCATTTATGTCTCGGTTGTTTCCAATTTTTGGCTATTATGAATAAAGCTTCTGTAAACATTCTTGTACTTTTTTTGTGGTTCTTTTTATGGTATCATACACATAACATAAAATTTACCATCTTAAACATTTTTAATGGTATAGTTCAGTAGCTTTAAATATTTTCTTACTGTTATGGAACTAACACTATCATCATCTATAGAACCCTCTTCATCTCGTAACACCCAAACTGTACCCATTAAACAGTAACTCCCCATGTCCCTTACATTTAGTCCCTGGCTAGTTCATTTTTGTCTCTATGAATTCTGCTTTTATAAGTGGAATCATAGAGTACTTGTCCTGTTGTAATTGGCTTATTTCACTTAGCATGACTTCTTCAAGGTTTATGTTGTAGCATGTGTCAGAATTTCTTTTTAAGGCTGAATAATATTTCATTGTATGTATATACCACATTTTGTTTGTCTACTCATCCATTGATGAATACGTGGGTTACGCTACCTTTTGGCTGTCATGCATAATGCTACTGTGAACATGGCTGTACAAATATCTGTTTGAGTCCCTGCTGTCCATTTTTTTGGGTATCCAGAAATGGAATTGCTGGATCACATGGTTATTCTATTTTTATTTTTTGAGAAGCCACCATATTGTCTGTTTTCCATAGTGGCTGCACCATTTCATATTCTATCAGCAGTGCACCATGGTTCCAATTTCTCCATATCCTTGTTCTTTCCTTTACGTTTTTAAAAATAGTTGGCATCCTAGTGGCTGTGAGTTGGTATTTCATTGTCATTTTGATTTGCATTTCGATAATGATTATGCTGTTAAAGTGTCTTTTCATGTGCTTATTAGCCATTTTTATATCTTTCTTAGAGAAATATATATCCTAGTCCTTTGCCTATTTTTCAATCAGGGTTTTTCTTGTTGAGATAATAGGAATTCTTCATGTGTTCTGGATATTAACACTTGTCAGATATGACTTGCAAATATCCCATTCCATGAGTTGCCTTTTCACTCCATTGATTGTGTCTTTCACTCATTGTGTCTTTTAAATTTTTATCTTTTTTTCTTTTATTGTCTATGTTTTGATGTTATATCCAACCTTTTCTCCTATGTTGTTTTCTAAGAGATTTATAGTTTTAGCTCTTACATTTAGGTCTTTAATCCATTTTGAATGAATTTTTGTATATGGTATAAAGTGGGGGTCTAATTATTTTGCATGTGGTTATCTAGTCTTTCAAACAGTTTGTTGAAGACTGTGGTTTCCCTATTGAATGGTGCTAGAACCCTCATGAAATCATTGACCATACACGTGAGAGTTTATTTCTGAACTCTTTAATCTATTGCATTTTTCCGTGTAACAACCTTTATGCCATTTCCATATTGGTTTTTTTGAGATGGAGTCTCACTCTGTTGCCCAGGCTGGAGTGCAATGGTGCGATCCTCTGCTCTTTGTAATCTCCGCTTCCTGGGCTCAGACAATTCTGCCACAGCCTCCCGTGTAGCTGGGATTACAGGTGCCCACCACCACGCCCGGCTCATTTTTTTTGTATTTTTAGTAGAGATGAGGTTTCACCATGTCGGCCAGGCTGGTTTTGAACTCCTGACTTAAAATGATTTGCCTGCTTTGGCCTCCAAAGTGCTGGGATTACAGGCATGAGCCACCACCCCTGGCCTCCATGCTGTTTCGATTGCTGTAGCTTTGCAGTAAGTTTTGAAATTAGGAAGTGAGACTTCCAACTTTTTTTTTGTTTCCAAGATTGTTTTGATTATTTAGAGTCCCTTTAGATTGTATATAAATTTTAGGATTGATATTTCTATTTCTTAAAAAAAAAACACTATTGGGATTTTGTTAGGGATTACATTGAATCTGTAGATTGCTTTAAGGAGTATTGACATCTTAATAATATTAAAGCTTCCAATTCTTGAACATGGATGTCTTTTCATGATTAACATCTTTAATTTCTTTCAGCAATGTTTTGTTGTTTTCAGCATACAAGTCTCTTGCCTCCTTGATTTTTGTTTTTTTCCTAAGCATTTTATACTTTTCGATGCTATTGTAAATGGAATTGCTTTCTTAATTCATTGTCAATTTATAGAAATGCAACTGATTTTTGAGTATTGATTTTGAATCATACAACTTTGCTGAATTTGTTAGTTCCAGTGGGTTTGTGTGTTTGTGTTGGGGGGTGGGGTTAGAGATCTTTAGGATGTTCCAAGTATAAGATCAAGTCATAATTTTATTTCTTCCTTTCCAATTTGAATGGCTTTTACCTCTTTTCCTTGCCTAATTGCCTTGGCTGGGACTTCCAGTACTTCTAGGACTTCTAGTTCTAGTACTTGTAATGTTAGGTTTGGACTTCTAGTACTAGAAGTGGTGAAAGTACATATCCTTGTCATGTTTCTGATTTTAGGGGAAAAGCTTTCAGTCTTTCACCATAGATATGATGTTAGCTGTGGGCTTTTCACATTTTGCCTTTTTGTGTTGAGGTCGTTTCTTTCTATTTCTAGTTTGTTTGGTGTGTTTATTATGAAATAATTTTGAATTTTGTAACATGATTATTTGTGCATCCATTTATGATCATGCTGGGTGGGGTGGCTCATGCCTATAATCCCAGCACTTTGGGAGACTGAGGTGGGAGGATCACTTGAGGCCAGAAGTTCAAGACCAGCCTGAGCAACATAGTAAAAAAAAAAAAAGATCAAAAGGCTTTTTCCCTTCATCCTGTTAATGTTGGTGTATAACATTGATTTTCATATGTTGAACGACCTTTGCTTCTTAGGAATAAATTGCACTTTGTCATAGTGTATTATCCTTTTAATATGCTGCTGCATTTGGTTTGGCAGTATTTTGTTGAGGAATTGTGCATCAACGTTTGTAAGAAGTATTGGTTGGTAGCTTTCTTATGGTGTCTTTGTATGGTTTTGGTATTAGGATAATGCTGGCCTCATATAATGACGTTGGAAATGTTTCCTCTTTGTTAATTTTTTTGGTGTTTATTGTTTAAATGTTTGGTAGAATGCTCCAGTGAAGCCATGAAGTCTGGGAATTTTTTTTTTTTTTTTTTTTTTTTGCCAGGAGAGTTTATATTATTGATTCAGTCTCCTTACTAGATATGGGTTAATTCAGATTTTGTTTCTTTGTGATGCAGTCTTGGTAGGTTTTGTGTTTTTGGACTTTGTTAATTTCATTTAGGTCATCCAGTATTTGGGTACCCAGTTTTTCATAGAACTCTCTTATTTATATGTGTGTGCATATATGCATATATATATATGCACGTGTATATGTATACACACATATATATACACATACATACACACATATACACATACACAACACACACACACACACACATATTTATATAGAGATACAATTTTTTTTTTTTGAGACAAGGTCTTGCTCTGTTGCCCAGGCTGGAGTGCAGTGGCACAAACGTGGCTCACTGCACCCTTGACCTCTTCGACTAAGACGATCCTCCCATCTCAGCCGCTAGAGTAGCTGCAACTACAGGTGCATGCCACCATGCCTGGCTAATTTTTTGTATTTTTGTAGAGACAGGGTTTCACCATGTTGCCCGGGCTGGTCTCAAACTCCTGTATTCAAGGGATTTACCCACACTGGTTTCCCAAACTGCTGGGATTACAGGCATGAGCCACTGTACCTGGCCTATAATACTTTTTATTTTTGAAGAATCAGTAGTAATGTCCCCACTTTGATTTCTGATTATAGTAATTTGTCTTTTTTTTCTTAATCTAGCTAAAGATCTTAAATTTTGTTAATGTTTTCCATGAACTTTTGGTTTTATTTGTTTTTCTTTTTTTTTTTTTTTGGTATTATCTATTTTATTTATCTCCACTCGGATCTTTATTTCCTTTGTTCTGCTAGCTTTGGGTTTAATTCTTCTTTTACTAGTTCCTTAAGTTTTAAAGCTAGGTTGTTGTTTGAAATCTTTTTTTCTTTTTAAATGTGTTTATAGCTCTAAAATTTTTTCTTTCGTAAGGCTTTTGATGCACTTTGTAAATTTTGGTGTATTAATTTTTATTCACATCTAAGCGTTTCCTAATTTCCTTTGTGATTTCTTTCTGTATTTTAGTTTTTCACAATTTGTGCATTTTTCAGTTTTCTTCTACCATTGATTTCTAACTCCATCCTGTTACAGTTGGAGAAGATACATTGTACAATACCTATCTTTTACATCTATTGAGATTTGATTTGTGCTCACATACAAATGGGACATTTTGGAAAAATATGTCAAATGAACTTGAGAAGAATGTGAATTCTATTGTTGAATAGAGTGTTCTGTTTATATCTTTTGGATCTACTTGGTTTATTGTGTTGTTCTTTTTTCATTTTCTTTTGTGTATATTGTCTTGCTTTTTTTTTGTGGTTATGATGGGGATTACATTTAACATTCTAAAATTATAACATTCTAATTTGAATTTAGACCAGCTTAACTTCAATAGCAAATAAAAATTCTGTTCTTATACAGCTCTATCTCAACCCTCTTTTACAAAATTGTATCTTTTCCCATTGTTGGTCCCAAAACAGACTGATAGTGTTTTAATACTTTAGTTTCTAAAATCATGTAGAAAATAAGCTAGACATGGTGGCTCACACCTGTAATTATAACACTTTGGGAGGCTGAGGTGGGCAAATCACCTGAGCTCAGGAGTTTGAGACCAGTCTGGCCAACATGGTGAAACCCTGTCTCTACTAAAAATACAAAAAGTTAGCCAGCCGTTGTGGTGCGTGCCTGTAATCCCAGCTACTTGGGAGGCCGAGGCAAGAGAATCGCTTGAACCTGGGAGGCAGAGGTTGTAGTGAGCCCAGATTGTGCCACTGCACACTAGCTTGGGCGACAGAGGGAGACTCTGTCTCAAAAAATAAATAAATAAATAAATAAAATCATGTGGAAAACAAAAAGCATAGTTAGAAACCAAAATTACAATAAGACTATCTTTTACAGTTGTCCATGTATTTATCTTTATCAGAGATCATTGTTTATTTACAGCTTTGAGTTCTGTCTAAGGTTCTTTCATTTTAACTGGAAGGATTTCCTTTAGCATTTATTGCAGGGTAGGTCCAGTAGAAAAGAACTATCTCAGTTTTTGTTTATCTGAGAGTATTTCAATTTGCCCCTCATTTTTGAAGGACCGTTTGGCCACAGCCAGGGTTCTTGGTTGATGCTTTTGTTGTTTCAGCACTTTGAATATATAAACCCACTGTTTCTGGCTTCCAAAGTTTCTGATGAGAAATCTGCTTATAATTTTATTGAGGATCCCTAGTAGGTGATAATCTGCTTTTCAAGATGCTCTCTTTGTCTTTGGTCTTTGACAATTTGATTGTAATGTGCCTTGGTATGGCTCTCCCAGTTTTCCTACTTGGAGTTCCTTGAGCTTCTTGGGTGTTTATGTCTTGGGTGTTCATATCTTTCATCAAAGTTGGCAAGTTTTCAGTTACTATTTCTTCAAGTTAACCATCTTCTCCTTCTCTCTTTCTTTTCCTTCTGGGATTGTACAGTGTGTGTATTTGCAAATCTATGCAAGGGCCCCATGAGACCAAAAGTTTCTTAGAGATAGTTTTCTTTCCCCACCTCTTTCAAATACTTTATTTCTTTTTCTTTGCCTTCTCCCTGTTTTCTCCCCCAATCTTTTCTTAGTCTCATGCTCTGCTATAATCTGGGACAATATTGACTGCATGCATTTGCTTTTGAGATAGAGGGAGTAATGGACTTAGTTATGGATTAGCTTTACTCTAAGAGAATTAGCCCTTTAAATTCCCAGTTTATTGTGGGGAGTGTCTCCTATAAAACTGTCTACTCTTAATAGGCTCTGGGCTTGACGTATTCCTCTCCTTGATGCCGTTTAGTCAAATGCAAGTGTGCTAGTGTTGGCAAATGTTCACAGTGCAATAATCCACAGTTTACCCAAGAATTTAGCTTAGTACTTGTAAAGTTTTGAGTGCTTTTAAGGTGGTATTTTAAATATTTTACCCAACATTTTTAGGAATATTCCATGGATAATTACTCTGCATAACTTAGTCTGCCATTATCAGAAAACTTTACTCAGTAACTTTGTCAGTGTTATGTTCCAGTTTGTAATTTCTCTTATCAGCTGGATCTAATTGGCTGTTAAAATTTATATATCAAGTTTTAAAATTTTGATTATTTTATTTATTGATGGATTGAAGCTCTATTTATTCTTCAATTCAGCCTGGTCAGTTTATCATCGTGCTGCTTAATCCTATTTTTGATATATTTCTTTTATTTCTCTGAGCATAAACATATGTTATATTCTTATCTGATTATTCCAGTATCTGAGATTTTTGTGGTTCAGATTATGCTTTCTGATATTTGGCTGGCTTTTATTCTTGGTAGTTTATCTCTTATTTGTTTTGTGAATTTTTCTTTTAAAACTATGAGCACATGTTGATTGAAACATAGGGTTCTTTGAGGTCTGGATAAGTTAAGGCCAGTTTGTTTTTCTAGGGAGTATTTGCATTTGTGTTTGGAGGCCCTTTGAAGCACTGGTACACTGAGATCACTTTTTTACCCTGGGGTCTCACAGGTAATAAGAATTCTACTCGAAGCCTATCTAAATGCCCTCATTAGTCATGAAATTTCTAGGGAGATGTTTCCTCTTTACATCTAGAACCAAAGCTGAGACTTGCAAGTTTTCTGGTTTAAAAAATGTTTTATTTACTTTTTCTTATGTTTTGGTGCCTGGTGACTTTTTTTCTCATTCTACTATTCACTGGGCATATCAACCTTTGAGACTCTCTCCTTTCTTTGTGGTAATCTCCAGTGTGTTTTCTCGTACTGCGTTGTGCCCAAGTTTCGTCTCTTACCTCCTATGCGCAGAGACCTTTAAAACCACAGTTGGAGGAGGCATGCATCAACAGATGCTGAGAGGGTAGTGTCTACCTTCAGGACTCCTTTGTTTCTCTGGGTTTGACCTTTTTCTTAATTTTAAAAACTTAGTTTATTTCTCTTATTTTCCTACTATCCCTGTATACCTTGAAAATACTTTTTAAACCCTTAATTTAACATTCTTAAGGATTTTCTTCCGGGAAGGCTCTTCGGCTATCTTATTTGACTCATTGCCCTAGTATTTCTTAAATGTTATATTTAATGTTTTTTATTTTATTTTATTTTATAGGATTCAGTTTAGCTGCATTTAAAAGAAACAAGAGGAAACTAGAGCTGGCAGAAAGGGTGGAAACAGATTTTATTCAACTAAAGAAAAGAAGACAATCAAGTGAAAAGGTCAGGAGATGTTTGAAATATTCAAATTAATGTATCATAATGATGTATCTTCTGCATTTAGATACAAGCTTTAGGACAGTACTATTCAGTAGAAATAGAGTGTGTGCCACGTATGTACTGTAAAGTTTTTCAGTAGCTACATTTAAAAAAAAATATGTTCATAATATTAGGCTCATAAAAGAGAAAAAGAAAGTAGAAAAAAACAAGGGAAATTAGTTTCAATAATATATTTAAACCAGTGAATCTCAAATATAACTTTGAAATATGATCAGGGAAAACTTATGAATGAGCTATTTTACGTGATCTTTTTTAGTATTAAGTCTTCATAACCAGTTTAAATTTTCCACATCTCAATTATAACACTAAATTTTTATTAGAAATATTTGATCTGTATTTATATTTCACAAAAATTTACTGTGAAATAGTAAATTTACATTCCAAGTTATTACAGGTATACTTAAATCTTTCTAATAGTTTAATATATTATAAATTAATTAAAATTTTATAAAATTAAAAATTCAGCTTTCCATTTGTCCTTGCCTCGTTTTAATTTCTGAATAGCTGCATTTGGCTCGTGGCTACTGTTTTGGTTCTTACAGCTCTATATAGTGATTCTTAACATGACTGTTTAGGGAGTAGAGTATAAGAAAATATACATATTGTATTCAGATATTTTTAGGGATAGAAAGAAGTTGAAAACTACAGCATTCTTGCCTGTGGCTTAGGGGTTCCTTAACACACAACTCATGATGGGTGTCCCAGGTCACATAGTCATTTGATGTACCTTAGCATTCATCAATATTCCTTATTGTTTAGTTCTTCTGTAATGGCTTACATACTGTTTTGTCCTTTGTGTCATACTTTTATATGGTTTACTTATGTATAAATGCATAATTCATCATCTTTTGTAGTGATAGATATTTTCTTGCTGTGTTGCCACAAGACACTCAGTTTGGTGCAAACCTTTTTAATTTTCTGCGTGCGAAGAGTAAGAATTTACAAGGCAGATGAACAAATTAATAAGTAGATCTTGATATGATGGTGAATAGTCTATTTCTTGGGTTTCTACATCGGATGTGATGTGCGAGTGAATGAATTTAGGACTTTTTTGCCTTTTTAAAAATTCATGATAGGCTGGGTCCAGTAGCTCATGCCTGCAATCCCCGTACTTTAGGAGGCTGAGGTGGGTGGATTACTAGAACCCAGGAGTTGAGACCATCATGGGCAACAAGGAAAACCCCATCTGTACAAAAATTTAGCTGGATGTGGGTGCATGTCTGTACTCCCAGCTACTCAGGAGGCTGAGGTGGGAGAATCACCTGAGTCTGGGGAGTCAAGGCTGCAGTGAGCCATGATCGTGTTACCGTGCTCTAGCCTGGGTGATGGAGTAAGACCCTGTCTCCAAAAAAAAAAAAAAATTGTAATAAAATTTGCATAGTATAAATGATTTAATCGGTTTTATAAACGTATATGCCCATGTAAACCATACACCTATCAAGTTATAGAATATTTCCAGTTCTTTTGTGCTTGTTTCCAGTTAGTCTCCAACTTGTAGGCAGCCAGTGTTCTGATTTTTATTACAATAAATGCTTTTTCTTGCTATGAACATTATATAAATGGAATCATACAGAATGTACTCTTTTCTGTTTGGCTTGTTTCACAAAAAACATTTATTAGACTTTGTATTACTGATTTATTCTTTTTTATTACTGAGTAATATTTCCTAATATAAATGCACATTAATTTGTTTATCTGTTTTCCTGTTGATGAACATTTGATTTTTTTTTCCAGTTTTTTACTATTACGAATGAAGCTGCTGTGAAATTCTCATACTGTTCTTTTTGTGGAGATCAGGTTAGGATTTTTATGTATAGAAATTTCACTGCATCTCATAGAGAATATTTTCAGCTGGAATTATTCAAGTAGTTCATTTTTCCATTCAGGAAATGGTACTGAACTGGATAGTAAGAAAATAATGGTGAACAAGATGGAGGAAGCTCATGTTCTAATGAGACCTTACCTTTTAGCAGAAGGAGACATATTAGCATATAAATAGGATGATCAATGGAGACGCTTATGAGGAGATAACATTTGAGGTGACATCTGAAAAATGAGTGGCTTTTATGAAGAGTCAGTGGAAGAGTGTTCCAGGCAGAATGAGCTGCATGTGCAGAGGCCCTGTGGGAGTTTTAGCATATTAGAGGAATGGAGAGGAGAGTCAGTGTGCCCAAAGCAGTGAGCAAAGGGAGAATGGTATGGGATGAAGCTGGGGAAGTAGGTATGGGCTAGCTCCTTTAGGACCTGGTAGATCATGGCAAGGAGTTTGAATTTTATTCAAGAATAGTGGCTAGCCATTGAAGAGTTTAAAGTAGGGAAACAGTGCTGTCTCATTCCCATTTTGCAAAGTTCTTCCTGGGCTACTATGTGAAGAATCAGTCCAGGGGAGAGGTAAGAATAGAAGTTGGGAGACTAGTTACAAAGTCATTACAGTTTGGAGATTATGGCACGTTGGACTGTAGGTGATAGAGATAGAGATAACGATAAGTGAATATATCCAGAAAATATTTTGAAGGTTTCTAGAAAGACAATATTGATGCCTTAGTTATTGGTAAGAAAGAGAGAGGAATTAAGGGTTTTAGCTGAGCAGAGGATTTAAGGATTTTAGCTTAGCAGTTGGATATTTGCCATTTACTAAAAGAGTAGAGCTGGGGAAATACGGCTTTCTGGTGGTAGAAGTAGGCAGTGGAAATCAGTAACTTTTTTAACCCATCTCCAACTTAATGGGCTCAGATTGACCAGTGCTTTCCGTTTTCACCATAAAACCTATTACTTGATGCCAATAGCACCTTAAATATCCAGAGCTAATACAATACATTTTGGTGTATCATCCGCCTCTGTTCCTTTCATTTGAATTATATGCCACCAAGATCCTCATTCTGCTTGCTGTTTTAATCATTGTTATTACATAATTCATTGTCTCACGTAAACTGATGAGTAGTGAGTTTAAAAAGAGAGTTTGTTGGAAAACTAAGAGAATTGTCTGAAAACTAACTTGGAAAAGCAGAGTTGTTTTATGAAAAATTGCTGTAGAATTAAATATGGGCATGCCTGTTATAAAAGATTGAGAACAATAATAAAAATATAGAAGCATTCTGTACTTAGAATGCTTTGTTGGTGTCTTTATGTTCTTGTTCTATTTAAAATAAAATGACACTTGAAATCATGGGACAATTCATTGTGTTATAGTTTATGCAAGAAAGATGATATGGAGTATTTATTTGTGGACCCACATTCAAGAAAAGGCTTTGGTCCTCTATGAAGAGATTGACAAATAGAATGACCCTTTGTCTTTTAAATAAAAAGAATATGTGTAAGATATACATCTTTTTCTTCTTTTGAATGAGTCTCTGCTTCAGACTGAGAATTTTCAACTTTTAAAAATTTTAACCAAACTTTTATCATACTGGATAAGGGGATTTCTGATAAGCTTCCTGTGGCAGGCAGAAACATTAACTCTGGAGTTGGTTATCTGAGCACCTCCATGCACATGGGTGGAAGCTCCTGTTTTATGGGCAGGTTGGGAGAGAGATACCCATTTGGAAATCATTGGCATCAAAAGGAATATCAACCAATGTCACTAGGTGAGATCACTAAAGAGTGAGAATAGACAGTGGTCTGAAAACTGAACCTTGGGCCAGTTTAATATGTCAAGGCTGGGAGGAGGAGGAACCAGCAAAGGAGAAAGAAGGAGCAGCCAACGAGGCAGAGGCACAACCAGGAAGAGTGTCTAGGAAGCCAAGAGAGAAACATTTCGAAGAAAGTCATCACCTAGTCAAATGCTGCTGAGAAGACAGCTAAGAGCACAGATGACTGGACATTGGATTTGGCACCTGGAGACCGTTCATCGGGATAGGGACAGTTTCTGTGACATAGTTGATTATAGACTGGTATGGAATGGGATGATTATGGAGAACAAGGATGGAAATAACTATTGAGAATTTTTGCCATGGAGTGATAAGAGAGAGATATGTGGGGTAAGAGATTCTACCATTGCCAGTTAATTTTGTGAATTAACTGTCAGTTGGTTAGTTCTGTGAATCCAGTGAGTAATTTAACATTTGAAGCCTCAGTTTTTTGTTTCTAAATGAAAATAGTGATATCCTGTTCCCTTAACAGGACTGTTATAAGGGACAGAAGTGATAATAGATGTTCAAGTGCTTTGTGATTATCAATGAGTGAGTCATAGACACCATAGTTTTTCCCATTGAGACTTTCATCTTTAAAGTCACTCAGCAAGAAACCTGCACCTGCGTTGGTTACCCTGGGTAGAATCTTGTAGTAGAAAAAGGGAGGATGGTGAGAGAGGTAAGTTATGGGGAGAGATGTAAGTTGTGGTGAGTGGAGAGACTGGAAGTTTATTAACATTTTAGGGATATGACAGGAAGGGACAAATCACTGTTTTCTAAATTGACTTATGTTCATTTGTTTCTCCCTGTCCTGTGTGTATAGTTTTAGTGTAATATTGGTTAGCAAGCATGTGGACTAAGGCTCACTACTATAGTTTGTTGTGGCTACATAAAAGCAGCTATGAGTTGGATATATAAATATAATAAAGGCTACATAAAAGCAGCTATGAGTTGGATATATAAATATAATAAAGGCTACATAAAAGCTGCTATGAGTTGGATATATAAATATAATAAAAGGAGTAGAGTATTTGGTAATGTTCCTAATGTTTACATTCTTGATACTCATTTTTGAAGGAGATTAACACTGAAGGAGATATATTTCTTCTCTTTTTTTTTTTTTTTGAGATGGAGTCTTGCTCTTGTTGTTTAGGGTGTAGTACAATGGTGTGATCTTGGCTCACTGCAACCTCTGCCTACTGCAACCTCTGCCTCCCAGGTTCATGCCATTCTCCTGCTTCAGCCTTCCTGAGTAGCTGGGATTATAGGCATGCACCACCCCGCCTGGGTAATTTTGTATTTTTAGTAGAGACGGGGTTTCTCCATGTTGGTTGGTCAGGCTGGTCTCAAACTTCTGACTTCAGGTGATCCACCCACCTCAGCCTCCCAGAGTACTGGGATTACAAGCATGAGCCACTGTGCCCGGCCAGAGATACACTTCTTTTTTTTTTTTTTTTTTTTAAATTATACTTTTAAGTTCTAGGGTACATGTGCATAACATGCAGGTTTGTTACATATGTATACTTGTGCCATGTTGGTGTACTGCACCCATCAACTCATCAGCACCCATCAACTCGTCATTTACATCAGGTATAATGCCCAATGCAATCCCTCCCACCTCCCCCCTCC
Organism: Theropithecus gelada; assembly: GCF_003255815.1. Classification (NCBI taxonomy): domain Eukaryota; kingdom Metazoa; phylum Chordata; class Mammalia; order Primates; family Cercopithecidae; genus Theropithecus; species Theropithecus gelada. The sequence continues at coordinate 84,883,367 of NC_037678.1, read as the reverse complement.
CCCCTCCCCCTCCCCGTGATAGGCCCTGGTGTGTGATGTTCCCCTTCCTGAGTCCAAGTGATCTCATTGTTCAGTTCCCACCTATGAGTGAGAACATGCGGTGTTTGGTTTTCTGTTTTTGCGATAGTTTGCTGAGAATGATGGTTTCCAGCTGCATCCATGTCCCTACAAAGGACACAAACTCATCCTTTTTTATGGCTGCATAGTATTCCATGGTGTATATGTGCCACATTTTCTTAATCCAGTCTGTCACTGATGGACATTTGGGTTGATTCCAAGTCTTTGCTATTGTGAATAGTGCTGCAGTGAACATATGTGTGCATGTGTCTTCATAGCAGCATGATTTATAATCCTTTGGGTATATACCCAGTAGTGGGATGGCTGGGTCATATGGTACTTCTAGTTCTAGATCCTTGAGGAATCGCCATACTGTTTTCCATAATGGTTGAACTAGTTTACAATCCCACCAACAGTGTAAAAGTGTTCCTATTTCTCCACGTCCTCTCCAGCACCTGTTGTTTCCTGACTTTTTAATGATTGCCATTCTAACTGGTGTGAGATGGTATTTCATTGTGGTTTTGATTTGCATTTCTCTGATGGCGAGTGATGATGAGCATTTTTTCATGTGTCTGTTGGCTGTATGAATGTCCTCTTTTGAGAAATGTCTGTTCATATCCTTTGCCCACTTTTTGATGGGGTTGTTTGTTTTTTTCTTGTAAATTTGTTTGAGTTCTTTGTAGGTTCTGGATATTAGCCCTTTGTCAGATGAGTAGATTGCAAAATTTTTCTCCCATTCTGTAGGTTGCCTGTTCACTCTGATGGTAGTTTCTTTTGCTGTGCAGAAGCTCTTTAGTTTAATTAGATCCCATTTGTCAATTTTGGCTTTTGTTGCCATTGCTTTTGGTGTTTTAGACATGAAGTCCTTGCCCATGCCTATGTCCTGAATAGTATTCCCTAGGTTTTCTTCTAGGGTTTTTATGGTATTAGGTCTAACATTTAAGTCTCTAATCCATCTTGAATTAATTTTCGTACAAGGAGTAAGGAAAGGATCCAGTTTCAGCTTTCTACTTATGGCTAGCCAGTTTTCCCAGCACCATTTATTAAATAGGGAATCCTTTTCCCATTCTTGTTTTTCTCAGGTTTATCAAAGATCAGATGGCTGTAGATGTGTGGTATTATTTCTGAGGACTCTGTTCTGTTCCATTGGTCTATATCTCTGTTTTGGTACCAGTATCATGCTGTTTTGGTTACTGTAGCCTTGTAGTATAGTTTGAAGTCAGGTAGGGTGATGCCTCCAGCTTTGTTCTTTTGACTTAGGATTTTCTTGGCAATGCGGGCTCTTTTTTGGTTCCATATGAACTTTAAAGCAGTTTTTTCCAATTCTGTGAAGAAACTCATTGGTAGCTTGATGGGGATGGCATTGAATCTATAAGTTACCTTGGGCAGTATGGCCATTTTCACGATATTGATTCTTCCTATCCATGAGCATGGTATGTTCTTCCATTTGTTTATGTCCTCTTTTATTTCACTGAGCAGTGGTTTGTAGTTCTCCTTGAAGAGGTCCCTTACATCCCTTGTAAGTTGGATTCCTAGGTATTTTATTCTCTTTGAAGCAATTGTGAATGGAAATTCATTCATGACTTGGCTCTCTGTTAGTCTGTTACTGGTGTATAAGAATGCTTGTGATTTTTGCACATTAATTTTGTATCCTGAGACTTTGCTGAAGTTGCTTATCAGCTTAAGGAGATTTTGGGCTGAGACAATAGGGTTTTCTAAATATACAATCATGTCATCTGCAAACAGGGACAATTTGACTTCTTCTTTTCCTAACTGAATACCTTTGATTTCTTTCTCTTGCCTGATTGCCCTAGCCAGAACTTCCAACACTATGTTGAATAGGAGTGGTGAGAGAGGGCATCCCTGTCTTGTGCCAGTTTTCAAAGGGAATGCTTCCAGTTTTTGCCCATTCAGTATGATATTGGCTGTGGGTTTGTCATAAATAGCTCTTATTATTTTGAGATATGTTCCATCAATACCGAATTTATTGAGAGTTTTTAGCATGAAGGGCTGTCGAATTTTGTCAAAGGCCTTTTCTGCATCTATTGAGAGAATCCTGTGGTTTTTGTCTTTGGTTCTGTTTATATGCTGGCTTACGTTTATTGATTTGCGTATGTTGAACCAGCCTTGCATCCCAGGGATGAAGCCCACTTGATCATGGTGGATAAACTTTTTGATGTGCTGCTGGATCCGGTTTGCCAGTATTTTATTGAGGATTTTTGCATCGATGTTCATCATGGATATTGGTCTAAAATTCTTTTTGTTGTGTCTCTGCCAGGCTTTGGTATCAGGATGATGTTGGCCTCATAAAATGAGTTAGGGAGGATTCCCTCTTTTTCTATTGATTGGAATAGTTTCAGAAGGAATGGTACCAGCTCCTCCTTGTACATGTGGTAGAATTCAGCTGTGAATCCATCTGGTCCTGGACTTTTTTTGGTTGGTAGGCTATTAATTATTGCCTCAATTTCAGAGCCTGCTATTGATCTATTCAGGGATTCAGCTTCTTCCTGGTTTAGTCTTGGGAGAGTGTAAGTGTCCAGGAAATTATCCATTTCTTCTAGATTTTCTAGTTTATTTGCGTAGAGGTGTTTATAGTATTCTCTGATGGTAGTTTGTATTTCTGTGGGGTTGGTGGTGATATCCCCTTTATCATTTATTGCGTCTATTTGATTCTTCTCTCTTTTCTTCTTTATTAGTGTTGCTAGCGGTCTATCAATTTTGTTGATCTTTTCAAAAAACCAACTCCTGGATTCACTGATTTTTTGAAGGGTTTTTTGTGTCTCTATCTCCTTCAGTTCTGCTCTGATCTTAGTTATTTCTTGCCTTTTGCTAGCTTTTGAATGCATTTGCTCTTGCTTCTCTAATTCTTTAAATTGTGATGTTAGAGTGTCAATTTTAGATCTTTCCAGCTTTCTCTTGTGAGCATTTAGTACTATAAATTTCCCTCTACACACTGCTTTAAATGTGTCCCAGAGATTCTGGTATGTTGTGTCTTTGTTCTCATTAGTTTCAAAGAACATCTTTATTTCTGCCTTCATTTCGTTGTGTACGCAGTAGTCATTCAGGAGCAGGTTATTCAGTTTCCATGTAGTTGAGCGGTTTTGATTGAGTTTCTTAGTCCTGAGTTCTAGTTTGATTGCACTGTGGTCTGAAAGACAGTTTGTTATAATTTCTGTTCTTGTACATTTGCTGAGGAGTGCTTTACTTCCAATTATGTGGTCAATTTTGGAATAAGTGTGATGTGGTGCTGAGAAGAATGTATATTCTGTTGATTTGGGGTGGAGAGTTATGTAGATGTCTATTAGGTCTGCTTGCTGCAGAGATGAGTTCAATTCCTGGATATCCTTGTTCACTTTCTGTCTCGTTGATCTGTCTAATGTTGACAGTGGGGTGTTGAAGTCTCCCATTATTATTGTATGGGAGTCTAAGTCTCTTTGTAAGTCTCTAAGGACTTGCTTTATGAATCTGGGTGCTCCTGTATTGGGTGCATATATATTCAGGGTAGTTAGCTCTTCCTGTTGAATTGATCCCTTTACCATTATGTAATGGCCTTCTTTGTCTCTTTTGATCTTTGATGGTTTAAAGTCTGTTTTATCAGAGACTAGTATTGCAACCCCTGCTTTTTTTTGTTCTCCATTTGCTTGGTAGATCTTCCTCAATCCCTTTATTTTGAGCCTATGTGTGTCTCTGCATGTGAGATGGGTCTCCTGAATACAGCAGACTGATGGGTCTTGACTCTTTATCCAGATTGCCAGTCTGTGCCTTTTAATTGGAGCATTTAGTCCATTTACATTTAAGGTTAATATTGTTATGTGTGAACTTGATCCTGTCATTATGATATTAACTGGTTATTTTGCTGGTTAGTTGATGCAGTTTCTTCCTAGCCTCGACGGTCTTTACATTTTGGCATGTTTTTGCAATGGCTGGTACCTGTTGTTCCTTTCCATTTTTAGTGCTTCCTTCAGGGTCTCTTGTAAGGCAGGCCTGGTGGTGACAAAATCTCTAAGCATTTGCTTATCTGTAAAGGATTTTATTTCTCCTTCACTTATGAAACTTAGTTTGGCTGGATATGAAATTCTGGGTTGAAAATTCTTTTCTTTAAGAATGTTGAATATTGGCCCCCACTCTCTTCTGGCTTGTAGAGTTTCTGCCGAGAGATCTGCTGTTAGTCTGATGGGCTTCCCTTTGTGGGTAACCCGATCTTTCTCTCTGGCTGCCATTAAGATTTTCCTTCATTTCAACTTTGGTGAATCTGGCAATTATGTGTCTTGGAGTTGCTCTTCTCGAGGAGTATCTTTGTGGCCTTCTCTGTATTTCCTGAATTTGAATGTTGGCCTGCCCTACTAGGTTGGGGAAGTTCTCCTGGATGATATCCTGAAGAGTGTTTCCCAACTTGGTTCCATTTTCCCCCTCACTTTCAGGCACCCCAATCAGACGTAGATTTGGTCTTTTTACATAATCCCATACTTCTTGCAGGCTTTGTTCATTTCTTTTTCTTCTTTTTTCTTTAGATTTCTCTTCTCACTTCATTTCATTCATTTGATCCTCAATTGCTGATACTCTTTCTTCCAGTTGATCGAGTCGGTTACTGAAGCTTGTGCATTTGTCACGTATTTCTTGTGTTGTGGTTTTCATCTCTGTCCATTCGTTTATGGCCTTCTCTGCATTAATTATTCTGGTTATCAATTCTTCCACTCTTTTTTCAAGATTTTTAGTTTCTTTGCACTGGGTACGTAATTCCTTCTTTAGCTCTGAGAAGTTTGATGGACTGAAGCCTTCTTCTCTCATCTCGTCAAAGTCATTCTCTGTGCAGCTTTGATCCGTTGCTGGCGATGAGCTGTGTTCCTTTGGAGGGGGAGATGTGCTCTTATTTTTTGAATTTCCAGCTTTTCTGCCCTATTTCTTCCCCATCTTTGTGGTTTTATCTGCCTCTGGTCTTTGATGATGGTGACGTACTGATGGGGTTTTGGTGTGGGTGTCCTTTCCGTTTGTTAGTTTTCCTTCTAACCGTCAGGACCCTCTGTAGGTCTTCAACAGCTGTAGGTCTTCAACAGCTGTAGGTCTGTTGGAGATTGCTTGAGGTCCACTCCGGACCCTGTTTGCCTGGGTGTCAGCAGCAGAGGCTGCAGAAGATAGAATACTGCTGAACAGCGAGTGTACCTGTCTGATTCTTGCTTTGGAAGCTTCCTCTCAGGGGTGTACTCCACCGTGTGAGGTGTGGGGTGTCGGTCTGCCCCTAGTGGGGAATGTCTCCCAGTTAGGGTACTCAGGGGTCAGGGACCCACTTGAGCAGACAGTCTGTCCGTTCTCAGATCTCAACCGCCGTGTTGGGAGATTCACTGCTCTCTTCAAAGCTGTCAGACAGAGTGGCTTGCGTCTGCAGAGGTTTCTGCTGCTTTTGTTGTTATTGTTGAGCTGTGCCCTGTCCCCAGAGGTGGAGTCTACAGAGACTGGCAGGCTTCCTTGAACTGCTGTGAGCTCCACCCAGTTCGATCTTCCCAGGGCTTTGTTTACCTACGTAAGCCTCAGCAATGGCGGGCGCCCCTCCCCCCAGCCTGGCTGCTGCCTTGCCATTAGATCACAGACTGCTGTGCTAGCAATGAGGAAGGCTCCGTGGGCGTGGGACCCTCCCGGCCAGGTGTGGGATATAATCTCCTGGTGTGCCCGTTTGCTTAAAGTGCAGTATTGGGGTGGGAGTTACCCGATTTTCCAGGTGTTCTGTGTCTCAGTTCCCCTGGCTAGGAAAAGGGATTCCCTTCCCCCTTGCGCTTCCCAGGTGAGGCGATGCCTCGCCCTGCTTCAGCTCTCGCTGGTCGGGCTGCAACAGCTGACCAGCACTGATTGTCTGGCACTCCCTAGTGAGATGAACCCAGTACCTCCGTTGATAATGCAGAAATCACCTGTCTTCTGTGTCGCTTGTGCTGGGAGCTGGAGACTGGAGCTGTTCCTATTCGGCCATCTTGCTCCGCCCTCCAGATACACTTCTTAAAAGAAGTATATAGTAGGTCAGTACAGACATACCTCATCTTATTGTGCTTTGCTCTCTTGTGCTTTGCAGATTTTTTTTTTTTTACGAATTGAAAGTTTGTGGCAATCCTGTTTTGAGCAAGTCTATTGGTGTAATTTTCCCAACACCATGTGCTCACTTCATGTCTCTGTCACAATTTGGTAATTCTTGCAGTATTTCAAACTTTTTCATTATTATATCTGTTATGATCTGTAGTCGGTGATTGTTGATGTTACTATCGCAATTGTTTTGAGGCTCCAGGAGCTGCACCAATATAAGATGGTGAACTTAATCAATAAATGTGTGTTATCTGACTGCTCTCCTGACTGACCAGTCTCCTGTCTCTCTCCTCTCCTGAAACTTCTGTATTCTCTGAGAGACAACCGTTTTGAAATTAGGTCAGTTAGTAACCCTACAATGACCTCTAAGTGTTCATGTGGAAGGGAGAGTCACACATCTCTCACTTTAAATCTATAATAGAAATGATTAAGCTTAGTAAGGAAGGCACACTGAAAGCCAAGATAGGCCAAAAGCCAGGCCTCTTCTGTCAAAAAATCAGCCAATTGTGAATGTAAAGGAAAAGTTCCCAAAGGAAATTGAAAACGCTACTCCAGTGAACACGTGTGAAAAGAAAGCAAAACAGCCGTATTGCTGATAATAGAGAAATTTTTAATGGTCTGGGTGGATCACCAGTCACAACATTCCGGTAAGCCAAAGTCTAATCCAGAGCAAGGCTCTAACTCTCTTCACTTCTGTTAAGGCTGACAGATGTGAGGAAGCTGCAGAAGAAAAGTTTGAAGCTAGCAGAGGTTGGCTCATGGGGTTTACGAAGCCATCTCCCTAACATGAAAGTGCAAGGTGAAGGAGCAGGTGCTAATGGGGAAGGTGTAGCAAGTTATCCAGAAAATCTAGCCAAGATTATTGATGAAGGTGGCTACACTAAACAACAAACAGATCATTTATGCAGGCAAAGTAGCCTTCTATTGGAAGAAGATACCTTCTAGGACTTTCAGGGGGAAGAAGTCAGTCCCTGGCTTCAAAGCTTCCAAGAACAGGCTGACTCTCTTGTTAGAGGCAAATGCAGCTGATGACTTTCAACTGAAGCTGGTGCTCATTTACCGTTCCAATAGTCCTTGGGCCCTTAAGAATTATGCTAAATCTACTCCTCTGTTCTGTAAGTGGAACAAGAAAGCCTGGATGACAGTATGTCTGTTTATAGCATAGTTTACTGAATATTTTAATTCCACTGTTTAGATGTACTGCTCAGAAGATTCCTTTTAAAATATTATTGCTCATTGACAATGCACCTTGTCACACAAGATCTCTGTTATTTTCATGCCTGCTAACACAGCCCGTGAATCAAGGGGCGATTTCGATTTTCAAGTCTTAATTGCTTAAGAAAGACATTTTTTAAGGCTAAGGCTGCCATAGATAGTGATTCCACTGATGGTTCCGGGCAAGGTAAATTGAAAACCTTTTGGAAAGGACTCACTATTCTAGATGCCATTACGTATATTCGTGATTCATGGGAGAAAGTCAAAATATGAACATTCATAGGCATTTGGAAGAAATGGATTCCAAGCCTCATGGATGACTTTGAGGGATTCAGGACTTCAGTGGAGGAAGTCGCTGAGGATGTGGTGGAAATAGCAAGAGAACTAGAATTAGAAGTAGAGCCTGAAGATGTGGCTTGAATTGCTACAATCTCATGATAGAACTTTACAGGTAAGGAGTTGCTTCTTGTGAATACATAAAAAGAGTGATTTATTGAGATGGAATCTACTCTTGATGAAGATGCTGAATGCATTGTTGAAATGAGAAAGGATTTAGAATTTTTTTTTTTTTTTTTTTTTTTAAAGAGGGAGTCTCACTCTGTCGCTCAGGCTGGAGTGCAGTGGCCACGATCTTGGTTCACTGCAACCTCTGCCTCCCAGGTTCAGGCGATTTTCCTGCCTCAGCCTCCTGAGCAGCTGAGACTACAGGCACCTGCCACCACACCTGCCTAATTTTTGTATTTTTAGTAGAGATGGGGTTTCACCATGCTGGCCAGGCTGGTCTGGAACTCCTGACCTCAGGTGATCCACCCACCTTGGTCTCCCAAAGTGCTAGGATTACAGGCATGAGCCACCGTGCCCAGCTGGGATTTGGAATATTCGGTAAGCTTATTGATAAAGCAGTGGTGGAGTTTGAGAGCTGAATCCAGTTTTGAAAGAAGTTTTATGGGTAAAGTGCTGTCGAGTAGTATCATGTACTACAGGGAAGTCTTTGGTGAAAGGAAGGGTCATTCAATGTGATGAGCTTCATTATTAGTTTGTTTCAAGAAATTGCCACAGTCACCTCATCTTTCAGCAACTGCTGCCCTGATTAGTCAGCAGCCATCAACATTGAGGCAAGGCCCTCCACCAGCAAAAAGATTATGAATTGCTTGCTAAAGGTTCAGATGACTGTTAACATTTTTTAGCAATAAAGTATTTTAAAGTTAAGGTATGCACATTGTTTTTTTTAAACATAATGCTATTATACACTGAATAGACTACAGTAAAGTGTAAACATAACTTTTATATGTACTCAGAAACCAAAATATTTGTTTGACTGACTTTATTGTAATATTCGCTCTATTGTGGTGGTCTGGAACCAAACCTGCAATATTTCCAAGATATGCCTGTAATTTAAAGTGTGATAAATTTAGAATTTTTTTATCGCATTAATGTTTCTTGTTTTTTTTTCTTTTTTTCTTTTAAAGTAATTGTACAAACATTATCACAGTACAAGTAGAAATACAAATTAAAGCGGGAAGAATTTATTCTGCTTGGCATTCTACCTCTATAAATTAGAGCACTCTTGTTTTCTTTAGTCTTTGACGATTTATCCTTACATTTGATTAGTTTAAGAATTATTAATCCATGGAATGCTTTTGGCTGCAAATGATGGAAAACCTGACTGTAGTTTAAGAAATGCATATTTGTCCCCTTGCTCTCTGGCCCTTAGCCACATAGTAATACGTTTGGAGGTGGTTAGTTGCTGGCATTAGTTTAGGTTTCTGACGATGCTAGGGCCAACATATCTGGTATTCTCTTGGGCCTTTTTCTTATACCTTTTGCCTCATGGATGTGATATGGCTTCTGAAATTTTAGATGTCACATCTGCATTCAAGGTGAGAGTAAGGTGGGATGGCAAAGGGAGTAGTGCCAGATGTATGTTCCTTTTTTATCTGGGATACAAAATTTTTCTGGAATCTCCCTCAATGAACTTCTCCTTAGTTGAGAAGGGGGCAGAATTCAGTCACTTGGCTCAAAGGAGCCTAGGAAATTGAGTGAGTTGTCATAATTACCATCTCATAGTTCATGGCTTGAGGATAGACACATTGTCTTCCCAAACAAAATAGCAGTTTTATTACCAATGGTAGTGGGTATTTGGTAGGTAATTTATAGTATATAGCATTAATGGAGGTAGGTTTTTATAATCTCCTTCCCCACAATTAACATATCCCTTGTTACTACAAAGTAATATTGAGCTAAATAGCTAGTCTATACATAAATTGAATAAAAGAATATTTTATCTCTACTTTTAGGATACATAGATTTTAAGATAAAATATTTTAAAGTGAGGAACATAAATTCTTAGTTATTATCCATTCTTGGTAATTGGCATCTTTGTTTCATCCTTGCTTGTTTTTTTGTTATTTAGAGGGAAGACACGATGGAGAAGGAAAAGATGACTATTTAGTGTAGTATTATATTGTGAAATAAGAATAGTAGTCCTTAAGTTCTGTTCCCCTTCACTCTCTGGGTAGACTTACCTCTTCTGGATTTTTCTTTTATCTCTTTCTTATTTTTATAGTATACAGACAGTCCATACTTTGCATGGTAGGGCTGGACCATAAAATGACCATGCAAGCTGAATCATGCAGAGCGGTCTTAATGGCGTAAATTTAGCTTGTTCCAAGACCTTTAAATATTATTGCCAAAACATTAAAAACTCTTGGCTGAGTACAGTGACTCACATCTGTCATCCCAGTGCTTTGGGAGGCCGAGGCAAGAGGATCACTTGAAGCTAGAGTTTCAAGACCAGCTTGGATAACGTAGCAAGACCCTGTCTCTCTATATATAAATACAAAAGAAAAACTAGCGGGGCATGGTGGCATGTACCTGTAGTCCCCGTTACTCAGGATGCTGAGGTGGGAGGATGGCTTGAGCCCAGGAGTTTGAAGTTACAGTGAGCCATGATCATGCTACTGCATTCCAGCCCGGGCAGCAGAGTGAGACTCTGTCTCAAAAAGAGGAAAGAAGAAAAACGGAAAGAAAAACCCAGAAAACTCTTTTACTGTTGGTTATAAATGTGTATGGAAACAGAAAAAAGTAAAACCAATATTTAGTACACTAAAGAATTTAGAAGCATTAACAGTGTTTTATTTAGGATAAAAATTTAGAATTTGAACAGTGCTTGCCTCCTCAGCATGTAACTTATGATATCACACAAGCATCTTTTCTATGTGGTGGTGAATTTTCATACTCCTTTCTAATTTTGGATCAGCCTTCAACGTTTTACCCTTTGCTCTTTCAGTGTCACCACGTAGCTGCCAGTCTTCCTTTAGTGTGAAATTTTTACTAATGTCACTTCCTCTGGGACATCTTCGTCCTTTTTGTCACAACTCCACTCCTTGATAAGATCCTCTTTCATTAAGTTCCTCTGTCTATATATCTAGAGCCGTAATGGCAGCAGTGTCAGACATTCCCATGGTCACTTATTTATTGTATAACTTCATTTATCTTGCATTTGAATTTCACTTCCAGCATTATCACTTTGTTTGTTTTGTTTTGTTTTGTTTTTGCTTCACTTTCTTCTGTAGATTCATCACTTAGAGACAGAGAGGCAGCATTTCCACTTGCTATCTATGCACAGTGACACATCACTGACAGACTTTCAAAGAATGTCATGATTGGTCACTGATGGTGATGTGCATCACTGATGTTTGCAGTGGTTTGTGAACCCAGGAGATGGCGGGGAGTTTATATTTCAGGGGGAGTTTATATTTCATGCAATTACTCAGAGTTAATATACCATGGTAATTGAAATTTGAACCATGTTGTCGAGGAACTGGTGTGATTTAAATAAACTCTGGTAATTGAAATTTATATATATTAAGCAAAGCAAGGACTATTTTTCTGTCAGGTAACCTGGACTGTTTGTCCTGTGATGTTTCCTTCAATCTGAGTTTTGCTCATTGTATATACACAGTGCGGTTCAGCATGTTCCTGTATCTTCCATAATTTCTGCAAATTGACATCTGGATCTCCCCTTACAAAATTGCCATGGCCTGTCGTTGTTGGAGTACTTATCAGTAAGTTCATGTTGTGTATGTGATGAAGTGATTACCTGTTTTAAATTTATTGTTTGCTTTGTTTTGACACAAAAAGAAAAGAGTAATTGTATTGTTTACTATCTTTATCATATTTGGAAGAGGAAACCTTGCTTTTGGAATGAAGTGTTTAATTCATTAACTCATTGGCCATTTGCTGTACTTGGCTTCTGCTACAGAACTGACTAAGTTGCTACATGACTGAGATTTTCTTGCTAGAAGAGGAGACCCTCGTGTTGGGAAAACAAACTGAGTGAATGCATGGCATGATCTAGATTTCATAAATATCAGTTTCGAACAGCCAGCCCTGGATATGACTGGAAAGGACTCTTAGAGGATTAAAAGAGGTTGGGGGTATTGTTTGATCTCAACATTTTTGATGTTTCAAGCCTTTTTTTTTTTCTTTCTCTTCATTTTTCACAAGCATATTGTTGAAATAGTTTCCATCTCTTTTTCTTTAATAACAGATTTTACAGTTGAATGTACATAATTATTTGCTTCCTCCCATGACTTTTACAAAGTGATTTAAGTTTTTAATGAATTTCATTGGTGTTTAGCAGTACTTACATGGGATGGTGAAATGAAAGTTAATCAGACATTTTCCATTGTGTGAATGAATATCTTTCATTCTTTGATTTTTAATAAACAAGTTCAGAAAATTTTGCAATGCTTTTGGTGCTCTCATACAATGTTATGTGTTCAAAACCACTCGAAAGAGATGCTACAACTTTTAATTTTGTGTTCTTTAGCCACCACATAGGGAATCAAATTGGCCACATGTTTCGGAAAGGAAATGTTGGGCCTTGCTTTGTACCCTTCATATAAATATATTCTATTCTTTTGAAGTATATTGTGGGTAACATTTTTCCCACCATCTTGAAATTATTATGTAAACGCTTAACTGTATCATACTAAATCATTTTAGTTTTTGGGTGAGAGGTAGGCTAAGACCAAAGAAAGTAAATGCACAAAAAACAACATGTTTTCCTCAGATTGTTCCATTTAAACTTGTGTACGTGTCTGTACTTGCTAGAAGAGGAGACCCTCACACTGGAAAAACAAACTGAATGAATGCATGGCATAATCTAGATGTCATAAATATGAGTTTCAAACAGCCAGCCCTGGATATTACTGGAAGGGACTCTTAGAGGATTAAGAGTGCAAGGAAAGGAGTAATTAGTCTTCTTTAGAAACTGGCTTTGCATGGTCTGGAGTTTTGTCATATTGCTCAAAAAGTTGATTAGTACATGAATATGTGAGTAAACCGAAGTAGGAAACTTCTTTGACTTGTCTTTTACGTAAAGAAATATACTTTATGTATTTTAAAAAAATAAAACTGAAAACTCATTCTGTGAAATGATTGTCTTGTATTTGAAATTATTTTTTTTTAGTTGTAGGTAATATACCGAAAATTACATTTGCCTCACATAAGACTGTTTTGATTACTGGATGAGCCTACAGATTTTACATGTAAATAAGTAGATAGGTCAGTAACTTAATTAATGTATTATTGGATCACCCCTATCCCATGCATTTATTTAGGTTATAAAGCCTGATGATTGGCATTTGTTTTCAGTATAACTTGATGAGGATTTTCTAGATGTTTATGACTTGTAGTACTTTATGCCAATCATCAATATCTGAGTTTAAAACTTTTGACCTTTGATGGCTGGACAATTTGCAGTGTCTCTCTCTCTCTCTCTCTCTCTCTCTCTCTGTGTATTCCTGATTTAGGAAAAGCTTCTAATTTATCATATAAAAATTCAATACCTGGTAGATTGAGTTTCTTCCCAGGTCTTCCTTAAATCCACACCAAGCTATACCTTAAATCTATATAAAGTCTTAAAGTTATAAGTAAGATGAAATTGAGGCAAGAAGGCAATGTTAACAAATCTTAACTACTGTTTTTATTTTGTAATGGAAGTAACCTGTGGTTTGTCAGGATATTTGTAAGTTGACATTAGATATTGTCAGCCTTGTAAATCCTTCCTAAATTTTGAGTGTTTAATAGCTCTGTAGAGACTTAAAATTTCTAGTATTTAACGGAATCAATGGAGAGAGAAAAAAGGAACATTTCTTACATTATCATTGGAATAATGTTTATAATATCAAATCACCACCTTGTAGCTTTCCTAACAGGAAATACCTTCAGTGAATGGAATCTCACTGGGACTACAGATAGAAGCCTTTATATCTGGGAATTGGCTTAGATTCTGGTGTTAAAAACATCAGATTCTAAGTTTAAATATGTCTCCATGTGATATCATATGATATCACCATACACCAATGACCTGATTTGACCTATCAAAGACATGGTGATGCTGACGATGTATAGCTAATAAGACAGCAGAATAAACCAGTGCATTAAGAAAACCAAATGCATGTACACACACACACACACCAATTACAAAGATATTTTAAGATCACAAGACAAAAAAGAACCAGTGCTTAATTAGGTTGATGGAAAACTGTCTAACTTTTTAAAGGCTTGGTTCAGCTGTCTCTTCTCTAATCAGCCTAGAATATTTTAAATACGTAGGTCCCAGGAACTATTTGAAATTCAAGACTTGAGACTGGAATTACTTGAGGAGTGGAGGGAATAGGGTAAGGTGAGAGATGGTGTATAAAGGGTCAAGAGTTGTATCTAGGTCCACCATAAGCCAGTCCAGAGACTTTGGGCAAACGTGGAACCTCTCTAGACTTTAGTTTCCTCAGCAGTAAAGTCAGCATATTGAACTAGGTAATTACCATGGTCTTTTTTAGCTTGAAAATACTCTAATAGATATTCATTGTCAACATGGAGTATGTCCAAACTCCCTTGATTCTCTTTTAAGTAATTCTTTATTCTAGTGGATGCTAAACCTGACTGACCATTAGATTCACTTGGGGACTTTTAAAACTACAGATTCTTAGGCTCTGCTCTAAACATACCAAATCATAATCTGCAGGAATGGGTAAGCTGTTGGGCCAGCATTTGAGATCGTTGCTTGTTCTTCCTAATATGTCACAGTGGGCTTAGAAAAGCATCCATTGCTTAAACAAACATGGAACATTTTAGATGAAGTGGGATTATCTGACTGAATCCAATCAGTGACTTCATGTCCAGCGTCACTCAGTTAGCTTGCCTCCAGGTAGTCTAGAACTCCCTTCTAGGAGTTGCAGCTCTTCCTCTTTGCTTCCAGGATTTGCCTCAGGGTCACTTTCATTGTTCACAGTCAAGCCTTCACCAAGCAGCCAATTCTCTCAAGTCAGGCTCCTTGCTCTTTATGTTCCCCTGCCCACCAGAGCGGCTAACAACACATTAGCAGCTATTTAATGAAGGTTTGTTTGAATGGATGAATCTGTATGTATTTTTCCATTTCCTTTTTTTGTGTCCCAACCTGTTCAGTTGCCTGTTTTCCCCTGCCTATTACACACTTTCACTTGTTTGACCCGTCACAGTCTAACTCAGCATGTTTAGAATCATGCTCCACTCACTCTTCTGGATGATTGCAATAGCTTCCTGCCTATCTGCCCACAACTGCCTTGCCCTTTCGGTCATTTCTCTACCCAGCATTCTTGGAGTCTTCTAAAAGTACAGTTTGATTTTGTCATGCTCCTGCTTGAACCCTTAACTCTCTTCCAGCTGCTCTTAAGAATAAAGTATAGGCTTCCCAACAGAGCCCCAGGACCCTGTGGGAGCAGACATGGCTGTCAGTCTTTCCAATCTTTTGCCATCTCACTCTGGGTCACATTGTCAAGATTCTTTCTGTGTCAAGGTCTTCACACCTGTGATTCCAAATCCAGGGAATGTTGCCTGTCTCCTTCCTTCTTCTCTCTCTTTAATCTATCGTGCTGCTCCAATTATCTCTCTGTCATTATTAGTGTGGTTATTTGATGTCTTTATCTTCCAGTAGAATGAGGTTCCAGGAGGACAGTTATTATGTCTTATTTACCATTGTTTCTCAGCTTGACATATAATAAATGCTCAATAAACATATAGTGAATACATGCACTACTGTTATTTTTCTTGTTTCTTTTTAGTAGATTTACCACCAGTAAGCCTTTGTCTTTTCACCCTCAATGGCTGGGCTGTTGCAGTATCTTCATGCCTGGCTTCTTTGCCTCTAGTCCTGCTCCATTCCATTTTAATTCTGTGTGCTATTGGAAGATACATTTCCTAAAAATACCTGCATTGGTTTTTATCTCTCTCCTGGAAGAAACTTTAATAGAATCTTTACTCTGTGGGTTAAAACCCAAACTTTTAAGCTGAATTTTATAAACCCTCTTGAAACCTAGCTACAAGCTACTTTTCCATTATTTTCCTTCTGGAATTATCTTTTTTTCTCACCAAATATATTTCTCTTTTCAGTTTTATTTCTAAGTTTTTGTTCATATTCCTTCCCTTAATGGGATAAGCAATAATTAATAATGGAATATTAGCTACTTCTTTGCTCCCCGAAAATTCTAATTAAACTCTTCCTTTATGGGCCAGCTCTAATACCATGCAGATCAGATTTCTTTCTTCTGCTTGGTGCAGATGATAGGTACTTAATGAGTGTTAATTGAACTGAATTATCTGATGTACACATTTGCCATTTTGAGGTTGGTGTATGTGGTTATTTTGTTTGTGTAGGTCCATAGAAGCATGAGCATTTTGTTACTTTATCCTTATCACAGTCCCTAGAAATAGTGCCTTTACTCAGTTGACATTACTAATTTAAGCATCTACAGCTGATGATTTGAATATTAATTTTGAAAGAGAAAATCCATATAAGGATATTTCCTCTTAATAGTAAATTTTGCAGTCTTTCAATAGGTTTAAAATCTATTATTTAAGGGCTTCAAACATACATTAGTCTAAAAACTATGCTTGTTTTAATAAGCTTGTGTTTGGGGAAATAAACAAAAGGGATAGGTTATCTAAAGTATTACCAAATAATATTATTATTCTTACTCAACATTATAGAGATGTAAGATAATATGTAAGTAAGGGAAGGAAATGAGTGTTGAAAAATAATAACCTTGAAACAGCCCACAATCTCCACTGGCCATTCCAAAGAGGTGAGTCAGGAAGTGCCCACAAGGGGGCGTGCTCATCTAGAGAAACTTGACCAAGTGCCTTTCCTGTTAACGCAGGTAAAAACTGCCTGTTTACAAGTGAGCTTCTAGACCATGTCTTCCCCCCACCACCAGGAAAAAGAATAGACCCTCATCACAACAAGAATTCCTATCCATTTTGTAGCACATGTTTATTTTGGATGTGTGCTTTTCCAAGAGAGCTAGAGGTCTTACAGAATGGAAGTATGAATTGCCTTGTGAGCTCAGACAAGTTTATGGAGCTTGTGATTGTGCCTTTTTTTGGCTGTGCTAAGAGCATTTTCATTTTGTAAGCATTGTTGTCTTTTCTGTGAAGAAGGGTTAAGGTTTGTGAAATATCCTTTTTGGATTATTAGCCCAAGAAATAGGCAGTGCTCTCTTTTCACTGCTTCATCAGTTTGTGTAGCTTGAGGAACTACCAGCTAGTCATTTGGAGAAGTGCATGGGCTTTGATTGGTGTTTTTTCCACCAGAAGTCATGGCTTCTTGCAGTCTTTATGTTTGCTTTTCCAGTCCTCTTTTTTTTTTTTTAAACCTTTGGCCTCAACATTATCACCAACAAACATTTATTGAATGCTATCTATGTACAGGTTTTTAAATAGATCTTAGAGAATGAATAGAGGATATGGCACCTAGACCCTGCCCTTTATGTATTTTATCCAAAGGAATTACCCAATAAAAAGAAATCATGCCATTTGGTATGTGTTAGAAGAACAAAATCATCAGTGAGAGCCACAGGAATTAACTGGATAGAGAAATCACTCTAAGCTCTGCTAAGTTTCACATGGCAGCCTTAATGGAATTGGAGGAATTTAAGCTGGATGTTGGATAAAGGGTCAGACTTATATGTCTGGGTAGAAAGACAGATAAAAGTCCTGGGTTCAGAGGCCTGCGAATGGATGAGTTTGGTTGTACCTCAGGTTTTCTGCAGGACAGTGGTTTCAAACTCAGATGCCAAGGGTGCCAGGCAGGTAGGCAGCCTAAATGTGTGAGACAGATCTAGAGAGGTGGATAAGTAGAAGAGAGTGGGGCTGATTGGCCTTGTGTGTGTTCCATTGTAAGGTATAAAAAAAAATGTGTAACACCAAACTACACTTTGCTAGTCAAACCAAACGCTGGTTTTGGCACCTTGTAATTCCTGGTGGGGGAATGTCAGTTGATAAAGTTAAACTCTCTGCAGAATTTAGCAAAGTAAAATAGGCCATAGAGGAATTATGACCATAGCTAGAGTCCCCCTGGACATTTGCTACTTTTATTTGTATTATCATACTTCTGACCAAATGAGGGGAATATTTTGAAATATGTATGAATGGCCCATCCTCGTGGCTATTTGAACTAAACCAGGCTTTTGGTTATTTAGAGTCTCTGAAAGTATCACTGAGATTAATTTGAATGACATTCGGTTTTCTAGGATATGGCACTATCACAATTTAGGTTATATTTTATATCCTAGAATATACTTAACCCCTTTCCTACTCTCTCAATTCTTTATTTTTACTTTTTAATAAGATCTATTGAGGAACAAAAGGATAAAGAGTATAATAGATACTTTTTCTTTCTTTTTGCTTTTCAATATGCTTATCTTTAATTGGTATGTATTTATGATTTTGAATATCAGTTTCTATTTTCATGGGTATATTCATAATTATGTGGCCATTTGGTGATATGCATAGATATGCTCTACTTAAAAAATTTCATGTTAAATAAAGTAACTTATTACTGTATTAAGTCAATGTTAAATATTGTTCTTCAGTCTGGAAAGGGTTGAATTTAAATCCAAGTTAAGTGGTCCGTCCCAATTGTTATGGTGTTTCATTGGCAGGAATAGAATCCAGATTGTCCATGCTACCTTCCAGTCCTTTATCTGTTATTCCCCACTTCTTTAAGACTCAATTTAAAGGCTGGCAGAGCTCTCGTATTTAAAAGGGAAAGTGTAATTTTATCTAGAGAAGATAAATATGTGCCCTAAAATGAAAGAAAGACCAGAGGTCCAGACCATAGCCAGGTGTTTTTGGAAAGAGCCAAATTGGACAACTAAATTGGAAAAGGTTGCCTGCATTTATAAAGGAGATTTTCTTCCTATTTATTAATAATTAGCAAGGTCTTAGCTTTTCTAGCTTTGTATTTTTAAATCTGACCAGTAATTAATTCATATCCTATTAGTCAGTATGTTAGTAGCATGTTGTGTTGTTTCTGTCTTTGAAGTATTAATGCTATGATACACATGCCTCTATGAAGTAAAACTACCAAATAATCTTGGTTCTCTTCTTCTCTCTTGAATATATTTCCCAGACAGTGGTGACTGATTACAGTGAAGGATGAGCAGCTCTCCAGTGGGAGAAACAAAGTTAGAGCTAAAGTGTAGTATGGGCATTGCTTATTCTCACTTTTAGGAAATCAAGAAAGTTTGGAGTAAAATAGAACTGAATTAGTAGAAAATGAGAAAAGTGTGATCCAGTATACCAAATGACCTCATAGGATGGGAGGGCAGTAAAGAATTGTTACAAAAAGGAAACACTGAATATAGGAATATGGGACCAATATCAAGAAATATAATTTTTTTATAGATAAAGTGAGAGGCTTAATGTTTGATGGTTTTAGTCTTAGAAGTTTGTTTTGAACAGTAGACTAAAGGGCACACAAAACTTCCAGAAATAAGGACTGCTCCCATATTACGAGAAATGGGTGTGGATTTCGGTTTGGTTATTATGGGGACTAGCCAAATATTTCACGACAGTTGTTTAAGGATGTGCTTTTGGGAACAAACTCATTTAAGAGTGATGTGCAAAAACGTTACATTTAGGGAACATCTAAATATGAAATAATCAGAAATGTGAGGTAATAGAAAACTGCTTTAGTTAAGCTGAGTTTGGATCACATGTCCAATTGAGCAAGATGCAGTTTCAGAGGGAACAAAGTTTGAGTTATTGATGAGATTCAATTAAAGAATATTAATTTTATGATACTTTGTTTCTTATAGATGCATGAGGGGCAAGAGAAGCCAACAAAGATCTTGTGTAGGTCTTCTTGTATTGGGGAGAAATATGTGTATTGGAGGTTGAAAGGTGCAAGGGCCTCCTGTTTGGTCAGGAAGTGATTCAAGAAATCTTTGTTTTTGAGACGAAGTCTCGCTGGGTCACCCAGGATGGAGTGCAGTGGCGCAATCTCGGCTCACTGTAGCCTCTGCCTCTGAGGTTGAGGCTATTCTCTTGCTTCAGCCTCCTGAGTAGCTGGGACTATAGGTGTATGCCATTGTGCCTGGCTAATTTTTTTATATTTTTAGTAGAGATGGGGTTTCTCCATGTTGACCAGGCTGATCTTGAACTCCTGACCTCAAGTGATCTGCCTGCCTTGGTCTCCCAAAGTGTAGGGATTACAGGTGTGAGCCACCGCGGCTGGCCAAGAAATCTTTTTCTGGAATTATTTGAGCCTGTATCACTTGAAGATGTGTAGTACTTGAATGTGTGGTGTGGGTGGGGTGGGGATGAGGGTAGGGGTGGAAAGTGACATTTGCACTGTATGAAGTGCAAGTGAGGCAGAGATGCCAGTGTCTGTTATTACTTGAGAGAGACGAGGCTAGTGTTGGAGGACAAGGCAGGAGGGATGGGCTTTTGCTGAGATTTAGGTGATACACAGAGAAAGTGATTGCCAATCAGATTGAATTCATTCAAGTATTTTTTCACAGAACCAACTTTGCCTTTTTTTGGTCTCTTTATTTAAAATTTATAACTATCTCTTTCATTGATTTTTCATTTTTTCTTTGTTTTTTCCCCCCCTCTTTGTGTTTATCTTGTTCTCTTTCTAATTTCTTTTGTTGGATAGTTAGCTTATTAATTTTATCTTCTTTTCTGATGTTAAAATTTTGGACATAAGTTTCCCTCTCTGTACTACTTTTACTGTATCCCACAAGTTTTGAAATGCTACATTTTTGTTATTCATTATTAAGTATTTTTGTTCCCATGTTGATTTATTTGATCCATAAATTATTTAGAAGAGTTTTTTAATCTTTTAATTTCCAAATTTTATCTACTGTTGTCTCCTAAGTTAATTGTATTATAGTCAGTATATTTTGTTTGATATCGTTTTTTGAAATTTGTTAATGATTTAGTTTATGATTTAATGTGCGATCAGTTTGTGCCTAAAAAGAAACTTTCTTTTCTAATATTGGGTACAGAGATCTGTCAGTGCTATCAAATCAAGCTTTTCAATATGCTATTCACATCCATTTCTGACTGATTTTTCCTGCTTGACCTCTTCATAATTGAGAGAAACGTGTTAAAATATCTCATTGTGGAGTGTAATTTGTTGATTTCTCTGTTTTTACTTTCCATAAATTTGAGGCTTTTAAAAAATACATACAAATTTAGAATTATTATATTCCTGGGTGACTGCAAGCTTTCAGCATTTATCATGTAAAGCCCTGTGTCTCTATTAATGCTTTCTGTCTTAACACTTACTTTGTGTGATGTTAACATAGTTTCATTGTTTGGATTGATATCTGCTTGGCACATCAGTTTTTTCTTCCCCATCCTTTTACTTTTGACTTTTCCATATACTTATGCTTTAGGTTTATCTGTCATAAATAACATCTAGCCAGATTTAAAATCCAATCTGACATTCAATAAGACGTTATTATTTTTAAAGAATTTTTTTTTTTTTTTTTTGGAGACTGAGTCTCGCTCTGTCGCCTAGGCTGGAGGGCAGTGGCACGATCTTGGCTCACTGTAACTTTTGTTTCCCAGGTTCAAGCAATTCTCCTGCCTCAGGCTCCCGAGTAACTGGGACTATAGGCACACACCACCATGCCCGGCTAATGTTTTGTATTTTTCGTTGAGACGGGGTTTCACTATGTGTTTTAATTTATATGCAGGTTTGCCATTGTATTTCCTTACCCATGTCTTGTTGCGTGTCTGCTTGTCCTCTTTCATTTATTTCCCTTCTTCTTGAAATATATCATTTATTTATTTATTCATCGATTCAACAGGTGTTTACTGAATGCCTAAGAGGTGTCAAGTGCTTTTCTGGGTGCTTGGCATATGTTAGTGAATAAAATATGCAAAGGTTCCTGCCTTCATCAAGCCTATCATCTTGTCAGAAAGATAGGCAATTTAAATGATATGAGCATTATATCGTTTTAGAAGGTGATGAGATGTTATGGAAAAAATATAGAGAAAGGAGAGTAGGTGTGCTTGCGTGTGGATGGCAGGGAGGATGCAGAAGGAGGACAGGTTGTAGTGTTAAGTAGAATGCCCCTTACAAACTTTATTAAATGCAGTCCTCCTGGCAGTGAACTCATTGGATTTATTTATATATTTATAAATGTCTTTAATTTTGTTCCTAAAAGGCAGTGTTGTTGAATACCATTTCTAAGTTTATAGTTACTTTTCTTTGAGGATATTATACCAACCATTATAGCCTTCTGGCCTACTGAGCTTCCAGGAATTTGGCTGTCGTTCTGTTGTAGGTGACATCTCTTTTCTGTCTGACTTTTTCCCTTTTTCTGTGGCTTCCTGGAGATCAGGATTCTTGTTTTCTATCAGTTCTGGAAAATTTGAGCCATTTCGTCTTTAAATATTTTCTCTCTTTTATTCTGTGTATTCTCTCTAGTTAGCCACAGATTAGACTTTGAGCCATGTCTCCTAATATCTCATTCATACTTTTCAGGTTTTCCCCCTTTTTCTTACAGTTACAACCAAATGTGTATTAAATATGCCTTATACCAATAGAAAAAAGTTGAAAAGTTTGTTCACGATCTGATGTTTTGAATATTTGGTTTTGTTTTTTAAGATAATACATTGCTATTGATTTTTTTTTTTGGCCTTTTTTACAGGCAAAATTTACATACAGTAAAATGCATGCATCTTGAGTGTGTAATTCGATGAATTTTGACATGTGTATATAACCATATAATCAATACTCCTGTCAAAATATAGAATATTTCCACGACTCCAGAAAGTTTTCTTGTGCCCCTTCGTAGTTAATGCCCTCCCTAATGAAGATAACAATTTTCTGATTCTTTTTCACCATAGTTTTACTTGTTCATTAAAATGGAGTCTATGTATTCTTTCGTGTCCAGCTTCTTTTGCTCAGCATATAAGATTATTCGTATTGTTCCATATAGC
The DNA here is from genome assembly GCF_003255815.1 of Theropithecus gelada. Taxonomy (NCBI): domain Eukaryota; kingdom Metazoa; phylum Chordata; class Mammalia; order Primates; family Cercopithecidae; genus Theropithecus; species Theropithecus gelada. The sequence goes on along the minus strand of NC_037678.1, from coordinate 84,860,744 downwards.
ATGGGCTCCTTTTTATTGCTTAGCAATCCTCCCATATTGACAATATCATAATTTGTTTCCCCATTCCCCTGTTGATAGACATTTGGATTGTTCCCAGGTTTTGGCTATTGCAAATAAAGGTGCCATGAACACGTTCCTTGACAAGTCTTTTTGTGGTATACATTTTGACTTCTTTTTGGTAAATGCTTAAGTATTTCATTGTTAGGTCATAGATTGGTTTATGTTTAATGTAGAACTTATAAATTTTGATTTAGAATTATAAAATTGTGATTAATATTCATTTCAGACAAGTAAGCAAAATTGGACATATTTATCATTAAATATTTAAACTAATATTTGAAGTCCTTGAGATGTGTTCTGTAAGTATTTTGATAGGATGAATGCAGTTTAATGACCTAGTTAATGTCATCTTAAGGAACTTGCTGTAATTTTTATTTCAACTTCAGCATATCCTAGGTTCTCAATCTTTAACCAGTGGTTCACTATGGGTATAAGTTAAATGATGTTAATTAAACTGCATATGAGTGAGAATAGAAATGATTTAAAGCTGCATAAAACTACTTTTGTGATGATATTTCTGTCTAGCTATGTAATAATTTAAGCCATGAGTATGTTCGTGTGATGTCTACTATCACTTACACACACTCATTCAACATGGACTCTGAGACCCTTCAAACTGTTCCATTTTAAAGAGAAAAACTTACATTTCTTTACATTATTTAAAAGATTATCTTAAAAACCAAGATGAAAACCATTGCCTTTTCCACCTTTAATGTTGCAAACCCCAGAACATTGTATAGGAATTCTACCAGTTAGAAAACATTGTCCTTTGCTATCTTTGAGGGTTCAGAATTTTTAAGTAATCTTTTTTATACTATGAATTTAATTCCTTTAACCCAGATATGTTATAGCCCCCTAAAAGCATGGTTCAAACACTTTATTTTTATTTTAACCTGAAGATGCTTCTGTTAATTTTTGTTGAGTGATTTAGGAAATAAATAGTATAAAGACTTTATTGTTTACTTTTTACTTGTTTAGAGACAGTGTCTTACTCTGTTGCTCTGGCTGGAGTGCAGTGATGTGATGATTGCTCACTGTCGCCTTGCACTCCTGGGCACAGGGGATCTTCCAGCCTCAACCTCCTGAGTAGCTCAGACTACAGGTTTGTGCCGCCATGCCTGGCTGATTTTTTTATTTTTTGTAGAGACAGGGTCTGCTATGTTGACCACTCTGTTTAAATTTTTATATAGTATACAGTTTTTTCCTCTTGCTCCATAAATATATTTGGTACCAATTTGTGTAGTGTTGCAAAGCCATTTAATTCATACCCATTAAACAAAGAAAATAAAATATTACTTTAGAATAGACATCTTGACTATAGTTTATAAGAAACATCATTAATAGTATTGGGCATCAGAAGATGATTTTCTGAAGAGGGAAGATAATATCATTGAGTGCTCCTATGTTGAGATTTTTTCTGGTTTCATGCAGTCCACATAGGTGAGAGTAAATAATTCTAACTAAATTATTATTATTATTTTTTGAGACAGAGTCTCACTGTGTCACCCAGGCTGGAGTGCAGTGGCGTGATCTCTGCTCACTGCAACCTCCACCTCCTGGGTTCAAGTGATTCTCTCAGTCTCTGAGTAGCTGGGACTACAGGTGCACCCCACCATGCCCAGCTAATTTTTTTTTTTTTTTTTTTGGTATTTGTGGTAGAGACAGGGTTTCACCATGTTGGCCAGGCTGGTCTCGAACTCCTGATCTCAGGAGATCCACCCACCTTGGCGTCCCAAAGTGCTGGGATTACAGGCATGAGCCACCCAGCCCGGCCTAGCTAGATTATACTTTGTTTACAGATAGTTGATAAACTGTAGCCCACAGTGGCCCTGCTGTTGGACGGCTGATTTGTGAGAGATATAGAACTAGGTCTAGATGTTCTGTAGCAGGAGCCATCTCTCTATGTTTAGGATACTCAGAGATGTGAAAGCTTTATGATGGCATTGTTGTACTGTCATGTTAGGGTGTAAGTCATCTGCATTTCTCAAGTGGAAGCTCATGCCAGTTATAATGCTGCTCTCAAACCTAACAAAGGTATATGAGGAGGGGTTGGTATGTTTTCAATGTTTTCAAAGAATGCATTTCTGTCTTTATCATTATATTAAGATAATCCCATAATAGACCTATTTTAGAACGCACTTTACATTTAAGGTTTATTCTTATATTTTAGCTACTTGATGTTTGAGTAATTCTGGATGGAAGAAAGACCGAGTTAATAAGATAAAAGACTGGTAGCTGGGGCTGGGCATGGTGGCTTACCATGCGCCGAGGCGCTGAGGCAGGTGGATCGCCTGAGGTCAGGAGTTCAAGACCAGCCTGGCTAACATAGTGAAACACCGTCTCTACTAAAAATACAAAAAAATTAGCTGGGTGTGGTGGTGGGTGCCTGTAATCCTCGCTACTCGGGAAGCTGAGGCTGTGAGCCAACATCACGCCATTGCACTCCAGCCTGGGCAACAAGAGCAAAATTCTGTCTCAAAAAAAAAAAAAAGAATACTGAGATGGGTTTCTTGGCAGATTTCAGAGAGTGCAGATTAGAGGCTTAATTTTCTGGTGGCAAGTGCCTTAACTTTGTATTAAGGGATTTATTCCTTTTAAAGTAGTTTACATGTGTTAATTTAATTCTTATAATAACTACATAATAACCATTTCTATTTGGAGCAGAGAAAACAGGGACTGCTTATTTATTGGTTACTTCAAGAAAGTTTTATTTCAATGTTTTCTTTAACACATGTAACCTGTCTGCTAACTTTCTATACATGTTTATTTTGAAGGGAACTATAGTTTTATACAGTTGCTTTTTAGTTACAACTTTATCAAAAAAGTAATAGAAATAGCATGTTTTAGTCAAGGACAATAGGTATATGTGTATCCGTGTAGTGCATATATTTTTAAGTATTTATAGAGTGTAAGAGTGTAATAGTAGCTCTGTATAGTAACAGTCATTGTATGTTTTTTAACCTTTCTAAGATTTCATTCCTGTACAACCAAGCTCTGTGAAATTATTATGGCCAAAATACCAATGTTTGTCTTTCACCTAATTTATCTGCACTTCATAAAAATGCTTAAATATTACTTCATCATCCTTAAATTTGCTGTGCAGTATGTGAAGTCTATGAACTAGTTCTTGAATATTTATGAAGTAATTCTGATTTTTTTTTTTTAGGTGTTACAGGCTCTTAGGAATATTTAGCTTAATTTGGAACAGGATTCTCTATTATTTGTGTGATTTTTCATTTTTGAAAACCAAGTTAAGAGTAAATCCATCTATGTATAATCCAGTTACACTGACATCAGTTTTTGTATCTTTCTATAGGAGTTTGGTTAGGCATAACAGTTCTCATGCTTCACAATATCCTGATTGAAATGCTAGGAAAAGTGCTTTACAGATAATGCATAGCATTGTGTATACGTTACTTATCCCCTGTATAAAATTCTGTTTTACAGAATGCATGGGTAGTATCAGCAGTTGCAGTTTATAAAAAAGAACTAATGAAAAATACCCTTAAGAGAGTAGGTTGTAAGCATTCTCGCCAGAAATAAATGATTCTGTGAGGTAATGTATACGTTAATTAGCTTGATTTCTGCAGTCAGTGCCTGTGTCAAAACATCGTGCTGTATACCGTAAATATAGATAATCTTTATTCATTAAAATAACTAAAATGTAAAAAAGAGACATAACTGTCCCTCAAAGGTTAGACAGTGAAATAGGATGAAAGTCCCAATTTGATTATTTACCGGAAGCAATTATCTTTATTTGGTAGGCCTGATGGAGACAGTCACTTTATGCCTTACTTGGGCTAGGGAAAAAAGTGTGTAAAAATTTCCAGAATTTTAAAACAAAGAATAAGGGAAAAAGTACTGGCATATGTCTCTCAATAAAAACTCAGTATTTCCAAAAAATAATCTTAAAAGAATACCCTTTCTTTACTTTTCTGTTATTGTTGAGGAAAGTTATTTTACAGTTTGTTTATTTGTATGAGATTTGTTTGCTTTTTAAAGGTGTAAGATCAGTATTTTAAAATACACATACCAAATCCATGTAGTATAATAGTGGTGATAAGCTGTCAGTTGACAGTTGAGCAAGATAGAACTTAAATCTTTTATACTGGCATAGTGTTAGCCTTAGGTAGTTTACCTTGCTCCTTAAGCAGATTTGTGCCTGTAAATAGTTTGCTTCAGAATGAATGGGGCAGGTATTTGGTGGATAATGATCCCCTGGGGTGGGATGCTGTTAGACCGTTAGCATAATGTGGAATATTGTTAGGTGTGCGGTCTTGGATAGTTCCCAGATTGCTCCATCAGAATCTGCATTGAAACAAATTCTCCAGATGATCTGTGTGCACATTAAAATTTGAGAAGCCTTCCTAAAGAAGACATCAAATTTGGCATCTGGGAAACTAACACTTCTCTACTCGAGATTGCAAGAATATAAAGATTTAGAAATTATTTATTAGAATTATAAAACAAATATTCCTCTTTAAAGTATATTTCTCTTTAAGATTATCCATCTTTTCTGGAATAAAATGTTTTTAATGCATTTCTGTACTGCTGTTCTTAATCTTACCTAGCAGAGAAGATAGACTTTGCTTTGTCCAACCTGAACGAGCGAGTCTGGTTATTGTTAAGTCTTCCCTAAGATAGCGGCAGCATCTGGATTTGCATGAAGTCAAATCTTGTGAAACGGAGGTAGAAAACTGGCCCTGACACTGGGATGGCATTGCATGGTATTCACTATTGGGCATGTTTTGTAACAACAGGGATACAGATATCCTGCATCCTAATTAAAAAATAAGTATGTCCTGAGTGTCTATTGAATTCAGTGTGATATGGAGTGGATCAAACCCTTCCTCAGGGAGTGTATGGCCAGGTTAGGAAGTATTCTTGAAGGGCACATGCCTTGAGCAGAGCTATGGCATTCTGAGATATGATCATGTGGATCCATTGTCTAGACTTTCTCCAGCTGTGGTTAAAAGAGGGATTAGGCATATAGCATTCTTTTCAGCCAGTTCAGCATTTCCTATCAAAGTAAGTACTGTCATAGTGTATCAGTATATTTAAGGGAAATTAGAATTTAGAGCAAGAAATATAAATTCTAGATGTAAGTATCTTTTCCTAACAGACTTAATGTAAAATGTTGTTGTGGCACACTCTACTCCTGAGTTTTCCAGTTTGCTTTAGGGAAAAATCTCTTGTTTGAATTCTGCTTCCAGTATTAGAAACTCTTCAATGTTGCTCAGCTTCTGAGATGGCTCCAGGAACTCATTGACTTTTCTGGTGATTGCTTTTGTGTGTCATTTTGCTTCTTGTGGATCTCTTAGTACCAACCAAGTCCTGCTCAGTAGTGTGAGCAATAAACCACACAGGATGGGGAGCTGTTCATGTTGAACCCTGCGTTGGGCCTGGCTCTTACATGCATACTGGTGGTGGGGGTAAGGGTGGGATCTAGGGTTGAGGGGCAAGGTTTGAAAACCAATGTCCTAGCATAAGAACACTACCATGACTACTATTAACCTAAAAACCTACCTTAAGCCCCCTTTTTAATATGTGAGACTTCTTCTTCCCTGAATTTTTTTCTTGCCTCCCTTAAACATTATTTCTATCCAGTAGTGTAGTGTTTGTCTCTCTTGCACAGGTGACCAGAAACTTTGGAGGTAGGAGACAGCTGCTCATAGTCACTAAATGTCACTAAGTGCCTTAAACATGTGGAACCTGGAACAAAACATCGAAACACAAAGATGCCTTTCAAGAACATACACTTTTCTGCCATACAATTGGCAAGCATCTTACTGTTATAGGAGAGAAGGGAGCTTGCCATGAAGTTTCTCACAAACAAAGAACTCTAAGAGAAAAATGATAGTGTGGTATACTTTAAGATTGTAAATGCCATTTTCTTAATTTATTGTGTGGAATGTATTTCTATTAGATGTTTGTGTATAATACTTAAAGAAATACTAACAAGGGTATTTATTGGTTCATTTATGCCACAGATCTTTTCCTCTACACATTCTCAAACATGAACTTAATTCTTGAGAATGAAGAGACACTGCTGTATACTGTAATTTATATTAAATTGTGATATGTCCTCCATTAAAAAGACAATATAGCCTTATTATTAGAGAAAAGCAACAGGACACCTTTTGTTCGGGATTTCTCTGTGGAAAATACATTTTGACTTAAATAGGATTTAAATGGCAACTTGTTAATAGATAATTTTAGCAGATTGCTCAATGTTCCACTTAGGGATTAGTTTAGATTTTGTTGTGTCATGATTGTACAGAAAAGTGCTATATAGTCATATCAGATTGTCTCACGCCATGCCTAGTGAATACTTGTGCCACTTTTGCTCTACAGGAAAATGACTCAGGCACTTTGGACACGGTGGGCGCTGTGGTTGTGGACCACGAAGGGAATGTTGCTGCTGCTGTCTCCAGTGGAGGCTTGGCCTTGAAACATCCGGGGAGAGTTGGGCAGGTAAGTAATTATGGGTTTTTTAAACTAGCCTTTCAAAGTAAAGCATGGAATTTTTAGCTCACAATTTTTTTTTTTTGAGACAGAGTCTCACTGGAGTCTGTCTGGAGACTCTTTGCCCAGGCTGAAGTACAGTGGCATGATCTCAGCTCTATGCAAGCTCCACCTCCCAGGTTCACACCATTCTCCTGCCTCAGCCCCCCGAATAGCTGGGACTACAGGCACCCGCCAACATGCCTGGCTAATTTTTTTGTATTTTTAGTAGAGACGGGGTTTCACCGTGTTAGCCAGGATGGTCTCTATCTCCTGACCTCATGATCCACCCACCTCAGCCTCCCAGAGTGCTGGGATTACAGGCGTGAGCCACTGTGCCCGGTCCAGCTCACAATTTTTTAACCAGTGGGAACATTTTTTCTTTAGAAAAAAATGAATATAATTGTTTTTTAACATCTAGTATAAATCATCAACCAAATACCTTTTTAAGATTCTTTTTAAGAAAACCTATCTCATAGTAATTGGTTTGTTTCTCATCTTTAGAATGGGTGATCCTAGTTTTGCCACTTTCAGCAGGCTGGGCACTGGCCTGGGTATTTAGTAGAAATTTCATAAATGTGTGCCAGTTTCCATTTGCTCTCTGTAAATATCACTCTCTTTAGGAACAAGCTCTACTTGACTATCCTGCTTGCTTTTTAGTTGGATAAATGATTTTAGAGTTACATTTTTTATTTCCTCTATTCCATGTATAGTGACATTTGGCCCTTTACATCCCTCCTCTGATCAAGCATTTCAGCCATTTTATAAAATAATCAGTATTTCAGGTCACCAACACATGGTATCACTTAAAAAATCTAGAAAGGAGATTGCTCTAATTTATGTAAAATTTGCTTGTCCTCAGTTCATTTGCACATCCTCTTCACTTTGCCCCTCCCGCCGTCTCCGATCTTTAGTTTTATACTGAGAATGAAATTTAACAATCCATTTGATCTAGGAAGATTTCTGAGGATAAACCAATTTTGGCACATTACTTGTGGGCTTAATAAATATTTGTTGAGTGAACAAATGAATTGGATACTCTCATGGACTAGTTGCAAGGGTTCATTTAAACTCAGTATTTAGGTGGCATCTTATACATGGAATGTGTCTTGTTATGCTTTGTGTACTTTGTCACATTTGAAGAAGAGTCAATGTCACAGTTACTTTGTTCATGACAGTTAGTTACTATTTGAAGCAGAGAGATCCAATTCATGGAGAATATCACTGCACACCCCAAAGTGATGTTGCTTGATCTGCTCTAAGCTGCTTACATTCCTAGACTAGGAAAAAGGGGAAGGGAAGAATAATGAGTTTTGTGCTACTCTGCCTAGTGTACAAGGGGCTGTATAGGGAATGATTACTCCATGTTTGTACAGTGCTTTGAACTCATTATAAAAGCCTTTGTCTGGTCATGGTATTTTTCTTACATTATAAAGTCCTGTGTATTTGTCAAGTTTGCAATAGGAAAATCAAACTTGGCATATCAGATTTAGATACCCTAGTAGAAAAGGTGAGAGAAAAGCCAGCAGAGTCACCTTTGATGCATTATAGTCCCCATGACTTTCTCACTGTTTTCTGTTTGTTTTGGTTAGCAAAATAGCAACAACAGAACTAAGGATGGTTCTGGACTATGTTAGCAGGATATTACGTCTAACAGTCTTGAAGCTATTCTGCCCCTGCACTTAGAACTGTCCTGAGCAAAAGAAATACTTCTGTAAAATTTATGTGTTGATTTGCCTCACTTGGCTAGTTTATGAATACCTAGCTTCTGAGAGTTATAAAATCAGGAAAGAGTGTGAAAAAAGAGTAAAAGGGCTTATAGGAAAATGCAGTTGCTTAATTGGATTATAATGCTTGGATAGAAGAGATGTAATAAACTTGAAACTATGTAAGTATCAGATGAGAGGTAAAGAACAGTTCTTTTTGACAAGCCCAAATGAAACAAAATACAAAAGTAAGTTATATCAAAGGCTAATTATTTTTTAAAGTGTGCTGAAACTAGATACTTTTAATGTATGTTAAATGCACAATTAACTACTTAAAAATTTTAGCATATTACCCTGCTGTAGATATATGATAGCAGTGCAGATGGTGAATGGCAATTTGAGGCCAGGCGCAGTGGCTCACTCCTGTAATCCCAGCACTTTGGGAGGCCGAGGTGGGCAGATCAGTTGAGTTCAGGAGTTCAAGACCAACCTGGCCAACATGGTGAAACCTCATAGAGAAAGAGAAGTAGAGAAGGTGAGAGAAAAGCCAGCAGAGTCACCTTCAATGCATTGTAGTCCCATGACTTTCTCACTGTTTTCTGTAATTCCAGCACTTTGGCTCATGCCATCTCTACTAAAAATACAAAAATTAGGCCAGGTGCAGTGGCTCATCCTGTAATTCCCAGCACTTTGGGAGGCCAATGCGGGTAGATCAATTGAAGTCAGGAGTTCAAGACCAGCCTGGCCAACATGATGAAACCCGTCTCTACTAAAAAATACAAAAATTAGCTGGGTATGGTGGTGCAAGCCTGTAATCCCAGCTACTTGGGGGGCTGAGACAGGAGAATCGCTTGAACCTGGGAGGCGGAGGTTGCAGGGAGCTGAGATCTCACTATTGCACTCCAGTGTGGGTGAGACTGAGACTCCATGTCAAAACAAAACAAAAATTATCTGAGCATGATGGCTGACACCTGTAATCCCAGCTACTTGGGGAGGCTGAGGCAGGAGAATTGCTTGAACCTGGGAGGCTGAGGTTGCAGTGAGCCAAACATGCCACTGCACTCCACCCTGGGAGACAGAGCAAGACTCTGTCTCAAAAAAAAGATAAGAAATGGGAATTTGAATTAGAACTTATTTGCTTCTTTAGCTTACTGTAATTATTTGAATTTACAGTTTGGACATGAGAAAGGAATTATTATATTTCACTTGTCCCCCTAAACTTCACCCCACCCCCAGACAAATAGGCAGTTGAGTTTACTGGTTAAGTGTGGACTTTCGATCCAGGTAAACCTCTATTCTAATCCCACCTCCCCACTTACCACGCCCCTTGCTTTGAACAAGTTACTTAACATCTTTCAGCTCCACTTTCTACTTCTGTAAAATGGGGATAACCAGCTACCTTACAAACTTGTAGAAGATTCAATGTCAAAATGCATTTAAATTACATATTATAGCCCTTAGTAATAATAGCTAGAGCTAGTGTTAATTAAGCACTTGCTGTGTTCAGCAAGTATGTTAATTCACATGATCCTGTGACAATATGAGGTAGATATTTTCATTATTCTTATTGTATAGAAGAGGAAACTATGGCCCAGAGAAGATTAATAATAATATCATTTATATGACCTTATTTTACTGCATAATAACTTTAATAAAATTTTAATACAGTTTTACTACCAAAAAGAAATAAGATTTTAAAAATTTGTTTTTAAAGGCTTGCTTAAGCTTGCCGTATTTTATCCAAACAAGTGGATAATTCTTTTATCAACAACCTCTAATTCTTTTATCTTACCTATCACTGTCTTAGCCCAGTGAATTTCAGAAGGTTAAGAAGGAAGACAGTTTTAGGTTTTGAGACTAAGGAAGAGCATCATAAAGGGAATTTTCTTAAAGGGAAGGAACAAAGGGTAAGTGTAAATGTTCTTTTCTAGAAAGATGACCTTCCCTGGCTTTCTAAGAGGTGTCCTTGGGACCTTATTTACTATTTTTTGAGTGCAGGCTCCTGGTCATGTTAATTGTGGGAAATGTAAAAGATGATGATGATGGGCAGTTCAGAGTTTTCAATGAAGGAAGAATGGGTCCTTCCATTGATTTCTTGTGTTCTCTGAGACTTCGGCTGATCCAGCCCTTGCTTTAGGGAGTACCAGTTGAATAGTTATCCCACAGGTCTGCTAGTTTATTTATAAATTCATATTCTAAATCACTTCTGAAGGGCTTTCAGTTGCCACACTGACCCTGAGCCAGCATGTATTTTAGAAGCATGGTGTTTTCAGAGGCAGTAAACAGATTTCCCACTGTCTACCATATTGAGAGTATCCTGCTCAGTTCTTGGTTCTACTTTTAAGAGGGGTATTTCAGTAACATCTGGAGACAGCAACTGTGGGTCACATGAACATGGGAGACTTCATCTCTGGTTATCCTGGACACTGACTTATTTCTCTAGGAGGGTAATTATGAGAGAGTGGTGGGTTTGTGCATCGCAAAGTCTTGGGAATAGCTCACAAATTTGGGTTTCTTTGGGTTAGAAAAGAGAACTAGAATAGCTGTTTTTAAAAAATTAGAGGACTTTCTGGGGAGGTTACAGTACTTCCAGAGATCAGAGCCAGGACTAGTGGTTGGAAGTTGTGATACAGCAGATATTTGTTACCAGTGGAAAGTGTCCGAAAATGGAATGTGTTCCCACATGGGGTAGTGAGGTTCTCAGTGTCAGAAGTGCCTCGGATGTTTCATGGAGATTCCTGCTCTGGGTAGAATATTGGAGCTAATGATTTCTAAGATCCTTGTAAAAAATAACAGAATATCATAGAAAGCTGAAGTCTGCTCACCATCCCCAGTCTTAGCCTATTCCCCAGTCCTCAGAATGAACTCCTAGGAAATATCAGTACTGCTTTATGGGAGTATCTTTTTCCTCCATCAATGGCAGGGAATACTGAATGTATTTTAGTTTGCTTTTTTTTCAATTCAACAATATGTTTGGGAGATCTTTCTGTATTTTGTTCTTAAAGATTTTTTTAAAAGCTTAATTCTTTTATTTTTAACCTTTGCAATGAATTCCACATACTGCCATGCCAGGGTTTATTTAGCCATTTCCTTACTGATTGACATTTAGGTTGTTTCAGGTTTCTTATTCTTATCAACCATGTAGTAATGAACTGTTGAGCGTGCCTCCTTGTATTTTTCTATGATAGCTAGCTAGCTAGGTTTTTTTTTTTTTTAATTTTAATTTCTACTTCTTACTATGGAGTGGAAAAGTTGTTAGTTGTGATTTCCCTCCCAAAGTCAGAAAAGTCATTGTGGATATCGAAGAGAAGTAGCATTATTAAAACAAAATAGGAATGATCGTCCTAATCTTTTATAAAACCATAGTAGCTTATTGTGTTCCTGATGGTTTCAGATGTATAAATCTGCTCTACCACCTAACAAAGTGATGAGCTTGAACAAAAGAAAGGAGGCTTTTTTGCCTCCTTTCTTTTCATCTGGCTGACTCTAGCACAATGGTGAGTGTATATTGGACCCTTTGATACAGGACTGTTTGTACTTCCTCTTGTGCCAGTTCGACACAGACATGGAAAAGGCCCTCTTGAAGCAGGATTTCCTAGAGCATGGCAGGAGGACCAGCTGCATCCCAGTACCCCATGACCCTGGTTAACAGTACTGATTCCCAGGTCTTCCCAGACACTAAATTAGAATTCCCAGGAATCAGGGTTCTTATCAGTAAGCTCCCCCAGTAATCTGACACACACCTAGTTTGAAAACTACTATTTTAAGCCAACCACATTGGTTTTAAGGGGCCAGAAGAACAACTAGCTGGCAAATTACAATAGGGAGAAGTTTTTCAGGGAAGGAAAAAATTACTGCTGATGACACTAAGAAACTTTCTTTGGCTATTTTCTGAAAGTTTTTAGATGAATGGAATATCTGAAAACGTAGTTTTGATAATATTAAAAGCATCGTGTGGGTGGGTCATATACAACATCTGGTATTATCACCTAGTTGTTTTATATCATTATTAAACCAGGCTTTATTAGATGGGTATGATTTCTGTTGAAAACTAATAATTACATATGATATTTCTGAAATATTATATCTATTTTCTTTTTTCCCCAGGCTGCTCTTTATGGATGTGGCTGCTGGGCTGAAAATACTGGAGCTCATAACCCCTACTCCACAGCTGTGAGTACCTCAGGTATTTGCTGCTTTCATAACCATTTCTCATAACTTCAACCTTGTCAACCATTTAATGATTAAAAGCAATATTTATAGGTAAACATAGAGCATGTGCTATGACAGTGTATGGATGTGGGAAAGATCTTCAGTATTTGGGAGGTTTTAAGGGTTGTTTAGTATCACAGTGTAAATACTATACTTTGCTAACATTTTCTTTTCTTTTCTTTTTTTTTTTTTTTTTGAGTCAGAGTCTCACTCTGTCCCCAGGCTGGAGCAGTGGTGTGATCTTGGCTCACTACAACTTCTGCCTCCCGGGTTAAAGTGATTCTCAGCCTTCCAAGTAGTTGGGATCATAGGTGTGCACCACCACACCCAGCTAATTTTTTGTATTTTTAGTAGAGATAGGGTTTTGCCATGTTGGCCAGGGTGGTCTTGAACTCTTGACCTCTAGTGATCCGCCCTCCTTGGCCTCCCAAAGTGGTTGGATTACAGGCGTAAGCCACTGCGCCCGGCCCACTAATATTTTCAGTACAACTCTGGAGTTAACTATGGTTAATTATATTTTTATAGATATTTTTTCTAATAATCCATGATGCTGCCAAGTTTAGACAACAAAAGACATAAAAGTAGCAGGTCATTTCAAAAATTAACAGATAATCTCTTGGGTAAAATGTTGATGTAAAACTTACAAGGTGCATTTCCAAATATATAGTTTATGACATTCAGTTCTTGAATGACGCTTTCATTGTAATACAGGTCCTCTTTTTATATCTGTATTGTAAAGGCATTATTTAGTACAAAGTGTGTGTGTGTGTGTGTGTGTGCAGGAGATGGGGAACATGACAGTTTTAATAGGCAGAATGGTTGTTGTCTATTTCCATACTTTAATCATACCTGTGCAAGATGTACATAAAGCCTTTTCTCATTATGTGGTGATACCTCTGGTTGACAAAATATTGATTCATTCCTGTTTCATGTTATCCCTCAAGTTACAGTCCTATTCCTTTCTCTCTAACAGTCTCAGGCTTTATTGGGAGAGTGGACAAATACGGCTTCTTTTCCTACCTTTCTATCTCCAATTTCTTATCACAATGGTCTCTGCCCCACTACACCAACAAAGCACCCAGTCCAGTAGCCCTCTTATCCTGCTTTCTGCCTACTCTTTCTGCGATCTCTGATGCAGGTGACTTTTCTTTTTGCATGTAGCATAGATCCTGGAACCCTCTTGGTTTGTCTGCCTCTCTGACCTGTTCCATCTTGGCCTTCTTCACAGATTCTTACTCCTCTGTCCTCCCACTGCCAACAGCCCCAGGGTTGGGTCTTTGGTGAATTCTGTGCTTTCTCCTGCTGATTTCTTGTTATTTCTGCTGTTCTCATGATTTCAGCTTGTCTCTCTCGGGATTGGCTTCCATGTCTGTATCTACTTTGGACTTTTGAGGTGCAGTGAGTCCTTTCTGACTTCCTGGTGGACATGTTCCTATAGGTGCTATGTATACATATCAGACTCATCAGGTTCAACAGAACATTTCGTTCTTCATCCACACCCTGTGCCACCTTTCTCCTGTGTCCTCTATCTCTTTTATTGGTCTTATTCTCCTGTCCTTCGCTCAGAGTTGAAATCTTGGCACCATTCTCATATTTGTGGTTTCCTTCTGTTTCTTCTTTCCTGACTCTGTTCTTTCACACTCATGTTCCTATGCCTGCTTATCTTAGCAGCATCCTGACCTAGCTCCATTTCTTGCATCAGTGGAAAAACGTGGTTGTGAGCTATTGGCCTATCAGGAGAAGTCTAAAGATGAATTAAGATTGAATCGAATCCATACTACTTTAATGGTCAAAAAATTGTTTTTAGTCATTTTTGAAGAAATGAGCATAATGTAATAATATGAGTTAATTTTTAAATTTAATTTAATATTCATGGCACATGAAAACCTTGATGCATAATGTTTACAAATTAGGCTGTGAACATAATTTAGTATGGCCCTGTGTCTATGGAAAATTGTAGTATTTGAACAAACCAAAGACAAATTCATCGTTTCATTTGGATTTTCCCAAAGAAATCTCAGTTGGAATCATGTATTATGAGAGTTTTGTTTTTGGTCAATATGTTGTTCAGTGAGATAGGTTATTGTTTAGACATTACTTTCATATCTAGATGTCAGGAGAATTGGATTCTATTCTAAACTGAAATCCTGAGAGCCTGCCTGCTTGTGTCAATTTGGAAAAGAGATTTCCAAGTCCACCACTCCCCTACTCTTATTTTAAAATAGGTGATGTGCAAGTTGGAATAAGAACATACTCCATGGATTTGATTCTATTAAGTAGAATGCAAAGAATGGGTAGGTAAAGTTAAAATTGTAAAATTAGGTTTTTCTCTATTCCTTTTGAATATTTCCTCCTTTGCCTATCCTGTGTCAGTTGAAGATAGTTTCATATGACTAAAGATACCTTTAGCTTTCCAGTTCATGACATCCAGTGTAGCTTTTTAACTTAGATACCCAGCTTGTCATGTTATACACTTCCCAAGCTAAAAGACTAACCTTCATCAGCCCACAGAACCTGGGGATAATAGACTAAATCTCCAGTCCCTCCTGTCCATTGGAGTTTGTGTGATTGCTTCACTCTTGTTTCTCATGGGACTGTTGCTAAGAAGTTGACAATGGAAACACATGGCAGAGTTGGGTGATCAAGTCAGAAGAAAGGTGGAGCACTGGATTTTGCAACTGTTTGGCCAAAATAGAGAAGACTTGTGCCTTAGGCTGCTGCAGAAAATCCATTTTAGGTTTATATATATTAGAAGGTGGTAATTGAAAGGCGGAGAAAAGATAGTTAGTTATGGTTAGGATAGGGCTCTCCCAAGGCCAGATGGGTGATTTGGTCATTAGCCTGAGGGATAAACTCTAGCATCTTGTTCTCATCACTGGGTGGGGAGAAATGAGTAAGGACTGGAGGAGAGGGGGTGGAGTAGCAGGAGCTGACCTTTCAAACTCTGACTAATGTTCTGGCATCATAGGAATTTGCCTAGCTAGGGATAGAGTAGAGCAGACACAGGGGTTCCTGTCCAGACTCTTCCAGACCCACTAGCTGTGGAGCCTGGGCAAGGGGTTATTTGTAAAACCAGAATAATATCTACCATTACTCTAAGGGGTAAGTAAGTTGACATACACAAGGCTTTTAGTGCATTTCTTTTCCCAGAGTAGGGGCTCAATACTTACTGTATTCCACTGAATCTGAGTCATCATTCTTTATCAGATACACCATTGTTTTTATACCACTAAGGAAATAAAAGACTGTCAATTAAAGTATAACACACTGCCTTGTCATCACTTAATGCATGGTGGTTGCTTTACAGGAAAATACAGAATTAGGAATGTTCCACCAGTGAGAAGTATTTGCTTCACTGATAACAAAGTCATGCCTCATTGCCATTTCCATACCTTTCTATGTGTACAATTATTTTTAATTTGAATTCTATATCATACTGTAATCCTTCTGAACACATTTTGAACAACAGTTTAACTCAACACATGTAGTTCCAACATGGCACATAACTGAAGGGTCAACACTTGCAAACCGCTTGCATCTAGAGGCAGTGGTAGCTCTGTCACCACTGCAGCCTGGAGGATAACATGGGAGGATGCATCAGTTATAACACACCTCCTGAATCCAGAAGTTTAAAAATGTGAAAAAAGTATATTTTAGAATTGATAAATTATAGTAAAAGCTTTTCTTATTCTCAGCTTTTTCTTGAAAATAAATAATTTGTTTCAGACTCTCTTGAGGCAGTAAGATAAACTCTTAAGGAAAGGAGGGCTGTGGGTATATTTGTGTCTCCTGAGTGCCTGACACACAGCCTTGTACAGGGTGAGTGCCCAGTATACAAATAAAAATTAACAAATGTATGTGTGGGTCCTTCCTCTGAGAAGAATGCTTACTTTTTCAAACAGATTATTCACCATGGACTTTCTTTAAATAGGATTTTAAAATATGATTCAATTTGCCAAATTTGGATTCACACATAATTTTTCAGTAACACAGCAAATGCATAATGTAAGATATATCTGGGATCTGTCTCTGGCTGTGGAAAGGAGGAGCAGATTGAAGATTAGAAGATCAGAAGGAGGGGAAAAATGCAAGAGATTAAGTTTATGCTTTGGTTTACCTTAACATTGCTTTTCTGTTACTTGTCCATACAGTTCTTTTTTCTTTCCTTTTTTTTTTCTTTTTCTTAAAAAAAAACCAAAAACCTCCTTTGCCTATCCTGTGTCAGTTAGAGGAAAAAAAAAAAAAAAAAACCCTCTGTCGCCTAGGCTGGAGTGAATGCAGTGGTGTGATCATGGCTCGTTGCAACCTTGGACTTCTGGGCTCAAGTGATCCTCCTGCCTCAGCCTTCCAAGTAGGTAGGACTACAGGTGCACACCATCACACCTGGCTAATTTTTAATTTTTTTATAGAGACAGGGTCTTGCTGTGTTGCCCAGGCTGGTCTTGAACTCCTGGGCTCAAGTGATCCTCCCACCTTGGCCTCAAAAAGTGCTGGAAACAGTGAGTACAGGGGCACTGATGGCAATTGACTAAGATCAGAAGATGTAGGTGTCATTCCCCCTCCTTAAAGTGTTCTGGCATGAAGAAAGACCTGCTACCTTGTTTCTGCTGTGAGGCCAAAGGATTTCTGATTTT
The DNA here is from genome assembly GCF_003255815.1 of Theropithecus gelada. Classification (NCBI taxonomy): domain Eukaryota; kingdom Metazoa; phylum Chordata; class Mammalia; order Primates; family Cercopithecidae; genus Theropithecus; species Theropithecus gelada. Next base: position 84,843,628 of record NC_037678.1, on the reverse strand, counting down.
CTCAGTTCTTTGCTTTTCAAGGTCTTCGCTCTGGGCATTTCTAGAAACCTGAGGGCCGAGAGGGCTGTGGTCAGGACTTGCCAGGAGTAGCTTCAAAAGTAGATGGAATTAAAAAAATACAAAAATTGAGAACAGCCTTATGCCTCAATATTTCTGAGCTAGTGATTAGTTTCTTCCTCAGGGGCTAGGAGAATATGCCATTCCTTTTTGATTTCTTAACTTAATGAACAGCCAGAGGTCTTCCTCTGCCCCTCTGTGGGAGATTGTCTATGGGACTGTGTTAGAAAACTCGTGCCCGGGGACCTGTGTCAGGAGGGCACAAGACAGCCTTCTCTGTGAGAGGGGAGTTATGTGACAGCAGAAGCCGATGGGAGACCACTGCTGAGATATTTACAGATGCCATGTGGCCATTGCTGTTTAAGGATGTGTGGAAGGCAGGCAGGAATCCATGCTTCAGCTTCTATTTAGCAGCAGTCATTCTTGCACTGTGTGTGTCACAGGCACTCTTGGTGAATACAAGGCCTATTCTACTGAGGACTCAGTGCAGGTCACCTAGGGTTCCAGTCTTCCTTCTAGCCCTCTCCCCGTTTCTTAGCAACCCTTCAAGGTGAAACCTCAAGGAATTTTCTATACTCAAGGTTTATTATTTTCTTTAGTTCTCTCCTCTCACTCACTTTTATTCTACTTCAGTCAGACTTCTCCTCTACCGCTCCATCAGTCTGTTCTTGTCAAGATTAACAGTTACCTCTAAAGTCATGTGATTATCTTTATAAGCAGCTTTTGACACGGTTGCTCAAGTAACTTGCTCTTCCTGTAAATACTGTCCTTAATAGATTTCCAGGGACTACACTCTCCTGTTTGTCCTGCCACCTCACTGGCTGCTCCTTCTCAGTCTCCTTTGTTAATAGTCCTCATCTCTTTGACCTCTCAGTGTTGGAGTGCCTCAGTGCCTGGTCCTTGAACCTCTTCTCCCTTTCTTTGTATGCCTGCTCCCTTTGTGTCTCATCCAGTCTGATGGCTAAGTACCACCTATGTGCTAATGATGCCCACAGTTTTATCTCCAGCCTGGGCCTCTCTCCAGAAATGAGTTATAATTCAAGTGCTTGGTAAAGTCTCCACTTGTATGTATAACAGACATCTATTTAGCATGTCCGAATATGAACTCTTGCCTAACCCTAAACCTGTTCTCTTGAAATATTTTCCCCACAGCAGAGTCAATTCCAGTGGCTCAAGTCAAAATTTTGGGTTCATCCTTGACCCTGTTTTCTATCTCAGTCACATCCAATTCAACAACAAACTTTGTCTGCTCTCCTCCCTGAATATATTTAAAATCTGACCACTTCTCAGCACGTTAATGGCCACCAACAATTCTGTGGTGCCATCATCTCTAATCTGGATCATTGCTAGCCTCCTAGCTGGTTTCTTGCTTTTTGCCCCTTTACCCCTTTATTTGGTTCTCAACCCTGGAGCTGGTGTTCAAACCGAACTCAAATGATGTCATACCTGTATTTTGAACTGTTCAGCTACTTCCCTTCTTAATAAATGGGAAAGCCAAAGTCCTTATGAAGGGTCTATAAGGCCTTGTTGGAGATACTTCTCAGCTTCCCCTCAGAAGCTCTTGCTTTTCTTCCCTTGCTCACACAATTCCAGCTATGTTGGCTGCCTTGCAGTACTTCACACATGCCATGCACACTCCCGCCTTAGGGCCTTTGTCAAGCTGCTGCTTCTCCTTTAGCTCTCCACCCTCAGTGTCTTAAGCCCCCACCCTCATCTCATCAGGACTTTATTCAAATAAGTCACCTCGATGAGCTCTTCCCCAGCCATCCTATATGAACATGGAGTTCTTCCTTCAGCCAACATTTCCCGTCTCCCTTTCATGTTTTGTTTTTTTCCCATAGCAAGTATCATTATCTAATATTTTATATCTTTAAACAATTTTCTTTTAAAAAATTGGTTTTATTTTCTAATTTGAGTTGTCCTTTATTTTTCTTTCTTTCAATTTCAACTTTTACTATAGATTCATGGGTACATATGCAGGTTTGTTACATGAGTATATTGCATGATACTGAGTTGCGGTATGATTGATCCCATCACCCAGGTGGTGAGTGTGGTACCCAATAGATAGTTTTTCAACCCTCGTGCCTCTTCTTGCCTCCCTACTCTAGTAGTCCTCATTGTCTATTGTTCCTATCTTTATGTCCATGTGTACCCAATGTTTAGCTGCCACATATAAGTGAGAACATGTGGTATTTGGTTTTCTGTTTCTGCGTTAATTTGCTTAGGATAATGGCCTCCAGCTACATCCATGTTGCTGCAAAGGGTATGTTTTTTTGTTCTTTTCTATGGCTGCGTAGCGTTCTATGGTATATATATACCACATTTTATGTATTTATTTCACCATTGATGGGTATCTAAGTTGATTCCAGGTCTTTGCTATAGGGAATAATACTATGATGAACATATGAGTGCCTGGTTTTTTTGGTAGAACAATTTATTTTCCTTTGAGTATATACCCCGTAATGGGATTGCTGGGTCAAATGGTAGTTCTATTTTTAGTTCTTTGCTATTTTCTTTTTATTTTCTACCCTGCTCTAAACTCCTTAGGGGTGGGGATTTTCATCAGCTTTGTTCATTGATGTGTGAATGTTGCTTATTACCTAGAACTGCTGAATGAGTGTGAATGAATATGAATGACAAACAAATACATTGCGGTGGGGTGAGCCAGTGAAACCCAGATGAGTGAAGGCTGAGAGGAAGGCAGATGAGGGGCTAAGAGTGGTATATTCTGGATAAGAGCAGAGGATGCCTGAAGAAGATGATTGAGTGTGAAGTGTATGGGGTTTAATTTGGGGACTTAGGTGGTAGTGTTGAGACATTTTCTTTGGTATGAAAGGGGGACTCTTGAGTAGGGAGATAATCATTCTTTTAGAAGATACATGAAGATAGCTTTCTTCTCTGAGAATGTTCTGGCATGGTGAGCAATGATCCAGACACTGAGAAGCAAAACTAGTCAAGGAGTTAAATACATTGCTCTTGGTCCTCCTGGTGACATCCAGAATCTTTAGTCCACTTTGAGTCCTTAATCTGCCTTGTTGGGCAGGCTGCCACTGGCTTCTCAGAAGTTTCTTGTCCTTATGAAAGAATAAACCTTCATAATTTTGTCACACTCAACAAGATTCTTAAAATGCTGAGAACTAGGAGCTGCCACTGGAGCTGAAATAATTTGAGACATAGTATCTGGGGGTGGGAATAATGCCATGGGAAATCTTCTTGTGACTTATGACTTCTAGATGTGAGCCTAGATAAAACCCTAACGTTTGTAAACATTATCATCTTAAAAACACTTGACTCTTTGGACTGTTTGGTTGTTGGGGGTGGGAAAAATAATATTCATTTACAGATAACAGAGTATATAAACTACCAGCACATTTCTAAGAACTGAAGTAATTATCTGGGATGGGAATTCTATTCTGAGTTTGTTGCATACCCTAATTAGGTCACTTCATATCTGATTTACTTTTAATATATTGCTTCTTGCTTTTTATATAAGTAAAGTCACTGATGGTGCAAAATTATGTAGAATTCTGAATTATGCCAGACCATTTTCTAAGAAACCAGTTCAATGTGACGGCAATTGATATATCTTAGAGATTTTAAATGAGTGGATTTTTTCCTTTCATTCAGTGCGACATGTTACGTGTATCTTAGAGATTTTAAATGAGTAGATTTTTTTCCTGTTTGTGAAATAATGCACGCTCATTGATAGAATTTGGAAAATGAGACCGATAATTTTTGCCATCCTGTGCTAGTCACAATTAATATTTTCGGTGGATTTTTGCTATTAAACAAAAGTGGAAATACTGCTTAGTTTGTATTGCGCTTTGTTCATTTAATATTTTGTAATGAACATTTTAATGTATTATTATTCTTCCAAACATAATTTTAAAGGATATGAAGGATGTCTTTCCAAGCATCATGAGTTCAGGTATTTTGCTCCTCAGCAAGATGACTTGTAATTGGCCTCATGCAATAAAGCAGCAGCTGTTTTAGAGGCTCTTATTCTATGATCTAGCCTGGTTATGATAAAAGAGAATTAAAAACATAGTCCTTGTCCTCAAAGGACATGAAAGCTGGGACCTTGGTAATATAGGAAACTTTCTTGCCAATGTAGAAATATGTTGACATACTGGCTATAGCAAAAGGCTTATTAGCACCGAATGAGGCTCTGCTGCATCCATTCGCCTAGGGAACGTGCACTGTGGTGCTTCCCAAAGGATCACTCGCAGGTGCCTCCGTGTACCTGATGGCTTGACTGTTGTTGCAGCCATCAGTATATCTCCTTTTCTTGCCACCTTTGTCTCCCCAAATCTCACCAAAACCAGTTGTTTTTAATCTTAGCACTACCCATCACTCTCCTACACTCACTGAAATGCCTTCAGCCCCTAACCTCTGGAAGAGCTGAGGACATCCTGGAGGGAAGGTAAGTCTTTCTCTGGAAGAGATTGTAGACCTGGGACATAATGGATAAAGTGATCCCCAAGATGTACTTTTGATGTTTTAATTTCTCAGATTTTTTTGCTAGATACTTACTTTGCATTGCTTTGTTGTTTTGTGAAAGAACAGACTTCTAATTTTAAAACACAAGGTGAAGAAATGGTAAAAACAGAGGCATAAGATCAAGTGATGGGTTAAAATGCCAATTCTGCTATCCTTGATGTAGTTCTCCCTTTGATTGTTCTCACTTGAAAGAATGCGTTTTCCTTCCTATTGTGGAGTACTACCTGCTGTCAGTTGGAGAGTGGGTAAGTTGAGCAACCTGTCAAAGACTTTCTAAGCTCCCTTCATATGGTTCACAGAAACAGGGCTGGATTTTCATTTCTTCTTTCTTTCAACAGGAGTCTCTTTCATGTTTGAAAATTGAAAACGCGTGTTTTTCAGTGCAGAGCGAGGATGTGTGTGCCCTCTGGCACACCTGTTTCTAATTTCCTGACTTGAAAGCATAACCCATCAAAAGGAGGAGAAAAACAATTTCTTTGTGACATGCTGCTTCATGGCCCTTACTGGACTCAAGGCCTTCATGGGTTTGCCGCCTTGGTTCCCTCTGTAGAAGGTTCTTGTGAGAGGCAGAATTCACTAAATACAACTAGTGCCTTTTATGGCACAGGGCTGTTTTTGGTATTATTTTGTTGTAGTTCTTTTCAGCTCAGGAAATTTACTTGAAATAAGATTTATTTTAAAAAATATATTAAATTTAGCTGAGCAGTATATGTTGGAAGGATATCTGTAAGCTGATCAGTGAGCCGACTGACTGGCTAGGAATAGGGTTTGGTTGAGCATACGAATGTTTAAATTCCATAGTGCTGTTTAACATAAATCAAATAGTTCCAATGGGCTGCTTCATGTTTGTGTGTACTTTAAAGTCATGCCAGCTTAAATGACTGTGAGGTACAATGTGTTGACTTTGAGTTTTGTAAATTGATAATTTGTTGCTGTGAAAGTTGTACATGGTATAACTCATCACTTCCTGAAGGTACTTAGTATGTCTGATACTGGCAAGCTGTCATGAAAAAATTGATGTCCAGGGAATTCTGGGCTTTTGCTTTCAGATGCTTGAAATGTAGATATTTAGTTCTTCTTAAGATTTCCCTGGACATTATAAGTATAAGGTATACTGATCTTTAAACACATACTTCAGTTTGGGCTCCTGTTTCTCAGCTTTCTTTGGGATAATAATCTGAATGGTGTATTCTCGAGGTTTTTCTTGTTTGTTTTGTTTTTGTTTTTTTTAAGTGCATGAATCACCTTGAGGATCTTGTTAAAAGGCAGGCTATGATCCAGTGGGTCTGGAATGAGTCCTGGGATTCTACATTTTCGCAAGCTCCCAGGTAATGCCAGTGCTGCTGGTCCACAGACAGTACTTTAAGCAGCAAGACAACACTTTGATGGGCAAAGTGGTGCTGTGCAACACCCATCACATACAAATTACCAGTTGCTTTCCTCATTGTGTTTTCGTGCATCTAAAGCTAGGATGATCTGGTGCATATTCTTAACTCTTGGGTATCCCTGTGAGCATTAATGAATAGTTTAACAACTGACCATTTGGGCTAGCATAGATGGGGACTACCAAGACAGGCTTATTGTGTTGGAAGAAGTGATGCTTATGTTTTCAGATTCTTATGGAATATACCAATTCCTGTATGTTAGCCAAGGTTCTTGCTGCAAACAGAAGTTAATACAGCAAACTGCTAACTTGAAAAGGTGCTGATAGAGGGGTTAGAAAGGCATAGTGCTGAATCAAATGTATTTATTTTAACTAGCTCTGTTCACGATGGCTGGTTAATTTGGGAAAAAAGATTTATTGATGAATGAATCATGGAGAGAAAGTGGGAACATGTAAATGTAGAATGCAGAAAGAGTTTGCATTTTTATTAACTTGTTATTGAATATATGTCATGGTTCTCATTAGTGAATTGCAGCATGATCCAGCCCACAGTATAAAATGCCACGATTAAAGGTACCTTACATTTTTATTTTCAGAATATTTTGTTCATATCATGAAAAGTACACTTATTTGTATGTTGTATTTTTCTTTTAGCTTTGATAAAAAAAGAATTGAAAAAAATACTGACTAGTAGAAAGAATGGATAGTCGTTTAAAAAAATCTGAGTTGGATATTGAAGAAATAGAGACTTCAACTAAAATTCTACAATGGTATTTTAGGTCTGCCTGTACCTACATTGAATTGAAGAGCAAGTACACTTAGGGGCACATTGAGGTGAGGGATTTATGGGCTTTGGAATCAGACTTCAGCTTGAATCCTAATGGAAGGAGCAGATTGGAAGGATTGTGCCCATCCATCCCAGGATTGGGACACCTTTCCTTATGGAGGAGAAACACACGCTATGCCAATTCTCATGGATGCTCTCACTTTGCACCATTGAATCTCCTATTAGTTAGGACCCTCTTATGGCTGTGTTTAATAATGCTGAGGAGTTCTGGTTTCTCCATTTCTCTCTTTCTATCCCAGCCCTAGAAGATTTTACTGGTTCTTCAAAATTTCCTTGTAAATTATATATGTTGTAACCTATCATAATTTCATAATTATCACTGTTTACTAATATTGATGATAGAATAATTAATAGGCTCCCAATTGAAATCTGCTAAGATGATATAGTGATGTGTTCTCAGAAATATAAAAGAATATTTACTGCAGTATAGCTAAGATAGCTCATAAAATTCATGTCAGAGGATAATAAGGATTTGAATATTTGCTGCACATTTGTTTCACCTGAATTCTTTCTTGTCCTTAAAATTTAGATTTGCCTGTGTTCTACCTGTTCTGCTTTCCTTCTCATGCAAAAGTAAATTTTGTGGGATATGGAAATATAATATTCTCAAGTTAAAGATTTTTTGTCTTTGTTTTACATATCCTCCTTTGTCTGACTCATCTTACCTGTTTTGATTTTATTCTTCATCTTAGTAGCAGGTCTTTCTTTGTAGCTTTTCATATCAGAATTATAACATTTGTATCTGGAATAAGCATAAGCAATGTAGTCCTGGACTTTCCTCAGAACCACCTTTGCAAGTTCAACGCTGCCTGTGCCATCAAGTTTTCAGCAACTCGCTGTGGGAATTGCACAGGTTTGTCTTATTAATCTACAAGTCCAGGCAACTCTTATTATTTAATAGGAAGGCCTAGGATTCACTTTATTTTTTCTCTCTGCTATAATTGCAATATAAACAACTTAGCACAATTTCTTGAGGAGGAGTGCGTGTTTCTCTTTTGCTCTTGTTTATAATCCCTTCCCTCCGTATCCATGTGGTGAAGCCTGAGATGAGCTCAAATATCGTCTCTTTTCTGCAGCCATTCTCCCTCCCTCTCTCCCCACTTCTTACTCTCTCTTCTGTCTGTCTCCCTACCTCCCTCCCTCTTTTCTTTCTTCCCATGCCCAGCTTCAAAGATTTACTCCCTCCAAGATCAGTGGTGCCATGATGTGGAACTTATACTACTCGTGGTTGTTCTTCTCCCCAAAGCCTAGCAGGTCCTTGAGGACGAGACTATTGGCTTAAAGATATAGTAGCTACTCAATAAACATCAGTTGAATTGAATTCAGGAACCTTTACCTTTTTTGAGGCACTGTCGAACAGATTCTGCTTGGCAAAACGACTGACTTGTTCCACATTGGTAAACTGGAACTAGTGTTCCCGTTTGTTTAGGAACTTCAAGTATTCATGGTAGAGGCTTTGTTCTGTGAAGTGAAGGGTAATTTAAGTTTGGATTGGTGTGGTTTTGATAAAATCTATTACCGTTTTCCCTTCCTGTAGTGATTAGGGTGCTTTGGGTTGCAGTTAACAGAAATTACTACACAAATTGGGTTCAATAATAAGAAAATACATGATTTTATGTAAGAGAATGTTCAGAGGTAGGAAGACTCCAGGGTTAATTGGTTCAGGGGCTTCACTGATGACGTCAAGGACCTAGTTCTCCACGTCTCTTGCTTGCTCCATTGCCATCATTGTTGGCTTCTTTCTTGGGCTGATAACCCAATGGCCGCTGCATTACCACAAAACTGATCACAAAAAGATCTCCAGAGGAATTTTTAAAAAACAGTCTTTTTTAAGCTTTTTTTCCTCCTAGGAATGAGGAACACTTTCTTGAGAAGCTCCCCAGCTGACTTCTCAATCGATGTTTTGTTGATTGGCTAATGTCGTATGCTTATTTCTGGATCAATCACTGACAGAGGAAAATGGGATTATGCATGAACCAGTGATGGTACACGGCATGCCTATGGGTTATGTATATGACTGTGGGTGGGTGGAAAGCAGAAGGAGATCAAATTTCATTCTGGAAAGGAGAAGGGAGTAAATGTGTAGGTGGTAGCCACTGGTATCCTGCTAAACTTGACACTTGCCATCATTTTGTGATCAGTAATAAGGGTGAACCAAAAACTAAAAAAGATAATAATAAGGATGATAACAGTAGTTAGCATCTGTTGAGCATGTGCCATGCTCAGATACTGTGCTGAGTACTTTTTACATGATGATTCTCATTTTCAAATAGATTTGTAGTTCAGAGATGTCAAACAGTGCCTGAATGCCCCAGGAATATAATATGTCTTCACTCAATGAAGCTGGAATAATTTGAGAAGAAAGAAGAAAGGCTAAATTTAAATTTAATTAGCTATTTTTATTCTTACTAGAAAAGTTATAGATTAGGTATTTAGAAAGTTAAAAAAAAACATGTAGTTGTCATTTAAATCTGTTCTTACCAAAGCCATGCATCCTTTATTTTTGGCTAACAGAGAGCTAGCCATAGAAAATGGATGTTTTTGTTTTGAAAAATCGAATACAGTAGATTAAAAAAATGCCACCACAAAGTTTGTTTATATCTTCATTTCACTTAAATTGAGTAGAAGAAATGGAATCTGGCCTTTTTCATGTTGTTTATGTTCTGCTTTGCTTCTTGGTTCTGGGGGCAAGATTCCTAGTTGTGTTTGAATTTGTTTTCCTCTCAAGTATCATTTGCAAAATTAGTGTGGAAATTAATAAACTGTTTCTATTCAATAAGTGTTGTAATTGTCCTAATATGACATAATATAATGCTGTTTCATTAGCATAATAAAATTCAATATATGCTCATTTAGCCTCATTCTACTGTTTTTTTTTTAGTCTAGAAAAGAAGGAAGGTGCTTTGCATAAGTAACCAGTATAATCTTTATTTATTAACTTTCATTTTAGGTTCAGGGGGACATGTACAGGTTTGTTATATAGGTAAATTGCAGGGGTTTGGTGTGCAGATTATTTCATCACCCAGGTAATAAGCATAGAACCCAGTAGGTAGTTTTTTGACCAGGAAGGTGAAAGATCTCTACAACAAGAATTACAAGACCAGGCGTGGTGGCTCACATCTGTAATCCCAGCACTTTGGGAGGCCAAGGCAGGTGGATCACGAGGTCAGGAGTTCGAGACCAGCCTGTCCAATATGGTGAAACCCTGTCTCTACTAAAAAGTACAAAAATTAGCCAGGCGTGATGGCGCGCGCCTGTAGTCTCAGCTACTCAGGAGGCTGAGGCAGGAGAATTGCTTGAACTCAGGAAGGCGGAAGTTGCAGTGAGCCGAGATCATGCCATTGCACTCCAGCCTGGTGACAGAGTAAGACTCTGTCTCAAAAACAAAACAAAACAAACAAACAAGCATTACAAAACACTGCTCAAAGAAATCAGAGATGACACAAACAAATGGAAGAACGTGAGATGATTGCCACAATGAAGCTAATTAACATAATCCATCAACTCACATAGTTACCTTTTTTGGTGTGGTGAGAATAAAGATCTACTCTCTTAGCGAAGTTCAATTCTATAATACATTATTATTAACTGTAGTCACAATGCCATATATTAGTCCTCCAGAATTTATTCATCGTACAACTATAAGTTCATACCCTGGGACCTTATCTCCTCATTTCCTCACCCTGGTAACCACTCTTCTGTTCTCTGTTTCTGTAAGCTTGGCTTTAGATTTTTATATAAAAGTGAGGTCATGCAATAGTTGTCTTTTTTTGTTTGACTTATTTCATTTAGCATGATATCCTCTAAGTTCATCCATGTTGTAACAAATGACAGGATTTTCTTGGTTTTAAAGGCTAAATTACACACACACACACACACTCTTTCTTCATTCATTCATTCATTCATTCATTGATAGACACTTGGATAGTTTCCATGTCTTGGCTATTGTGAGTAATGCTGCAGTGAACATGGGAGTGCAATTGTCTGTTTGAGGTACTGATTTCATTTCCTTTGCATATACAACCAGAAGTGGGATTGCTCGATTATATGGTAGTTCTGTTTTTAACTTTTTGAGGAACCTCCATGCTGTTTTCCAGAATGGCTGTAGTAATTTATAATTCCACCAACAGTGTACAAGGGTTCCCTTTTCTCCACATCCTTGTCAACACATATTATTTTTTGATATTTTGATAGTAGCCATCCTAAGAGGTGTGAGGGAATAACTCATTGTGGTTTTGATTTACAGTTCCCTGGTAGTGGTGTTGAACAACTTTTCATATAACTACTTATTCTCTATTTGTGTATCTTCTTTGGGAGAATGTCCTATTCATGTCCTTTGCCCGTTATAAAAAATAAAGTTATTTGCTTTTTTTGCAAGTGTCTTATATAAGGTCCTTATATATTTTGGATATTAATCTCTTATTGGCTACAGATTGAGTATCCTTTATCTGAAATGCTGGGGACCAGAAGTTTTTTGAATTTTGGAGTTTTTCAGATTTTGGAATAATTGCAGAATACATACCAGTTGAGCATCCCTAATCTGAAAATTGGAAATCTGAAATGCCCAGTGAGCATTTCCTTTGAGTATCATGTTGGCACTCAGAAAGTTTCAAATTTTGGAGCATTTCAGCTTTTAGATTTTTGCGTTAGGTATGCTCAACTCATATTTTGTTTGCAAATATTTTTTTCCCGTTCAGTGGATTGCTTTTCATTTTGTTGATTGTCTCCTTTGCTATGCAGAAACCTTTCAGTTTGATGTAGTCCTACTTGCTTATTTTTGCTTTTGTTGCCTGTGCTTTTGTTGTCATATCCAAAAAAAAAAAAAAAAAAAAATCATTTCCGAGACCTTTGTCATGGAGCTTATTCCCTATGCTTTCTTCTAGGAGTTTTACTTCTTTAGTTTTACTCTTCCAGGAGTCTAGGTATTATGTTTAAATCTTTAATCTATTTCGAGTTGGTTTTTGTGTACGGTATAAGGATCCAGTTTTATTTTTTGCTGTATTCAGTTTTTTCAACCCGATTTTTGAAGAGAACATCCCTTCTCCATGGTGTGTTTTATTGCCTTTGTCAAAGATTAGTTGACTGCATATGTATGGGTTTATTTCTAGGCTTCCTATTCTGTTCCATTGATCTGTGTTTCTGTTTTTATGCCAGTGCCACACTATTTTGGTTACTATAGCTTTGTAATATAATTTGAAGTTAGGTCACATGATGCTTCCACCCTTGTTTTTCTTGCACAAGATTGCATTAGCTAATTAGGATGCTTTGTGGTTCTATATGAATTTTAGGATTGTTCTTTCTATTTCTGTGAAAAATGTCATTGAAATTTTGATAACGATTACATTCAATCTGTGGATCACTTGGGTAATATGGACGTTTTGACAATATTCTTTCAATCAATGAACACAGAACACAGGTATCTGCACTTTTTTTCTTCAGTTTCTTTATTTTATACCTTTTATTTGTTTTTTTTGTTTTTTGTTTTTTTTCTTTTGAGATAGGGTCTCATTGTGTCACCCAGGCTAGAGTACAGTTGCAGAATCATGGCTCATTGGAATCACCTCCTGGGCTCAAGTGATCCTCCCTCCTCAGCCTTCTGAGTAGGTGGGACTACAGACATGTGGCACCATGCCTGGATATTATTTTATTTTTTGTAGAGATGAGGTTTTGCTGTGTTGCCAGGCTGGTCTCAAACTCCTGGACTCAAGCGATCCTCATGCTTTGGCCTCCCAAAATGCTGGGATTATAGGAATGAGCCACTGGTTCCAGCCCAATATTTTGTAGTTTGGAGTGTACAGGTCTTTTATCTCCTTAGTTAAATTTATATCTAAATATTTTATTCTTTTTGATGCTATTATAAATGGGATTTTTTTCTTAATATCTTTTTGGATGTTTTATTGTTAGCGTATAGGAATGCAACTGATTTTTATATGTTGATTTTGTGTCCTGCAACTGTACTGAATTTGTTTATTTTAATAGTTTTTTGATGAAGTATTTACAGTTTTCTATATATAAGATTTTGGCATCTGCCAATAGTAGCAGTTTTACTTCTCCCTTTCTGATTTGAATGCCTTTTTGTTCAGACAAACAAAAATGGAAACACAATGTACCAAAATTCTCTGTCTTTTTTTTTTTTTGCCTAATTTCTCTGGCTAAGACTTGCAGTACTGTGTTGAAAAGAAGCAATGAGAGTGGGTATCCTTATCTTGTTCCTGATGGTAGAGGAAAAGCTTTCAACTTTTGACCATTGAAGTTGAGGCCTTTATTGTGTTGAGGTGCATTCTGTACCTAATTTGTTGAGAATTTCTTTTTTTAATCATGAAAGTGTGTTGAATTTTCTCAAGTGCTTTTTCTGTCTCTATTGAGATGATCATATGGTTTTTGTCCTTCATTCTATTAATGTGGTATGTCCCATCTATAAATTTGCATATGGGAGCCATCCTTACATTCCGGAGACAAATCGCACTTGGTCATGGTGAATGAACATTTTAATGTGCTATTGAATTCAGTTTGCTAGTATTTTATTGAGAATTTTTGCATCTGTGTCATCAGGGATATTGGACAGTAATTTTCTTTTCTTACAATGCCTTTGCCTAGCTTTGGTATGAAGACAATGCTGCTCATGTAAAATGAGTTTGGAAATATTCCCTCTTACTTGATTTTTTGAAAGAGTTGAGAAAGATTGTTATTAGTTCTTTAAACATTTGATAGAACTTAGTAACAAAGCTTTCAGGTTCTGGGCTTTTCTTGGATGAGAGATTCTGGATTACTCATTCAATTTCCTTGCTTCTTATTGGTCTGTTGAGATTTTCTTTTTCTTCATGATTCAATGTTGGTAGATTGTATGTTTCTAGGAATTTACGCATTTCTACTAGGTTATATAATTTGTTGGCATATAATTGTTCATGGTAGTGTCTTATAATCTTTTGGATTTCTGTGGTATCAGTTGTAATGTGTCTTTTTTCATTTATGATTTTATTTTAGTCTTTTTTATTCTTAGTCTAGCTAAACATTTGTCAATTTTGTTTCTCTTTTCTAAAAACAGCTCTTAGTTTTGTTGATCTTTTTTATTGGTTATCTAGTCTTGATTTTATTTATTTCTGCTCTGATCTTTGTTATTTCCTTCCTTCTACTAACTTTGGCTTTAGTTTGTTTTTCTTTTTCTGGTGTATTGAAGTATAAAATTAGGTTGTTTGAGGTCTTTCTTTCTTCATGTAGATGTTTATTGCTGTTAATTTCCCTTTTAGAACTGCTTTTTCTGTACCCATACATTTTGTTATGTTGTGTTTCCATTTTTGTTTGTCTCAGATATTTTAAAATTTCCCTTTTAATTTCTTCCTTGACTCATTGTTTGTTTCAGAGTGTGTTAATTTCCATACATTTGCAAATTTTCTAGTTTTCCTCCTATTATTTCTAGTTTCATTCTATTGTGGTTGGAAAAGATTTGGTGTGATTTCAGTGTTCTTAAATTTGTTAAGAGTGTTTTTGTGGCCTGGCACTCCTGGAAAGTATCCTGTGTGCACTTGAGACGTATGTATATTTGGCTGCTGTTGGATGGAATATTCTGTATGTGTTAGGTCCATTAGATCTAACATATAGTTCAAATTTAATATTTCCTTATTAGTTTTCTGTTTGCGTAATCTATCCATTGTTGAAAGTGGGATATTGAAGTTCTCTATTATTTTATTGTTATCTATCCTCTTCAGATCTGTTAATATTTGTTTAGGTATTCTGACGATGGGTACATATGTATTTACAATTGTTACATCCTTTTGGTGAATTAATCACTTTATCATTCTGTAATGACCTGCTTCATCTCTTGTTACCCTTTTTGACTTGAAGTCTATTTTGTTTTACAGTAAATATAGCTACCCCTGCTGTCTTTTGGTTTTCGTTTAGATCTTTTTTCATACCTTCGTTTTTAATCTATGTGTGTCCTTAAAGCTTTAGTGAGTGTATATAGCATATAGTTGGGTCTGTATGCCACTGTTTGCCTTTTTATTGTAGAATTTAATATATTTATATTCAATGTAATTATTGATAGTAGGGATGTACTATTGCCGTTCTGTTATCTTCTGGGTGTTTTGTAGATCCTTTGTTCTTCTTTCCTTTCTTTCTTTGTGATTTGATGATTTTCTGTAATGTGCTCTTTTGCTTTGTAGTTACTATGAAACATACATAAAAATCTTATAGTTATGAAAATCTATTTTAAGCTAACAACTAACTTTGATTAGATATAAAAACTCTACAGTTTTATCCCCCCATCCATTTTATGTTTTTGATACCACAATTTATGTCTTTTTATATTGTGTATCTGTTAACAAATTATTGTAGCTATAGTTATTTTTAAATATTTTTGTTTTTTAACCATTATACTAGAGTTATGTCTTTTATATACCATCAATTCAGTATGAAAGTATTCTAAACTTGACTATGTTGTTTCCTTCACCAATAAGTTTTATACCTTGATATGTTTTCATGTTACTAAATAGCATCCTTTCATTTCAGCTAGTAGAACTCCCTTTAGCATTTCTTGTAAAACAAGTTTAATGGTGGTGAACTCCTTCAAGTTTGTTTTTCTGGGAAAGCCGTTATTTCTCCTTTTCTGAAGGACAGCTTTGCCAGGTAAAATATTCTTGGTTGGCAGGAATTTGTTTGTTTTTGTTTTTAATTCTGTCACTTGAAATACATTATCCTACTCTCTCCTGGCATGCAAGGTTTCTACTGAGAAATCTGTTGATACCTTTGGGAATTTTCTTGTATGTGATGAGCCTCTCTTGCTGCTTTAAAATTTTCTCCCTTTGTGTTTGGTTTTTGATGGTTTGATTTTAATGTATCTTGATGAAGTATGTTTTCGGTGGAAGCTGTTTAGAGACATTTGAGCTTCATGTATTTGGATGCCTATATCTCTCCCCAGATTTGAGTAATTTTTAACTCTTATAAAAAAGCTATGTGTCTTTCTTTCTCTTTCTCTTCTCCTGTTCGAACTTCCATAATGCTAGATGGTACTCCATAAATCCTATAGGCTTTATTTCTTTTCATTCTTTTTTCTCCTCTGATGGAATATTTTTGAATGACCTGTCTTTGAGTTCGCAGATTCTTTCAAGTCTTTATCAGATTGATTCTTTATCAAGTCTGCTGTTAATGTTCTCTATTAAATTTTTCCTTTCATCGATTGTGTTTTTCAGAATCTGATTATTTTGCATGATTTTAATCTTTTTATTAAATTTCTTATTTTGTTCATGTTTTTCTGATTTTTATTGTGTTTTTTTTTAATAGCTTGTTGAGCTTCCTTAAAACAATTATTTTGAATTATTTTTCAGACAATTTGTCAATCTCCATTTTTTTTGATCAATTAATGGAATATTATTATGTTTCTTTGATAGTGTCATGTTTCCTCAACTTTTTGTTCTTTGACATGTTGCATTACTGGCTTTGCAGTTGAAGAAGCAATTACATTCTCCAGTCTTTACTAACTAGTTTCAAGAGAGAAACACCTTCACCAGTCAGCCCAGCTAGGGGTTCTGAGACTCTCTTAAACCATTTTTTACGCCTATTCCACATCTCTTACTCCCTTTTGTTTTGGGGAGGTATTCTTAATATTTTATGCCTTTTTTCAGTCCTGCAGAGTTGAGCTGGCTATCTGCACAAGACATTTCTATTTGCCATCCATGGGGTCATGCTTGGGGAGTTGGCCTTGGGGAAGGTGTTGTGAGTAGAGAATTTGGGGTGTCCATGGGGCTGTTTAGGGGTGTTACACAGGCAAGGCATCCCACATGGCTTGTGTGCAGGCTTTCTGAAGGAGTCATGGAGTGGTTAGTAGCATCATGGCCTCCCTCCTCTTCCTTCTCCTAACCTCCTCAACTACTTGATTATGCCAATCACTTCAGTATTCTGGATGGGGCAAGAAAGAAGTGGGCTTCCTGGACAGCATCCTGCACAGCTGGGGTACCCAAGAGCTTACTCACTGCACTCTCACTTTCCATTGTGAGAGAAATTGTGGGTGAGGGTATCTCTTTAGGCACTGAGCTGTGCCACCTTGGGACAGGGGCGATGAGGGTCATTGCTCTTACCCATCCTCTTCTTACTCTCTTCAATGCATTTATTCTGGATCTTGTATTCCAACTGTGTGCTAAAACTTCTCTGTTGGACTCTGGACTCCCATAGCTATATTTTGCTTTGTAGGTAGTTGTCAAATTGATGCTCCTATAGGGTATTGATGATAGAAAGCTTCTATTCCACCATCTTGCTTGTGTCACTCTGATTAATAATACTGTTGCAGCCTCTTCTACCTTGTCACAAATTCTTCTCCATGGGTAACCGCTATTCTGAATTGTGTATCATTTCCTTGCTTTAAACAGAATGTTTAATTGTGTATATATGCATCCCCAAATAATATATTGTTAATTTTATGGCTTTTATTGACCTATAGGACTATGGTATCATATGTTATATAGTCCTCTGTGTTTTACTTCTTTTACTAAATATACTTTTATAATTGTCCATATAGTTGCCTTGTCACTCTAGTGCACTTATTGTAGCTGTTGTTTAATACTCCATTGTGTGACTATAGGCCAGAGTTTTATGCATTCTCCTGCATTTGTTAACTGTAATTTTTATAAAAAGATGACCTTTTGCTTATCATCCGTTTGACTACCCAGAGGAATAGTTCATAAAGTAAAGGCATAAAAGATGTTCACATCTTCTTTTAAAATACTATTTTTCAAAATAAGGAGATGATGCACAGATAATCTCCTAAGACATCCAATTATGTATTTTATGTATTTCATGTATTTTTAAAAAAATTTCTTATTTATTTATTTGCTCATTTGTAAAATTGCTAATTTATGATTTTTATATATTTGACATATTACAATCTATTACATCCATTATATTTTTCCCATTATTTAGCTGCTTTGTTGCTAAGTGTACACACATTTAGATTGTTATGTCTTCTACTAATTGACACTCCCATAATTGACACTTTCATCATAAAATATTCTCTTTATCTCTGGATAATTCTCTTTGTTTTTATGTAACTTTGTTTAATATTAATATAGTCAGAGCAACTTTCTTATCCTTAGTACTTATCTGCTATTTTTAAATCTGTTTTACTTTTAGCCCATTTTGTCTATATCGTAAAGTATATTTCTTATAAACAAACAACAGTTGGGTCTCCCATTTATTAATAAAATGATTATTCTAGATTGATAACCTGTGCCTTTTACATGGAGTGCTTAGTCCATTTACATTTAATGTTAAGTATTGATGTAATGAGACTTGCTTTTTGTTTTCTATTCTTTCTTTTTTGTTGTTCTTTTCTTCTCCATAAATATTTTACTGCTATTCTATGTATTATGTTTTCTGTAGTTGCTGTAGGAAATTATAATATACACCATTCATTTACCATGGTCCACTTAGGATAGTATTACTTTATGACAATGCAAGGAACTTTAAAAAGTATAAGTTCATTATTTCTTTCCCATCCTTTGAGCTCTGGGCATATTATGTTATAAGCTCTAAAATATATTATTGCGTTAGATATTCAGTTGTCTTTTAAAAAATTTACACATGCACTCACACACACACTAAATATATATACTTTTAAACTTACTGAATGAGTACCACTTTCTGGTGCTTTCTTTTTAAAGAGCGAGCTCAGGGTTCTTTCTGGTATTGTTTTCCTTTAACCTGAACAAATGCCCTTCAGTATTTTTATATTTCATGTTTCCTGATGATTAGTCTTCTCAGCTTTGTCTATCAGAAATATCTTTCCTTTCCCTTCACTTTTGAAGGATGTTTTCTCTGCATAGAGAATTCTGTGTTGGCTTTTTTCCTTCCATAATTAAAAAAATGTCATCCCGGCCGGGCGCGGTGGCTCACGCCTGTAATCCCAGCACTTTGGGAGGCCGAGACGGGTGGATCACGAGGTCAGAAGATCGAGACCATCCTGGCGAACACGGTGAAACCCCGTCTCTACTAAAAAATACAAAAAAAAAACTAGCCGGGCGAGATGGCGGGCGCCTGTAGTCCCAGTTACTTGGGAGGCTGAGGCAGGAGAATGGCGTAAACCCGGGAAGCGGAGCTTGCAGTGAGCTGAGATCCGGCCACTGCACTCCAGCCCGGGCGACAGAGCGAGACTCCGTCTCAAAAAAAAAAAAAAAAAAAAAAAAAAAATGTCATCCCACTATCTTTTTGCATCCATTGTTTCTGGTGAGAAGTATCTGTAGTGGTCTCTTTGTATGTAATGTATCTTTTTTTCCCCATCTGTTTGTAAAAGGAGTTTTACTGTGGTGTCCTTAAATGTGATAGTGTTTGCATTATCCATTTTGGAGTTTTCTGAGGTTATTGGGTTGTTAGGTGTGGAAAATTCTTAGCTATTGTATTTTCACCTATTTATTCTGGTGTGTTCTCTCTTTTACTTCTGGGACTGCTGTTACATACATTCGATATTTTCTACAGATATTGGGTACTGCATTCCTATTCGTTCATTCTTTCCTCTTTGTATTTCAGTTTGGATAATTTCTCATGACTGTATCAAGTTCAACCATCCTTTTGTTTACTGTCTGTTGCTTGCTCTAAAGCCCACTGAATGCATTTTCACTTTTGATACTTTTTCATTTTGTGTATTTCTTTTTGATTTATTTTAATAGGTTTTCTATGTTGGAGTTTCCCATCTTTTGTGAATATTTTTCACTTACATAAATTATTTTTCATTTATAAACCTTATCTGATAATTCCAACGTCTGGACTACTTCTACTTCTGTTGCCTATTCCTTCTCTTGTTTCCCACATTATTTCTTACTTTTTCATATGTCTTATAATTATTGATTGTATACTAAACATTATATTTGAAAAGAGAAGAGACTGCAGAAGATAATTTGCCTCTAAAAAAGGGTACACTCTTTCTTACTCCATGCATCTAGTATGACAGATTGAGTCAATCTCATCCATAGTTGAGTTCGAACTGGGTGTTCTTGCAGCAGTAGATTCAGTTCACTTTGGCTTCAGATATATATACATATATATATGTGTGTATGTGTGTATATACACACATAAATATACATGTGTATATGTATACATATGTATATGTGTATGCATATATATACATTTATATATAAATAAATATATAAAAATGCTTTATACATATAAACATATATAAATATTTTATAGATATGAAATATTTCACCCCTTAATACATATAAAACCTTTACATATATGTTTTTGTTTTTATGGGTCCAGGGTGTGTGTGTGCAGGTTTGTTACATGAATGTGTCACATAATAGTGAGGTTTGGGCTTCTAGTGTATCCAGCACTCAAATTGTGAACACTGTGCCCAGTAGGTAATTTTTTAACCCTCATCCTCCTTTCACCCTCCACTCATTTGAAGTCCTCAGTGTCTTTTATTTCCCTCTGTATGTTCATGTGTACTCATTGTATGGCTCCCATTTATGAGAGAGAACATATAGTATTTCATTTTCTGTTTTTGAGTTATTTCACTTAGGATAATGGCCTTGAGCTCCGTCCATGTTGCTGTAAAAGGTGTGATTTTTATTCTTTTTTATGGCTGCATAGTATTCCATGGTTTATATATACCACCTTTTTTTGGCTTAAATAACAAGCTTTATTATCTCACAGGAGAGGTTCTAAAGAAAGGTTCTTCAGGCCAGGCGCGGTGGCTCAAGCCTGTAATCCCAGCACTTTGGGAGGCTGAGACAGGTGGATCACGAGGTTAGGAGATCGAGACCATCCTGGCTAACACGGTGAAACCCCGTCTCTACTAAAAAATACAAAAAACTAGCCGGGCAAGGTGGCGGGCGCCTGTAGTCCCAGCTACTCGGGAGGCTGAGGCAGGAGAATGGTGTGAACCTGGGAAGCGCAGCTTGCAGTGAGCTGAGATCCGGCCACTGCCCTCCAGCCTGGGTGACAGAGTGAGACTCCGTCTCAAAAAAAAAAAAAAAGATTAAAAAAAAAAAAAAAAAAAAAAAAAGAAAGGTTCTTCAGTGGTTGGTGGTTGGTTTCTTCGCATCAAAGACTCCATTCCTTTCCATCTTTCTGCTCCACCATCCTCAACTCTTGACTTTGGTACTCAGGCTTGCCCCTTTATGGTCATAAGGTGGCTACAAATGCTCCAAGTATCACAGTCTATTCAACAAAATTCAAAAACTGAGTGAAGTAACAGCTTTACCTTGTGTCACCTTTTTTTTTTTTTTTTTTAAAGTAATTTCAGTTTTTGTCTTAGATTCAGGGGGTACATGTTTAGGTTTGTTACACTGGTATATTGTGTAACACTGAGTTTAGGTGTACAAATGATCCCATCACCCAGGTAGTGAGCATAGTATCCAGTAGGTAGTTTTTCAGCCCTTGCACCCCTCCGTCAGTCTCCCCTGTAGTAGTCCCTGGTGTCTATTGTTTTCATATTTATGACCATATGTACCCAGTGTTTAGCTCCCATTTGTAGGTGTGAATATGCGGTATTTGGTTTTCTGTTTTGTGTTAGTTTGCTTAGGATAATGACTTCCACCTACTTTTATGTTGCTGCAAAGGGCATGTTTTCATTCTTTTTTGTATCTATGTATTTTCCAGGGCATATATATACCACATTTTCTTTAATCCACCATTAATAGGCACCTCAGTTGATTCCATGTCTTTGCTATTGTGAATAGTCCTGTGATGAACATATGAGTGCATGTGTCTTTTTTGTAGTACAGTTTATTTTCCTTTGGGTATATACTTGGTAATGAGATTGCTGGGTCAAATGGTAGTTTTGTTTTTGTTCTTCGAGAATAAATCTCCAAACTGCTTTCCACAGTGGTCGAACTAATTTATATTCCCACCAGTGGTGTGTAAGTGTTCTCTTTTCTCCACAGCTTTGCCAACACCTATATATATATATATATATATATATATATATATATATATATATATATTTTTTTTTTTTTTGCCTTTTAAACAATAGCCATTCTAACTGGTGTGAGATGGTATCTCATTGTGATTTTGATTTGCATTTCTCTGATCAATAGTGATGTTGAACATTTTTTTTTTTTTGGTATGTTTGTTGGCCATTTGTATGTCTTCTTTTGAAAAGTGTTTGTTCAGACCGGGCATAGTGGCCCATGCCTGTAATCCTAGCACTCTGAGAGGCCGAGGCGGGTGGATCACTTGAGGTCAGGAGTTCAAGACCAGCCTGGCCAACATGGTGAAACCCTATCTCTACTAAAAATACAAAAATTAGCTGGGCGTGGTGGTGGGTGCCTGTAGTACCAGCTACTCAGGAGGCTGAGGCACTAGAATGACTTGAGCCTGGGAGGCAGAGGCTGCAGTGAACTAATATTGCATCACTGCACTCCAGCCTGGGTGACAAAATGAGTCTGCATCACACACACACACACACACACACACACACACACAAAAGAAAAAGAAAAGAAAAAGTGTTTGTTCATGTCCTTTGCCCACTTTTTAATGGGATTATTTGTTTTTAATTTATTAAGTTCTTTATACATTCATTAGACATTTGTCAGATTATACATTAGACATTTGTCAGAAACATAGATTGCAAATATTTTCTCCCATTGTGTGGGTTGCCTGTCTACTCTGTTGATGGGTTCTTTTGCTGTGCAAAAGCTCTGTAGTTTAATTGGATCCCACTTGTCAATTTTTGTTTTTATTACAGTTGCTTTTGAGGTCTTAGTCATATATTCTTTGCCAAGGGTGATGTCTAGGATGGTATTTCTTAGGTTTTCTTCTAGAATTTTTATAGTTTTAGATCCACCTTGAGTTAATTTTTGTATATGGTGAAAGGTAGGGGTCCAATTTCATTCTTCTGCGTGTGGCTAACCAGTTATCCCAGCACCATTTATTAAATACAGAGTCCTTTCTTCTTTGCTAATTTTTGTCAGCTTTGTTGAAGATCAGATGGTTGTAGGTGTATGGCTTTATTTCTGTGTTTTCTATTCTGTTCCACTGTTCTATGTGTCTGTTTTTGTACCAGTACCATGCTGTTTTGGTTATTGTAGCCTTGTAGTATAATTTGAAGTCAGATAATGTGATGCCTCCAGCTTTCTTCTTTTTACTTAGGATTGCCCTGGCACTTTGGGCTCTTTTTTGTTTCCATATGCTGGCTTAAGATATTTTGATGGTAGTGTCAAGTCTT
Organism: Theropithecus gelada; assembly: GCF_003255815.1. Classification (NCBI taxonomy): domain Eukaryota; kingdom Metazoa; phylum Chordata; class Mammalia; order Primates; family Cercopithecidae; genus Theropithecus; species Theropithecus gelada. The sequence continues at coordinate 84,820,687 of NC_037678.1, read as the reverse complement.
ACTATTCAGCAGAGGCTGGGATCTGAGCACCAGCAAAGCTCCAGGTATCTCTTTATCTATTTATAAACTGGCTGTCAGCTTTAGGAATCACGGGGGAACTTGTCTCTTTCTCTTGCCTTCTGTCTTTTACAGTCTAACTTTCAGCTTATTGGGTCTCTGGGGATATTTTTACTTTCACCCATCTATGAGATCTTCCTTTGTCTTACCACTCTGGTCTCACACTTTGGAGTACAGTTACAGTGCACTTAGGAAGATCCAGTGTTCTTCTGAGGGATTTCTCTCAGCTCTTTTTTACTTTTCCCATTGTTTGGTAGCTGCTGCCTTGCAGTAAGTGATGGATGGCTCTGTGCATCCAGTTTGGCTCTTCTCCTTCAGCTCTCCTGTTGTGTCTCCAGACTTCAGAATGCTGCTGCTTTTCACTTGCCAAAGGACTTGTGCACCTCAGGGTGTGGATATCTTTCAACTCTCCTGCTCTACCCTACATTTTTTGAGCTATTAGTGAAGACCTGTAGGAAAGAATTGATGATTGGATTCAGCCTTGTTTAGTGAATGGGATTTCTTTTGGTTCTAATTCATCATGTTAGCTCACATGTAGTCCTTTAAAGTTTGCTAAAGTTCAACTAGTTTCTTATCCTCATATATAGCATTTATTATTTTTCCACTGCTTCCTTAGGAATAAAAGAGACCATGGCCCAGTTTTCTCATAGGAAAGGCTTATCTCTTTTGGGAATTATGTTCATTGAGATATTTGTGTGGTTTCATCAAAAAAAATCCATGGCTTTGTAGCTTATCTGGCTTGCTATTGTTATTACAGTGGGAGTGATGGACTCTTGGAAGTTTATTCATCCTAACTAGAAGTGGAAATTTCAGGGATCTGTTTTGGAGGCTTGTGAGACACATTTGGAACCATTATTTTAGCTGGTGAAATTGTCCATCTTTTGACAATGGAGCCCCTTTATGTTGGTTTCTGTGATCTCTGACTTTACTATCTTCAGTAATTTCCTTGTTTTTAGGTAGAACAAGATGCCTCAGACTCCTCTTGAATACATCTTTCACAAGACCTAGAGACCCAGAACCAGTCATTTCTCCAATGATCCTCCTCCTCCTTTTTTTTTTTAAATAGGAAATGTGATTTTCACATAATAATCTAGTTTCCAAATTTTTACTGCAATTTTCTTTTTTTTTTTTTTTAATTATACTTTAAGTTCTAGGGTACATGTGCACAACGTGCAGGTTTGTTACATATGTATACATGTGCCATGTTGGTGTGCTGCACCCATTAACTCGTCATTTAAATTAGGTATATCTCCTAATGCTATCCCTCCCCCCGCCAACTCCCCACAATAGGACCCGGTGTGTGATGTTCCCCTTCCTGTGTCCAGGTGATCTCATTGTTCAGTTCCCACCTGTGAATGAGAACATGCAGTATTTGGTTTTCTGTTCTTGCGATAGTTTGCTGAGAATGATGGTTTCCAGCTGCATCCATGTCTCTACAAAGGACACGAACTCATCCTTTTTTATGGCTGCATAGTATTCCATGGTGTATATGTGCCACATTTTCTTAATCCAGTCTGTCACTGATGGATATTTGGGTTGATTCCAAGTCTTTGCTATTGTGAATAGTGCCGCAATAAATATACGTGTGCATGTGTCCTTACAGCAACATGACTTACCATCCTTTGGGTATATCCCCAATAGTGGGATGGCTGGGTCAAATGGTATTTCTAGTTCTAGATCCTTGAGGAATCGCCACACTATTTTCCACAATGGTTGAACTAGTTTACAGTCCCACCAACAGTGTAAAAGTGTTCCTATTTCTCCACATCCTCTCCAGCACCTGTTGTTTCCTGATTTTTTAATGATTGCCATTCTAACTGATATGAGATGGTATCTCATTGTGGTTTTGAATTTGCATTTCCCTGATGGCGAGTGATGATGAGCATTTTTTCATGTGTCTGTTGGCTGTACAAATGTCTTCTTTTGAGAAGTGTCTGTTCATATCCTTTGCCCACTTTTTGATGGAGTTGTTGTTTTCTTGTAAATTTGATTCAGTTCTTTGTAGGTTCTGGATATTAGCCCTTTGTCAGCTGAGTAGATTGCAAAAATTTTCTCCCATTCTGAAGGTTGCCTGTTGACTCTCATGGTAGATTCTTTTGCTGTGCAGAAGCTCTTTAGTTTAATTAGATCCCGTTTGTCAATTTTGGCTTTTGTTGCCATTGCTTTTGATGTTTTAGACATGAAATCCTTGCCTATGCCTATATCCTGAGTGTTATTACCTAGGTTTTGTTCTAGGGTTTTTATGGTTTTAGGTCTAACATTTAAGTCTGTAATCCATCTCGAATTAATTTTCATATAAGGAGTAAGGAACGGATCCAGTTTCAGCTTTCTACTTATGGCTAGCCAATTTTGCCAGCACCATTTATTAAATAGGTAATCCTTTCCCCATTTCTTGTTTTTGTCATGTTTGTCAAAGATCAGATGGCTGTAGATGTGTGGTATTATTTCTGAGGGCTCTGTTCTGTTCCGTTGGTCTATATCTCTGTTTTGGTACCAGTACCATGCTGTTTTTGGTTACTGTAGCCTTGTAGTATAGTTTGAAGTCAGGTAATGTGATGCCTCCAGCTTTGTTCTTTTGGCTTAGGATTGTCTTGGAGATGCGGGCTCTTTTTTGGTTCCATGTGAACTTTAAAGTAGTTTTTTCCAATTCTGTGAAGAAAGTCATTGGTAGCTTAATGGGGATGGCACTGAATCTATAAATTACTTTGGGCAGTATGGCCATTTTCACAATATGGATTCTTCCTATCCATGAGCATGGTATGTTCTTCCATTTGTTTGTGTCCTCTTTTATTTTACTGAGCAGTGGTTTGTAGTTCTCCTTGAAGAGGTCCTTTACATCCCTTGTAAGCTGGATTCCTAGGTATTTTATTCTCTTTGAAGCTATTGAGAATGGGAGTTCATTCATGATTTGGCTCTCTGTTTGTTACTGGTGTATAAGAATGCTTGTGATTTTTGCACATTAATTTTGTATCCTGAGACTTTGCTGAAGTTGCTTATCAGCTTGAGGAGATTTTGGGCTGAGATGATGGGGTTTTCTAAATATACAATCATGTCATCTGCAAACAGGGACAATTTGACTTCTTCTTTTCCTAACTGAATACCCTTTATTTCTTTCTCTTGCCTGATTGCCCTGGCCAGAACTTCCACCATTATATTGAATAGGAGTGGTGAGAGAGGGCATCCCTGTCTTGTGCCAGTTTTCAAAGGGAATGCTTCCAGTTTTTGCCCATTCAGTATGATATTGGCTGTGGGTTTGTCATAAATAGCTCTTAGTATTTTGAGATATGTTCCATCAATACCGAATTTATTGAGAGTTTTTAGCATGAAGGGCTGTTGAATTTTGTCAAAGGCCTTTTCTGCATCTATTGAGAGAATCCTGTGGTTTTTGTCTTTGGTTCTGTTTATATGCTGGCTTACGTTTATTGATTGGCGTATGTTGAACCAGCCTTGCATCCCAGGGATGAAGCCCACTTGATCATGGTGGATAAGCTTTTTAATGTGCTGCTGGATTCAGTTGCCAGTATTTTATTGAGGATTTTTGCATCGATGTTCATCAGGGATATTGGTCTAAAATTCTCTTTTTTTTTTGTATCTCTGCCAGGCTTTGGTATCAGGATGATGTTGGCCTCATAAAATGAGTTAGGGAGGATTCCCTCTTTTTGTATTGATTGGAATAGTTTCAGAAGGAATGGTACCAACTCCTCCTTGTACCTCTGGTAGAATTCAGCTGTGAATCCATCTGGTCCTGGACTTTTTTTGGTTGGTAGGCTATTAATTATTGCCTCAATTTCAGAGCCTGCTATTGGTCTATTCAGGGATTCAACTTCTTCCTGGTTTAGTCTTGGGAGAGTGTAAGTATCCAGGAAATTATCCATTTCTTCTAGGTTTTCTAGTTTATTTGCGTAGAGGTGTTTATAGTATTCTCTGATGGTAGTTTGTATTTCTGTGGGGTTGGTGGTAATATCCCCTTTATCATATTTTATTGTGTCTATTTGATTCTTCTCTCTTTTCTTCTTTATTAGTGTTGCTAGCGGTCTATCAATTTTGTTGATCTTTTCAAAAAACCAACTCCTGGATTCACTGATTTTTTGAAGGGATTTTTGTGCCTCTATCTCCTTCAGTTCTGCTCTGATCTTAGTTATTTCTTGCCTTTTGCTAGCTTTTGAATGCGTTTGCTCTTGCTTCTCTAGTTCTTTTAATTGTGATGTGAGGGTGTCAATTTTAGATCTTTGCTGCTTTCTCTTGTGAGCATTTAGTGCTATAAATTTCCCTCTACACACTGCTTTAAATATGTCCCAGAGATTCTGGTATGTTGTGTCTTTGTTCTCATTGGTTTCAAAGAACATCTTTATTTCTGCCTTCATTTCATTGTGTATGCAGTAGTCATTCAGGAGCAGGTTGTTCAGTTTCCATGTAGTTGAGCGGTTTTGATTGAGTTTCTTAATCCTGAGTTCTAATTTGATTGCACTGTGGTCTGAAAGACAGTTTGTTATAATTTCTGTTCTTGTACATTTGCTGAGGAGTGCTTTACTTCCAACTATGTGGTCAATTTTGGAATAAGTGTGATGTGATGCTGAGACGAATGTATATTCTGTTGATTTGGGGTGGAGAGTTCTGTAGATGTCTATTAGGTCCGCTTGGTGCAGAGTTGAATTCAATTCCTGGATATCCTTGTTCACTTTCTGTCTCGTTGATCTGTCTAATGTTGACAGTGGGGTGTTAAAGCCTTCCATTATTATTCTGTTGGAGTCGAAGTCTCTTTGTAAGTCTCTAATGACATGCTTTATGAATCTGGGTGCCCCTGTATTGGGTGCATATGTATTTAGGATAGTTAGCTCTTCCTGATTAATTGATCCCTTTACCATTATGTAATGGCCTTCTTTGTCTCTTTTGATCTTTGATGATTTAAAGTCTGTTTTATCAGAGACTGGGATTGCAACCCCTGCTTTTTTTTTGTTCTCCATTTGCTTGGTAGATCTTCCTCCATCCCTTTATTTTGAGCCTATGTGTGTCTGTGCGTGTGAGATGGGTCTCCTGAATACAGCAAACTGATGGGTCTTGACTCTTTATCCAATTTGCCAGTCTGTGTCTTTTAATTGGAGCATTTAGTCCATTTACATTTAAGGTTAATATTGTTATATGTGAACTTGATCCTGTCATTATGATATAGCTGGTTATTTTGCTCGTTAGTCGATACAGTTTCTTCCTAGCATCGATGGTCTTTACATTTTGGCATGTTTTTGCAATTGCTGGTACCTGTTGTTCCTTTCCATGTTTAGTGCTTCCTTCAGGGTCTCTTGTAAGACAGGCCTGTTGGTGACAAAATCTCTAAGCATTTGCTTATCTGTAAAGGATTTTATTCCTCCTTCACGTATGAAACTTAGTTTGGCTGGATATGAAATTCTGGGTTGAAAATTCTTTTCTTTAAGAATGTTGAATATTGGCCCACATTCTCTTCTGGCTTGTAGAGTTTCTGCCGAGAGATCTGCCGTTAGGCTGATGGGCTTCCCTTTGTGGATAACCCAACCTTTCTCTCTGGCTGCCCTTAACATTTTTTCATTCATTTCAGTTTTGATGAATCTGACAATTATGTGTCTTGGAGTTGCTCCTCTCAAGGAGTATCTTTGTGACGTTCTCTGTATTTCCTGAATATGAATGTTGGCCTGCCTTACTAGGTTGGGGAAGTTCTCCTGGATGATATCCTGCATAGTGTTTTCCAACTTGGTTCCGTTTTCCCTGTCACTTTCAGGCACCCCAATCAGATGTAGATTTGGTCTTTTCACATAATCCCATATTTCTTGGAGGCTTTGTTCATTTCTTTTTAGTCTTTTTTCTCTACACTTCTCTTCTCGCTTCATTTCATTCATTTGATCTTCAGTCGCTGATACTCTTTCTTCCAGTTGATCGAGTCGGTTACTGAAGCTTGTGCATTTGTCGTGTAGTTCTCATGTTATGGTTTTCATCTCTATCAGTTTTCTCAAGGACTTCTCTACGTTGGTTATTCTAGTTAGCCATTTGTCAAATCTTTTTTCAAGTTTTTTCGTTTCTTTGCGCTGGTTACGTAGTTCCTCCTTTAGCTCTTAGAAGTTTGATCGACTGAAGCCTTCCTCTCTCACTCGTCAAAGTCATTCTCCATCCAGCTTTGTTCCATTGCTGGCGATGAGCTGCGTTCGTTTGGAGGGGGAGATGTGCTCTGATTGTTTGAATTTCCAGCTTTTCTGCCCTTCTTTTTCCCCATCTTTGTGGTTTTATCTGCCTTTCGTCTTTGATGATGGTGACATACTGATGGGGTTTTCATGTGGTGTCCTTTCTGTTTGTTAGTTTTCCTTCTAACAGTCAGGACCCTCAGCTGCAGGTGTGTTGGAGTTTGCTTGAGGTCCACTCCAGACCCTGTTTGCCTGGGTATCAGCAGCGGAGGCTGCAGAATATAGAATATTGCTGAACAGCAAGTGTTGCTGTTTGATTCTTGCTCTGGAAGCTTCGTCTCAGGGGTGTAGTCAGCCGTGTGAGGTGTGAGGTGTCGGTCTGCACCTAGTGGGGGATGTCTCCCAGTTAGGCTACTCAGGGGTCAGGGACCCACTTGAGCAGGCAGTCTGTCTGTTCTCAGATCTCAAGCTCCGTGCTGGGAGATCAACTCACCTCTTCAAAGCTGTCATACAGGAGCATTTACCTCTGCTGAGGTTTCTGCTGCTTTTTGTTTAGCTATGCCCTGTCCCCAGAGGTAGAGTGTACAGAGGCAGGCAGGCCTCCTTGAGCTGTGGTGGGCTCCACCCAATTCTAGCTTCCTGGCAGCTTTGTTTACCTACTTAAGCCTCAGCAATGGCGTGCACCCCTCCCCCAGCCTCGCTGCCGGCCTTGCAGTTAGATCTCAGTCTGCTGTGCTAGCAATGAGGGACGCTCCATGGGCGTGGGACCCTCCGGGCCAGGTGTGGGATATAATCTCCTGATGTGCCGTTTGCTAAGACCCTTGGTAAAGTGCAGTATTAGGGTGGGAGTTACCTGATTTTCCAGGTGTTGTGTGTCTCAATTTCCTTTGGCTAGGAAAAGGAGTTCCCTTCCCCCTTGCACTTCCCAGGTGAGGTGATGCCTCGCCCTGGTCCAGCTCTTGCTGATCGAGCTGCATCCGCAGACCAGCACCGACTGTCCGACACACCCCAGTGAGATGAACCTGGTACCTCTGTTGAAAATGCGGAAATCACCTGTCTTCTGTGTCACTCACGCTGGGAGCTGGAGGCTGGAGCTGTTCCTATTTGGCCATCTTGGGCGCGCCCGCGTTTACTGCAATTTTTATGTTAGCCTGTAGGCAATGATAGTGTCACTGTAGTTCATGGGTCCAGCAGCAGTATTAAAAATCAAAATCAGACTGGGCATGGTGGCTCACTTCTGTAATCCCAGCACTTTGGGAGGCCAGGGCAGGTGGATCGCCTGAGATCAGGAGTTTGAGACCAGCCTGGCCAACATAACAAAACCCCATCTCTACTAAAAAATGCAAAAATTAACCAGGTGTGGTGGCAGGCACCTGTAATCCCAGCTAGTCAGGAGGCTGAGGCAGGAGAATGGCTTGAACCTGGGAGGCAGAGGTTGCAGTGAGCTGAGATCTCACCAGTCCACTCCAGCCTGGGCAACAGAGCAAGGCTTCGTTTCAAGGAAAAAAAAAATCAAAATGAAATTGAAACCTTAGCCTACAGGTTTAAAGTCCTATGCTTATAGATTTTGAAATAAAATTACAGCCATGTGGTTTCTTAATTTGGGATTTGTAGACCCTATGGAATCTACATACGGGTTTTTATGGAGCATTCTGTGAATTTCCTGAGACTATATGAAAAATTTTAGTCAAAGATATGTCTTTTTCTCATGACCTGAAAGAGATTAGGAAGCACAGTCTTAGGTAATTTTGAATAAAATTGTAAATTAACTTGCTGGCTAAAATAAATTAAATAAATACATTTAACAAGTAATACAAGTTGATGTATTTCCTCCTTTTCCTGGTATTATTTCTTAATAATAGTGTCAAATTAAAACCTTGAAGAGTCCCAAATTTTATATTGTCTGTCTTTTGTTACATGACTTATTTGAAGTGGCCTTCCTGTATTTTGACCCTTTCTTCTTTTATCTACTTCTTTCATCAGATACTTTTTCTAGTTAGTGGTAAGGACAACTTTTGGACAATTTCTGTATTAATATTCCTTAAATTCTACCCAGATTTAGAGAATAAAATATGATTACCATTTTCTCCTTCCTCCTTCAGAACAGTTGTGTCTTTCCCCACGCTCAAAACTTCCCTTGATACTGTATTGGATAGAGAAAGGGATAAGCAATGAGTGGTGAGCAAATTTAACACTTTTTTCTGTGGTACTTTATTTGGCCTCTAAACACTGAATGTCGTTTTTAAACTTTGGGTACAGCTTTAAAACTGATGAAATGATTTATATTGCCTCTCCTTTGTACAGAGGAATTTATTGAGAAATAACATCGGCTCAAACTTCCTTTTCAGCTTTTAAAGATATCAAAATGACCCCAATAAATTACTTCTAAATTTTAAGTCATTAAGAAAATTATTAATTAAATATTTAATATATATGGCTGGCCTAGTAGTTATAGGTTAGATTTATGATGTATTATAACTATCTTGCTTATGTTCTTTCTGTTTGTGGGCTTTATACCATGTATATAATCAATATGTATAGTGGAATCTTTATTTTACATGACATCTACATATTTGTAGACGTTTATAACTGCATTTTGGCTTTATTTATTTATTTTTGGCTCATGAAATGCACACCATGCACACCATGGCTTAGAGGCAAAATAATATCTTTAATTCTATTTCTTTGGGATGTGCTTGGTGACATACTATTTATAGGACTTTCTGGTTAAAATTGGGGGCTATCTACAGTCCTAAGTGTTAGTATCAGAACCTGTTGTGCTCCTTATTTGCAGATAATTATTACTATGTTCTTGTCCATGTTCTCAGATTTTTGGGGCTTTGGATTTTCTTTGTTTGTATCTCCTTTATTCATGGGATGATATTAGCCTGGTTTCTGCAGTGACTGTTATGGAATGAGCATGTTACTAGGAGTCACAATACTTGGATCTTAGACTCTCAGTTCTTCCAAATCACTTTTCTTGTTTGTCGGATGAGGAGATGACAGTACTTTCCTTGCAAGATAATTGTAAAACCCCAGATATACAGTAGTTAATTATTTAATAGGGAATCAGTGAGGCAGTGAACCTTTTTCCCTAAAAAAAATTAAGTTTTCTATAGTTGAATTCAATCTAAGTATACTTTTTCATTAATTAACAGCTTTTTTAAAAGGGTTTTTTAAGTCATCTGGCTATTGCAAGCCTCTTAACTAAATTTCAACCAGCAAGTTATTAAAGTTCTAAAACTACATTCAGGTATAAATATTTTGTCTTGTGAGGAATATAAAACTATTAAAGCTAAGCCATTTAGGTTTTCAAATGAGGAAACTAAAGCATGGATGTCATAAGTGACTCATTTCAGGTTCTACAGCCAGAGCTGGTTCTCCTCGTATGTGATCCTTCTCTCTGATGGAGCAGGAATTCAGATAGAAGATTGACAAGAGCATCAGCTGAACATTACAAACAGTGTTGGTTCTTTTATGGCTACTTTCCTAATGAAGTTCTCAGGTGTGGATAAGTCTAATGCTTATACTTATACTTTGTTTCCCAGATAAATACAATATAGTGATACAATCTTAGCACACCACCATAGATAAGAGTACTACTTTTACTGGTGATGGTTGCCTCTGATTTTTTTCCCTCTTTCCCTGGGTTCATTTGTCCCTGATGCTCTAATTAGAGTGTTATAATTTAGATAACTAAATTTAAATCATTTAGAACAGAAAGCAAGGTTCTGCTTTATCATCTGTATTCACACTCAAAATGAATATTGGGTAAATTTCTACATTGAGATGTGTATTAGTCAGGTTTCTCCAGAGGGACATAACTTATAGGATATTTATGTATGTGGAAGGGAGTTTATTAGGGAGAACTGGCTCATGTGATTACAAGGTGAAGTCCCATGACAGGCCATCTGCAAGCTGGGGAAGAAAGAATCCAGTAGTGGCTCAGTCTGAGTCCGAAAGCCGCAAAACCAGGGAAGCTGACACTTCAGCCTTCAGTCTGTGGCCATAGACCCAAGAGCCTCCAGGAAACCACTGGTGTAAGTGCAAGGATCCAAAGGCTGAAGAACCTGGAGTTTGATGTCCAAGGGCAGGAGGAGCAGGAGGAAGCATCCAGTATGGGAAAGGGAAAAGCCAGAAGACCCAGCAAGCAAAGTTATCCCACCTTCATCCACCTGCTTTGTTTTTGCTTTGCTGGCAACCAATTGGATAGCACCTACCCACATTGAGGGTGGGTCTTTCTCTCCTAATCCAGTGACTCAAATGTCAGCCTCCTCTGGCAGCACCCTCATAGACACATCTAGAAGAGCAAAGAAAAGAGAATGGCTGAAGCCTTGTCAACTGCAGACGTCCTCTGACATGGTAGATTTGATGAAGGGTTTTCACTACTCATGTTTGTTGAAGGTTTTTTGTTTGTTTGTTTGGTATGTTTTAGTTTTTTTTCAGAAAGGTTTTTATCTATGAAAGTAGTTGCATTCATAAAACTGGAACCTTTCCTATTTATGGAGCTACTTATTTAGACAGCTGGGATTTTTTTGTATGTGTGTGTGATTTGGTTATATTCTCTCAATAAAATTGGCAATAGTGATAAAAGCTAATGTATGTATAAAGCACTTAGTGTGTGTACTGTATGTCTAGCACCATGCTCTAGATATCTGTGTTTAATCATAACTGTGATAATGTATTTCTCAATATTAAAAATAATTATGAAATGCTAATACATTTATCAATCACATCCTTTGTAAGAGATGATATCTCTAGAAGATAATTATAAAATTGGTGTTTCTTTTGGTTATTATTTATCACAGAAAAAATTGAAAAGCCTGAGTTGTTTTTGATAGATTACAATAAATATCCAAAGCATGAGACAAGTTATGGATTACAGAGAAGTCTGAATATTTGGGAAACACTAAATATATGTTGGTGAGCTGTAACCTTAAGATGTGACTGGATTAGACATCTTCACTACTTATTCCATCTCTTTATGAAGTTCCTTATGTTTTCCCCTTGTATATAATAGGTTCCAGATTTGATAACCATAGGGACACTGTGAAGACCGAAATTATGTGTGTCCTATCACTTTTAAAGTAGCTCTCTCTTTAATTTCACAAGACAGGCTTGAAAACCAGAAGTAACCCAATTCCAAAATTGGCAGTAAATCCTTTAACAGGGAAAAGGTGACGTACTGTGTAATAAATTCCTTTGTTGAAAAAGAGATGTTGCAATACTGGAAACTGAAGTACCAAATGTTTCCTTTTAAATTTGGAAAGGCCCTTTCTTATTACTTATCTGTCCCTGTGGACTTCTAACAGGGGATGTGTTGAAAGATTTTTCAGATGCCCACTAGCCACAGTGAGAGTGAATGGCAGCATTTATAAGATGACATAAATACTTCAAAATCATCAGTAATCCTTGGAGACGTGTGGTGTGCCAGGGGTACTGAATGTGAGCTTTTGTTGCTGTCGAGCCTGTGCTTTTTTTTTTTTTTTTTTTTTTTTTTTTTTTTTTTTTTTTTTTTTTTTAAATTTATTTATTATTATTATACTGTAAGTTGTAGGGTACATGTGCATAACGTGCAGGTTTGTTACATATGTATACTTGTGCCTTGTTGGTGTGCTGCACCCATCAACTCGTCATTTACATCAGGTATAACTCCCAATGCAATCCCTCCCCCCGCCCCCCTCCCCATGATAGGCCCCGGTGTGTGATGTTCCCCTTCCCAAGTGATCTCATTGTTCAGTTCCCACCTATGAGTGAGAACATGCGGTGTTTGGTTTTCTGTTCTTGTGATAGTTTGCTAAGAATGATGGATTCCAGCTGCATCCATGTCCCTACAAAGGACACAAACTCATCCTTTTTTATGGCTGCATAGTATTCCATGGTGTATATATGCCACATTTTCTTAATCCAATCTGTCACTGATGGACATTTGGGTTGATTCCAAGTCTTTGCTATTGTGAATAGTGCTGCAATAAACATACGAGCCTGTGCTTTTGTAGGAGGCTGCCTAGGAATGTGGGTTGTGTCTCTCCTGTGAATGCAACTTCACTTTTTCCCCTCTGGGGGCTCTTCGTATTAGAATTGAGGTGGGAGTGGGTTAGAAGACAAAAAGTCTGCAAGAGTAAGAAAGATCTGTGAGATTATGAGTTACACTTTAAAATCCTAATCCTATTTTGAGGTCCTGTGGAGAAATTATATTATCATCCTCAACCATTAGAACACTACATTAATAACTGGACACATAAAGGTCTTTTAATTTTCATTTTGTAATAATGATGCTCATCCCACCACTGCTGCTACTACTACATGAGATGAAGACAAAAAAGATAGAAAATAATCTAGAAATGCAGTGAAGCTATATCTTATATGTTAGCCAAGATTTGGTAAATTTTGATGTTTCTCTATTCTTATTGCAAAAGCTTTTTAGTTTGTTACTTTTACCTTTTGGAACTAAAACTTAATTTGACAATATGGTTTTGTTGGGCTGTCACAATCCCTATATTTAATTATCTTGTTTTGAAGGATGCATCTATCACTAGAGCTGAAGTTAAAAAAATTTATAAATGTGTGATGAAGGTCAGGCAACATAAAACACCTATGGCATCGGTTCATGTTCACTCTGATCAACTCGTGTACTCAAGATACAGGGAAGTGAAGTGAGTGGGGCCAAATCCCATTATGGAAAACTTTGCTTTCCCCTTTACTAACTGGCCTTAAGAGAAAGTATTGTGAACGCAGGAGTGTAATCTTAAGTTGGGCAATAAACCTGTTGGAGAAAAAAGTAGGTATTTATTTTAGATACTGGGGAAAATAAAAGGAATAAATAAGAAAAATCAAGCATGATCCACAATCTCTAGATAACCACAGTTAAAATGCTTCCTGCCAGACTAAGAGAAATCTTTATCATACTATTCGTTTTGTTTTGATAATGGGAGGTTTACCTAGGTGGTCATTTTTACCCTATGTGAAGGCTTAGCTTGATTTGAAGCAGTAGCCTTCATTTAGAATTACAAGGCAAAGGATACACTTTTAAATTCTATTTTAGGCTCTCTCAGTGATGATTGTCAAGCTAGCTGGGAATCACTTTAATAGAAGGAACATACAGAGAATAGGATGAGAGGCGGGAAAGTAGTAGAAAATTTTTCTTAAGATGGTTGTTTTCCTCATTGTAGTATTTATTAAGTGCTTACTCTATGGTCAACTCCATGCTAAATGCTTTATGTGATTTTTTTCATTTTGTCCTCAACCTGTGAGATAGTTGGTATCCCATTCCCCATTTTACAGCTATGGAAACTGAGCCCTAAATAACCCAAAGTCATCCTGCTGGATTCAAACATGAGTCTGACTGCAGAACAGATAATATTAACCCTTACCCTATAAGGCCTTAAGGTAGGGGTGTGTGTGTAAGAGGGTGGGAGGGGTGAGGGAGGGAAGGAGAAGAGAAAATGAGAATGAATGAATCGAGTAAATAAAATGTACAAGCTGTCCTCTTCTTTAAAAAGACCCTGCTTCTTGACACAGAAATCTCAGATTTCTCCTGACGTAAAGATACAGAAGCTTTTTGTAATGTAAGCTAATGTATCCACTAGAGAAATAATGGCATTGTTGGAAGGATTTAGATGACAGGAAAATAAAGATACTTTATTAATTAACTCTTCTAGTTTCCTTGGGTTTTTTGCCAGCCTTTTCTGGATTCCAGACAAATCCAAAAACAGGTGATTTAAAGGTGGCTTCACTGAAGTGGTGTCACATGATTGAGCGAGTGGTCATTCTTTAGAGGGATAAAAGGTGGTTTTAAAATATGCAGGACTCCATTGTTCAGACAATATAAAACATTTAATCAAAGTACTCTTTTTTTTATCCAAATGAACTAAAAAGAAATTCTGTAGCTGGATGCAATTAAATATATCCTGGGTTTCCCCCCTAAAAAGGTCAGTTAAATATTCTTTTTTGTGTATCGCTGCTAATGGCATCTGATAAATATATGTATATGAGCTTATCAGAAATTATGTTTGAATCAACACAAAGTTGCATGTTTGAATTGGAAAAAGTAGCTAGAGGTTATCTTCTTTCAGTGTAAAGTTTTCTGAGCCATTTTCAATCACCAGCAAAGAGCCACGTATACAGGTTAAGAATGCGTTTGGCCCCATATATTCATTGACAGATGAATGAATAAAGAACATATGGCATATACATACATAGAGTTTCCATTTGGGAATATGAAAAAGTTCTGGAGCTAGATGGTGCTGATGGTTGTACAACAGTGTGAATGTACTTAATGCCACTGAATTGCGTATTTTACAAATGGTTAAATGGTAATTTTATATTATTTATGATAGGAATGGATGTAGCCTTAAAAAAGAGAACTGAATTGCAGTTGCTAAAGAGGCAAGTTTTTAAATTTAAAAATCTCATGTAACAGATGCCTAGGAAGAGACTGGGTCTAGTCAGGCTACCCAACAGTACCCTTTGGTTTTCAGGTCTGTCCTTTCTCTCCTGCTGTCCTCAGTGGATGGTGTTTTCTTTCTTTCTTTCTTTCCTTTTTTAATTTATCGCACTCAGTGACCATGGATGGGCCTTGATGCTCGTGCATGTCACCCCTCATGCTGCTGTGCCTTACGCTTAGCTATGCAAGTACAGACATGGAAAGTTGGATTTAGTCAGATATGGCAGAGACATTCAACTTAATGCTCTCTGAAGATGCATATATTCCCCTATATCTCACAGACCCCTTGTAGTTGCCTAAGAACATGTAGCTCTTTCTGGCCAGGGACTGGAATGGTAATGGTATTTGTCACTTTCAGGCTAGGGTGGTAAAACAGCCTTCTGGAACAGCAGGGTGGCCTCATTCTGGAGCCCTCATTGTGGAGGGGAAGTATGTGATTCAGGTAGTGCATTTACAGGTAATGGAGTCTCCATCTGCCTAGGTTTGTTCCTTTCACCTAGGTTTGAGTGAGTGTGTGAAGCAGATCTTCAGGTGATCCAGGTATGACCTATAACATTAATGAGAAATATATTTTAAGTAACTGAGATTTGGGCATTGTTTTTGCAGCCCAGTATAGCTATTCTGACTGTTACTCCAGGGTGGGCTTTTGCCAGACATGTTTGATGAAGTGAGAGAAACAGGGAGGCTTTCGGGAGTAAGGGAATGGCTGTAAGTTGATGAAGCATGGGATTTTAGTTGGATGAGAATAGAGGTGAGGACCTCAGTGGGGTGAGGAATAGTTAAAAGGCAGCAGAATTAATGGATGGCGGCTTTTGGTGAGATGGAGGGAATGTTGGAGTTGGAGTGCCCAAGGGAGGGAGCCGGAAAGATAGGAGTGAGATGGTTTCAATTGAGATGACTGAGTTGTTCATGTTACTGCTGAAGATGGGTGTGAGTTTATTAGGTAGTGTGGATAACTGGAGGAGAGGATATCAGAATACCAAAAGCTGAGATATTGGGAGAATCATCTAGATAAACATTAAATTCAGCAAGAATGATGACAAGGAGTAGTATTGGGCAGAGTAAAAGTGAGCTGAGAGTTAAAATCTCTAAGAAATGAATTTGTCTCATTTGTTACATGTCTGAAATGGTCTCTATTCATCCTCACTCTAGAATGGTAGTTTAACTGATTCCAGGTTGGCAGTGTTTTTTTCTGTTTGCTTGTTTTTTTGCGGTAGCATCTTTAAGATACTAGTCTTGTGGCTTCTTTTGTTGCTTGGAGATATTTAGTTAGTTTAATTTAAACATTTTTGAATTTTTTTGTAGGTGAAATTTTTCCCTTTTCTTTTTGGTTAGTTTTTAATATTTTCTTGTTGTCTTTGGTCCAGAGCTTCAAAATGATACAACTAAGGATGGATTTTTATTTTTATTCCTCTTTTTTGGAACTCTATGTGGGTCTTTAGTTTAATAACTTAAATTCTGGAAAATTCTTATTCATTATACAAATATTAGTGCTTTCTTCTCCCTTCTTTCCTCTCTTTCAAAATGCCTGTTAATGCATTGGACATTATCATTTTACACTTTGGGACTCTTAACGCCTCATTTTCTTTCTCTTTATCAGTCTAGGCTCCGTTTTTTCTCTTATTGTACTACAGTTTGCTGTTTCAGGGATAGACAAACTATGATCTGTGGGCCAAATCTGGTTCATGGCCTGTTTTTGTATAGCTCATGAGCTAAGAATGATTTTTTAGTTTTTAAGACTTGTCGCAAAAAAAAAATTAAGAATATTTGATAGAGAGAAATTACATGTAGCATTCAAAGCCTAAAATACTTACTATTTGGCCTTTTACAAATTTGTTTTCAACTGGTGTCCAATTATTTTCATTTCTTGAAATAGTTTTTTTTTTGTTTTTTGCTATTGCTCATTCTTCCTTATGGTTGTACGTATATGTGTGTTGAAGTTGGGGGTTGGAATTTTTTATTGAGAATTCATCTTCAGTGTAAGTTTTGAAAGTTTAGGGATACCCACAAGAGAAGACCTGTATTATCTTTGAGCATGGGACATGCTGAATTCTCAGCAACAGGAAACATACTGGGAAAGAGTGAGATGGGTCTGGATTGTAAGGGTTAGGATTAATGTGAGATGACCTGGCCATAGAGACTGGCACTCCTAGGGCCATGGGAATGTCCAGGATTCCTGCTGAATCCAGGGTTTTTACATGAATCCTTGAATTGGTGTATAGAATACACAGTCAGGGCATTGACATCTGGACTGGCCAGAATGACAGTTAAGTGAATACTAAGTAACCAAGCAGGGGTCTGACACTTTAGGGGAGGTCTGACAATATGTAGTAGCACCCCTGCCAACTGCTATGTACTCTGGGCCTACCACAGAGTAGGGACTCAGTAACAGCCTGGCAAGTGAATGAATGGGGAAAGAAATGAAGGTCAGGTCCATATTTTGAGGACTAGTAAGTACCAGGCAGATATCTTCTGCCGGCCTTTGTCCTAAACTAACCAGACAGGAAGAATATGGAGAGATACCTCTAATAGCTGTTTTGTAGATCCTTTGGGATTTTCTACTTAGAAAATTATATCATCTGTGAATAGAGGCAGTTTTACTTCTTCCTTTCTGTTCTTTATGCCTTTTTCCCCCTTGCCTTATTACAACGGCTGAAATCTCCAGTACATTATTGAAGAGAAGTGATGAAAGCAGACATCATTGCCCTGTTTCTGATCCTAGGGAGAAACAATTCAGTGTTTCATCATTAAGTATGATGTAACTGTAGGTTTTCTTGCAGATGTTCTTTATTTCTGGAAATTGATAACTGAACTTAGAGGCCTAATCAGATTCAAGTATAGTTTTTTTGGGCAGTGGGCAAGACTACATAGGTATGATTTTGTCAAGAGATACATAGTGTCTGGTATCTTTCTGTGGTATTAGCAGCCACTGATGATTGCCTCTGTCACTTACTACATTATGGGTTACAAATGGTTATATTCTAATTCTATTAATTTCTTTTTCATTTATTATCTAGGATACTTCTACAGAGAAAATATTCCTTCATAAATTGTTTGGTTACTCTGGCATATAGTTCCTATTGGAAGGACAGAAACATGCTTGCTTGTTTTCTTGTTACCAGTTTTCAGAATAGTGAATTGGTTTCATAGCATCCTCCAAAGGTGATCAGTGCTTTTAAAAACATAAGTTATGAATTTATTATGTGTTTTAATCTATTCATTTGTCGTACTTATTGATGCTAAAATTTTTCTTTTTTAAGAACTCGGTATGTTTTACTTCTAGGCGTCTTGCCAGGTCTTTTACAATCCATGTTTTCTGCTAAGATGTAAGAACATACACATACTCTTACTTGGAAAAGTAAGGACAAAAAGAGGATATAATGAAAGGCTTATTTCTAATATTGGTGAATAAAGAGTGGAACTGTTTGCTGTTGAATCACACTTCAGCTGTATGGCAGCATATTCTAAGAAACCTTGGAATTTTGTAGGTAAAACCACAGAAGTCAAACTTTCTTTGATTGGAACCTACAGGAGAATAAACTTGGGTTTCGTGGCTCTTTGTTAAAGATGATCAATGTCAGATAATATAAGTCATAATTTTTAAAGTTTCTTGGTAAAAAGATCAATCATTAGAAAGCCCTATATGTATATTCCTGTATAACAACAGAGCAAGGTCTTTCTGACATACATTATGTATTCTTGATGTAATGTTAACTTCATGTGGTTTAGCTTTTTGACTTCAGGCATGTGTATATAACCTTCTGAACATTCATTTAGTTTATAAAATGCCAATTTCCTAGCAGTTATTAGTGTCCTAAAGTGTAACATTTCACTGCCCAATGTCAAGTATGTGCACAAAGGGAATTAAACTTTATGGCGTTTTATGAGCTAAGCACGATGTTTGTGCATAGTAAGTGTCCAGCATGGTTTCTGTTAGCTTTATTGTCATCTTTTTCCCAATTATAAAAACAATATTGCAAAAATTTACTGAATAGGGAATGCCACAAAGTTATACACTGGATTGTGAATGTAGATCTTCCTCGAAGTGTAGATATTCATTCACAAAGAGATTTAGATCCTGAAGGATGTTTGCATTTACACTTTACCAAAAATACAGGGAAGCCATTTCTGGCAAATATCTGGCAATTTCTAAAAAAAAAAAAAATCATACTTTTTTTTTTCTCTTTTAGAAGGCCTTTATTTATTCTTTTTACTGAATAGGTGAACAACTACTTCAGAATTCCCATTCTTCTATTGATTCTTTTTCTTTCCTCTCACTTTCCAGTCTTGCTGAATAATTTTCTTAAAACATCCACTTCCAACACTGGAGAGGAATGTAATCTTATTTATAATTGACTTTATAATATGACATATTTCTAATCTACTATGACTGATGTAATAGTCAAAGGCAGTGTTTTACCTATTCAGCACATTTGTTTCTGGTTGAAGATGGCATTTTTTTCCTTGAAGGTCCTAGTGGCTCCTGTTCTTTTTTATTTTATTATTTTTTTATTATACTTTAAGTTTTGGGGTATATGTGCAGAACGTGCAGTTTTGTTACATAGGTATGCACGTGCCGTGGTCGTTTGCTCCACCCATCAACCCGTCACCTACATTAGGTATTTCTACTAACTCTATCCTCCCCTAGCCCCCCACCTCTTGACAGGCCCTGGTGTGTGATTGTCCCCTCCCTGTGTCCATGTGTTCTCATTGTTCATCTCCCATTTATGAGTGAGAACATGCAGTGCTTGGTTTTCTGTTCCTGTGTTAGTTTGCTGAGAATGATGGTTTCCAGCTTTATCCATATCCCTGCATAGGACATGAACTCATCTTTTTTATGGCTACATAGTATTCCATGGTGTATATATGCGACATTTTCTTTTTCTTTCTTTCTTTCTTTCTTTCTTTCTTTCTTTTTTTTTTTTTTTTGAGAAGTCTCATTCTTGTCCCTCAGGCTTGAGTACAATGGCTTGATCTCGGCTCACTGCAAATTCTGCCTCCCGGGTTCAAATGATTCTCCTGCCTCTCCCTCCCAAGTAACTGGGATTAAGGCACCTGCCACCACGCCCAGCTCATTTTTGTATTTTTTAGTAGAGATGGGGTTTCACCGTGTTGGCCAGGCTGGTCTCAAACTCTTGACCTCAGGTGATCCACCCACCTTGGCCTCCCAAAGTCTGGGATTACAGGCATGAGCCACTGCACCTGGCCTATGTGCCACATTTTCTTTATCCAGTCTGTCATTGATGGACATTTGGGTTGGTTCCAAGTCTTTGCTGTTGTGAAGAGTGCTGCAGTAAACATACATGTTCATGTGTCTTTATAGTAGAATGATTTATAATCCTTGGAATATATACCCAGTAATGGGATTGCTGGGTCAAATGGTATTTTCAGTTCTAGATCCTTGAGAAATCGCCACACTGTCTTCCATAATGGCTGAACTAGTTTACAGTCCCACCAACAGTGTACAGGTGTTCCTATTTCTCCACATCCTCTCTAGCATCTGTTGTTTCCTGACCATTTAATGATCGCATTTCTAACCGGTGTGAGATGGTATCTCATTGTGGTTTTGATTTGAATTTCTCTGACGACCAGTGATGATGAGCATTTTTTCATGTTTGTTGGCTGCATAAATGTCTTCTTTTGAGAAGTGTCTGTTCATATCCTTTGCCCACTTTTTGGTGGGGTTTTTTTTTTTTCTTGTAAATTTGTTTAAGTTCTTCGCAGATTCTGCATATTAGCCCTTTGTCAGATGGATAGATTGCAAACATTTTCTCCCATTCTGTAGGTTGCCTGTTCAGTCTGACGGTAGTTTCTTTTGCTGTGCAGAAGCTCTTTAGTTTAATTAGATCCCATTTGTCAATTTTGGCTTTTGTTGCCATTGCTTTTGGTGTTTTAGACATGAAGTCTTTGTCCATGCCTGTGTCCTGAAAAATTCACACTTTTATGAACTGATGGTATTTGTGGCAATGAATACGTGTCGAAAAGTACCAATGTGGTTTAACAATTACACATAATATTTTTTAGGGGGATTTTTTTTTAGTGCCTAACACCAGTCATAATACATATTAGTTAAACAGAGGACTATGTATCATATTAATTTGTGTTGGTTTGTTTTTGATTGATAACTTTGTGTTTAGTTTCTGCTGAATCTCTTTACTAAAATTACCAGATTGCTCATGGAAGTCATTTCATCCCTCACTGAATTATTTTCCCAGCTAACTACTCTCTTAAATGATGCATAAGGATGTTCTAATGCTATTGAAATAAGCGGGGTATTCAGTGCTGCTTTTCCTCAACTGTTGGTTTCTTTGGATTTCTAGGATGTGGAGAGCATCTTGTGCGCACCATACTGGCTAGAGAATGTTCACATGCTTTACAAGCTGAAGATGCTCACCAAGCCCTGTTGGAGACTATGCAAAACAAGTTTATCAGTAAGTATAATGTTAAGAAGATTACATTCTTCCAAATATAGATTATTTCACTGCTATAAGCACTATGAGTTAGGTACTCCATTTGTATTTCTAGACCTACCTCTAGAACCTAGCAAAGAGAAAGACCCACAGTTAATACTGATTGTGAAAAGAAATTCCACAACAATAATACAGCATGAAATCTTTCCTATAACTAAGCTAATCCCCAAGTTGTAAGACACTGACAAGGCTCATGGTGATATATAGTAAAATAAATACATAACCATATGTTAATATGTTAATAAGAATTGCCCAGTGGCAAAATATGAGCTGAGAAATGAGTCATGAATAGGCATTTAAGGTCTATCTCTAGTGATTTTTCAGAAAAAGGTTGATTATATTCGTGTACTGTCTCCTCAAATATATTAGAATCAGACTTAGGTTTTATTGTTATTTTGTTTTAACAATTACTGTTGTTGAATGCTGTTTTAAAAGAAAACCAAATTCTTCGGCTTAATAGCATATGCAATTTACATAATTGTTATGAGTTAGTAGATGCATTCTCAGAATGTTAATGAGAAGGAATAGTAAGAGTAGAAAACTAGATGCTCATCAGAAGTTCACTACCTAGAAAGATCTCTGTAACTAAAACTATAAAACACTGATGAAACGAAATTGAAGAGGACACCAAAAAATGGAAAAATACTTCATGTTTATGGATTGGAAGAATCAATATTGTTAAAATGTCCATACTACCAAAAGCAATCTAAAGATTCAGGGCAATCCCTATCAAAATACAAATGATGTTCTTCTGAAATAGAAAAAACAACCCTAAAATGTATGTGGACTCGGGCAAAAGACCCAGAATAGCCAAAGCTATCCTAAGCAAAAAGAACAAAATGGGAGGAATCACATTATATAACTTCAGATTATATTATAGTAACCAAAATGGCATGGGACTGGCATAAAAACACACATAGACCAATAGAACAGAGTATAGAACCCAGAAACAAATCCACACACCTGCCGTGAACTCATGTTCCACAAAGATGTCAAGAACATACGCTCTGGAAAACTCTCTTCAACAAATGGCGCTGGGAAAACTGGATATCCATATGCAGAAGAATGAAACTAGACTCCTGTCTCTCACCATATACAAAAATCAAATCAAAACGGTCTAAAGACTTAAATCTAAGACCCCAAACTATGAATCTGCTATAAGAAAACATTGGGGAAAATCTCTAGGACATTGGTCTTGGCAAAATTTCTTGACTAATACCCTACAAGCGCAGGCAACCAAAGCAAAAATGGACAGAAGAGATTATATCAAGTTAAAAAGCTTCTCCATAGCAAAGGAAACATCAACAAAGTGAAGCAACAATCCACAGAATGGGAGAAGATATTTGCAAACTATCCACCTGACAAGGGATTAATAACCAGAATATATGAGGAGCTCAAACAACCCTATAGGAAAACATCTAATAATCTGATCAATAAATGGGCAAAAGATTTGAATAGACATTTCTCAAATGAAGACATAAAAATTGCAAACAGGCATATGAAAAAGCGCTCAACATTATTGCTCATCAGAGAAATGCAAATCAAAACTAAATGAGATGTTAATTACAAACAGGCATATGAAAATGCTCAAATTATTGCTCATCAGAGAAATGCAAATCACAAGTACAATGAGATGTTATCTCACCCCAGTTAAAATGGCTTATATCCAAAAGGCAGGCAATAACAAACTCTGGTGAAGATGCAGAGAAAAGAGAACCCTGGTACACTGTTGGTGGGAGTGTAAATTAGTACAACCACTATGGAGAACAGTTTGGAGGTTCCTCAAAAAACTGAAAATAGAGCTACCATGTGATCCAGCAATCCCACTGCTATGTATATCCCCAGAAGAAGGGAAGCAGTATATTGAAGAGATATTTGCCCTCCCATGTTTGTTGCAACAGTGTTCACAATAGCCAAAATTTGGAAGCAACCTAAGTGTCCAGCAGATGAATGAATAAAGAAAATGTGGCGCATATACGCAATGCAGTACTACGCAGCCATAAAAAAGAATGAGATCTTGTCATTTGCAACAACATGGATGGAACTGGGGGAGATCATTATGTTAAGTGAAATAATCCAGGCACAGAAGGACAAACATCACATGTTCTCACTTATTTGTAGGATCTAAAAATCAAAACAATTGAACTCATGGACATAGAAAGTAGAAGGGTGGTTACTAGAGGCTGGGGAAGGTAGTGGAGAACTTGGTGGGAGGTGGGGATGCTTAACAGGTAAAAAAAAATAAAAAGAAAGAATGAAAAAGGAAAGAAAGAATGAATAAGACCTACTATTTGATAGCACAGCAGGGTGACTATAGCCAATAATAACTTAATTATACATTTAAAAATAACTAAAAGAGTGTAATTGGATCATCTGAAACACAAAGGACAAATGCTTGAGGGGGTGGATACCCTGTAGTCAATGGTATGATTATTTCACATTACATTCCTGTATCAAAACATCTCATGTACCTCATAAATATATATACCTACTATGTACCCACAAATATTAAAAATTAAAAAATAAAAACATTCAGTTCCCAGAAACCCTGTGATGGATGTATAATTATGGCACATGGTAACTTTATGGTTGTTGAGAATGATCCCAAGTACTTTACTGAGTCTAAAACTACAGATTAGCTAGTTCTACTTCTCCAAGTTTGGGTTTATGCTAAGGAGTTCCTGAACTCTGCTCTTTTCTGTTGCTTTGTATAACTCCATAAAACCGTTCATGGAGTTGACCTGCAGTATTTCATCTTGCCACTGGGATCCATTACCTAATACATATTGAGCCATATCTTAGAAATTCTAGACTCATGGAAAGGAGCAAGAAATGTCAGAGCTTACCTAATTGACCCTGTTCCTTTAATAGCTGAAACTTAGTTTGCAAGAGTTCAGTGACTTCCCAAAGTCATCTTGTTAGCCAGTGGGTGTTTGTTGTGCAAGAACACACTGCCTTTTATTTAAAAAATAAAACATGTAAAATGGTATGAAATACAGAAGAACAGTGTTCTGGGAGTCAAGACATTTGTTTCCACTCTCAACTTCGTGTCTGTCTCATTGGTTAAACAAGTTGCTTCAGCAGTTTTATTAAGAATAAAAGCAAAAATGTTAGATAAGAGGCAGTTTCTAAATGCTTTTGCCATGCTAAGCTCTATGTTGTCTCTTCTGGATTCAGCACATAAATGTGAAATTCTTTTCAGGCAGATAATTTGGAAATGCGATTGAAAAAGGAAAATTTTCAGGAACTATTTAGGAAGCACAGATGATATTTACAAGGTGAATGGAAGGAAATAAATTGAATTTACCAGAGGACTAGACTAGAAGCAAGGAGGTTGAGTTTTGTTCTCTTTTTAACACACTGATGGTGTAATTAGTTGTCTGTTTTAGGACAAATCTCTTTTTTCTTAATTTCCTCGTATGTAAAGGGAGGGGGCAGATACAGATGGTTCCTAAAATTCCTTCCAGCTCCCAAATTGTATTTGATCCTTGGTTTAGTTCACAAGCCAAACTAAACTACTTGTATGAAGAATAGTTGTAGGCTGGGTGCCATGGCCTGTAATCCTAGCACTTTGGGAGACTGAGAGAGGCAGGTGGATCACATGAGGTCAAGGAGTTTGAGACCAGCCTGGCCAACATGGTGAAACGTTGTCTTTACTAAAAATACAAATATTAGCCAGGTGTGGTGGCCAGCACCTGTAATCCCAGCTACTTGGGAGGCTGAGGCAGGAGAATCTCTTGAACCTGGGAGGCGGAGATTGCAGTGAGCCAAGATCGTGCCACTGCACTTCAGGCTGGGCAACAGAGCAAAAACTATGTCTCAAAAAAAAAAAAAAAAAGAATAGTTGTAAATCAAATTAGCCATTAAATGAAGTTGTAAATTAAAACTATTAATGATGGATCTCAAGTTTTTATTTGAAATTATTTAGTTGAAATCCTTTCAGCCAATGATGGAGGTAAGCTAGCAACCACTTTGTTAGTTTTGTGGAAACCATAATATTCTTCCCTTTTGCTTCCTTTGCGTTTTCTTTTTAAAAAAAGATTTGTATAAATAATATATCTAGGGATTCTCATTACAATGCATATGTAGAAAAATTGTATATGATAATTAAGTTCAATAACCCCTTTTCATTCATTCTGAGTCTCATTTCTCCTGCCAGAAAGAACCACTGCTAACAGATTGGTATGTATATTTATGGCTTTCCCTCACTCCTTTCCTGCCATCCTCCCTTTTCTTTTTGTCTTCCATCATTTTAAACAATTATATAGAAGAGATTTTTAATGTATTGTTTTGCAGTATGCTTTCCACTTAACATAGCTTAATGCTCTTAATATATAAGTATATATAGCTTCATAGTCAAATATTTCATGGTTCTGTAATTTATTCGTTCCTCTACTGAAAGAGATTTGTCTGTAATTTTTGTCTATATCATTTTACTGCATATGAATGCTTACTTCTCTATATTTTAACTAAATTTTTTATATGATTTCATTTTCTCTCTCTTTTTTAGCATATCAGTTACGTATTTTTAGTGGTTGCTCTAGAGTTTGGAATATATATTTACAATTAACCTAAGTTCACTTTTTTTTGGTAAACATTTAAGGGGTACAAGTGCAGTTTTGCTACATGAATATATTGTGTAGTGGTGAAGTCTTGGCTTTCAGTGTAACCGTCACCTGAATAATGTACATTGTACCCATTACATAATTTTTCATCCCTCATTGCTCCCCAACTCTCCCACCCTTTTGAGTCTCCAGTGTCTACTATTCCACACTCTATGTCCATGTGTACACATTATTTAGCTCCCACTTATAAGTGAGAATATTTGGTATTTGACTTCCTGTTTGTGAGTTATTTCAGTTAAGATAATGGCCTCTAGCTCCATCCATGTTGCTTCAGAAGACATGATTTCATTCTTTTTTGTGGCTCAATAGTATTCCTGTGTGTGTATATGTGTGTGTGTGTGTGTGTGTGTCTGTGTGTCTGTGTGTGTGTATGTATGTATATCATATTTTCTTTAGTCTTCTGTTGATAGACACTTCAGTTGATTCCATATCTTTGCTATTGTAAATAGTGCTGTGGTAAACATGCGAGTGCAGTTTTTTGTATAATGATTTTCCTTGAGTGGACACCTATTAGGTTGGTGCAAAAATAATTGCAGTTCCAGACTGAATTTTAAATCATTGTAACTAGGCTCAACCATTATTACTTGTGGGTCTAATAATTTGTCTTTATGTATTTTTCCTAAAGTAGCAGTAACTTACTAAAATAAAGATTTTTTTCTCTTATTGCAATTTGAAACAAACTCTGCAACCATCTTAAATGTAGGGTTTGTTCAAATCTTTTTTTGATAAACAAGACTTTAATGTCATAGACTGAATGGAGGAAAATTGAAAGGCATTTCAGAGACTGAAATGTTTTTGTTTCCACTTGCATTACCTTATGCCAAGATCAGCGCTTTGGTTTGACTTAATATTGGAAGCATAAAAGAGAATAACCAATCTGTACATTTCTTTAAAAACCACTCTTCATGTAACATACAAAACTCATAAAAATGGGTACTGTAAAAATAGTGCCTTAATAATACTTCATGCTAACCAGCTGATTATAGACGGAATGCTTAGTTAAGTGGGGGAAGAAATAAGTAGTTTCCTTTTTAGTTGTTCTTTTTAAAAGATTACACATATATACATATATAAAACCTCTTTCAATGATTCAGATGTGACTTTTCCTCTTCATGGTTATTTTTAAACCAACTTGGTTTTGTGAATTATTCTTTTTGATACAAACCTTGGCTGCACGTATGGTATGTGAACTGTGGGGCAGCATTATAGATTCCTGCTCACTACTTAACGACTAATATCACAGTACGTTTTTCTTTTAGTTGGCTTCTGTTTATTACTAAATATAATGATTGATAAAATGTTATCTGTGAAAATGACTTCTTTTTTTTTCTTTGAATTTCTGAACTAAGTTACTAGTCTTATAAACCTACAATCTTTGTGACTATTTTTGGAAAATTCCATGCGGAGTATAGTATTATGATTTTAAAAAGTGATTTTTGCTCTATATTTTACTTCATTCTTTTGGGGAGATGTTCTTATACTGTCATTGACATCAGAGGTTCACTGTCAGTTGTAGAGTGCTGTTGAAAGTTGAGATGGAGTCCCCTCTTATGCTTTTCTGCCAAATAGAGAAGTTATATTCAATTCATGTTTTCTTTTATGCGAACATTAGCTCTCATAGGAAGAACAAAAGTACATTGTCATTACACATTTAGCCTCTGAGATCATCATTTCATAAATTTCTTAGTAATTTAGAATATTTAAAAAATATAATGTTCTCTTTTCCAGGGCATTTTGTTTTATAAGACTTTGCCTTGTATTTGATATGCATATTTCTTTTTTTCAAACAATAAAATCTTTTTTCTTTGTAGCTATCTGGGGCTTGAGGGACTCCTAAGAAAATTTATTCTTTTTTGTCTATTAGAAAAATCAAAGGTGTTTCTCCTTCACTGTTACAAATGCTGTGATATTTAGCTGGTTATACTCACATGTCCAAACTGCAAAATAAGGAAAATATGAATTAAGCATCCCTCTTTGGGCATTATGTGCCACTAATTCTTGGGCCCTAGGCTTTATATTTTCAGAATTTTATTTGTCTTTTTATTTAACAATTATTCATTGACAGCTATGCATGTATAAGATACTTTGCTGGTTACTATGAGAGATTCACAGATACATGAAACAGCCTTGCTGTCAAAAAAAACTTGCATTCTAGGGGAAGAGAAAAAAACAAATGCACGTAAATAAAATATAAGGTGAATAAGCACTGTACTATTTTATTTAAGCATGTACTATTTATGTTTCTATTTAACCCCTCTTGATTTATTCTATATTTACTTATTATTGTCTGTCTCCCTTAAGCAGGGCATAAACGCTAGGAGAGCAGAGATATTGACTATTATTTTTAACCCCATTGCTAGGAAAAGAGTATCCTTTGAAGGGGATAGAAAAGAGAGGAAGAATGAGGGAAGAGAAAGGGACACTTGTGGTTTGGAAGCCATAGACAGAAGGAATTTTTTTTTCCCCATAACTGAAAGGATGCCAATATATTTAGAGATGTAAATAAATATGCAGAAAAAACTTTTGGGGTTAGGCATTAAGAGGGTGCAAGTCAACTCTGAAGTTTGTGTAGTGGCAGGGTAAGAAAAGAACTCTGCTGAGCAGCTGGGAAAGAGAGAGGATCAGAAATGATGAAGAAAGGGACAAGTTAGATGGTTTAGACTCCAAATCATCTTGTCAACAGGTGACCGACATCCACCAACTTTGCTTCTAAAATGTGTACAAGTTAGTAGACAGATGTATACCTTGCATTTTATCTTATTTTTTGTTTAACTAGAGTACAGATTACAGAGGGTCACAAAGTTGCAAAATAAATCATTTTTCTTTCCTTGTGATATAAGATGCATATGTATAACTCCAGAACGTTTTTAAGTGTATAGAAGTTTTATGAAATGTATAGAATGCATTAAGTGAGTAGGTGGATTGGGAATAAAAGGACAAAGAAAAGATGGGAAATGTCTATAAGGATATCAGTCACTTAGAAAATGAATGTGGTTTTGTAAAAGCCTTCAAGAATATTTATTAGGAAGCTCTTGGTAGAACTGAATGCCTTTTGCTTGCCCCTTTCTAGGGTGTTGTTATGGTAAGCTCTGAAATACCTCTCAGAGTGTCCCCCCTACCCCCTTTTAAATTGAGGCATAAGAAATAATTCATTTAAAGGAAGATGCAGAAGGCTTGTGTAGGAATGTCAGGAGGTTGAAGAATAGGAAGAGTGATTAGAGAGATAATACTCAGTGGAATTATTGAAGGTAATAGATATTTGAGACGTTTTTCATTTGGATAGAATGAATGATTAAAAATCTCGTTTAGAAACCAAGGCAGGCAGATCATTTGAGATCAGGAGTTCAAGACCAGCCTGGCCAACATGGCAAAACCCTGTCTCTACTAAAACTACAAAAAAATTAGCCAGGCATGGTGTCAGGTGCCTGTAGTCCCAGCTACTTGGGAGGCTGAGGCAGGAGAACGGCTTGAACCTAGGAAGCAGAGGTTGCAGTGAGCCAAGATCATGCCGCTACATTCTAGCCTTGGCAACAGAGCAAGACACCGTCTCAAAAAAAAATAAAAATAAATAAATAAATAAATAAATAAATAAAAATAAAAAGAGACATTTATTGACCTAGACAACTGTCATTTGAAAATAAATAGTTCATCTGCATGTTATATTGAGTTAACACCTAAATTTGATTTTTTCAGTACATGTTGATTCTGAGAAACAACCATCACAATTTCCAAAGAACCCAGAAATTACCTTCTTTGACATGGTGGATGCGTTTTTATCTTGGGATGATACTGAGTCGGTGTGTGTGGGAAGTTCAATTATTTTTCTCTTCTTCCTTTCTTCTTACAAATATGAAAAAGAAAAAAAAATTACTGCATTAAATTACTAACAGTATTGATCAGCAGCAGAGTAATAAGATGGACTTATTGGAATCAGTGGAAGTGGGTAGCTGGCAGCAAGAGAATAACTTCTTTAATTTTGGGCTTTCAAAATGGAATTTGGTTTTCTCCCTGTGGCTGAGGTTTCCTGTTTGCAAGAAAGCCTTCTAGAGCCTGGAAGTTTTGTACATTTTGTATATTTGGAGCTTTTTAAGTAGCAGAGATGATTGTATCAACCACAGATGTGTTTTTCACCCAGGCCTTTGGGGAACCAAACCAAAAAGCCATTTAAAATAGCTACTAAATTTTGATAACTGCAAATAATTTGGTAACATTATTTGGTTGGAAAACAAATAATAAGCATAGTACTAACAAGGGCAAAACAAAAAACCAAACTTCCAAACTCTGTAAACAATCTCATGTTACGTTAAAAAGGACTATTGTTTTATTACTGGTTTATTTGATTTTAAAAGTGGCCAGTTTGGGGGACCAAGGACGTGATTATAAAGGTTGGTGCCATCCCACCATTGGGAGCTGCTGAACTATTCACAATTGGTACTTTATTGAGTTTTATGTTAAAAGATGTTTATGAAGTATTAGGATGTAATTAAAACCATACAAGGAATTTGTTTCATCTCATGCAAAAAAACCCAAAAAACAAAACAAACAAACAAACAAAAAAAACCACCACACATACACAAAAAACAAAAACCAAAAATTCTTGTTTCCATATTAGCAAATTTTTTTTCTCCTAAGGGTACTTATTAGGTGATCAAAAAGCTTTTTGTCTGTTCCTTTAGTCTGTGAGCATGTGGGGAAAACCACTAATATTAGTTACAGTAAACTCAAAGCACATAATTACAATGTTGCAAGAAGCAAAGGGAAATTAAATCATATGATGCTGAAGGTTGAGTTGCACAGTCTATTGACTAATTAGTCTGAATAGGGCCTAAGCTACATTTGGTAGATTAGGTGAATAAATCATAATTATTGTAATGCCTATAACATAATTTAGGATTATTTTTATAGTTGAGAAGTTGCTTCCCCTCATTATAATCTCACTTTTTAAAACCTATCAGATATTTGAAAATAACTCTGACTTTTGAGCCTGTGAAAATCACACATTCATGAGGGAAGAATGAAGTGTTTTAAACAATGTTATTCTTAACCTTTTATGAATGTGGTAAAACTCAGTCCATTCATTAGCATCAACGGGGCAGCTTATACAGAGTGATTCTCAAATAGTCTACCTGAGGCATAATGACATTGGTGATTTTCTGGTATTTTACCACACTTCTGAGTTGATTTTTAGTTTCAAATTGGATAAGCTCAGAGTATCTTTATTTGTTTGTTTTAAGTAGCAAGATTTCTAGTCATTTAAACGACTTAAACAAAATCAAGTAGCAGGCTTCATTTGAATTTGTGATTAGGAATTCTGTAATTGTATTTGTTGGGAAAATTTTCAGTGTGTTTGCTGTAAATGTGTGTATGTGGTTTTGTTTTGTTTTGTTTTTGTTTTTTTTTTGTTTTTTGAGATGGAGTTTTGCTTTTGTTGCTAGACTGGAGTGCAGTGGTGCAACCTCGCCTCACTGCAACCTCCACCTCTTGGTTCGAGTGATTCTCCTGCCTCTGCCTCTGAAGTAGCTCGAATTACAGGTGCCTACCACCACGTCTGGCTAACTTTTTGTATTTTTAGTAGAGACGAGGTTTCACCATGTTGGCCAGACTGGTCTCGAACTCCTGACCTCAGGTGATCCACTCATCTTGGCCTCCCCAAAGTGCTAGGATTACAGTCATGAGCCACTGCGCCTGGCCATGTGTATGTGTTTTTAGGGCACCTTTTTTAAAAAGGTCAAGAATAATCCTGTTTGTCTTCCTTCCCTTCCTTTTCTTTTTTTCTTGTAAAATATGTACAATGTTCCAAAGAACTTCTTATATTCTGTAATATTTAGAGACAAATGTGCAAAATAAATGACTCTGCTATTAATATAGAAGCCAATATTTAAAGAATCCAACCAGAGTACCAATTGACTGACCACCAGTGCTATAGGTAAAAATTAGCTCCTTTGGTCAAATAATTATGAAACAGTGACACTTTAAACAAAATAATTTGGGAGGAATTCGCTTTTTTTTTTTTTAAAGGAAGACATTTTAAAGATAGTTGAAGAAATTTTAATAGATTAGATAGTCGTTTGAATTACTATTTATAGTCTTAGGCATGATAATATTATTGTGGTTTAGGTAGGAGAATGTCCTTGTTCAGGTGATGTCTTCATTTAGGATGAAGGGTTACAATGTTTGACAGTTACTTGCAAGTGCCTCAGAGCAAAAAAGTGTTTGTGTGTCCTATGTGTGTGTGTGTATTGTATGTGTGTTAATTTCAATCTCTATATCTATGAGAAAACTCAAATGTAGCAAAATGTTAATATGAGAATCTAGGTGAAGAGTATATAAATCTTCATTGTATTACTTTTTCAGCTTCCCTGATGATTTGAAACCTTAAAAAGCCATAGGAAAATTGACTTGAAAAAGTAGTATTGTTTCTTGAACATTTTTTAGTTTTCTTTTGAAGTCATTTCTGTGGCTTAGAAAAGCACAGACAAGTCCGCTTTGCCTACCTCACAAAGTTACTATTGATACAATGAGATTAGGTTTATAAAAGCTGAGAAAATTCTGTACACATGTGAACTGTCACTGCTGTTCTTCATGAGATGGTCATGTCCACATTTTAGTAGTATGATGTCCTGATTTCAGTCTCTGATGAAGAATAAGGAAGTGGCTTTTTTTTTTTTTTTTTTAAGCTGGAGTCTTGCTTTGTTGCCCAGGCTGGAGTACAGTGGCACCATCTTAGCTCAGTGCAACTTCCACCTCTAGAGTTCAAGCTGTTCTCCTGCCTCAGCCTCCCAAGTGGCTGGGATTACAGGCGCATGCCACCATGCCCAGCTAATTTTTGTATTTTTAGTAGTGACGGGGTTTCACTGTGTTGGCCATCCTGGTCTTGAACTCCTGACCTTGTGATCTGCCTGCCTTGGCCTCCCAAGTGCTGGGATTACAGGCATGAGCCACCGTGCCCAGCCAGAAGTGGCTTTTTGATTTTAAAGATGGCTTATATAACTGGATTTCTGTAAGGTGATCAAAACTGGAGTTTACTGATTATTTGCATGTTTGCTGTCATCAGTGTCAAAATAAAGGCGCACAAGTCTTATTTTGTGATAATAGCTGCTCAAAATAAGATTTCACAGGTTTTTATGAGTTTTTAATATACATTTTATTAGCTTATTTTTCTTCCTTATATTAACTTGAAGAATATTCAGTGCAGGTTTCCAATTTGAAGGTTTTTTTAAAATTAAACTTTTAATTTTGACTTAGTTATGGATTCACATGCAGTTGGAAGAAATAATACAGAGAAATCTATATACCAGTTACCCAGTTTCTCCCAATGTTAGTATCTTGCAGAATTATAATAGAATGTCACAACTGGGCTATATGATATTGATACAGCTCTCCAATGTTACTCATTTTTCCCCAGTTTTACTTGTATTTTGTACGTGTGTATGTGTATTTAGTTCTGTGCAATTTTATCATGTGTGAGTTCATGTATTCACCAAAAAGTTATGATACAGAACCCATTAATCATCACAAGGATCCCTCATGTTCCCCCTTTATAACCACATCACCTCGCTATCACTCACCCACGACCCTGACTTTAATCCCTGTCTACCAATAGTCTCCTGTCTCTATAATTTTGTCATTTCAAAAATGTTATGTAGATGGAATTATTCAGTATGTGACATTTTAGGATTGCCTCTTTATACTCAGCAAAATTCTCTGGAGAGTCATCCATGTTTTGGTGTATATCAATAGTTCATTTCTTTTTATTACTGAGTAGTATTTCCTGGTGTGGACACACCATAATTTGTTGAACCTTTTACTCGCTGAAGTACATCTGGGTTGTTTCTAGTTTTTTAGTATTATAAGTAAATTAATTTTGAGTATTATAAATTAATTACTGTGGGTAATAGTGTACAGATTATTGTGTTCGCGTGAGTTTTCATTTCTTTAGAATAAATGCCCAACAGTATGTTTGCTGGGTCTTTGGGTATTTAAGGAACCACAGAGTTGTTTTCCAGAGTCGCTGTAACATATCACATTCCCAGTAGCAAGGTATGGATGATTCAGTTTCTCCACATCTTTGCTAGGTTTGTCACTATTTCTTATTTAACTATCCTGATAGATCTGTAATGATACAGTTTTTGTTCCTAGTCATCTGCTTTTTTAGAAAAATTGTGGTAAAATACACATGGCATGACATTTACCATTTTAACCTTTTTTTTTTTTTTTTTTTTGAGAGAGAGAGAGGGTCTTGCTCTGTCACCTAGGTTGGAATGCAGTGGCACCATCATGGCTCACTGCAACCTTGACCTCCTGGGCTCAAGCGATCCTTCTACCTCAGCCTCCCAAGTAACTTGGACTACAGGCATGAGAAACCTTGCCTGGCTAATTTTTTATTTATTATTATTATTTATTTTCTAGAGATGGAATCTCTCTATATTGCCCAGGCTGGTCTTGAATTCCTGGCCTCAAGCAATCTTCCTGTCTTGGCTTTCCCAAGTGTTGGGATTACAGGCATGAGTCACCGTGTGTGCCTGGCTTTAACCATAAGTGTACAGTTCTGTAGTGTTAAGCATGTTCACATTCTTGTGCAACCAATCTTCAGACTCTTTTCATGCTGCAAAACTGAACCTCTGTATCCATTAAACAACTCCCCTTTCCCTCCTCTTCTGCAGCTCCTGGCAACTATCATTCTACTTTTTATCCTAATTAATTTGACTACTCTGGGTACCTCTTGTAAGTGGAATCATGTAGTATTTGACCTTTTGCAACTGGCTTATTTCACTTAGAATAATGTCCTTAAGGTTCATCCAAGTTGTATCATGTGTCAGAATTTCATTCCTTTTTATTTCTGAATATCTTATTGCATCTGTATTTAGTTTATCACATTTTGTTTATCCATTCATCCATCAATGGACATTTGGGTTGTTCCTTATATTAGTGTGCTAGGGCTCCCATA
This sequence comes from Theropithecus gelada, assembly GCF_003255815.1. NCBI lineage: Eukaryota > Metazoa > Chordata > Mammalia > Primates > Cercopithecidae > Theropithecus > Theropithecus gelada. The sequence goes on along the minus strand of NC_037678.1, from coordinate 84,785,996 downwards.
ACAAAGTACCATAGACTGGGTGGCTCAAACAACAGAAGTTTATTTCCTCACAGTCAAGGAGGCTAGAAGTCCAAGTTCAAGATGTCAGCATGATTGGTTTCTAATGAGATCTCTTTCTCCTTCCTCTGTGAGTTTCTGTGTCCTAATTTCCTCTTGTAATGACACAAGCCATATTGGATTAGAGCTCACCCTAATGACCTCATTTAACCTTATTTAAGCCTTTAAAGACCCTGTCTCCAATACAGCTATATTCTGAGGTACTGGGGATTAGGACTTCAAAATATGCATTTGGGGAGCAGGAGATACAATTTAGCCTGTGGCTGTTGTGAATAATACCTTTAGCTATTGTGAATAATGCTGCGATTAACGTGGGTATACAAATCTCTCTTTGATACTTTGCTTTCAGTTCTTCTGGGTAAATATCCAGAAGTGGAATTCCTGGATTGTATGGTAATTCTGCTTTTAGTTTTTTGAGGAACTGCTATACTGTTTTCCTTAGGAGCCGCACATTTTACATTCCCACCAACAGTGCCTTCCCATTTCTTTGCAGCCTCACCGACACTTGTTATTTTCTGGGTTTTGTCTTTTTTTGATAGTAGCCATCCTAATGGGTATGTGTTGGTATCTCTTTGTGGGTTTGGTTTGCTTTTTGCTATTAATTCGTGAATTCTGTCTTTTCGTGTGCTTATTGGCCGTTTGTGTATCTTTGAAGAAGATGCGTATGAAGTCCTTTGCCCATTTTTTGATTGGTTGTTTGATTTGTTATTGAGTTGTAAAAGTTCTTTGTATATTGTGGGTATTAACCCCTTATTAGATATATGATTTACAGATATTCTCTGTTATTCCATAAAGCATGTCCTTTGATGCATGGAAGAATTTTTTAATTTTAATTTTGATGTAGTCTAATTTGCCTATTTTTATATTTGTTGCCTGTGCTTGTGGTGTCATATACAAAAAGTGATGCCAAATCCAATGTCAAGAAGCTTGCTCCCTGTATTTTCTTATAGGAATTTTATAGTTTTTACTCTTATGTTTAGATCTTTGATTCATTATGAGTTTATTTTTGCATATGTTATAAAGCAAGGGTCCAGCTTAATTCCTGTGCATGTGGATATCCAGTTTTCCTAGCGTCGTTATTGAAAAAGACTGTCCTTTCCTCATTGAATGGTCTTGACACCCCTCTTGAAAAATCATTTGACCATGCATATCAGTGTTTATTTCTGGGCTCTCAATTCTATTCCATTGATCTATATGTCTGTCTTTATGCCATTACCATACTCGTTTGGTTACTGTAGCATCATAGTAAGTTTTGAAATCAGGAAGTGTGAAGACTCCAATTTTGTTCTTTTTTAGGATTGTTTTCACTATTTGGGGTCTCCTGAGATTCCATGTAAATTTTTAGATGGGTGTTTTTATTTCTGCCAAAAATGTCATTGGGAATTTGATAGAGATGGCATTAAATCTGTAGATCATTCTGCGTAGTGTTGACATCTTAACAATATTGATTGTAGTCCATAAACACAGGATGCCTTTCCATTTTTTTTTGTATCTTTATTTTTAAAAAGGTTTTATAGTTTTCAGTGTACAAGTCTTTTGCCTTTTTGGTTAAGTTTATTTATAAGTATTTCATTGTTTTTAATGCTATTGTAAATGGATTTTTCCCCTTAATGTCCTTTTCAACTTGTTCGTTATTAGTATACAGAAATCGAGTTCAAAGTTTTAAGAACAAGCATGCATTAATTTCCATTTCAGATTGTTCATTGTTGGTATGTAGAAATCTAGTTTAAACTTTTGAGAACAGGAATGTATAAGCTCAGCATCTCTTGTGATGCCTAGAAAATCTTTAAATCAAAAACACTGCTCACTGCTGGGTGTGGAGCAAGAACTTGGCAGGTATGTGGGAAAGGCAGCTCTTCCCTTTTTACCATGCTTAGGAAAATAGGGTTCATGCCCTTCAAACTACTATCAAAATCAATGTCCATGCCTTATTATACTTTGCTTTTCCTTAACAAACAGTCAAAAGCCATGCTGTCCCATATAGTAGTCATTAGTCCCATCTGGCTATTTAAATTTAAATTAACTAAAATTAAATACAATTAGAAATTCAGTTTCTCAGTTGTACTGGCCACATTTCAAATGCTCAGTAGCTGCATGTGACTACAGGATAATGAAATGGACAAGTGCAGTGGCTTTTAAAATCTTGAATGATTCATTTCTCTCTTTAAAAGCTACTTATGTGGCTTAATCAAAGATGTATTTTCTGTTTTTAAAAACCTCTTTGGCAGCCACATATCATGGATTAACAAGAGAGGTTTATTTATTTTTTTCTCATAATAAGATGTCCCGAGGTCCTGTGTGCCAGCTCCACAATATCTCTGATGGTCCTGCCTCCTCGTTTCTTATTGGCCAGAACTGTGTCCTATGATCACCTCTAGTTACAGAGAGACTGAGAAACAATTTCTTAGCTGGACACATGACTGTCTCCTCCACAAAATGGGGCTTCTTTTAGGTGGAAAGAAGGAGAAAATGAATATTGTGTAAACATCTGCTGGCTGCCACAGGGGTTGGACTAGATGATCCTTGATCTAGACGACTCTTCCTAGCTCTGGAAGTTGTGAACTTTGTTTAATAAACTCTGGGAGAATTGGTGATTAAGGCTTTAATGCTCATGTAGTGGAATAACCTACACTGGGGGTTGGCAAACTATGGCCTGCAGGTTAAATCCCACCTACCAACTGATTTTTTAAACAAAATTTTAATAAAACATAGCTATACTCATTTGTTTACATACTGTCCATAACTGCTTTCATGCTACGTTGGCAGAGTTGAGTAGTTGTGACATAGACCATATGGCCTACAAAGCTGAACATTTTACTGCCTGGCCCTTTATGGAAAAAGCTTGCCAATTCCTGGCCTAGATAACCCTGGAGAGCCCTTCCTTCGGGGTGGCTCCAAAGCACACATTTTATTATTATTCAGTAAGGATTTGTGCATACACTGTGTTTCAGGCATCAGACCAGGTACTAGAAATACAACAGTGAATAATAAAACAAAGTCTATATTCTTATGGAATTTATATTTTACCAAGTCAGGCAGACAATAAATAAATAGGTAAAACTTAGTCTATCATATGGTAATAAAAGCTACGGAGAAAAATGAAGTACAAAAGGTGGATAGAAAATGCAGGAGAGAAGCTTGCAGTTTTTGAGCATGGTCAGGGTAAGTTTCCCTTAGAAGGTGACATTTGAGCAGAAATCCAAAGGTGATGGAGAGAACCTTGTGGCCAGTGGAGGGAAGAACGTACCAGACAGAGGGAACAGCATGTGCAAAGGAGTTAGCAATGTGTCTAGAGTGGCTGAGGGATGGCAGGAAGGCCCGTGTGGCTGGAGCAGTGTGAGCAAGGGGAAGATGGTTATGGATGAGCTGGAAGAGGTAGTAAGGGTCATGCAAGGCCTTACAAGCCATCATAAGATGGGGGGAGCTTTGAAGAGTTTTGAGAAGAGAAATAATGTGGACTGACTTACATTTTAGTGAAGCCATTCTAGCTTGGGTGCTGACAATAGATTTTGGAAGGCAAGAGTAGAACCTGACAGACTAGATAGGAGGCTATTGGGCTAATTCAGTTAAGAGATAGTAGTGGCTTGGACCAGGGTAATGGAGGTAGACGGGAAAGTGATTGGATTCTGGATAGTTTTTGAAGGTAAAGCTAACATGATTTGCTAATTAATTAATATAGGGTGAAAGATAAAGAGAGGAGTCAAGATGACTTGAGGATTTTGGGCCTGGGCAAAGAAGAGAAATGAGGTTTCTGTTTACTGATCTAGGAAGGCCTCCAGGAAGAGTAAGTCTTGTGGAGAAAGATCAGGAGTTCCAAGAGATGCTTGTAAAATGAACAAGTAGAAATGTTAATTAGGCAATCGCATATACGAGTGTCAAGTTCAGGGATAAGGCCTGAGCTAAAATAAATTTGAGAATCAGTGGTGTGCAGATGATATTTTAAAGTGATAAATGATATGAGATCAGGGAAATTGATGCAGATAAAAGAAGACCTTGAAGAGCTCTGGAACATTCCAAAGTTAAGGTCAAGAGATGAAGATGAACCAGCAGTGAGATTGAGGAGGAGTGGCTGGTGCTCCTCCTGGAGAAAATCCAGGAGTTTGTGAAGTCCTGAAAGTCAAATAAAGTAAGTGCTAGAAAGCAGCAAAGCATGATCAGCAGGTCAAACTCTGCCGATGAGCAGTAAGAAGAGGACTGGGGAACTGATCACTGACTAGCACCCTGTGGTGGTGATGGATGACCTTTCACAGTGGGTTTGGATGGAGTGGAGGGGATAAAAATTCCAATTTGAGTGGGTAAGGGAAGAGACTGAGGATATAAATAGGAGATAGTGAGCACAGACACATCTTTTAGGGAGTTTTTCCTTTCTTGAAGAAGATAATGGGGTGGTAGCTAAAGAGGAAAGTGTTTTTTCTTGTTGTTGTTGTTGTCTATATAGAAGACAAATGTGTATGTTTTTCTGTAGATGAGAAATTAGAGCAGGTAATCCAGGACAATGATTCACAAAAGAGACAAATTAATGATGTATGTGTTCAGGCAGAAGTGAAGGTCCCTAAGGAGGCAAGAAGCAGTAGACCTAGTCAACAGGTGAAGCTATTGACCTTGGAGGAGCATGAGCAATTCATCTGTAGTAACAGGAGGCAAGTCTTGAATCAAAATGTGGTGGGGGCTTATGAAAGTTCTTTCTGCTTCTGTCTCTCCCAGGGAAAGACAGCAGCAGATTTCCAATGGAGGAGGAAATATTGGAAATTTGAGGAAAACAAGAAAGTATAGGTCAGTACTTGGGAAATGTATTGCCAGGCAGCTTGAAGGGTCCACACTGAAGTTAGTGACCATGAATTTAAAGAAGGCATGGTCAGCATGGTAGTGTGACTCTCTTCGCAAAATTTGGTTTATGGGTGCAGGCATAGAGTAAGATTTAATTATGGTTGGAATTTTGTCGGGTGAGTATAATTGGGCAAGAGCAGACTAATTTAGCTGATGGTTTCTGCAGGGAATTAGTTGTAATGATGGACTATGGACTTTGGCCACTTAGGACCAAAATGAGGACTTGGGAGGGAGGTTGTTGGAGTCTGGGAAGGTATGCACTGTGCAGTTAGGGTTGGTTAGTGAGATTCTTGCAAGTGAGGTTTAACGGAAGAGGTGATGTTACTGGTAAATCACAAGGACTAGGGGACGATAAAAGGAGTGAGTGGCTAACGTAAATAAAGTAGAAGAGATCAAGAAATTGAGAAGTCCTGGAGTTGGAAGGATAGTCTCCATGCACCGTGAAGTCAACTAGGAATTATGGCAGGATGGCTATCAGCCAGGGGCATAAATCTTTGAGAGGGTGATGGAGAGTGACCTTTTTAGGGGCCAGTAGATGAACTGCCACACAAACTTGTGACATGAAATCCCATTCTGGTTTTAGAAGACGCTATCCTTCAGGCATGACATGAATATCGTTTCCTTAAACCTCATTTACATTTGCATACATTTCAAACCTTATATAGCCTTGTTTGTCACAATTAGAATATGAAAGAAAAATGCAGAGTGCTCTGAACCCACATGTACTAATGTTGTATGTTGGCAAGTTGACCTGCTTGTCCCCAGATCAGTTGTTTTTTGGCTGAGCTGTGGCATTAACTAACATGAACATGCAACAACCACAGGGCTCAGGAGTCCTGGGATGGAGCCCAGTTGGATGGGTAAAGAAAGTGAATGATTTTTTTTTTATTTACCCCAGAAATTGATAATTAAACTTAACTGTGGGCTGGGAGCAGTGGCTTATGCCTGTAATCCCAGCACTTTGGGAGGCCGAGGCAGGTGGATCACCTAAGGGTCAGAAGTTTGAGACTAGCCTGGCCAACATGGTAAAACCCTGTCTCTACTGAAAATACTAAAAATTAGCTGGGTGTGGTGGTGGGCACCTGTAATCCCAGCTACTCGGGAGGCTGAGGCAGGAGAATCGTTTGAACCCAGAAGGTGGAGGTTGCAGTGAGCCAAGATCGTGCCATTGCATTCCAGCCTGGGCAACAAGAGTGAAACTCCATCTCAAAAAAACAAACAACAACAACAAAAAAGCTGTGGAAACTAAAAATTTGAATTACTGGCACTCTTCTTCTTCCTTTGGGGTGTTCACCATCAAAACAATACTGTTCACTCAATTGAGTGTGTAGAACTTGCTCTTGTTAAAAATGGCTCTAAAATAAGTGTGCTGTTTTGAAATGTTTTGGATTGACCGTTACTTCTAATGTTGACCTTTTTGTTTACACACTGGATGCAGGTTTTGTGTACCACTACTGTCTTGACTATATTTAGTACTATCAATTAAGGTTTTGTGTACCACCACTGACTAGGCTATATGTAGTACTCTCTTGGTGACAATGCAATAATTGAAAACTTACAAATGAAAACATCCTTCTTGAAATTTAGATTTTTTTAAAAATGAGTTTCACGGTGATGCTTTACTTCATTTTTACACTGTCAGGCAATTCTGTGGGTGTAGGGTCTTTTTGTCCTTTAGTTACTAGCCCCTTCTGGGATATGGATCCTGAACAGACCCTGCTTATATGGAATCACTAAAATTAGTGTGATAATTCAGTGTTTACCCCAGCTTATTAACATAGCTCTATTAGATTGTGAATGTCTGTGTTTCTGCGATTTGGATAAACTTGCTCTTCTGTAGGTGGACTTCCCAAAATTCTTAAGAGTGACATTTTAACCTTATCACAGATGATTAATGACTATTTAAGAAATTGTATACTTCCTGAATCTAAAAGTTGAAAAATAAAATTTTTTAAAAAAGCATTAAAAAGTTGTGAGTTTATATGTGTATATACAGAAAAAATCTATAAAATATGTTTCTTCATGTAAATTTAGGTTAATTTAAATGCTTTAAGTATACAATAAAGTTTTGTGGTTTTATTTCTTTCTTACGAAAATTCCATAAAAGTTGTTTTTGAGCATAAAGCATTATTTATTGATTTAGACTTCCCTAAAGCCATCCTATTGTATATATACCATCCTGCTTTTTACATTTTATTTACCTGAATGATTGGGTTTTAAAATAATGTATATAATTGATAGGATCCCATTTTATTTTATTTTTTTTATTATACTTTAAGTTCTAAGGTACATGTGCACAACGTGCAGGTTTGATACGTATGTATACATGTGCCATGTTGGTTTGCTGCACCCATCAACTCATCATTTACATTAGGTATTTCTCCTAATGCTATCCCTCCCCCAGCCCCACACCCCCCAATAGGCCCCGGTGTGTGACGTTCACTGCCCTGTGTCCAAGTGATCTCATTGTTCAATTCCCACCTATGAGTGAGAACATGTGGTGTTTGGTTTTCTGTCCTTGTGATGGTTTGCTAAGAATGATGGTTTCCAGCTTCATCCATGTCCCTGCAAAGGACGTGAACTCATAGGATCCCATTTTAAAACGTTTTTCCTTCTTGTCTGTTATGGACAAAAAGATAAGTCTGGCTTGTAGGTTATTCTGACCATTTTTTTCCTACTGGGTACTCGCTTTTGTATTTGGTCCTTTTCTCATTACAAGCTTTTTATTTTATTTTATTATTTTATTTTTCCTTATAGTGACTTAAGTTTGGCTGTCATGTGCTTACTCCTCTATAAATTAAGACAAAGGTGACTGACAAATCAATTTGGTCTTTCAATGCCACTGATGTCATGTGAACGGACTTCAAAAAGTTCATGAAAAAATTGAATTAAAAATATGCACTTTATTTCTCAACTAAGCTTCAGCCAGTTAAAGACACTTTTGTAAGCAGTGATACCAGCCATTTAGTCCATTCTGAAAGACCTGAGGGTCCTTAGCATTTAATAGTGTCAATGCAGTCTTTTTTACATCATTAATTTAAGAATAATGGGCACGCTTTACAGGTTGTTTTTTTTTTTTCTTTAGGTTAGCAAACAAAAAGAAGGAGCCACATCAGGACTATATGGTAGAGGGCTGATGATTTTCCATCAAAACTTTCACAAAATTTCTCTTGTTTGATGAGAGGAGTGAGCAGGATGTTGTGGTAGAGAAGGACTCTCTGGTGAAGTCTTCCTAGGCATTTTTCTACTAAAGCTTTGGCTGATGGTCTCATAACACTCTCATAATAAGCAGATTTATCATTCTTTGGCCCTCCAGAAAGTCAGCAAGCAAAATGTCTTTAGCATCCCCAAAAAACTGTTGCCATGACCGTTGCTCTTGACTGGTATGTTTTTGCTCTGACAGGATCACTTCCATCTCTTTGTAGCCATTGCTTTGATTGTGCTTTGTCTTCAGGATGCTATTAGTAAAGCCATGTTTCATCTGCTGTTATAGTTCTTTGAAGAAGTACTTGAGGATCTTGATCCCGCTTGTTTGAAATTCCTATTGAAAGCTCTGCTCTTGTCTGCAGCTGATCTGGTTGCAACAGTTTTGGCACCCAGCGAGTGTAGAGTTTGTTCAACATAAATTTTTCAGTCAGTATTGTGTAAGCTGAAGCAATTGAGATATCTGTTGCCTTGTGAAAAGTTTCTGGGGACAATGCCCCACATAAATCAGCAGTTTACAAATGGATAACTCGTTTTAAGAAGGGATGAGACAGTGTTGAAGATGAAGGGCGCAGCAGCAGACCAGGGTGTTGGTTATGGTTTCTGCTGTTAATTTTCAGTCGTCTGCAATAGGGGCATGAACAGGATGAATTTTTTTCCTTGCAAATTGATGTGGATGGTCTGCTGCTGCAGGCTTCATCTTCAACATTGTCTCATCTCTTCTTAGAACGAGTAATGCATTTATAAACTGCTGATTTATTTGGGGCATTGTCCCGTGAACTTTTCATAAAGCATCAGTGATTTCACCATTCTTCCACCCAAACTTCACCATAAGTTTGATGTTTGTTCTTTCTTCAACTTTAGTAGAATTGATGTCACTATGAGAGGGGCTTTTTTCAAACTGATGACTTATATTTCTTTTTTTTTTTAAATTTATTTTTTATTTTTTATTTTATTTATTTTATTTATTTTTTATTATTATTATACTTTAAGTTCTAGGGTACATGTGCATAACGTGCAGGTTTGTTACATATATATACTTGTGCCATGTTGCTGTGCTGCACCCATCAACTCGTCAGCACCCATCAACTCGTCATTTACATCAGGTATAACTCCCAATGCAATCCCTCCCCCCTTCCCCTCCCCATGATAGGCCCCGGTGTGTGATGTTAATGTCTTATATTTCTTAGTGCTTCAAACTAGATCTCTTTCAGACGTGTTATAGCAAGTTAGTGTGAGTTTATTTTCGTGCAAAAATTTTTGAAATCCATGCATAGTTGTTTCATAATGCATATTTTCTATGAATTTTTTGAAGACCCCCTGTATTAATTCTGGCAGAGACATTTTTACCAATACAAATGAAAGAAAGGAGCTAATAATTTTCAGTTACCCTTGCTGTCTTATTAGCCATTTTGTCAGTGATAAATGATAAGATTTACTCTCCAAAAATGTTTTTAAAAACTTTAAAAGTTAATGGGTCTCCTTTTTCCCTATTGTTTTTTTAAGAAGGCATTTATTGTTTGATCCTGAAGTTCCTTGTTTTCATTTTATTTATTAGATACAGTAAAGGATTCTCTACAGCCCAAGGCTCCTAGACATGTGTAGAATGTAAAAATATGCAATTAAATCAAACAGGGCAGCTAAAATTCCACCACAAAGTGAAAAAAAGTTCAGGGCTTTATTTAGTAAAAAATGGCAAGCTATAAAGTAGATCCTGCCCAGTACCCTAAGGTTAACAATTTGGAGCTCTGCTGAATTAGAATGATGGGGCTTCCAGGGATAAACAAGGCCTCCAGGGACTGGCACAAGGAAGGAATTCAGAGCCTCAGACCTGGGAAGGAATTTCACAGGAAGTGGGCTTGCCGTGCCCAGAATTCTCTGACAACTGTCCTTAGGGCACTGCACTTGATATTACGTAATGACAAGGGGACATATAAATAATCTGGTTGAAATGACAGGTCGAGGTCAGTAACCACTTGTACACATTTGACTGTGGTATGTGGGCCCCCAATGGGCAGCAGTAACTCACATGCTCTCTTCGGTACAGCACCTGGCTTCAGTCCTCAGTCACATTTCTTCTTGTCCCACTTCTCCTCTAAGCAGCATATGCTACGGCATATACTAAGCACTGTGGGGAGGGTTTAGCTCATTCAGCCATGCTAGGATACCTCCCTGGGCCAGGGGAAGGGAGGCCATCATCCAGGGGACATGGAGGTCTCTCCACACTCACCAAGGAACTCTCCCTGAAACTATCACAGATGTTTCCTAAGCAGTCTTCCTGCCTCTTCTCTTGACTAACTGCCCCCACCCCATCATTCTCCACAGAGCAACATGTTTCAATTCATTCTCTAAAGATTTTATTTCTGAAGATATAAATCCACTGTCTTATCCCTTGATGGCCCTCCAGTGAAAAGGGGATAAAATGCAGACACTACCTCATGGTTTCCAGTGTGATTACTGTCTGTCTCCTCAACATCATCTCGGATCACTGTCTTACTTAGGACACTGATCTGCTTGGTTTCTTTTCCCTCAATTCCTAGGTTCCTTTACTTCTCAGGACTTGGCATGTGCTATTTTCTTCATCTGGAACGTCCTTCTCTCCAACCTTCATCTTCCTCATCTTTTCCAATCTTCCTCCTTCCTTATCTTTTAGTCAAAATTGAAATACCACCTGCTCTGAAAGACCGTGCAGTGGTGGGTTCCTCTTGGCCTATCAGCCTCCTTCGCAGCCCCTTGTTTGTTTCCTCCATGGGACTATTACTATTGTAAATGATGTGTATGTGTATATTTGCTTGCTTGGCCATTTCCGCCATCAGAATGTAACCTTCCTGTGAGCTGGGACCATCTGTATCTTGTTTACTGATGTAACCCCATCATCCAGAATGGGGTTCAGTATGTAATGAATAGTACGTAATAACTCGCTAAAGAATAAATGAAGGAAAAGTAATCATGCTCTCCATGCACTCTTCTAGGTGATGAGTCACCTTTTTATGATCTCCCTCCCTTTCAGTTTAGGCTCTTAAATCCCAGTGTAAGTATGTGCCATTCCCAAGTGGGAAGAAAATGTTTACAATGTGAGTCTTCCTCCATGAAAACTCTAGGTCTAGCAGTGCTTGCTTGACTTTTCAAAACACCTAAAAATCATATTGGAATTTCATTAAAAAGTTAAGTCCCTGATTAATGTGACCATTGTGTCATCAACATGCTTAGGAGATCTTGAAGACAACACCACTCTCTTGAACATCTTGGCCACCAGTTGCTGTCTTTTATAGCAATTACCTCATCCATTCTTCTCTTTTGCCACAAGATCCCTCAGGTCTGTTTCTTACTCTGCTGTTCCCATTTCAGCGAGTTCGCCTGTCCTGCACCATCAGTTCCTTGCCATTCCTGTCTGATGTTTCCATTTTAGTCCATTTGATTTTTCTTTTCGTGTTGTTTCTCCTCCTCCATAGATCTCAGTGGTCTCTACGTTATGGTCACTTGGACGTCCAGACTTTGTTCCCGTCCCTTCTCTTCTTGGCTCCTTTCATTACTTATTAGTTCCTTGATTTGACAAAACAATTCCATGTCTAAACCCAGTTGGCTCTTTTCCCAGTGCTGCCTGTTAGGGACATCATCTTTCCACATGTCCTGGCCACGCAGCCTTCAGCCTTTCTCTAGATCCAGATCATGTAGTGGATACTAAGTGTCTGCCATATTCTGAGCACTCTTCTTTGTGACCTTTATCAAGGTTCACATTGTCCAAATAGTCAAGAGCTGTGACTGATTTGATTACGTAGTGTTTGCTCAGCACCATGATGTTGGACCAAGTTCAACCCATTATCTGAGGGCAGATTTTCCTTCTTTTCTCCATCCTGAGGCCTTTCCCTAATAAAGTGAGTATGCCCTTCTCATATTCCAATAAATGAGAAGCTGTTGGGCTTCTCATTTATTTACTTAACAAGTATTTGTTGATCACCTACTATGTGTCAGACACTGTTCTGGGTGATCAGTGGTGAACAGATAGTCTAGTTGCCTGTAGATTCTAGTGAGACATGTACATATTTATAGTATGTGTGGAATATGTATATATATGAATTTGTATATATAAAAATTTAAAATATATTACTATGTGCTGTTTTCTGGCTTTATGTAAGTAAATTGTGTCTGGCCAAGAGAGTTGTAAGTTTTTCAGGAACTTTTTTTTTTTTAATGTTTGTGTATCACACTGCCTGGGAGAGCATTGAGTACAGAGCAGGTATTTAGTATGTTCAGCGAGTTCACTAAGAATGGAATAGAGGCATAACTCATTTTATTATGCTTAGCAGATACTGCATTTTTCAAAACAAATTGAAAATTTATGACAACTCTGCATTGAACAAATCTATTGATGCCATTTTTCCAACAGTGTATGCTTACTTTGTATTTCTATGTCACATTTTGATAATTCTTACAATATCTCAAGCTTTTTTATTGTTACTGTATCTGTGATGATAGTCTTGTCATCAGTAATCTTTGATGTTACTATGGTAATTATTTTGGGGTGCCACAAACTGTGGTCATAAAATACTGTAAATCTAACTGTGTGTGATAAATGTGTGTATTCTGATTGCTCCACTAACCTGTTGTTCCCCTGTTTCTCTTGCTGTCCTTGGCCTCCTTATTCACTGAGACACAATAATATTGACATTAGGCCAATTAATGACTCTGCATGTTCAGGTGAATTGAAGAGTTGCAAATCTCTCACTTTAAGTCAAAAGCTAGAAATGATTAAGGTTAGTGAGGAAGGCATGTCAAAAGCTGAGATGGGTCAAAAGGTAAGCCTCCTACACCAGTTAGCCAAGTTGTGAATACAAAGGAAAAGTTCTTGAAGTAAATTAAAAAGTGCTACTCTAGTGAACACACAGATGATAAGGAAGTGAAACAGCTTGGTATGGGGATAGAGCATCTGACATAACACTCAATGTTAAGGCATAACACTCCCTTAACCAAGATCCCAATCCAGAGCAAGATCCTAACTCTCTTTAATTCTGTTAGGGCTGAGAGAGGTGAGGAAGCTGCAGAAGAAAAGTTAGAATCTAGCAGAGATTGATTCATGAGGTGTAAGGAAAGAAGCTGCCTCCATAATATGAAAGTGCAAGGTGAAGCAACAAGTCCTGATGGAGAAGCTGCAACAGGTTATCCAGAAGTTCTAGTTAAGATCACTGAAGAAGGTGATTGCACTAAACAACAGATTTTCAAGGCAGACAAAATGGCCCTCTATTCGAAGATGATGCCATCTAGGACTTTCATAGCTGGCCAGGAGAAGTCAATGCTTTGGCTTCTGAGAACATGCTGACTCTCTTGTTAGAGACTAATGCAGCTGGTGATTTTCAGTTGAAGCCAGTGCTTATTTATCAGTCAAAAAATCCTAGGGCCCTTAAGAATCATACTAAATCTACTCTTCCTGTGCCTTATGAATGGGACAACAAAGTCTAGATGACGGCACATCTGTTTACACCACAGTTTATTGAATATTTTAACCCCACTGTTGAGATCTACTGCTAAGGAAAAAATACTCCTTTCAAAATAGTTTTGCTCTATGACGATGCACCTGGTCATGCAAGGGCTCTGATGGAAATGTACAAGGAGATTAATGTTTTCATGGCTGCTAACATAACATCCATACTGAAGCTCTTATTATTCAAGGAATACATTTTATAAGGCTATAGCTGCCATAGATAGTGATTCTTCTGATGAACGTGGGTTAAGTAAATTAAAAACCTTTTGAAAACCTTCTCCATCAGGACTTGTTGCTTTTGAAATCTGGGTCAAGTAAATTAAAAACCTTCTAGATGCCATTGGGAACATTTGTGATTCACGGGAAGAGGTCAAAATAACATTCACAAGAGTTTGGAAGAAGTATATTCTAACTTTCATGGATGACTTTGAGGAGTTTAAAACTTCATTGGAGGAAGTCACTGTAGATGTGGTAGAAATATCAAGAAACTAGAATTAGAATGGTGCCTGAAGATGTGACTGAATTGCTGCAGTTTTATGATAAAACTTTAACAGAGGAGGAGTTGCTTCTGTGAATGAGCAAAGAAAGTGATTTCTTGAGATGGAATCTTCTCCTGGTGAAGAAGTTCTGAACGTTGTTGAAATAAGGAAAAGAATTAGGATATTGCATAACTTATTTGATAAAGCAACTTCAAGGTTTGAGAGGATTGACTTTAATTTGAAAGGTCTACTGTGAGTAAAATGCTATTAAACAGCATTGCATGCTACGAAGAAATCTTTCATGAAAGGAAGAGTCAATTGATGCTGCAAACTTCATTGCCGTCTTATTTTTAAGGAATTGTTACAGCCACCTCAGTCTTCATGAGCCATCACTCTGATCCATCAGCAGCCTTCAATATCGAGGCAAGACCGCCCACCAGCAAAAGGATATGACTCATCTGAGTCTCATAATCATTAGTATTTTTTGCAATAAAGCATTTTTTAAATTATTTACTTTTTTTAGACATAGCATTGTTATACACTTAGTAGATTACAGTATAGTAGTGTAAACATAACTTGCATATGCACTGAGAAACCAAAAAACTTGTATGACTCACTTTATTGTGGTATGCCATTTATTGTGTTATTTGCTCTGTTGCGGTTGTTTGGAAATGAACCCTCAGTATCTTCAGGGTATGCCTTTATATAGAGAAGTACATTCAAGTGAGATGCAAAAACCTATATATCATTGCACTGATACATTGTACAACTGAATTATAGCTTTCTATGTAAATGTCCTCCTGCATTAATGGGTGACTCCCTATTATAGGGTTCAGGATACAGTGATTCACTATATAGGGATATATGACAGTTTCATTTAAAGTTCACAATGTAAACATTGCAGTATTTCTAGACCTAGAGTTGTAAGTTCAGGTATAACAATATGCATTTATAATTATATAACTGTATAACCTCAGTGCAATCATCAAAGTGAAAAATATTGAAGTATCCAGAAACTTAATAGGAATCGGAATATCAGCAATCACCATTTTATCAAGCTTCCCACACAGCAGCTGTTCAAAGCCATTGTTGTTGCAATAAAATAGATTTATTTATTTACTTACTTAAAGACAAAGTTCATGAGAGCACATAAAGCTACATTAAATTGATTTTACATCGGAATTAAAATCGTGCTAGAAGGCTTCTATGTTATGTGCTTCTGCACAGTAAGTGGGATCTGACCATACAAAGTAAAAGTGAATAGAGTTGCTCTCATGGTAAAACTGGGTATGTAAGGAAATAACTCAGAGAAGGAAACACAATGAGCAACAACAACTAAATGTATAATGTTCTTTAAAGTCTGATGTCCTTTGAAGGTCTTCAGGCAGTGACTGGTGGAGACAGTCCCATGTACCCCAGGTTGCTCACCTGCATTATTTGACCATATCAACTTTGTTTACCAAGTCCACATAAAAGATACCAGCATAGTCCTCCTGAAGCAAAAGGCATTGCTCAGGAGCACTGGTGCCTTTGGGCGATATGGTAGATACCATAAGATTGTTAGCACACATAGAATCTAGAATTTAATGAGCAAACACTCTGTTCACCCAGAGGAAAAAAAAAAAGTTTTAATGCTATACATGTTTTAAACACTGAATCAGTGAATTCTTCCATATACACATGATTAAATTGACCTAAAAATGTACCAATCCTGGGTGTTTTTACCTCACTCAAAGACAACTTGCCATCTAACCCCTCTTAGAACTAAGGGTTTTTTTTGTTGGTTTGTTTTGCGTTCTTTTTGTCCTGTTTTTTTTGGGAGTAGGCTGAGGGTTGCTGAGAATTATTTTCTTGGAGTATTATGGATGGTGATTATACCCTGTGGCAAATAAAATAGATTAGCAGAGCAAGAACTGACCATGAAAAAAATGTTGCGTTTCCTACTGTGTACATCTCAGAAGACATTCTACAAAGATGCTTATTTGATCAAAGGCATAAGAGATCTTTTTAAATTATGTACAAGTCTACTTGCGCATTTTATTTTAGAGTACCATGCCACATTTCTTTGTGTGAGAATACACATGATCCCAGAATTTTGGAGTGACAAGGCTATAATTGACTCTGTCTTTAGGCTTTCCTGGGAAAAAATTATCAGGACATTCTGACCCTAAAGCAAAATCACAGTTAATTAAATTATGACCATATGAAAATTCTAATTAAAGCGAAGGCAAGAGTATTTGTCAAGCCAATGTTTAAGATAATGTGGAAAAATGATATGAAAGCAGCAAAGAATATTGTGAAAATAAAGCCACTTGAAATCAATATAGGAATAATTTCATCAATGGAACAGGTTAATCTAGGTATACCTGCAATTATGGGAATTTACTGTGTGATTAAAAATGTATTTCAAATCAATGGATAAGAGAGACCTTTTTCAAGAAATTTATGTTGGGCAATTGGCCGACCATTTAGGAATATAAGACAACAACAGGATCTTCACTGCAGTCTTTATACCAAAATTAAGTCCAGAAGAACTGAAGTTCTAAAATTAAAAATTGTAATTGTGAAAGCACTAATAGAAAACATGGACAAGTTATTTTCATAATTTTTTATTAGAGAAGACCTTTCTTGTAAAACTGCCAACACAGAAGCCTTAGAAGAAAGAGACTACATATTTTGATTACATAAGCATTAAAAACTTTTGTATTACAAAAAAGGTCGTAGATAAAATTAACAAATAGTATGACCAACTGGGGAAAAATATTTGCAGCACATAATAGCCAAGGACTTACTGCCTTAATAAGTAAAGAGTATAGCAAATTAGCAAGAAAAAAATACAAGTACCCAATAAAGATATGGATGAAGGAAATTTTCAGTTTGGGATTATGTTGATATGACAAATCCAGACAGAAGGGCTTAACAAAATGAGGGCTTTTATTTTCTCACATAAAATGTCTGAAAGCAATCCAGCATTTCAGCCTGGCACACAGGCTTCATAGTGCATTTGGGGCTTAGCTTCTCTCTGTTTGGCTATCTTTAGTAGGTGGCTTTATTCTTCATGAGAACAAGATAGCTGCTCCACTTTCAGACATAAACTCTGAAGCAGATAGCAGCAGCCAATAAAATTTGTGCTAGTCGAGTCTGCCCTTTAATAAGCTCTGCTAGAACACTTTGCCACTTAGCTAACCAGCCACAAAAGAGTTTGGGAAGCTAGGCACTTTTCTACCCCACACAAAATTGGGGATTGCCTTACTGTAAGGAAGAAAGGGAGAATGGATAATATGTAGGCAACCAGTTGTGTATGCCACAGATGTGAAAGCAACTCACAGATAAAGAAACACAAATGGCTTGTAAACATATAGGTAATTAATTTATTCATAAATAAATGCAAATCAACACAATAGTGTGATACTACTGTTTTTCATGTATCAGATTAGTAATAATCAAAAAGTTTGCTAATACCTAGTTTTTGTAAGGCTGGCATTTCCCCATCGGGAAAATAGGTACTCTCAAACACTGTTTCTTGTGGGTGTAAATATTTTTAGAGGAAAGTTTAGGAATCTGTAGCAAATAAATGAGTATGCTAATTGATTCATCAACTCTACGTTTAGAAATATATCCTATAGATATATTCATACACGTGTGAAAGGTAAATATGTCCAGATGTTCACTGTGGCATCACTTGCAATGGCAAGAAACCAAAATTGGTAAAAATCTAAAGGTCCCTCAATAGAATACTAAATAAAGAAGTGATGGCATCTGTGTCCAAGAGCATATTCATTGTTGAAAAGTCTAAGCTAAATTTGTGTGTGCTGAGATGGAGGATCTCTGAGCTATATTGTTGAATTTAAAAAGTCAGATTGAGAAAAGTGTATAAAACATGGTCCTATTGAATGAAAAAATTTTTAAATGCCCAGATTACATGTGGATAATTTCAGAAAGGATATACAAAGAACTCCCTTTTTTCTGATTAAAACTTTTTATTTGTGACTTTATTGATAAGAAGAATTGTTTTTTTAGGGCTAAGTGGCAGTGAATATAGTGCATTGAAAATTGCCTTGGTGTGGCTTTTGTCTACAAGGAACTTTTTTTTTTTTTTTTTTTTTTTTTTTAGTGTATACAACTAATGTGTTTATTATATGCCATGATACTCCATCTGTAATTTAACCACCAAAAACCGTACAGATAAAAAAGAATAGGAAGGGAAATTTCTTTGTCTTCTTCCCTTAGTCAGTGTTAAAGGTAACAGTCATTTTTCCTGAAAATAATTAATTGCTCACTGCTTCATTGTTTAAAATGATAATCTCGTATACAGTCAAGTTGATGTAATATAGGCATCATTGCTATAGCTATGATCCTGAGGTTTTATGATCATCAGAACCCATTTTCCCCAATTAAACTCTCCCAGAAGGACTATTTGGGGTTCCAACCATATGTTATGGTGGACACACCAAATAACCACATGGAATGCATAACAAAGATCTAAGAACAATTTCTGTATTATTTAAATATAAGAGAGTAGTACCATGAAAAACAGTTATGGGATTATTTAAATAATTACTGAAGACCCAAATGTATCAAACCATATTTCATTCTTCCACCTGTCATCAGATTTACTATGATATTGTTGTTTCACATAAAAATAAGACTACATTTATTAATGCTAGTAAAATAGAAGGAATACAGTACAAGGAACTCTTGATGGTACTTACATCTATAGATAGGCCTTGGAGTGAAACAGATGCTTTCATTTTATATTATTTTGTGGGTTTTTTGTTATCATTTTGTTGTTATTTAAAACCTACAGTGGTGGTTTCGTAGTACATTTCTTAGAAGAACAGTAATTTATTGAAAATGTACTTTTTGTCATGGGATAGTCAAGATAGTTAACAACCATTAAGGATACCAACTGTTTACAATCAGCTGAATACCATCCAGCCCTCCTTTTCTTGATGTAAACTGATGAGCATACCTGGTCATTGGGCCTAGTATCTGTATTATATAAATTGTCTATGGAGATGTATTTCTTTACTACACTGGAAGCATTTTTGTCTCAAGCGTCCAATACCTATATTGTTTGTTTTCTTACTTGCTGGAGTTTTTCTCGAAATTTTACTTTTATCAGAGAGGCCATCCTTGACCATCCTGATTAAACAACTGTCTCCCTCCATACCTGTCAAACAACTGTGTCTCTCTTATCCTGCTTGATTTTCCCTTCTAGCATTGATTGTTTATTGATTGTCATATCATATCAAAATTGAGACCACCGATTTTGCCTTATTCAGTATTACACAGTGGTTGGCACAGAACTGATTCTTAAATATTGTGAAGTGAATTTTTATAAAATATGAAATATTTGTTGAATGAATGTTGTACTTCTCAAATTCATGGCTTCTACTCTTAGTATTAATGTGCAAATATGCATCTATAGCACCCCACCTACTCCCACAAAGGACAGTTTGCCTTCTGCCACTATCTGGCTTTATTTTGCCCTCTTCTATTGTGTGATGCTCGTGGAGATGGAGGTCTAGCAGCTGGAAACAAGGGGAAGGAATGTGTTCACTACATTCTCCTGCATCTAGGGGTTGGCAGGGTAGTAGATTCTGAAGGCAAAGAACTTCTTCTTACCTAAAAGTTAATCATGGAGAATGCTGGAACTAGGGCTAAAAGCCTAGGCCATTTGGCTTCCCCTCCACCGAGTCTTCAGTTTTGTGTCGGACATTCCCACTTGCTCCCTTGGTCAGCAGTCCTCCTGTCTCAACCCATTATTGTTGCTGGACGGTGGGTTTGTGGGATCCCAGGCCCCTCCACTTGCAGATGGAATGCTGGGATGGAACATTCAGAAAAACAAGATGCCTTCTGATTCTTCTTAGACTGCTTTATGAATTTCAAAATATGTTGTTTTTTCTCCTCAACTGAATTATGTCCTTGAGGACAGAGACCCTGTGTTAAACTTTTTAAAAACAGCAAAAAAACCCTTGTCTCATTTCTAGTACAGTATTATGTACATATACGATTGATTAAATCAAGAAGCCGAAGATTTAATTGAATTCTCAGTCTAGTTTGGTTTCTTACTCCTAATCTTTGTGGCAGAGTCAGTAAATTTATCCAAAGATTGACTCTCTCTCCCATATGTATATGGTTTTATAGTTTTGATTATAGTTTAGAAGTTTGGAATTTTCTGTTCTGAAATAAGTTGACTCTTCCTATCTTTTAAATTTTGTTAGATAAGGGATTTCAGAATGGTTATTGGCCAAACTTAACTCAGTTTTCAATTCAACTCTCCTCTCCTCTCCTCTTTAAAAGTTAAGTTGGAGACCTTGAAATTCTGCTTATCACCAGAAAGCGGCACACAGTGATGGTATCTGTAAGCTGAGCTGGAGGTGGATTCTAATGCCCAGCTCCCGCTTCTTCCTTGTGTTTCTGTAGGCTCATTTACCTCCATGCGCCTGAGGTTCTTTCTTTGTTTCCTTTGGCTTCTCTTCGTGAATGTAGTGAACATCATTCCACTGGGATTTTTGTAGGAGCAGCAAATGGTAGAATGCAGTTAACTTAATATATATCTTATAATAGGATGATGGAGACAATCTTGTAGACTTAAGTGCATCTTAAGAGAAAAAGTCCTTGATCTTCCAGGAAGTATAAACTGTTATCCTACTTCGATATTTAAATAGTATATTTATAATCTCTTGTTCTGGAGTTGGGGTATGTGTTTTCAGTAGGGAATATTCATTCCCCAGTTCTTTATTTTCTTGCTCACCTGACCTCCGAACTGTCTCTGTGTGTCAATGTATTTATTTTTATCAATAGGTATGTAATTCCTCCAAGAGAGAATGGCATTCAAGTGATTTGGCACATAGGAATTAAAAAGAGAAAAGCAATGCACAGAAATGCATTGAAAGGACAGAAATTCTTTATTAAATGTAATGGGAAGGTGGAACACTAGCAGCTACCTTCTAGCTACAGAATGACTCTCTTGATAAATTCCCACGTGTTAAAGAGGAAGCTTTGTGTCAGGTTTTGCAAAAGGAGCTCTGATATTTTGGCCTGTCTGGTATCAGGTAATGCTGGTTGCGTTTGTGGGTAGAGATGAATCTCTAATACTGAAAATACTCCTAACACTATACCTGCACATCAGAGACTATTAGTCCAGTGTGTAATTTTTCAGATGAAGGAAGAAAAGCATGGTTCAGAGAGATAAGGTGTCTTGTTCAAGAATACAGCACCAAATCTGGAACTCTGATTTCCTGGTTCCCTGGCTCTATGTTCTGTCCGTTTGTGTGTTGTGGACATCTGTGGATTTGTTTGCCTAATCCTAACTCCACTCCACTGGCCTTGTGGTTCTAGTTGATCATACCAGGGTTAACCCCTTTGGTTTTTTCCTTTTAGATTTTATGAGCTGGCAAATTCCCCTTGCTGCTTTAGATTTTTCTATTTAGGAATCTGTTACTAGCAACCAAAATAATATGCATTCAAATTCTTGTTAACTTCTCTGTTTTAATATTCATCGTGGTCCTCCTCTCAAATTTCTTCAGTGTTTTCATCCTTAAGGATTATAGCACAAATACAATAAGTGGGTCTGTAATTTGTGTATAGTCTGGATTTACAACCTAAGTGAATGTCCAGATTACATACATTTAATCACAGTGAGTGTGTCTCACCATCTGTAATTACAGTTTCATTCCATAGCAGTTATAGACTTAGGTATTTAGGGGATCTAGTTGAGATTATTATAGTGAATAAAGTTTGATCTTCTTTCTTACTTCTTTACTAATCCATTTGTTTTTTTACAGCTGCTTGCACATATGTTAATGGAATTTAGGATTGTCTTAGTTTATTAGTTTTTGTCCCTGTTTCCCTCTGTGGGTGTAGAAAGTGCTTAGGCAGTGCCCCACATGTCACTCCATGTTAATTTTTCTTTCTTTCTTTCTTTTTCTTTACTAGTAAGAGGAATAAATAATGTTTCCTTTTATATAGACACTTTAACATTTTTAACTAGGGAAATTGATACCCTGTCACCACCACCATCTAGTCAGTTGAGCACTGGTTCCAGCTGTTGTAGAAGATTAACTAGGCTGGTATAGTAATACATCTTGTTCCACATGATAGTTTTTGAAAACCAGCAAAATGCTCAACGGTCCTTACCATCAATGTTACTGCTACCAAATGTTTAAATAGCATCTTAGAAACTATAAAAAGTTCATAGATAAAAATTCAGTCCTCACAACAGCCTTCAAGAAAACTTGAAAAAGCTGAAGAGTGCAATTTAAAAAGTTATATCTTAATAACACATAGTTGCTATCACCAGACTACAACAAGGTTTTCTGTCTGTGTTAGTGTTTTTCCGGCACCATGGTGATAATATAAAAATCTTAGTATTTTCCACAAAAAATATGGAATCTTGAAATGCGCTCTAACCGTACTTTCATTAAATAATTGGACTAGCTCATACCAAATGCAACGCTGATATAAGCTTGCATAGTAGCCTGGGCCCCTGCTCGCTTTCAGAGTACTTGCGTAGAAGTGCCATTCTCTTCTTCTTTTTTTTTTTTTTCCTTAGACGGAGTCTTGCTCTGTCGCCTCACCCAGGCTGGAGTGCAGTGGCGCAATCTCGGCTCACTGCAACCTCCACCTCCCAGGTTCAAGCAGTTCTCTGCCTCAGCCTCCTGAGTAACTGGGATTACAGGTGCCCGCCACCATGCCTGGCTAATTTTTGTATTTTTACAAATAGAGACAGGGTTTCACCATCTTGGCCAGGATGGTTTTGAACTCCTGACCTCGTGATCCACCCGCCTTGGCCTCTCAAAGTGCTGGGATCATTTTCTTCTTTCTTGCCATTCTCTTTGCCACACCACAGTGATGTAGGCAGGAGTGTGTGTGTGTGTGTGTGTGTGTGTGTGTATGTGTGTTGGAATTATTTTGATAATAACTAGGGGGCTTCAAAGGTGAATGAGATACCTTTACCCCAGAAAGTTCGGATCTGTATAAAAGGCATTGGAGCTGAAGAACACTCAGTTTATCAGGGGAAAGGGAGCCAGGAAGGACAGTTCACAACCAGGGGCCCGGGGGAAATCTTAGGGGAGTAGAGTATGGGAAGTACAAATGATGTGTAAAATAAACAGGGTGATAAGATTGGGAAGGATAAGAAAGGCTACGCCAGACTAAGGAATTTGGGCATCATTCTACAGGCAGTTGGGAGCTATTACAGGTTTTTCAGTTGTTTAATGATATGGCCTGGGATGCATATCTCTTTTTACAGTAAACTTTGAAGTCTCTGTTTCCCATGCCTCCAATGTCCCTTCCACGAACAACTCTATTAGTTCTACTTGCAGAGTATATCACAGACCCAGCTTCTGTAGATAGCCTTCACTGTCAGAAGGCTCACCCAGGCCACTGTCACCTCTCAACTGGGCTGCCACAGCAGCTTAGTTGGTTGTTGCTTTTATGCTTGCCTTGCCATTACATTCTGCACAGCTAAGTAACTTTTACAAGTCCAAATAAATGTTATCGCAGTCTGTGACCTGGCCCTGGCCTCTCTTAAACTCATATTCTATCCTTTCTTCCCCCTCCCTCCCTCACCTCAGAGTCTCTGCATTTGCTGGTCAATCTGCCTGGAATGGTCTTTCCTCAGATTATCACATGGTTAGCTCCTGACCAAAAGAGGCCTTCTTGCTCTTTGATGTAGACAAGGCTCAGCCCCAGTGACACTCTCCATCATTTACCGGGTTCATTTTCTTTATAACACTTACTGCTATTGGGTGGATTTCCATATTGGTTTGTGAGTTTAATACTTGTCCCCCAAGCTGCTCAACTAGATGTATACAGGGGCTTTGTTGACTTCTGTATCCCCAGTGCCTAGAAGAGTCCTGGCACTTAGTACATTTTTATTAAATTAATTAATTTAGAGATTTGAATGACTAGAGCAGAAGGCCAGATTAGAGCTGGTTGCAGGGTTTCTTGGACAATGAGAATACATTGAGGGTCTTGTCAGTGGGAATGAAGGGAGGGGGCAGGCCAAAATGAGGTCATAGGGAGAACTAACAGATTTGACATGGTGTGAAGTGTTGACTTGTTGGAGAGGGAAGAGGTAAAGGATTTTGAGCTTAGATGAGCTATTGGAGGCCAGGAGAAGTTTCTGGATTTGGTGGTAAAAGGAACAGTTGTAGAGGTGCCATGTTTGAGTACTGTTGGGATGGAGGTTTCCAGCACACAGTTGCATTTTGAGGTTATTCAGAGATTTTTTTTGTTACGTGAGAGGCATTGCTACAAATGAAGCAAGGATCATGGCTCCGAAGATGCTGGGGGAAGCCATATTTCCTGCTCAACTATAGCTTGGCTGTAGCAAGTCATTGAACCTCTCTGAAGCTCAGGTTCTTCATCTGTAAATGATAATAAAAAATTGCATGGCAGGGTGGTTCTGAAAATTAAACTTCTCTCCCTCTTTTTTTTTTTTTTTTTTGCTTATCAGTATGAGAGTTTATATTTGTTTACTCTAGCGATTCACATCCTAGCTACATAGTATACTGTGATTCCATTTCATTTCTTGTACAAGTCTTATTATTTTTTTGGTACTAGTCACTCTTTCATCTCCAAACTTTCCTCAAAATCTGAAACATTTTCTCTCAGTAATTTCAAACCAACATGTATTCAGTCAGTTTATTTTTCGCTCCCCTTAGAATTACCTTTCCTGGCCTCCTCTGACTTCATGCTCCAATTCAGTTTGCTCTCTCAGCTTGCTGCATAGCTCTGTCATCTGGAATCCCATTATCTTCTCTTGTTTTGGATCCTCTGTATCCAGATCTTATTTTCTTCCTCATTATTTACCTCACTTCTTCATTCTGTCAAGGAACATTCATCCTGTAGCTTTCTGAGAAAGAATGCATGGGAGGTAATCTCTTTGAGACTTTGTAGAGCTTTATTCCGCTTTCATACTTTATTGACCTTTTGGCTGAATATAGAATTCTAGGTTGGAAATAATTTTTCCTCAGCATTTTGAAGAGAGTGCCTCATAATCTTTTAGCTTCAGGTATTGCTGTTGTTGAGAAATCTGATGCCATTGTAATACCCTTGCTTTCCATGTGATCTTTTCTTCCCATTTGAAAGTTTTTAGACCCTTCTTTCCTTCCTTAGTATCTTAATATTTCATAGGGATAAATCTTCATGGGGTGCCTTTTTCATGAGTTGTACTGGGAGGTTGATGGACCTTTTCAGTTTGGACACTCATCTAAAATTCTTGGAAATGTTTTTGAGTTATTTCTTAGAAATTTTACTCCTTTTTTTTTTCTAGTCTCTCTAAAACTCCTGTTATTCACATATTAGATAGTTCTGGCCTAGTCTTGTGAGTTTCTTATATTTTTCACTCATTTTTTATCTGTCTTTTTAATGTTTTTTTTGTTGTTGTTGTTTTGTTTTACTTTTCTTCTGCTCAGTACACTTGCCCAAATTTTCCCTGTGTAACTATTTTGTTTTTTTGGTCTCTGTCTTTCCTAAAACAGAGACCTAACTAAAACAACTAATAATCCTAGATTGTCTGTACTAGTTACATATCAACGGTTTGGTATTAACTATTTAATAGTTAAATGCCAAGCTGAACTAAAATCCTTTTGTGTATGAGTCATACTTGTCATCTTGAAGCCCTCACCCTAAGGCAAGGACACGTTTTCTTGCGGGCATCTCTCAAGTAGGTCTTTAGTCTTGAGTTGGCTGGGTTGCTGGAAAGGGACTATCTATCTAGTCTCTTCTTGGAGTATATCAGTTTGATTTCTTGCATCCTGGGAGCTGGTTATTTCACTGTTTAGCATAAAGACATACCTCAGCTCCCTGTTTTCAGTGTGTAGCCTCTTTCCTGCCCTGGGCTAACCCTGATGCTCCCAAGTCTCAA
Source organism: Theropithecus gelada (assembly GCF_003255815.1). Classification (NCBI taxonomy): domain Eukaryota; kingdom Metazoa; phylum Chordata; class Mammalia; order Primates; family Cercopithecidae; genus Theropithecus; species Theropithecus gelada. The sequence goes on along the minus strand of NC_037678.1, from coordinate 84,760,069 downwards.
CTCTCTCTGGTTCACCTTCTCTAGAGAGTAAATATCCTGGCTTCTTCAGGGTTAGGGAGGAGTCACTTCCTTTTTGGAAAGGAACTGCAGTTCTGATCTCCTGTTCTAGATCAGGAGTTGGCAAAGTTTTTCTGTGAAAGAGCTAGAGAATAAAGATTATGGGCTTTGCAGCCTGTATCACGGTCTGCGTGGCATGTTGGTCCTCCTTCTCTTCCTCCTCCTCCTTTTTTTTTCTCTTTTAAACAACACTTTAAAAACTAAAAACAAAACAAAATGATGGCATTCTTAGCAGGACAACCTCTGATCTAGAGGATTCTTTTGGACACTGTCAACTTACCATCTTTTATCATCTCTACCCCATACCCCTGCCTTCAGAGGAACTTGAAGCCTCCAATTTCTGAACCTTTTTGCATTTTATGGCAAAACTGGTTTGGTTTCCTGTGGGTATCCTCCACTCCAATTTTCCCCTGCCTCATGAAAACTTAGGTTTCAGCTTTCATGGGTTTGCTAGGTGAGCAACCACTTATCTGTCTTCTTACCATTTTCCAAAAGGTCAGTGTTTTCCTTGTCTGCCTCTTTCTCTGCCCTTATTGGGCTATGGCTTTTTTCTTCCTTTCCCATCAGGTCAGTAGGATTTGGGGAGGGAGGGAGAAAAATACGTGAATACGTGTATTTAATATAGTAAGTTTAACCAGAAGCTCCCACCAAATCCAATTTGGTTGGGTTTGATTTTTTACTACTCTCTTTGATAGTTCTTGGGTTAATTTTGCATTTGTTCTCCATGTGCTCACTTGCTATGCCAGATGTTTGAAGAAGATGTCCTTGGGGAAGAAAAATGAGGGGTTTTAAAATATAATGTTCTTGAAATGCTCACAGTGGTTCAGTGTGTGAGATCCCAAAGAGGCCCAACTCTTTCTAACCACCAGACTCTCATCATAGAAATGCAGTTTCACCCTTATTTGTGTGAACCATCAGAAGCATTTAAAAATGTTTATAATAAAGTTTGTGGCTTATTGTTTCAAATTGCATTTAAGGTAGTAAACTGAAGCTTTTGGTGGTGTGTCCCTGACAGCAGGGAGAGCCTGTGGTAAGTGATTCCTAAGAGCTGATCAAAGAGAGTTGTTGAGCATTTTTTCCTGTATTTGTGTTTTGGTCCTTTAATCTGGTAGCGTTTCCAATTCCATTCTGAATACAGTAATGCACATTCCCTCCCCCACTTACATCTTCCTGACAGCATGTGGCATTTTCTTTGCCAAATGGCCCCTGTTCAGACATAAACCTGCCTTTGCCATCAAGTGTATAATGAGGTATTAACAATGGTGGTTGTCAGAAAATGGGCATCTTTCAAGATCTTATTCATGCCACATTTTTGTTCTAATAATCAAGTGAAAATTGAAAATTAAAGAAGTAAAATTCACTGAAAAATGACTACTAGTCCTTTCTGCCTAGGTTCACCTTTCCTCGCCAGTGAAGATGGCGTGCTAGGCGGAGTGATTGTTCTCCGTTCGTGCAGATGTTCTGCCGAGCCTGACTCCTCCCAAAATAAGCAGACACTTCTAGGTAAGTGAGACATGTGCATTGTGTGCGTCTTTCTCTTTTATTTTAGTTTTTCAAGAAAAAAATGAAAATATGTATACCCTTAAGTCAATAATTTTAAACTGTGGGAGGGTCGGCATGCTTTATTGCTGTCTGAACCTCCCTGTTCTGCGATCGTTTTCCATAGGTAAGCATGTAAAAGATGAATGTTCATTTTTAAGTACACACTTAGAGAATATATTTCAAATAAGCTTAGAACCAAGGACCTTTACTAAAGTCCAGTATTAACAACATTGGACCACGTATTCATGCCCTATCTTATTCTGCAAAGCACTTGAGGTGACCCCATAACAAGGCACACAGTAATAGAGAGAGAAGCTTCTTCCTGTTCCCATTCCCCAAAAGGAATGAGAAGCGAGTGAAGAGCTACTGGCCTAGAGGTCAGTCCTGGCTCTGTGGCTCGTTAGCCATGACACCTTCGTGCTTCAGTCTTGCTGTTCCATGCCATTTCCTCATCTGTAAAACAAGGACGTCTGCCCTGCCCTCCTCATAAAGCTGTGCTGAGAGAGGGTCAAATGAGTGTTTTTGCAGATTTGCAGATGTCCATCCAGATGTGTGGTTTTGTTTCCAGCCAAGCACCAGTGGGATGAAACCCAGCCCACCCTCTGTTTGTGAAGGCACAGAGTTGTGGGGCGGCCGCTGACCACAGGGTTGCCTTTTTCTAATCCATCTCTCCAGAGGGGACACATTAAGAAAATCTGCATAAAGGTGACACATACACTAGCAGGGGCACCATATGTTATTTTTTTTAAGTTAACTTTTTAACTGAAGCATACGTACATTTTTAGAAAAGTGTACAAATCATAACTGCAACTGCTTGATGAATTATCACAAAGTGAACCCATCCCCCTGTAACCAGCACCCAGATTAAAAAAAAAAATAGAACTTTACCACAACCCCAGAAGTCCCCTTTTGACCCCTTCTGATCTCTACCCCCTCCAAAGTTAAACAGTATGCTGACTTGTAACACCATGGTTAGTTTTGCCTGGTTTTATTTATTATGTCAATAGAATCAGGAGTATGTATCACTTGTGTCTAGTCTTCAGTCAGTATTTAAGCTTGTTAGATTCATCCATGTTACATGCAGTAGGAGTTTGTACATTTTCATTGCAATAGCTCAGTGTACTAGTCCATTCTTATGTTTTTTGTTGCTTTTGTTTTTTTTAATACAAGCACTATAGGTCATCCATGGGAGTTGTGGTAGTTTAACCCTTCCTGTAAATTTCCTTACAGAAAGCGTGAGTGGTGCCTGATGTATATTGTGTGATTGTTGTCAATTGCTATAGTACACGTCCCTTCGTAGTTTATGAAGTAGAAGACTGAGTGTTTTTTATGGGTATAAAAATACTTTTTCTATAGAAGCCCAAATCATCTCTTTGTTCATTCCTCAGAGAAAAAGTACACTTTATATAAAAGGCCTTTTTCTCCACCTGGACGCTAACCACCAGCTGTATTTTTTTTTTTTTTTTTTTTTGCCATAGTCTTTCCATCTACCCTGTGTACGTAGTACCTAGGTTACTCCAAGGAGATGTGCTTTTTAACAGTCATGTTTTGTTAAAACAAGACAAATACTAGTTTTATTCTTTGGTATCTTAATCATTGTTGAATCCTTTGAATGTTCTTCCAGTTAGATAGTTAAACCCAACCTGGTTCGTTTTAAACATATGCGGAGGATGGGCATGGGGTTTCCATAAAACCTTTACAGGGACATGGATGAAGTTGGAAACCATCATTCTCAGCAAACTTAACACAGGAACAGAAAACCAAACACCCATAACTGGGAGTTGAACAGTGAGAACACGTGGACACAGGGAAGGGAACATCACACAGTGGAGCCTGTCAGGGGCTAGGAGGCTAGGGGAGGGATAGCATTAGGAGAAATACTTAATGTAGATGACAGATGGATGGGTGCAGCAAGCCCTCCATGGCACGTGTATACCTATGTAACAAACCTGCACATTCTGCACATGTATCCTGGAACTTAAAGTATAATAAAACAGACAAACAAAAAACCTCAGAAGAATAACCCTTAGTGTTTGGGCAGCGGTGGGTTGCGGGGGGCATTAAAATTGTTTCATCGATTATACCTAAAAAGAGTATCACAGTACTCTGCTGAGCCTGGACTCTTACCTATTTGTGTTAACCCTGAAAACTGTAATGTCTTTTTGGTTGGCTTTTCATTTTTGGTGGTACAAAAATGCATATTTAAGGATAAGCCATAGTATTTTAGCTCACGTTATATAGTTTTTATTACCAATGTAGTGATTTATAAACTCTTTATTTCAAGAGGAAGCATTAAGTGTGAAGTGCCAATTTATGAAATAAGTGAAACCTTGCCGTTTGTTAACTGGAGGCGTTGATGCTTGTGAAGCTTATCTACTAAAACCTGGCGAACATAGGCTAATGTCAACTTACAGATGCTACCAATTGTGTGAACTTTCTATAACAGGTATGAATGTTAAGTATGTGGTAAGAAAATAAATTCAAACGGTATAGAAATAGGAAACAAAGTAAATTCAAACAGTATAGAAGGACAGGAATCAAAGATGTGAAAGTCACCTTTTATACTCCATTTCCAGAGCCACCAGTCAGTCTTTGGTTCTGGTTATTCTCCTGGGAAACACCCTCACTCTATATAATGTGCTCACACATCTATTTCTTGATTAGTCAGTAACTTGTGACCCCTTGCTGTGAAAAAATTAAAAACCCAGCCCCCACCATATCCCACTTCTCTTCCTTCCTGATTTTTGTTGGAATTCTACTCTAACTTGAAATAATATTTTAAAAATTATTGCACTTCAACACACTATTTCTTGATCCATTAACTTTATATAATGTCTATCAAACATTCCTCACCACTTCAACTATGTAAGTTGAGGAAAGTTCATGCACTGTTTTCTGTTAGTCTGTTTTCATGCACTGTTAGTCTGTTTTCTGTTGCTTATGACAGAATACCTAAAACTAACAGAATACCTGAATGATTTGTAAAGAAAATTAATTTATTTCTTACAGTCATGGAGGCTGAGAAGTCCAAGGTCAGGGGGCTGCATGTGATGAGGGCCTTCTTGCTGGCGGGGACGCTCTGTAGAGTCCATAGGGGCACAGGACGTCACATGGTAAGGGGCTGAGTGTGCTAGCTCAGGTCTCTCTTCCTCTTCCTATAAAGCCACCAGTTCCAGTCCCATGATAACCCATTAATCTGTGAAGGTATTAATCCATTCATGAGGGCACAGTCCTCATGACCTAATCACCTTTTCAGGGTCCCACATCTTAATACTGCCATATTGGGGAATAGGTTTCAACATGGATTTTGGAGGAAACAAACATTCAGACCCTATAGCACTTGCTTTTCTCTTTTTCTCTTCCTCCTTCACTCTCCTACCTCACCTCAATCTCTGTCAACAATACCATTGTTGTTATGATTATTAACATGTGCCTTCTTATATCTATGCTTATCTCTGTAGTTTGATCAGGGGTTGACTCTAAATAGTGTCAGTGACCAGCATTGACAGCATCAGGATTATAGTATAAATAGTGCTCACTGCATACCCTAGAAGCAGAAGATTGGACATGTAGAGATCAGGGTTTGTCATAAACCTCTGCCTGTAAAAGGAGACTGTTTCAGTTATTGAGATCAAGTGGATTCTCCTTTCTATCAATTGCTCCAAATTAGCTATAAAGTAATTTGCTTCATGTTTGGACCATGACTTCCATTTATTGCTTTTTCACTGTCATAAGAGTATAACTATAAACTCCTGGCTCCTGGATGCTCAGTAATTTCCAGTAACAAGAAAGCTCAGAAGTCTTTCTTTTCTACACATCCAAATAAAACAAAACAATTTCCAAAATTTAAAAAAAAAAACTTAACTGCTGTATATTGTTAATCACTTTTTTGGTCCCAAGAATAATATAATCACACAATCTCCTACTGTAGCCTTTTCTGTGTCCACTTTCTTTTCTGAAAATCATAAATATTTTTCTCATTACATCACACAAGCAGTTTCAGTCAAACCTCATTGCTGCTTGATGGAGTTTCCTGGAAGCCGTTAGGTAGACTCTCCTCTTGACAAATACATTAGTTATCAGAGCTCCAGTGGGCTGCTTCCAAGGTGATATGACTCAAGTAATGGACACCTGTGAGGTTTGCCCTTTGTCTACTGATTCATGAATAGAATTGGAGAATCTCAGATATGAAGGAACTTTCAAAGTCCACTTGTGTGACCTTGTTACAGGTGCTTTGTCCATAGTTTGTTGAATACTCCTCCCTTCAAGAGGTGGAGCTCAATTCCCCTGCCCTTGACTGTGAGCCAAACACTGAAGACTCGCTTCCAACCAGTAAATTTATGGCAGAAGTGACAGTGTCCGATTTCTGAGACTAGGTCAGAAAGGCATTGTGGCTTCCTCCTTGGGCTCTCTGTTGAATCACTCCCTCTCAGTGAGACCAACTGCCATGTCATGAGAACACTCAAGCAGCTGTGTTTTAGAGAAGCCCACTTCGCAAAAAACTGCGACCTCCTCCCAACAGCTGCTTCTGAGGAACCAGGGCTTCCTGCCAACAGCCTCAGAGATCTGAGTGAGCCTTCAGATGACAGCAGTCCATGGCAGCATCTTGACTGAAATCTCATTGGAGACCCTTTGAAAGAACCACCCAATGAAGCCACTGCAGAATTTCTGACCCACAGAAACTGTGAGATAATAAGTGTTTGCTGTCTTAAACCACCACATTTTGAGAGAATTTATTATGTAGCAGTAGATAACTAATAAGCCTTTTAAGCCCTTCCGCCTAATGAGCTGTGATGACAAATCAAGGTGCTCTGTTGCCATCTTTAGGCAGCTTTTAGATTTTCGTTTTCATCAGTAGATCCTGATTCTCTTTTTGTGTACCCTCTAGGACAAATATGATGCGTGTCCTCTTCAATGCAGTCTCTAATCAAGTTTCCCTCACCTCCAGCCTTTCCTTCTCTATTTGTCCCCTCAGTCCCATCTCCGTTATTGCTCCCAGAGTTCTTTCTATATAACAACTGTGCAGCTGGCCCAGAGAACATAGCCATAGGTCCCAAACCAGGGGCAGGAGAGAAGACTTCCCCAAAGAAGAAAGGGCAAAAATGAGAACTTGACCTAGAGAGCCACACCAATCCTAAGATCAGAAGGACACTGTTCAACCCAACAGTGACATAAATATATGTAATTAGTTTACTGTATGTCTAAGCTAAATGTTGAATCTTCTTATGTATGCTAAAATAAAACAAACATTGTATCTCTTACTGTTACTTCCATGCTCCCTACCTTTAATTTTTCAGCAGGCAACACACACGCATACACACATGCATACACACACACTCCCCCCCCACACACAGACGCACACACACCCTCTGCTGGTGAATTTCCTGTAGCACAGATGGGAGCTACCTAACTTGATGGGAAATGGCATCCCCTGATCTGACCTCAGAATATGCTTTCAGTGTTATTTCTAACTCGCCCTTTAAAAAAAATTGACAAATAATTGTATATGTTCATGGAGTTCAACTAATTTTTCTTTTCCTTCGTTCATTCTCAATATCTTAACTCTGGCCACCCCAAATCACTTGGTCTTCCAAAGAGTTATTTTTGCTTTTTCCCCCAATAACTTGCATATGCTCTTGCTGTGTTAAGCTCTGGGCCAATAAAAGTCTTTAAAACCCTGATCAAATGTGAATCTTCGAATCCTCTGGAAGTCCTCCCCCCAGGTAATTTGCTCCTTCCTTGTGCTCTGTTAGCACCATGCAGTTGACATTCCTTCTAATAATGACTGTGACACATCCTAGCCCCTTCTCGTAGGCCAGCACTTCTTAATCTTATTTTCCGAACTCAGTTATTTGAGAGGAATAAATTACAGGTCTTTGAGCTCCAGTGACACACACAGGGGTTATAGAGGTTTGAAATATCTTCCCAGGCACTGGAAAATTCCATTGCTTCTAAGAATCATAACACCAGATTGTGAGCTATTCAAGGGCAGAAGCCACGTCATATTGAACTTAATCGGCTCCCAATAATTATTGGATGGATGAATTAGGTGCCAAATGGAGTTTCTTTATTGATTATTTAGCAGAAACTTTAAAAGAAGTTGACTCTTCTTCTAGAAAAATGAAATATAACAGAATATATCCTCATGTTCATAAAAAACAAACAATATTGGTTGGAAATGTTGGATAATGAGGAGCATCCAAGAACTAGATGATTTTGAGGCAGTTTAAAGGGATCACAGAGGAAAGTCTCCACAAATAGCCTTGTAAAAAGGACAATTAGGATGTGAACATGTTTGCAACACCCATCCTGCGACCTCCTACCTCCAGATCATGAGTTGCTGACAAAGCCCAGCCTACAAATCGCTGATTTAACGCAAAGCAAATGCTTGTCCCTGGAATGAAACAGCTGAAAAGAATTAATTTTCTCTCTGCTTTTAGAGAAAAAATAAGCCAATATATTTTTACCTGCTGAAGTACAATTACATGTGCTTTCCAGGCCTCTACAGAAGTGCTTTATTGAGGCTGCCGTATATAGTATGGTTAATAAATGGATAAACAAAGGCATATCAAATCAAGTCTTCTGGTGAAAAAATGAGTTCTTTACCATTTTAAGCTTGTAATTAGATACAGGTAATTAGAATATATGCAAATATATAGCATAAACAGCCAATCTTAGTATATGAGTTAATTTCCTATTTTGCACCTTATACCAAAACATGTGTTGTTGGGAGCCTGGTAAACCCTGTGAAGTTCAGGGGTGTCTGCCAGGGAGTGGTCAGTAGGAAGCAGTGAATATGGAGATCAATGAGAAACACATTCCATATATTTAAGAAAAATCTTAAACAATTCAGGGTAGGAGGCATATGGGCTCTTAGAGGTAAAAAAAAAAAAGGCTGTGTATTTAGCCAGTGGCGTTTGTGCCAAGCTTGTGTTGGAGTTCTTCATCCTAAACAGATCTGAGGCCCACAGTTCATCCAGAGCCTGATTATGTGATGAGCACACATGGGAATTGTTACCTTGCCATTAAGTTAGCCCCACCTTACCCGGAGAATAACTTCAGGTTCTTTCCTATCAACAGATGTGTTCATAATGCTGATAATTAACTTTCGTACATGATACTGCTTCCATTTGTGCAGCTACCCTTTTATCCAGTTTTGTTTTCATCTTTTACTATGAAATGTTTCATATATTTTTAAAAGAAGGACATAATAAATTTGTAAGTTATAAAGGACAATAATAAAATGAACACCTGTGGACCTGCCACCCAGCCTAAGAAATTGCCCATTACCCATATGTTTGAAGCCCCATGTGGGCCTCTCTGATCTTACTACTGTGCTTTCTCCCCATCCTTTACTTTGTGTTTACCCCCTGCTTTTCCTGAAAGCTTTTTTCACACTTTTGTATATCTCTAAATAATACATTGTTTAGTTTTCCTTGATTTTAAACTTTATATAAATGGTATATCATCATATGATTTATTTTATGAAAATTTTTGCATGTTCTCACATAATTACCTGAAAGGATAAGGAGTTATCTTATCATTGTAGACATAGCTCTATCAAATCAAACTGTTTAACTGTGGCCAATTAGAACTTAAATGCAGTGTTTTTCTCCCTCTTTTCAGAATAGGCAAAGTTCTTTATCGAGTGCTTTGTTTTGTTGCTGTTACCAAAGTATGCTGTGGTTTCAAAATAAAAAATGTTAAATTGAATTGGTGCTTCCTGGAACATTAAAAAGATAAAAGGTTATTTTACTGTAAGTTAAAATTCCAAACCGCCTTTTGGTTTTACTGGTATTAAAAATTTGGCGAGCACATATAAACACACATACTTCAAAGGAGCTTCATTCTTAGGGCACCAGCAATATCACTTATTTCCATTACATGGCACATGCCACAGTGAGCACTTATGACTAGGCGTTTCTGCTGGGCTCACATGATCATAAAAATAACTGTCAAAGAGAAGGCAAATTAGCTTTTAGGCTGGTAGTGGGAAAAGAGGTACTTATAGATGTTTGTCTGATGTGAATAACTTTATCTTAAAAATGGTTTTAAAACTTTGTTCTACGTGACAGTCCATTGTCATGGTTGGAAGCTCATTTCTTTAGTGCCTCAGCAATGTTTTGGAATTGTTACATCTTCACTGTAGTGAAGATATCTCTTAAGAAATAAGCCACATTTTAGTTCTTATTTAAGGATCAGGTGGAAAGAAAAACATTAAGTAACTTAGATGCAAGGTGAATAAGGTAGACATGATATTTAAACTTTTCAACGATGAAGAGTAGCATTAATCTGATGAAGTAGTGCTCTGAGATTAATATTTTCAGAATTAGTTTTGGTTTTATAATACAAAGATGTTGATTGCAAGTATCTATAATCTGCCACTTTGTTTATACCAGAACTTTCTTTCCTTTAAATCATGAACGTATCTCTATACATTGTATCACTAATATACTCTGAATAATGGAAATAGATTTTCATCTGTAATTTTCTTTTCCATCATGAGAAGTATAGTTCTAGCGATTATCTTGCCAAGAATTGTTATTTTTTGGCTCAGAAAGTTTTCCATCTGAAATATAGAATACAAACATTTATGAATAGAATTCTAGTGACTATGTAATTCTTATTACACTCAGGAAATTTTATAGTCAGTTTCATCTGCTCAAAGGGTAATAGAGTTTACCATGAAATAAATCCTAAAAAAGTATTTGTTGAATGAATAAAATTGTGTTTTAATAAAACTTGTTTTACTGAATGGTTTTGTGTTCACCAGAGAACTTCCAAGTCCCAACCAAGTGGCCCTCTGTTTCCAGCAGCTTCTAATACAATAAAAGGATAAAACAGGAAGATAATTGAAGTGTCCTCCAGGGCTTGTGTTACTATTTGACCCACATCGTCCTCTTTTCAGTCAGCATCCTTCATTATTTAGTCTCGAACAAATCTGAACAAGCCTTGGAAAGAGGGAATGATTATTTTCTTGGCTTAGTGTAACCAGGATTCTATAGAACTCAATCCCCATTGCTCCCAAGACAGTTAAGTGGTGAAAGTTTTTCAGGGAAGCATGCCAAGTCAAAGTTTCTTCACGGCCATAATGGGACATGCATTATATGAGTCTTAAGGATTCTATGTCAAGACAGTAAAGCGTCTTTGCATTTTTTTTTTTTTTCCTAAAGATAAATCTCCTACTGGTTATAAAGACCCTAACAACCAGGGGCAAAAATCTACAGCTATAAGAGGAGGCTGTGTTATTTACAGTGCCTCATTCTTCCCATTTAAAAAATGAATTTCTCTTTATTCAATAAGGAGTAACTTAAATACTGTGCAGAATGGCGTAGGGCGTGCCATTTGACCTAAGGCTCAGGAGTGACAGCTTACTTGGCAACTGCCCAGCCCAAGACAGTTCTGATTTTAGAGTTCTGTTTTCCTTGCAAGCCAGTCTGGGATGTGAAGCCAAGCACAGAGGTTTTAAGTGGGTGTGGGAGCCAGTGCAGCTGGGGGTTGTTAACAACAATTGGAGGACAATATATGTATATATATCTTTAAAGAGGAGGAGAGTGGCTGATGACTTCTTTCTGGTCAGAAAAATGAATCCATTTGGATAGAAAAAACTTACTTGCAACCTGGTAAGGAAACTGTTTTGTCTGACTTAATTTAAACAGGGTAATATGTGGATGATTTTGAAAGAGAAGTATCCTAGGGGAAACATCATGAGATAAGTAGCTTATAGCTCTTTTAACCCATAAAGCTGGTGATTTAAATGCCACTAGGAGGCAAAGCCTTGCATTGGGGATTAAGGGCTGCTTTATATAGCAGAGCTCCACCAAGACTGAAGTCGTACCACTGTTGGGCATATACATTTACTTGTTCCAAATTCTTAAATACAACTTTCTGGAAAGCCTAGCTTCTAAAATTAAGTACAAATACATCATGAAGGTTCTTATAATGCAATTAATCCATCATTGATGAAGTGCACACGTACAGCTCATCTCTGTCTAAGCCATTCTCCAATGTTGAAACAGGATCAATAGTGTGTACCTTTTCTCACATTGCATTTGTATGACATGATATGTTAAGAAGCCACTCGTTGGAGAATTCTGCCAAATCTGTGTCCATGTTTCACATGTTGAACCTACTCAGGAACTTATTTTAGTGTGTTGTTAATGTTTTCTGATGAGAATCTTTTCATGGTCTGGACATTTCTAGAAGTCCCACAAATCCCTGGGCTTTGGCCTTCTAAAGAACCTAAGCATTTTTCAATCAGTAGTTGAGGTTATAAACAGTTACTAGTCACTACCAAAGGAAAATGGTAATTACTGAAAGGCTAGAAGCTTCTCTAGATGGAAATAAGCTTGAGCTTGACCACACCAAGACTGTTATAGCCAGTGCTTTCACAGGCTCAGATGTGTCACTTCAGGCCACTCATTTACCCTGCATGTTGCCTGAGTTCATGGTCTCCCTCATGTAATAATTATACCTTGAAAAATTCCAGGGCTATGAAGTAGCGTTTCCCAGGTTTGCTGTATTATTAGCATTATCTTTTAATACTCTTACCATAAACTTCAATTTTCAGTATATGGAAGAATTTCAGATTAAGTACTCAAAATCAGGAGATATATTATAGACTCCCAGATATCACTGATGGTAAATGCTACTCTTTTTTTTCCTCGCTCTGTCGCCCAGGCTGGAGTGCAGTGGCATGATCTCGGCTCACTGCAAGCTCCGCCTCCCGGGTTCACGCCCTTCTCCTGCCTCAGCCCCCCCGAATAGCTGGAACTACAGGCGCCTGCCACCATGCCCAGCTAATTTTTTGTATTTTTAGTAGAGATGGGGTTTCACTATGTTAGCCAGGATGGTCTCGATCTCCTGACCTTGTGATCCACCCGCCTCGGCCTCCCAAAGTGCTGGGATTACAGGCATGAGCCACCGTGCCTGGCCAGTAAATGCCACTCTTTTACTGAAATTGTAAATTTTTATGTGTAACCGTATTTGAGCAAACTTTGTACTACTCTTTGCTGAGTTTTAATTATAATTTATATTTAATTTATTTATATATTATATAATATATATAATTTATTTATATGTAAATTAAATATAATTTAATTATGAATTAGGACTTAACTAACAATACATTTTGTGTATTTGTGAGTAAACTTTACTCACAAATGTCTCTATTTATTTTTAAAAAACTTATAATGATTTTGACCTTTTAAAATTTCTGATGGAAAAGCAGCTTGAGGAAGTTGTCAGGTACAGTGTGTGTTTTGTTCTATTTGTTTTGATTGCTCTTCGAACATAGCAGGTTTTGCCTTAAGTATATGTGTTCAGTGTAAATTTTTTTTTTTTTTTTTTTTTGAGACGGAGTCTCGCTCTGTATCCCAGGCTGGAGTGCAGTGGCCGGATCTCAGCTCACTGCAAGCTCCGCCTCCCGGGTTCCCGCCATTCTCCTGGCTCAGCCTCCCGAGTAGCTGGGACTACAGGCGCCCACCACCTCGCCCGGCTAGTTTTTTTGTATTTTTTTAGTAGAGACGGGGTTTCACCGTGTTAGTCAGGATGGTCTTGATCTCCTGACCTTGTGATCCGCCCGTCTCGGCCTCCCAAAGTGCTGGGATTACAAGCTTGAGCCACCGTGCCCGGCCACAGTGTAAATTTTAAGTAGGGGCTTCTTCATGCCCCATCCTAAGATTTGCTTATGTTTTAGATAATCATGAGACAAGAAACAAATTGGAAGCTTTAGACTAGTTTCACATCATGATAATATATTCTAATGAAGGACAATTAAAATATATGGTAAGATCAGAATGTCATCATCTAAACAGGTAAGAAGTTCTTCATAGATATCGTAGATTAACCAGGTAATCAAGATTTTTAGAGGCATTAAAAAATAGGAAATATATGAAAACAGGATAAATTCAGAAGTTTCAGAAGGTGGTGAAAAATAGATTGCCCTTCACTCAAGTTCCTTACTCAACTAGTTCCCTCTACAGGAGCAACCATTGCTGCCAGTTCCTAAGATACTTTTCCAGAGAGACCCTGTGTACTTACAAGCATGTTCATACATGATCCTCTTTTATTTTATTTCACAAAAATGGCAGCACCCTCTCTATACATTATTCTCCACCATACCTTTTTTTTAGCCACACTATCTTGTAGATTGGTGTTTTTTTCAAACTGTAGCATGTCACATTAATGAGCTCTAAATCAATTTAGTGAGTCAGAAGCAGAATTTTTAAAAAGCAATAAGTAGACTATAAAGAACACAGTAGAAGAGAGCAATACATTGCAAGTAGAAGAGCAATTATTACTTTGTGAAATTTTAGTTATAAATAGATGTGTGTAGTAAATGACAATGTGTGAGTTTTTTTTGTTGTTGTTGTTTGTTTTGATTTGGTTTTGGATTTTACTGTGGTTTGTGATCAAAAAGTTTGAAAAACAGTATAGTTGGTTCCATATCATCCATGTAGAGCTTCCTCATTTGTTTTTAATTGTTACATAGTGTTTCATTGTATACAGTACCATGGTTATACATATGTCCAATAGGCAATTAATTGGTTTCCAGTTTCTTGCTAATTAAAGCTACTTTGATGAAGATTCTTATAAATATGTTATCATATATGTATAAGGGCATATCTGTGGAATAAATATCTAGAAATAGACTTGCTAGATCAAAGGGTGTGTAATTTTGATAAATAAAGTCAATCCTCAGTTATTCCTGGATTCTGTATTTGTTAATTTGCCTACTTGCTAACATTTATTTGCAATACACGAATCAGCATTTCAGCACTCTCATAGTCACTTGTGGACATGCGTGAAGTGGTAAACATTTTGAGTCACCTGATGTCCACATTCCCAGCTGAAGTGAACAAGACAATGTTCTGCCTTCCTGTTTCAGATCTTGTACTACAAATGTGTCCATTTTGTGGTCTATTTTGTGCCAGGTTTTCCACATTTTTGCACTTTTTAATGATGATTTTGCCATTTAAAATTGTACCAAGCATAGTGCTGAAGTGCTGTCTGGTGTTTCAAAGTGCGAGAAGGTGGTAGTGTCTTGTGAGGGAAAACGTACATTTTGGATAAGCTTCATTTAGGCAGAAATTATAGTGCTATTAGTGGCGAATTCATTGTTAATGAATCAACAATACAATACACCCAAATAAAAGAAGAGGAAACTCACTGATCTGTATGTGATGCTGCTGCAGAAGGTGCTAAAGTAACATCTATATATGCAGCAATGGAAAAGATGGAAAAGCAGCTAAATTAGTGGATTCATGGAATGATGACCAATAAAAAAAGCATAGAGGATAGCATTGTTGCGTAATTTGAAAGCCAAAGAAATTTATGGGCGTGTTACCCAGCATCAGGAAAACGTTAAACTCTTCTTGGCTAGTGTTTATGCATATAATTATTTGCAAATAAATAAATAAATATTTTTAAAAGATTAAACAGAAACACATATAAAATAAGGTTATTTGTTGATACGCTGTTAAAAATGTTTTGACCAGAGATTTGCAGGAACCTAGCCCTGTGTTTTTCCTACCTGTAGTGGCTCATTTGTTTGCTAATTCAGTGTTCATCAACATTATAGAACATAATTACCACAGATTAAGAGAATGTTCTTCCAGACGGCCATGCTCCCACAATTGCTGTATGAATCTGCTCTTTTCTCCACTCCCAGCTAACACAATGTTGTTTCAAACTTTTTGATATCTGAAACCTGGTAGTCTGATAATAGTCTGAAACCTGAATAACGGTATCTTGTGATTTTAATTTGCATTTCTTTTAGTATGAGTAATGTAGACTATCTTTTCATATGTTTTAGAGCCATTCATATTCCCTTTTGTTCATATCCTTTTTGCATTTTCTTTGGATATTTGTCTCATTGATTTGTAGGGGATCTTTATATATTAAGAAAATTAGCCTTTTATGCTATGAATTACAAATATTTCCCCAAATTTGTCATTCATCTCTTGACTTGAATGGCAAAAACAAACACTATAAACAGGCCAGGCATGGTGACCCATTCCTGTAATCCCAGCACTTTGAAAAGCTGAGGTGGGCGGATCACCTGAGGTCAAGAGTTCAAAACCAGCCTGGCTGACATGGTGAAACCCCGTCTCTACTGAAAATACAAAAATTAGCTGGGCATGAGAATCGAGAATCACTTGAACCTGGGAGGTGGAGGCTGTAGTGAGCTCAGATTGTGCCACTGCACTCCAGCCTAGGTGACAGAGTAAAACTCTGTCTTAAAAAAAAAAAAAAGAAAGAAAGCACTATAAATATTTTTTAACTAGTCAAATATATTGATCTTGGCCATCTTTTATGGTCTCTGGGTTTCGTTATGGTTTAAAAGCTTTCCTTAAGAGAGATTTAAAATGTTTTAAGAGTTGTGTTTGGTGTTTGTGTTTGATGTTTCGTGTCTTTTGGTGTTTGTAAGGAATTTAGTCTTCTTAATGTGTAACAAGTATAAATCCTTATACTTGCTACACACTTATAAATACTTATACTGAGTAGATTTTAGAGTAATATAACAATGAAATACCACAGGCTTTGTGATTCCAGAGTCCAGCTTGAAATCCAGTCTGTCTGTGCGCCTAGTAAAATGACTTAAGCCATACTGCTTCCCTTCTCTGAGCCTCAGGTTCCCCATCTCTGCTTTGCTGAGTTCTGCTATGAAAGAGAATGCCTGGCACATCATAGATTCTCAGTGTTAGCTCCTCCTTGTCCTACTTCCCTGAAGTCTTCCACTAAGAAATAATTTGTTACATTAACTTGCATTATGCATGTACTACAAGTAATGAAATAATTTCTCTTTAAAAGTGTTTTGTAATTTAAATCCTAGACAATTTCTTCTGATATTTTAAAGCTAGCATGAATTAATGACTGATAACTGGTTTGAATTGTCATTATTAAAAAATGTGTCAGTACAATGCTTTGCCTTTTACTGGCGGATGGGATAAATGTTTGTGAAAACAGTGAAGAATGAATTTTTAGACATGGAGTTATTTACTTTAAAAACTCCTAAACACTATATCTAGAAATCTTATTGAAAACTATTCGTATAAAAATAATTATTGAATGAAGGTAATCAGTGTACCCTAATTTATCCTCTTTTGTAAGTCTAAATTTTTATGTTTATTCCATTTTTTGAAAGCAGACTACATTTATAGGGAGAATAATACATTTAAAAATCATTAAAATGATCTTTAAAAAATAAAGGGTAATGTCTTTATCCTTTGCTCTCATGGTCATATTGGCTATATTTTTATGATTTTTCTTGGCTAATTCCTGAGGAGTTGCGCCCTTAATATTTGGGGCATGAGGAAAAGGTGCAGTTTTAGAAATGCTTTAGCTTTGTATTTGAATAAAATTTATTGTCACTACTCTAGGAAACTTTGGTAAGACTTGAGTGCCTTTCCTCTGTTAGGCAAGTTAGACTATCCCAGACCTTGCTCTGGATGTCAAGATTTTTGAAGTTCAAAGCAGATGTGTGTGGATGAAAAAACATCTGGTGAAGAGAACTTGCTTCGTGGCATGACACTTTTCCTGCACTCTTCAGTGGAGCGTCTGTTGAGCAGGTTGGCAGGTTTGATAACTAATTAATGATGAGGAATGAGCCATGTAGCTGAGGAACTCCATTTTGCCCCTTACTGTCTCTTTCTTCCCCATATGTCTGGCAAAGCCTTCAGAGGCTAGGATCATGGATCACACAGTTGGGTCTCAACTCAAACACTTCTCTCCAGGCTTAACTAGCTTAGAGATATAAACAGATGGATGGCCTGGGGGACAGGGTTTAGTGTTGAGCAATGCCGTTTTATTATCAGGGACTTTTGAAATTTTTATTGGAGTGCATTACAACTTTAAAAATGCCTTTGAAAACTCCGAATTTTGATGCTATGTACTTGAATGTGACAGAGCTTTGTGAGCATCCCTGGATGTTTGTAGTTTTCTTTTTGTAACTTTTTATTTAGGTATAATTTTACATATACAGAAAAGTTGCAAGAATAGTGCAAGGGACACCAATGATTCCTTTTCCCAGATTCGACCAGTGTTTTCCTTTTCTTCCATTTGTTTTCCCATCCTCGCACACTCCTCCCTCTACGCGCACACAAGCACGCGCATACACACATACACACAAACAAGTAAGTGCATTTTTTCCCCTGAACTATTTGAGAGTGAATTGGAGACATCAGGCTCCTTTATTCCTAATACTTTCGTGAGTATTTCTTAAGAACAAGGCCATTCTACTAAATAATCACAGTACAGTTATCAAAGTCATGGCTTTTAGTATTGATATAACACTACTGTCTAACTCACAGTCCCTTTTCCAACTTTATCAATTGTCTCCATAATGTCCCTTACAACATCTCCCCCCACCACCAAGTCCAGGGTACAATCCAGGATGACACATTGTGTTGAGTTGTCATGCCTTCTTTAAACAGGAAGTTTCGCAACTTTGTGTTTTCTGACTTTGGCATTTTTGAAGAATTCAAACCAGTTATTTAGTAGAGTGTTGCTATTGCAAGTCTGTTTGATGTTTCCTCATTCAATTCTGGTTATGCATTTTTGTCAGGAATACCAAATACCACAGAAGTGTTGTGTCTCAAGGTATCTTATCAAAAGGCACATGGTGCTGATTTGTGCCTTAATTGGTGGTGTTAGCTTTGTTCATTGAGTTAAGTTGGAGTCCATCAAGTGTTTCCACAGTGAACTAACAGTTTTTCCTGTTATAAGGTTTTTTGGAGAGATACTTTGAAGCTATTTAAATAGCCCGTCCCTCTTCAGATTTCCACCTGCTAGTTTTAGCAACCATTATTTTCTAACTCTGTTATTTTTTCTATACTTATTAGTTGGCATTCTGCTGAAGGAAGAGCTTTGTCTTCTCCATTTATTTGTTTGGATCAGTATGGGCTCATTGGTTCCTACTTTGTTCAGTGGTTGTAACTCATTACTCTCATTATTTATTTTGACAGGCACAGATTTTTGCCAGTAAGAGCCCTTCGAGTTGACCCCTGGGTCTTTTTGATAAGTCTCCTTTACTCTTTGAGCATTTCCTTACTTTTCTGGTACAACAAGATGTTCCAGATTCACTTTATGTTTTCTCTGCCCCAGCTCTGGCAGGGACATTTTTCCAAAGAATCCTGGTTCTTTTTTTTGTAGAGAATGGTATTTAGAAATTAAGGGCCGGGTGCAGTGGCTCATGCCTGTAATCTCAGCACTTTGGGAGGCCAAGGCAGGTGGATCACCTAAGGTCAGGAGTTCGAGACCAGTCTGGCCAACATGGTGAAACCCCGTCTCTACTAAAAATACAAAATTGGCTGGGTGTGGTGGCACATGCCTGTAATCCCAGCTACTCAGGAGGCTGAGGCAGGAGAATCACTTGAACCCAGGAGGCAGAGTCTGTAGTGAGCTGGGATTGGACCATTGCACTCCGGCTTCGACAACAAGAGCGAAACTCCATCTCAATAAAAATAGAATTTAAGATGTGTGTGTGTGCGTGCGCGTGTTTTAAAAGAAACCACACTATGGAATATTACATTTACTAAATCACTGTATACCGTATATATGAATGTGTGTGAGCATTTAATGTTACAAGAGTCAAACAGAAGAGCATTTATTTTACATGTAATAATCATAAGTTTTGACAGGAAAGAAATACATTTTTCATTTCACAGTAAATGGCATTACACAGTTTTAGTGATAAATCATCTTGACATTTATGAAGGAGCAAATGGAAAGTGGGGAACTGAGTGTGTTAAATATAAAGCTATCTTTAACTGTTCTATTAAAAAGCAAAGATTTATTTTCCATCTGTGATCTGAATGTACCTATTTGTGTTCTCTTTTACGGCAGTGGAATTTCTGTGGAGCCACACGACGGAGAGCATGTGTGTTGGATATATGTCAGCCCAGGATGGGAAAGCCAAGGTAAGCGGGAAAAAACTGGGTCATAACCTGAAAACCTTGTAGCCATCGCACAAACCTCTAACCAGCTAAGTTGATGTGGATGAATTTTTTCAGCTTTTCTTGGGCAGTAGCTCTATGATCTTTATAAGAATCTGAATAAGAACAGTTAACAATGCTAACAGCTCCAGAGAAAACTAGCATATCTATTTTGCTTTTGGTGACACAGCAAGGGAGCATTAGGAAAAGCCTGCCCACCTTCCCCTACAGCTCCCAGCTTCTTCCTTTTTTCCCATTGTGAATAAGTAGAAAAGAGGAAACTGGGATTTGGGAAGAGAAAATGGGAGTGAAGCTGATGAGTTGACATAGATGGATGATTGCAGATGGATGATTCTGCAAGGAGTGTTGGAATAAAGGAAACTGAGTCAAACAAGCTTTGACCCATCCTGAATGTTTAATGGCACAGGTGGCTGACATGCTTGCAAGTGTGACCCGTCTGATCTTTCAATGTGTGTTCTGTCATGCCCTGACATGGTGTCTCCGTGGGCAGAATCAAAGGTCTTTGTCCATGTGCCACGTGCCCGTGGCACTCATCCCTCAGTGAGTTACGGTAATCACATAGGCATCTACATCCCTCAGTGAGTTACGGTAATCACAT
Source organism: Theropithecus gelada (assembly GCF_003255815.1). Lineage (NCBI taxonomy): Eukaryota > Metazoa > Chordata > Mammalia > Primates > Cercopithecidae > Theropithecus > Theropithecus gelada. The sequence goes on along the minus strand of NC_037678.1, from coordinate 84,739,915 downwards.
AGGCATCCACATCCCTCAGTGAGTTACGGTAATCACATAGGCATCCACATCCCTCAGTGAGTTACAGTAATCACATAGGCATCCACGTACCGTCTCTGGAGTTGCTTGGCTTCCCTGGACTCATGATGGTTGAGCCTGGAGTAAGCAACTTGATTTGTGGGTTTTATTTTATATTGGCCTCATGTTCTTCTTGTTCATAAATTTTTTGGAAACAGCTGTGGCCTGTGATGTTTACTTGGCATTAAAGTCCCTCAGTTCTAAAGCTGTGAAGCTGTGCAGCCTTGTTTTTAAAGGAAATGATTTATTTTGCACATTTTGACATATAAAATAGGAAAACTTCTGATATGAACTGTCTGATACAAATTGAATCATAGATAAAGGATAAATATAATAAAGAACACTTTATTGCTTATTTGTCATGTAATACCCATCCCGACTGTCCTTTGTATATTATCCAGCCAGACTGTAGTTCCACAGAACTTTTGTGAGTAGTATAAAGAACATTTATTCAGACAAGGATTGGCTTATATTGTGAAAATATTACTGAGATCCACCCTCCCCCTTTGCTTCACCTTCACCTGGTACAATATTCATATTGTGTTAGTAGACCTATTTCCTAAGAGAATACGTAAAAGATTGCTTTGTTTCATAATTTATATAGAATGGAAATACAATTACCTATTTTAAAGGTGATTTAAGGGTTTAGAACAGCACTGTCTAATAGAATTTTGTGTGATGTAAACATTTTATATCTCTGGTTTCCAACAGGGAAGCTACTAGCCACATGTGGTTATTCAGCACTTAAATGTGGCTAGTTTGATTGAGGACCTGAATTTTAAATTTTACTTAATTTAAATTTAAATAGCCACATGTGACTCATGGCTACCATATTGAACAGCACAGGTTTAATGAATAAGTATGAAAATGGTTATTCATATTTTCAGATTCATTTCTTCTCAGTGACAAAACAGTTCCATACATAAAACAAGCCTGATAAACCCCAAGAATCCTTGCATAAGAGTAGCTTGCAGCCATTTCAGTTTCTCTGATGCCTTACATATTGATTCAGAACTAAGATTGCTTTTTAACAAAAGAGCATGTTTGAAGTGGACTTCAGCACTGAAGCCAGTCTGGTCGGGTATGATAATGTTATTAAGTCCCTTGTATGGATATTTTTTGTTATCCTTGCTGGTGGCCCATGAAAGATTACTATTTAATGTGAAATATAGGTAGTAAAGAGTGGAGAGTCCTGCTATGAGCCCGAAGATATTTGGCCTCCAGTTATATTGCTTGACATCTGGTAGACATGGTTTTCTTATTGTTGGTAAATTCTCCAGCTGGTAGTCAATTGGGCCAGCAGATACAGCTGGCCCTCTTGCCTCTCTTGTAAATTATGTTTTTGACCTTCCTTGAAGAGAGTTAATCCCTCTTCCTTCCTTTCCCCTTTGAGCCTGTGACTACAAATACTTCCAAGAAAAAAAAAAAGAAAGAAAGAAAAAAAGAAAACCTGAAAACAAAAACACGAATGATTTGGCTGCCGAATTCTATTGATCAAAAAGAAAAATTACCTCTTTTGTTATAAATGCTAGAATTTTTTTTGTATTGCAAGTAAGACAAAGTTGTAGATGAGAGGCTGAGCTCAAAAGTGAAAAGGGGCTGTAACAATGTTTGTATTCTGTTTAAGCTTTGGACCTTCTTCTCCCTCTGGTTTCCTCACTTCTATAAAAGAATAGTTGAGCTAACTAGTGGCATACCCACTCAGCATCGTGACTGGTTTGCGAAGCATGTTCCTCCATAATGTTGAGAGCCATGGTAGCACAATGAGTAAGAAGGCATCTTAAAATATTTAAAATTTAAAAACTATTTTAAAAAGTTAAAACACTTGTGCCCTGCTTTTCAAAAATTGTCTTCCTTCTGCTTGTTACCAAACTCAGAAACTGAAGCCACCTGGCCATTTGAACGTGTATAAGCTAGCTGTGTTTAATCCAAGTTAAAGCCTTGAATTAAAGCTTAGCTAAAAATCATATTACTTAGAAAAGGCTGGATAATAATCAATATCATTGTAACCAGAATGCGTATATAATATGAATAGAGCTAGGTTCTTTTACAAGTCTCCTTTTTAAAAGAATGTTATTGCAATTAAATCATTTAATTTAATTTCTAAACTGCTTTGATAGCATAAGGTGAAGATTTCTTTCTAAGGAGTCAAAATTAGGGCATCGGTACCAGTTGGATTTTAAAAACAGATTGCCCATATCCTACCCAGATAGCAGACAGTTAATGAAGAGTTTTTAATAAACACCCAGTGTGCATGGACTACTGTAATAGAAACAGATGTTAAAACTGGCATGGAACTTACTCAACGATCATACATGAAATTAGGTTTCTTTTATTATGTGGAGGTCACTTTTTATAACTACAGTGAAAATACTGTTATAAAAATTTCCTTGAGGAGGAGCAGACTATTTTATAGCCTTTAAGTGTCTCTCCACAGACTTCTTATTAGTTGTAGGGAAAAATAATAACTATATAATGGAGAAACCAGGCAACACCTTGACCATGTGATCAAAATTAATACCACCAATGAGGGGCAGATGGACAATACGTGCCTCTGGCTATGATAACTTGAGGATACAGTATCACTTGTCTAGTATTCCATCTGGAAATATATAACCTGAACCTAACTGTGAAGAAACATCAGACAAATTTAAAATGAGGAACATTCTGTGAAGAAAGAAAAAAAGAACCATGTTCTTCAATAATATCAATGTCATAAAAGACAGAGGCTGCAGAAGTATGCCAGAGGAAACAATACTAAAGAGATGTGACAGCTAAATGCAGTAACTGGTCCTAGACTAGATCCTATATCGGAAAAATGCTATAAATGCATTATTAGGTCAATTTACAAAATTGGAATATGGATAGTAAAAAGTGTCATATCATTGTTAAACTTGCTGAGGTTGGTTACTATACTGTGGTGTATAATATTTTTATTCTTAGGAAATATATACTAATGCATCTAGGGGTACAGGGCCATAATATAGGCAATATTTTCTCAGTGGTTCAGAAAAATATATTATGTGGATGAATGGATGGATAGAGCAATAGCAAATTGCAAAGCAAATGGAGCAAAATGGAGCAAAAGTAGTTGAACCTTGGTAAAGGATGTATAGATCTTCCCAGAACTATTCTGTAATTCTTAAATTATTTTCAAATTAAAAAAAATTAAAAGTGTCACTCTTGGGTCTTGTGGCACATTTGATTAGTTCTTTGGGCCTTGTACTTGAAATGATGCAGTTCAAAAAATATCACCCTTGGTTTATAACTAAGTCTGCATTGGATGAATGATTACATTCCCCCAAACTATTGCCTTTTCCTCATTTTGAATTCCTGACTAGAATGACCAAAATTCAGATAATAACACATCCCATTACAAATATTTTGCAAAATATTTCTATAGTAGTTCCTTGTTTTCCAGTGGGATCTAAGAGAGATTAAGCTTTTTCATGATCAAGGTACTGTCCTCTTAGGATGTTTTTTGTTATATTACTCAGCTTTTCTAAAAAAAAAATTTTTACTCAACATATTTTGTTGTTGTTGTTGTTGTTTTGAGATGGAGTATCGCTCTGTCGCCCAACAAATACTTATTTGTGATGCTTCTCTGCCTTGTGTGACAAACCCTGTGTCATACTCTGACACATGCTAATGAAACAGGACAGATGTTGTCCAAACCATATTTCCCTAACCTAGGGAAAGCACAGGGCACTGGGTGGTAACTCAGTGATATTTACATTTTGTTTTTAACATTTTCTATTTTAATGCCATGAAGTCTTCCAAACCTCATGAGGTTGTGCCAGGATTTCTATTATTGGCACATCTGACTAGTTCTTTGGGCCATGCAGTTAAAATAAATAAGTATTGGGATGGGTGCAGTGCCAGGAAGTTGGAGCCTGGGTTGCCCTCCCACTCCATGCACACTGTGAGCTGTGGTTTGATCACTCTACCTCTGGATCCCAGAGGCCTCATCTGTCATATGAGCATAAGAAATCCTTAGTTCGCCTTAAGCCCTTCCTGTGATACGATATGATAAGAATGAGGAAGCAAAACCTTATCTATCTCAATACAGATGACTAGACCCCATTAAGTCCTTGATGTTGCTTCCAATCTGCAGAATTCCAAATTCAACATTCCAGATTACATAAACAAGTATTTGCTATTCAATTTTCAGTAGGAGTTTTGCAATACCAATGTAGTATCTACTGTGTTCTAACATGTTTTATCTTCATGAAGATGGTTTACAGGACTTTTTAAAAAAACTCAGTGAATGTATATTTACAAAGGATATCAGAGATGAGATTTCTGAGTGCTTTTTGCTAGGCTTAAAACTTACCTCTCACATAAAGCCTTAGGAGGAAGACTTAAATATAAAACATGACGTACACAAGAGGAGGTTATCAAAAGAAGTGAAGAGAAACTCCACTTCTAATTAGAATGAAGAAAGTTACAAGAGACTGTTGCTTCTACTCCCAACTATGTGAATGAGCTGCATAATCTATAGAATCATAAATTTTTAAAAAGTATCCAGAGAGCTTAATATGTAGAGAAAAACTTAAGTAAACTAAATTCCAGAAAGAGACAAGCCCTTGCTAGGAGACAAAAACCTCCGATTTCTTTATTCCCTGGCAGAGCAGCAGGAGGAGGAGTCAAACTCAACACAGAGGTATATAAAGATAAATCAGCCAAATTTTTAATGAACTCTTTATGGCCATGTGTGAGCTGATGTGACAGATTAAAATCCTGAGACACTCCATTCACAGAGAGCTTATACCCACCACCAGTTTTTCTCTATGAGGCCTTCATCAAGTGGCAACACACCAAAAGCTTGGAGCAGAGCAAAGAATTGTGAGTGTTTCATTAAGGTGCATAAGGTTTTCACCAAATACGTGGCAGTGGCCGAAGAAAGACTAGAGGCATAGCAAGAGAGCTGCAAGACAACTCATAAGCAATAGTGGTCCTTTATCAACTGCAACACAGTTGCAACAGAAGGCTGGGTTAAAGCAAAAGAGAGTTTTAAAAACCTCTCCTGCTCCCAACATGTACAGGGCCTTCATCAAGGGCAAGGCAATGTTGTACCGAAGCCTAGTGCCAGGGTAAGAGAGTGAAGAAATACTCCATGGCACAGAAATCTGGAGGAGCTTACAAAGAGCAAAACGAACACCTGAGCATCATGGAAAGCTGATGGCTTGCCTATAAACAAAGAGAAGTCTCCCATGGTTAGAATGCTGGTGCCTGGACTATAAGAATGGAGAATTCTCTAGAGTCTCACCTGGACTCAGATCCCAAACCTTGCTTGAGGGAAATTCCTGATCCAGGATACAAAATCAACATGTAAAAATTAGTAACATTTTTATATATCAATAATGAACTGCCTGGAGAAAGAAATCAAGAAGGCAATCCCATTTACAATAACTAAAAAGAAATACCTAGTAATAAATTTAACCAAGGAGATGAAAGACCTCTACTAGGAAAACTACAAAATATTGATGAAAGAAATTGAAGAGGACACAGACAAATGGAAAGACATCCCATGCTCATGGATCAGAAGGATTAATATCTTTAAAACAACCCTATTGACCAAATACCAATGGTATTTTCCACAGTAATAGAAAAGACAATCTTAAAATTTATATGGAACCCCAGAAGAGCCCAAATAGCCAAAGCAATCCTTGGCAAAAAGAACAAAGTTGAATACTTCACACTACTTTACTTCAGAATACCTTACAAGCCTATAGTAACCAAAACGTTATGATAAAAACAGGCATATAGACCAATAGAACAGAATAGAGAATCCAGAAATCCATACCTTTATAGCCAACTGATTTTTCACAAAGGCTCTAAGAACATACATTGGGGAAGGGACCCCCTCTTCAATAAGTGGTGCTGGGAAAATTAGATATTCATAAGCAGAATAATGAAACTGGATACCTGTCTCTCTTCGTATCTAAAAATCCATTCAAGATTGATTAAAATCTTAAATGTAAGGCCCCAAACTATAAAACTACTAGAAGAAAACATAGGGAAAATACTTCACGACATTGGTTTAGGCAAAGATTTTTATGGCCAAGACCTCAAAAGCACAGACAACAAAACCTGAGACAAATAGGACTCTTACTAAACTAAAAAGCTTCTTCACAGGAAAGGAAACAATTGACAGAATGAACAGACAACCAGTTGAATGGGAGAAAATATTTGCAAACTTTTCATTTGACAGAGGACTAATAATCAGAATATACAAGGAACTCAAACAACTCAATGTTTAAAAAAACAAAACAATCCCATTAAAAAGTGGGCAAAAAATGTGAGTAGATATCTCTCAGAAGAAGACATACAAATGGCCAACAGACATGTGACAAAATGCTCAACATCACTAATCATCAGGGAAATGCAAATCATAAACACAGGCAGATATTATCTTACCCCACTTGGAATAGCAGTTATTAAAAAGACAAAATATAACAGGTCCTGGTGAGGATGCAGAAAAAAGGAAACTCATACACTGTTGGTAGAAATGTAAATTCATACAGCCACTATGGGAAACAGTATGGAGATTTCTCAAAAAAACGAAAATAGTATTACCTTGCAATCCAACCTTTCTACTACTGGGTGTTTATTCAAAGAAAAGGACATCAGTACATCAAAGGGATACCTGCGCTGTACTTGCATGTTTATTGCAGCACTACTCACTTACTTTAAACTTTGCTATTGTGTGCAACACAATAGCAAAGATATAGAATCAACCTAAGAGTATATCAACAGATGAACGGATCAAGAAAATGTAGTATATATACACAATGGAACATTATTTGGGCATATTAAAGAATGAAATCATGTCATTTGCAACATGGATGGAAGTGGAGGTCGTTATGTTAAGTGAAGTAAGGCAGGCACAGAAAGACAAATTTAGCATGTTCTCACTTAACATGTGAGAGCTAAAAAATGCTGATCTCATGGACATAGAGAATACAATGATAAATAACAGAAATTTGCAAGGGTGTGTGAGTGGGAGGAGGGAATGAAGAGAGATTGGTCAATGGGTACAGTTATACAGTTAGATAAAAAGTATGAGTTCTAATTTTTGATAGAGTAAGTTGACTGTAGTTAACAACAATGTATTATATATTTCCAGTAGCTAGAAGATGGAGCTTGAAATTTTCCCAATATATAGAAATGATAAATACTCAGGGTGATGGATACCCCAAATACCCTGACTTGATCATAACATATTGTGTGCGTGAAAAAAAATCACATGTGTCCCATACATATGTCAAATATTATGTGTCAATAAAATAAAATGATTAGTATGTCAGTTGAAAAAATTAAAAACATAAAATAATTGACATTGGGTATATTCACATCATTTAAAAGATAATTTCAAACCCAGGAAGGATGAAAAATAATAGAAAAAGTTCAATGAGATAAAAATTAGAAATAAAATAATTTTCAAAAAGGAAAACTGATATGGCTATATTAGTGTCAGCATAGGAGATATGAGATAAAACAGGACATTTCATATTGAAAATGTGGTCAATTCAATTAAAAAGGTATAAAACTTCTAAATGTATATGTGCCTAGTAAAAGAAGCAAAAATTGAGAGTAATAAAAGTACTAGACAAATCAACAATCATAGTTGGAAACTTTAACATCCTTCTTTCTCTCAGTATGAAATAAGGCATACAATAGTAAATGACTTGAATAAAAATTAGTAAGGATATGAATAATAGACCCAACTTGACCAAAGTCTTATTTATAGAACATTACATTCAACAAGTTATTATTTTCAAGTTCATAAGGAATATTTACCAAGAGAAACTGGCAGTTATTTTCAGCTGAATGGTAATGAAAACAATAGATCAGAATTTATAGGATGCAATTAAAACATTAAAAGGAAAAGTATGTCCTTAAATACTTATGGTAGAAAAGAAAGTTTAAAGTAAGTGAGTTAAGCTATAATCTTAAGAAGCTTTAAGAAGAATAGATGGAAAATAATCAAAAATGCAAACAATAACATAGAAAAGAAATTTTAAAATGAAGAAAAACAAAGCTAGGCAGTTCTTTGAAAAAAAAATTAGTGCAATTGATAAAGCTTTAGAAATAATGATTAGGAAAGAAAGAAAGAAACCCTCAAATATACCAACAGCAAGAATGAAAAGGAAATAGTAATGCAGGATCACTGATTCTGTAGGCATTAAATGGCTAACTTCATTTCAACAGAGGCACCAACTTGGATGAAATTTATTAATTTATTGAAAACAACCAACTTAACAAACTAAACACACACAAAAACCCAAAATTTAAATAACCATTTACATATTTAAGAAATTGAATTTCTATAAGCAGAACATTCTCATAAAGTAAACTTTATGCCCAGATGGTATCACTGGTATCTTATATCAGACATTTTAGGAATAAATAACATTAATCTTATGCCATTTCTTTCAGAAAAACAAAGCAGAGTTGTTTTCCAACCCATTTTGTGAGACAAGGGTAACCTCAGTATTTGACAAAGATGTTACAAGGAAGGAAAACTACAGACCAATAGCGGTCATGAATATATATGCAGAGATGCTTATTAAGTTATTATTTTGGGATGAAAAATCCAGCAGCATTATTGCCTGTGGACACCAAATAAGGTTTTTCCAAGGAATGCACAGTTGACTTAACATTTCAAAAGTCAGTCATTGCCAACAAATAATACTGGAACATAAGGATATCCACATGTAAAAGAATGAAGTTGGGCCCTTTATCCCATATATAAAAACTAACTCAAAATGTATCAGGAACCAAAATGTTAAGAGCTAAAACTATACCTTTCTTAGGAGGACTTAGGAGTAAATCTTTCTGTCTTTGGATTATGCAGTTATTTCTTAGATATGATCCCAAAAGCACAAGCAACAAAAGAAAAAGTAAATAGGACATCATAAAAATTTAAAACTTTTACACTTCAAAGGATACCATCAAGAAAGTAAAAAAAAGCCTACAAAATAGGAAAAAATATTTGCAAATCATATAATTGGTGAAGAGCTTGTACCAGAACATATATAGAACTCTTACAACTGAACAATAAGAAGACTTAAAATGGGCATGAGATCTGAGTAGACATTTTTCTAAAGAAGATATACAAATAGCCACTAAGCACAGGGAAAGATGCTCAACATCAGTAGTCATTAGCAAAATGCAGATCACAACCACAAGTAGATACCACTTCACATCCAATAAGACGGCTATGATAAAAATTGTGAATAATAACAAGTATTGGTGAGGATGTGGAGAAATTGGAACCCTCATATATCGCTGATAGGAATGTAAAAATGGTGCTGCTACTTTGGATAGTGGTTTGGCAGTTCCTCAAAAAGTTAAACGTAGAGTTACCATGTGACCCAGCACTTCCGTTCCTAGGTATATACCCGAGAAAATGAAAAGACATGTCCACATAAAAACTTGTGCATAGATACTTACAGCAACATTTTTCATAATAGCAAAAAAAAAAAGAAACAATCCAAATGCCCATCAGCTGATGAATGGATCAACAAAATGTGAAATATTCACACAATGGAATATTTTCAGCTATAAAAAGGAATGAAGTGCCGATACATACTGTAGTTTGGATGAACCTTGAAAACATTATTCTAGGTAAAAGAAGCCAGACACTAAAGGCCACATAGTGTATGATTTTTGTTTATATGAAATGTCCAGAATAGGAAAATCCAGAGATAAGGTAGATTAGTGGTAGGGGTAAGGGAAGGGAGTGAGTGCTAATGGACACAGGGTTTCTTTTAGAGGTGATGAAAATGTTGTGGAATTAGAACATTGCACATTTTGCAAATATATTAAAAACTACTGAATTGAACAGTTATTTAAATGGATGAATTTTATGATATATGAATTATATCTCACTAAAGCTGTTAAAAATGTTAATTGATATAATTGACTGTGTTACCAAAATAAAGGAGAAAACCCATATGTTCCTCTTGATTCCATATGATCATCTCAACTTGCGTGAATGATAAAAATCTCAAAATATGAAATATCCAAGGAAAATTCCTCAGTGTGATTAAGGGCATCATCTATCAAAAACCTACAGCTAAAATCATACTAATTGGTGAAACACTGAACACTTTCTTTCTAACACGGACAGCAGGCAAAGAGGCCATCCACTCATCACTTCTATTCAGTATTTTATTGGATGCTCCACTAGTACAATAAAGCAAATAAAAGATAAAACTTGGAAAAGAAATAGTAAAAACCGTAGTTATTCTCAGAGGACATGAAATGAATCTAACGAATGATGTGCAAGACCTGTTCCCCGAAAAGTATAAACCCTTGCTGAGAGAAATAGAAGACAACCTAGATAGAGAAACATGCCATATTCATGGATTGGAAAACACAGTAAGATAGTCATTCTTTCCACATTCAGCTATAGATCCAAAGCAATCTCAATAAAAATTCCAGCAGACATTTTTTAATAAGAAATTGACAAGTTGATTTTATAATTTGTATGGGAATTTAAAGGACCTAGAACCACAAAAATCAACTTTAAAAAACATCAGAGTTAGAGGACTTACAGTACCAGACTTTAAGACTTACTGTTAAGCTACTGTACTGTAATCAAGGCAGTGTTCCTCCACAGAAGAGGCAACCCTAAAAATCAATGTATCAGCTTTGAAATCAGCAGGAATACCATCCAACTCTTCTGCAGTTTCACAGCATTCGGAGGGAAGGGAATTACCAGATTTGTTGATGCAGCAGGGTCCACCAAACACTGCAGAAATTATTAAATATTGTCTCAGAATTATAGACGGAAATTTTTGTCTCAGGAAGAAACCAGCTGGGCATGGTGGCTCATGCCTGTAATCTCAGGACTTTGGGAGACTGAGGCAGGCGGATCATGAAGTCAGGAGATCGAGACCATCCTGGCTAACATGGTGGAATCCTGTCTCTACTAAAAATACAAAAAAAAAAAAACCACACACACACACACAAAATTAGCTGGGCATGGTGGCACGCACCTGTAGTCCCAGCTACTTGGGAGGCTGAGACAGGAGAAGTGCTTGAACCTGGGAGGTGGAGGTTGCAGGAGCCGAGATCGCGCCACTGCACTCCAGCCTGGGCAACACAGGGAGACTCCATCTCATAAATAAATAAATAAGTAAATGAAACCACATTTTATTCAATGTGGAGGGCCAGAATAATCACCGGCAGTGTGGATGCTGTTTGTCATCAGATGAAAGAATTGTCTTTACAATAAAGATTTCCAAAGTGGGAAATTATACATTCAACAACCTTAATAAAACATTCTTTCAAAAAACTGAAAGAGGAAATTTAGATGGACACTTGTATCTCCTGATGTATGTATTTTGGTCAGCTTCTTCACAAGCTTACCTAACTGCTTACATACCTTAAACTTTGATTAAGTATACATTTTAAAATGTTATCCTATTAATTTACTCTTGGCCTTCAAGTATTACCAGTGTTAAACTACAAAAAGCACACAATATCTAGTAAACTGCCATAGGTTTCTCATAATTTCACTTTTCTTTCCATCTGTTTAGGGATATAAAGAATTTTTCAGGCAAAGTTGCTGCTTTAGGGAAGTGATTTTTCTGAAATTGGATGAGGATTAGTGAAATAATAACACCCTTATTTGTTTTTAATTCTCAAATGTTTTATTCACAAGGTTATTGAGGCACAACTGACTTAATAAGTGTATCCTGCTCTTAAAGATAAAAATATAACCAAGGTAAAACAGGTGACTTTATGGTATTAAGACTAGGGCAGTAACACAAAAGATTATTTGTGCTAAAAAGATTTTATTGTGTGTAACAAAAGATTATTTCTGAACAGAGATTCAGAAAAGAAATGTAAATGAGAGATAAATTAAGAAATCAAATTTGATATAGGAATAGGTGTTTGAACTGGAAATTACAATTTATTTGAGATATTTTTTCTTTCATTCTTTATTTTATCATTTCAAATGTAAATTATGTATGTATGAATCTTGATGACTATTAACTTTTCTCAGCTTCAATGTCTGAAAACCTCATAAAATCATCCTATTTACCTAAATAATGCAATTTATTTATTTATTTATTTACTTACTTACTTCAGAGACAGGATCTTACTCTGTCACCCACTCAGAGTGCAGTGGCACAATCATAGCTCACTGTAACTTCAAACTCCTGGGCTCAAACGATCCTCCTGCCTCAGCTCCCCAAGTAGCTAAGACTATAGGTGCACCACCAGGCCTGGATAATTTTTAAATGTTTTGTGGAGATGAGGTCTTGCTGTGTTGCCCAGGCTGGCATCATCTCAAACTCTTGGCCTCAAGTGATACTCCCACCTCAGCCTCCCAAAGCACTGGGATTACACGTGTATGAGCCCCTGGACACCTGGCCTATTTATAAAACTTTAATAAGATCTTCTTGGGACAAGGGTAAACCCTCACAAAGCTAAATAATTTTCTTCCATAACTTTAACTTTGTTCACAAAGTTATGTTGAGTGAACAAAGCCAGACATAAAAGAATACTAAGTGAATTATTCTATTTATATGAAGTTTAATAACTGGCCCAACTAAGGTATGGTGATAGAAATCAGAAAGTGATTGCTTCAAGAAAAGGGCACAAGGGAATTTGGGGGCAGTAATAGAAATGTTCTGTGTGGAAAATGTTCTCTTTAGGATTTGGTTTCATGGGGGTACAAATCATTAAAAATCATCAAACCCTTTGCTTAACATCTGTGCACTTTATTTATTTATTTATTTATTTATTTTTTTTTATTTTTTTTTTTTTTTGAGACGGAGTCTTACTCTGTCGCCCAGGCTGGAGTGCAGTGGCCGGATCTCAGCTCACTGCAAGCTCCGCCTCCCGGGTTTACGCCATTCTCCTGCCTCAGCCTCCGGAGTAGCTGGGACTACAGGCGCCCACCACCTCGCCCGGCTAGTTTTTTGTATTTTTTAGTAGAGACGGGGTTTCACTGTGTTAGCCAGGATGGTCTCGATCTCCTGACCTCGTGATCCGCCCGTCTCGGCCTCCCAAAGTGCTGGGATTACAGGCTTGAGCCACCGCGCCCGGCCCATCTGTGCACTTTATTGTGTGTAAAATCATACCTCTATTTTTTGAAAGTCTTAAAAAAGGTATTAGCAAGACTATCTTGGTTTGTTTTTGTTTTTTACGAGACAGGATCTTTCTCTGTCATCCAAGCTGGAGTGCAGTGACCCGATTATGACTCACTGTAACCTCAAATTCCTGGGTTTAAGAGATCCTCCAGCCTCAGCCTCCCTAGGTGCTAGGACTACAGGGGCACACCACCTCACCTGGCTAATTTTTATTTTATTTATTGTCAAGACAGGATCTTACTATGTTCCCCAGGTAAGACTGTCTTTAAAGAGGCATGTAATGTTCGACAGAATGTGCCTTAGAATTAGTCAGACTTGGATTTCAATCCTGGAGTCCCTGCTTTACAACCCGGGACAAGTTACAACTTTGATCCTTAGTTTCCTCATCATTAAAGTGGGAATACTATTGATGCTTTGATAGAATTCTGAAAATTAGTTGAATGATAAAAGTGAAGTGTGTGTAATAGATGCTACATTTGTTATGATGGGTGGTGGTGGCAGCAGTAGTTGTGGTAGAGGAAGAGGTGATGGTGGAAGTTGTAGGAAATCTCTCAGGACCATCACACCACAGGTGCCATTTACACTGCAGTTATGCTTGCAAAGGTGCCATTTGTATTGACTATGACAAGAGTGATGCCACCTGAATTTTCACCCTGCTCCTTTGGTGGAAGTGGCAGTGGTTATTACATTTTGTCAAAATGCAACTCCAACTTGCAAGTTAATGTTAATAAGTTAATAAGTTAATAAGTTAATGTTAATAGCTGGCAAGTGAATTCAGAGTTCCCAGAACAGGAAAAAAAAATTGTTGGAAGCTGCAAGAAAAGACATTCCTCCCTGAACCCTGCAATTCAAGCCAAAATGGTGGCAAAAGAGCTCTTTCTAAAAACTATCTGATAGAGGTCTACCACTTTGACAGCGCCACAACTTAGGTTTTTAAATCAAACCTAAGGTGTGCCTTCAGCATTTCTTTTAAGCTCACCCAGCCAAATAATTTTCCTTTTGAAAGTAGAAGGGAGAATGTTGCTTACTAGCTATGTTAAATTGCTCTTGTGTGAACCTTGATTACAGGCAGTCTTCTCGTATTCCACTGAGCACTGGATAGTGGAACACCTCCAGGATGTACTGACCATGAATCCCTTAAAAGAGACTTCAGTTTCACAATAGTGGCCAATGGCATTTAGTCATTGATGGATGTATTCAGCCAAATACATTTATTGGACCATATTTTAGATTTGACAGGAACCACCGAGATACAAATTGGCCTTAGTCTTAACCAAATTCTAACTGCTTTTGATAACCTAATTCTGATATTATCCAACAACTAAAGGCATCTCATCCCTGGCAGGAAGCCAACTGCCTCGGGATGGTTGTTAAGGCACCACCAATAAACCTGTGTACTAAGAAAACATCCCAGACAGCTAAGTTTGGCAAGTGCACTTAGAAACCACAGGAAAAGTGGCTAATCACTGATTTTACTCGTACCTTTTAAGTTTGCCCAGAATTTCAAATGTAGAAACTTGTGTTTCTTTTCCATGCTCTTAGGGCTGCCAGGATAATCCATTGGGTCTATTTAGAAAGTCATTTACACAAACAGGAAAAGATTGCGGAAGATTGAATGTATGAAAAACAGTTTCCTCAGCCTCAAGTTAATTTCTAAGAGTCATTGATAATTTTATTTTTGCCTAATTAGTCTTACATCATTAATTTCTTCCAAGTGATTCATTCAACATTGCTCCAAAGCAATAAATAGAAAAACAGAGAGGGAATTTACTGGGTTGTTAAGAGTATAAGTCTTCTCAGGGGTGCGAATAATATGTATTCAGATTATTCTCATTTTAATCATGGTGTAGGGTAAGATCTTTGCAAAGATAAATGTCTATTTTAATCTATTACTTGACTTGTAGACCCTCCATGTTAGTTGAAATGAAGTGAATAAACTTTTTTGTTTTAGCAACATGAAAAGTAATGAAAACATTAATTTCTCTATCTCTACATACATATGTAGTTATCAGTCACCAATGTGAACTTAACTTAGAGTATCACCTTGTTACCTTCTAGTACCCAACATTTTAGATAAATATGTACCTTCCCAGCCAGAGTCATGCCTGCTGTTTGCTCACAGGACATATAACCATGACATGTAAATGAGACAAATGTACTTAAAAATGATTGACTTTATTATGAACAGGAAATGAGTAATGATTACCTATGATTTTTTTTTTTTTGGATTGGGAAGCAGTAGCCAAATGATGAAAGGAATTTTCTCTTGTTTTTTCAATCTCGAGACAAAAAAAAAACTATAATCTTGGTCATGTCATTCTTGTTTCATGTTAACTTACTAACTTGAGAAAAGATACTGATTTCTGTGATTGTAAATATTGAGAATCCCCCATTGATTTTATGCTGTAACAACTTTTATTACATTATTTTATTAAATGGGTGAGTTACAGATATGGAATCTACTAGGTGTATATTATATGTGCAGGTACTAATGACATCACAGGGCCCAACACATAGTAGGCATTTGGCGGACTCTTTAATGAGTGACTGCGTGTTGAGCTTTAGGGTAGAACTTTGAGTTAGGATGGTGCGTAGATACAACATTTTGTTCCCGCTGTCCTTTCTTCCCAGTAATCTCCAGATTTGAGCTCAAAAGTTGTATTCATCATAGCAGCTTTGGAAAAAAATTAAATCTATGTAAAATACAAATTATGTGGAAAAATTGTACACAGATTTACACTTTTAAAATTTTATGTTAAAATATGATTTTTAAGTTCTGGTTTGTTTTCTCCTATAAGAGCAGATGATTTGACAACACTGGGACCCACTTCCTATGTGGCAGTGATTGGTTGGAACCAGGTGGTAGCTGCCCTGTTTGGTGAAGCCTGGGCGCTCCGCTTTCACAGTCCTACACCTGGCCTGCTTCACAGGCATTTGAGACTAACCCGTGTTGTAGATTTTGAACCCTAAGCCAAGTCTATCTGCTAGAATACATTTTCATTCCAGTATGATTTGTTCAAATAATATAGTTTATGTTTTTTAAAAAGTCTTCATCTTGGAATGCTCGTTCTGTTTAATCCTAAGGATTAGAATTCCTTTATGATAGTTACAATGTATGACTTTTATGTTCCATAAGTAAAGCAATACTGAAAATTTGTGAAAACTTAACATTTTAGTATTAACTAATTGAGACATTTGGCTATGGTTGAGCTGTTCTCTCTATTTACATTTCTTTCCAATACTTCTGGATGCAGTACATGGTAGGCACTGACAATTTGCTTTTATGCACTGGAGCTGTCATCACTGTACTGTACATTCTGCTGCCATGTTGAAGGGTAAAATGAAACTTAATTTAGGATGAGGGTTATATTAACAATTCACTAGTAGGAGATGCTCAGAGTACTTGGAAATAGATTTTTCTTCACTTGAAATAGAAAATTAATTTTAAATGTGCTTCCTAAAACAGATTAGAACCCCAATAATTCTTTGATTTCTTCCATTGATGGCTTTTGTGAATATCATGGTAAAATTTTGAACAGTTAAGAGTTAGGGATATTACAGTAGCTAATAATGACTGACTAAGAAGGAAGCCTTATTACGTGGCTTGAGATTTCAGCTATTTAAAAAAACTTCAGTTTACTTAGGAGTAAAAGTTTGATAAAACACAGTATCTCATTTTTTGAATGAATTATTTATTAAACAATTAGCATTGAGTGTCTTCTATATTCAGGTACTTTTCTGGGGACATCATAGTGAACAAAGCAGACAAGAATCCCTGTACTTGAGGACTTACATACTGGTGGGGGGAATAATGAACAAGATAAGGCCTATACTATGTTTGTGATAAGTACTGAAAAGGGATGTGAAGCTAGGAAAGGGGTTAGGAGGTACAGGGGTTCCAGTGTTAGGTAGGTTTCACTTCAAAGGTGTCATTCAAGTATAGTCTTGGAGGATTTATGTGAGCAAGGCAAGAACCTATTCCAGGCATAGGGAACAGCAGGTACAAGGACTCTCAATTAGGTGTGTGCCTGGTGTGTTGCAGGGGTAGTGAGAAGGCCAGTCTTAATGGGTCAGAGTAGGCAATGGAAGGCCAGATAGATTACATAGTTTTTTATCCATGGTCAGTATTTGGGCTTTTCCTCTGAAATGAGAGCCATTGGAGAGTAATGAGCAGTGGAGTGATATGAACTGGCTTACATCTTAAGAGGTGACTCCAGCTGCTGAAAGGGAGGCTGGGTGGAAAGTTGTTGCCATAGAGATGAGTGATAATAATGACTTGGACTAGAGCATTAGTCACACAGGTCATGAGAAGTAGTTGGCTTCTGCGTGTATTTTAAGATAGAGCCAATGGGATTTGCTGATGGGTTGGATAGAGATGTGAGGGAAATAGAAAAGGCAATGATGACTCTTAAGATTTTGGCCTAAACAGAAGAATGGAATTGCCATTTACTAGGGTAAGGAAGAAGGTGAAGTGGGGGAAAAAGACTTGTGGGGGAAGTAGCAGAAACTCAGTTCTGCGTATGTTAATTCCAAGATGCCTGTTAGGCATCAAATGGAGAGACCCAAAAGGTAGCTGGATATGTGTGTCTGGAGTTTAGGAGAAAGGACTAAGATGGAGATACATATTAGGGAATCTCAACATAATAAATTTTTTTTTTATTATTATACTTTAAGTTCTAGGGTACATGTGCACAACGTGCAGGTTTGTTACATATGTAGACGTGTGCCATGTTGGTGTGCTGCACCCATTAACTCATCATTTACATTAGGTATATCTCCTAATGGTATCCCTCTCTCACACCCTACAATAGGAACACAGTGTGTGGTAATCCCCTTCCTGTGTCCAAGTGATCTCATTGTTCAGTTCCCACCTATGAGTGAGAACAGGCAGTATTTGGTTTTCTGTTCTTGCAATAGTTTGCTGATAATGATGGTTTCCAGCTGCATCCATGTCCCTACAAAGGACATGAACTCATCCTTTTTTATGGCTGCATTGTATTCCATGGTGTATATGTGCCGCATTTTCTTAATCCAGTCTGTCACTGATGGACATTTGGGTTGATTCCAAGTCTTTGCTATTGTGAATAGTGCCGCAATGAACATACGTGTGCATGTGTCCTTGCAGCAACATGACTTACAATCCTTTGGGTATATCCCCAGTAGTGGGATGGCTGGGTCAAATGGTATTTCTAATTCTAGATCCTTGAGGAATCGCCACACTGTTTTCCACAATGGTTGAACTAGTTTACAGTCCCACCAACAGTGTAAAAGTGTTCCTGTTTCTCCACATCCTCTCCAGCACCTGTTGTTTCTTGATTTTTTAATGATTGCCATTCTAACTGGTGTGAGATGGTATCTCATTGTGGTTTTGATTTGCATTTCTCTGATGGTGAGTGATGATGAGCATTTTTTCATGTGTCTGTTGGCTGTATGAATGTCTTCTTTTGAGAAGTGTCTGTTCATATCCTTTGCCCACTTTTTGATGGGGTTGTTTGTTTTTTTCTTGTAAATTTGTTTGAGTTCTTTGTAGGTTCTGGATATGAGCCCTTTGTCAGATGAGTAGATTGCAAAAATTTTCTCCCATTCTGTAGGTTGCCTGTTCACTCTGAGGGTAGTTTCTTTTGCTGTTTAAACTAAAGAAGCTCTTTAGTTTAATTAGATCCCATTTGTCGATTTTGGCTTTTGTTGCTGTTGCTTTTGGTGTTTTAGACATGAAGTCCTTGCCCATACCTATGTCCTGAATGGTATTACCTAGGTTTTCTTCTAGGGTTTTTATGGTATTAGGTCTAACATTTAAGTCTCTAATCCATCTTGAATTAATTTTCGTATAAGGAGTAAGGAAAGGATCCAGTTTCAGCTTTCTACTTATGGCTAGCCAGTTTTCCCAGCACCATTTATTAAATAGGGAATCCTTTCCCCATTTCTTGTTTTTGTCAGGTTTGTCAAAGATCAGATGGCTGTAGATGTGTGGTATTATTTCTGAGGGCTCTGTTCTGTTCCATTGGTCTATATCTCTGTTTTGGTACCAGTATCATGCTGTTTTGGTTACTGTAGCCTTGTAGTATAGTTTGAAGTCAGGTAACGTGATGCCTCCAGCTTTGTTCTTTTGGCTTAGGATTTTCTTGGCAATGCGGGATCTTTTTTGGTTCCATATGAACTTTAAAGCAGTTTTTTCCAATTCTGTGAAGAATAAATATTTTTTTAAAAAAACATTTGGATGAGATCACCAAGGACGTGAACACAGACAGGAGAAAAGATCCCTGGGGAACTTTTGTAATTATTAGTTAGGGAAGCAGCCAGGGAGACTGAGAGGTTACAGTCATAGAGGTCAGAGGAGAACCAGGTGGGAGTGGTGTCCTAAAAAACAAGGGAAAAGGGTGTTTCAAGGAGAAGCAGGTGATCAACTTTATCAGATGCTGTTGCTGGACCTTGTGAAATTAGATCTGAGGACAGGCTATCGGATTTGGCATTGGAAGTCATTTCTTATTTCGATAAAGAGGGGTTTTGGTGGAGAGGTGAAAGCAAAAAGTTGATTATAGAGGGCTTAAAGAGAAAATGGAAAGAAAGAATTTGAGGTAATAGGTGTAGAGCACTCTTTCAAAGAACTTTGCTGTAAATGGAAGTAAAGAAATGGAATGGCGACTGGAGGAGGAGGTAGATCTATAGAGTTATTATTCTTACCTCAATTTCCAGTGCAACCAGATGCTTCACTTTATATCCAAAACACTTCATAGACATTTTTCTTTAAAATGAGTGGAAGAAAGTGGTCTGTTGTGTCTTTGGACACTCCCAACATTTAGTGGTTGGGGAGATGAGGAAGAATCAGCAAAGGAAAGTGAGGTTAAGTTTTGGAGGAAAATAAAAGGAAAGTTTCAGCATATTATTTGTAGTAGTTCCAGGTACAGCTAGTATTAAAGGAAGGCATTCCTTGACATTTGGGATGAACTAACTTTACAGAGTCACACAGGTCTTTTGAATGCAGGATGTCTGAACCTTTCTGTGCTCATGTGCCTGTCTAGCTCTAAGAAGGGTAGAACAACATGGAGCGGTACATTTGCAGCTTTTGCCCATGCTCCCGCACTGACCCCTGCTTTTTTTAAAGAGAGAGCACTTCCCAGGACCCGGCAGAAGTCAGCTTGAGAAATGCTGCTTTCTGGGTCGCAGTGCCTTAACAGTTCTTTGGGTGCCTCAACAGTTCTTTGGGGGCACGGGTCAGATCAGTAAGTCAGGAAGCACAAGATTTTGACAAAGAGAAGTTTCTTCAAATAAGTTGTTGGTGGTTTGTATTTTTCCCCTCGAAAATTCCTCACTGACAGATTAACTGAGATTCTCAGGAAATTGTCCATTACACAAATGGAGAGTGGCCTCATTCTTAATGATAGTTTAAGTGTTAGTCTTTCATTTCTTTTCAAATAGAAGATGCTCTTTTCAAACTATAGTAAGATTCCTGTTACCTGACAGCTTACCAACCAGAAGACCATAAATGACATTTTGGGTTTCACCTAGTACAGATCATCAGAATGTTGAGACCAGGTTCCCTATGAAGAGGAAACTGGGCTGTCTTGACTAAGGAAATGGTAACCCAGAGCCTCCCCTTACAGACCTGAAAGGAAACCCTCAGTAGTAAAACTCTGTAGAATGTCAAAATCAGAAAGAACTCTGAATATAACTGAGTTGAAGTTTTTCACTTTTACCTACAAAGACATTGAAACCCAGAAAGCTAGTGATTTCCAAATCCAGAAACTATCTAATCTATCAACAGAGAGTTGAGGCTCAAACCGATTTCTCTGAGTCCCAGAATCGTCTTGAAATTTGTCGGTAAGATTTGTGCCAGTAGCTTCCCTGAGCAAGCCTTGTTTCACCCTGAAAACCTGCTTTTCCAAAGCCTCCTGCAGTTAGAGGCATGTCTCTTAACAGAGCCAGATTTAGAATCCTCCTTCATGGTAAGTCTTCAGGGGGAGTCAAGATAGCCCTAAATTTGGAGTGCAGAGGCTTTCATTCACAGTTTTCCACTTCTTCTCTGACCATAAGCAAACCACATTACCATTCTGAGTCTCATTTGTTATTCTTTTTTTTAATCTGGAAAAAAATAGGTGTAGTATTTATCTTTCTGTCTGACGTGGTATTTTGAGGAGATCTCATTGTTGCAGAAGCGCTGTGGAAACTAAAGCATTATGCAAATATAGGGACTTATTGTTAAGGTTTCACAAGGAACTAGTTTCTGCATCCTGCAAAGACACATTTGCATTCAGAGCGAGATCCATGTGTTTCATTCTTCTGTTCTCCCATAATAACTTACAGAATAAATATTTGTTAAATAATGGAGCACTTTTATCACCTGTAGCAAGAGGGAATATTCATGATAATTCTCCACGTAAGTGGTGGAATAATAGGTACTGTGGAGCTTGCCATGTTTATGTGAGTATCTTCACAGGGCTTTTAACCTAAAAATAGGAGGGAACTCTTATCTGATGTTGCCTCTGACTGAAGTATGGTGTCGGTGAGCCTGGTGATAGTAAGAACCAAAGTGACCTTGAGGCTGGTACAACATGCTGCTCTCATCAAACGGCATTTTAATCTTATTTTAAGGCTCCTTAAACATGATATGTGTATGTGAGAACAATAGAACTTTTTGCCCTCACATATCCCTGTTTCAGTGCTAACAATGAAATTTACCTGAATGTCACCTTTGTGTTTCATCCACATTTGCTAGTGATCTTTTATGGCATCCTTGTTTTCAATGTGGAGAATGAGGTATGAGTGACACACAGTAAGATGAATAACATATGGCATTCCTTTCTCATTCTGTTGATATTTCTGATTGGTTGGTTGAACTTGGAAATTTTATCTTCAGAATTGCTCTGGCCTATTTAATACTTTTAATTTAAGACAATGAGAAAATAGAATTAATACTTTTTTTTTTGATTCATTAACAATGTATACACAAGCTAAATGAAGTCAGCATCAGAGATTGTCCAAACTCTGAAAGGATGCTCTAGAGACCGTCTAACCCAGTCTTCATTTTCCATTGCCCAGCATCACACAGGCTTAGTAAGTGGGCATCCAGATCTTTTCACCTATAGTTAATGGATTTTTATTCTATAAAATATACACATTATTCCAGACTATATTAAGAAGGTTCATGTGAAACTGTCAGCTAGTTGAGTACATCTGCTTTCAGGATGAAGTCTGAAGACCAAATTCTATTTTTAGAGCAGTTAACTACATTCCAAGGTTTAAAGCTACACACAAAAAAATGCCTAGAATATACTTATTCACAAATTTGTGTCTCTTTGAAAGACAGCTCTTAAAAAGCAATGGGCAGGGAACTTCTGGGAAAAGGATGGGGGGTGGGTGGCAGTATCTTCTGATTCAACTCATTAAGACAGAAAAAAATTTAAAAGCCCACAGTAGAAACAAGACAATAAAATCCAACCAGACGCACTTCCCCAGCCCTTCTCTTGCCTTTCTCTCTGGACTTAGTCATTTAAGGTATATCACATTTGTGGCACTAAAAGAAAGCTGAGGGCAGTGGCTCATGCCTGTAATCAGCACTGCGGGAGGCCGAGGAGGGCGGATCATGAGGTCAGGAGATCGAGATCATCCTGGCTAACATGGTGAAATCCCGTCTCTACTAAAAATACAAAAAAAAAAAAAAAAAAAAAAAAATTAGCCAGGTGTGGTGGCATGCGCCTGTAGTCCCAGCTACTCAGGAGACTGAGGCAGGAGAATCTCTTGAACCTGGCAGGCGGAGGTTGCAGTGAGCCGAGATCGCGCCACTGCACTCCAGCCTAGGTGACAGAGCAAGATTCCATCTCAAGAAAAAAGAAAAAAAAAAAAAAAAAGCTGAGGGTGACTATTATCATGTCAGGCAAGAATTCACAATGCAAGGATATAAGGTAATACCCAGCTCACAGTACAATCTCACAGTACCATATTTACATTGCCCAAGTAGTGTTGAATACAGAAGAGAAGCTTAACTTGTTGTTAAATGGATTTTTATTCTATAAACTATACACAATATTCCAGATTATATTAAAGTTCATGTGACATTGTTAGTGAATGAAAAATTAGATGTTTTCTATTACTCAGCAATTTGAACAATAAGTAAGAATTAACGGGAGAAGGGAAAATGGTAGAAAAAAAGGATCTCTGTTTCTTCAAAAGTACATGGTAACATCAAATTGAGCTGAACACACTTGTGTCTCAGGAGGCTCGAGTTTTTCCAGGAAGGAAAATGCCCATGCAAACAAGTTTACCCTAGTGTTTTTCACGTTCCTCCTGGTGTTGGATTTGTCAGAATGTTATTAATGCAGCATAACACAACAAACGTACAAGACTCAGGACCCCCATTTGACTACTGTTTAAGTTGCTCATGCCTCCAATGGTCTCTATCTGGAAGCGGACTTTTTAAATTAAGTCATGTGCAGTTTTCTTAGAAACCATACAAGAGCAGTTTCTAAGGTGGTCTTAAAAGATCTTAACATTGAGTATGAATGATAGGAAATTTCAGCTATTACTTAGATTGTGATTAGGTTGTCAGGTAATGATATACTTTCTATATTACTTTTAATTTTCTTATTTTAGAATCTTTGAGCTAAAATTTTTTAATCCAGTGTATTTGATTTTATAAAAAGATATAGCCCTAATAATGTTGGCTTTGAACAGTCAGTTTAATTTATAAGTTGATAGTTTTTCAAGGGGTGTTAACCTCAAGAATCTGTGCTTCTCTGGGAATTAGCAACAAAGCAGCAAATTATAACTACACGGCCAGTGGATCCCATTGGTGTGGAGCTGTGTACATCTGAGAATCTAGAGCTCCATCTCTATTCTAACAGCACCATCACTTGGAAGGTGGAAAATTTTAGTTAGTCAGTACTTAAAAAAAATCTAAGTTTGTTTTGTTTTGTTTTGAGACGGAGTCTTGCTCTGTCGCCCAGGCTGGAGTGCAGTGGCATGCAAGCTGGGCTCACTGCAAGCTCTACCTCCCAGGTTCACGCCATTCTCCAGCCTCAGTCTCCCAAGTAGCTGGGACTACAGGTGCCCACCACCACGTCTGGCTAATTTTTTTTGTATTTTTAGTAGAGACAGGGTTTCACTGTGTTAGCCAAGATGATCTCAAACTCCTGACCTTGTGATCCTCCTGCCTTGGCCTCCCAAAGTGCTGAGATTGCAGTCGTTAGCTACTACACCTGGCCTTTTTTTTTTAGAGGGAGTGCTGGAGTGCAGCGGCACAATCTTGGCTCACTGCAACCTCTGCCTCCTGGGGTCAAGTGATTCTCCTGCCTCAGCCTCCCGAGTAGCTGAGATTTACAGGCATGCACCACCATACCCAGCTATTTTTTTTGTTTTTTTAATTTTTAGTAGAGATGGGGTTTTGCCCTGTTGGCCAGGCTGGTCTCGAACTCCTGACCTCAGAGGATCCGCCCGCCTCAGCCTTCCAAAGTGCTTGGATTACAGGCGTGAACCACCCGCGCCCGGCCAAAAAAATCTAAGATTAATCTTTACTATGGCAAACTAGTGTGACTGACTTTTCAACCAAACAGATTGGTCATATCAGTTAAAACACTTAAAATGTTTTTCTTTTTTTTTTTTTGCCTGAGCACAGGGGACTTTATTCATGGCATACAACAGGGTTCTACCTCCCTCTTCAGGGTGTCTGTGTGGACATTGTGTGGAGGGGAGATTCTCAGCGTGGTAGGGGACTGAGTGTGGACAGGGACTCCCAGCAGCTGAGGGTATCTTCCTTTCATGATGTCACTGGGGCTGGTGGTCCAGGGATCTTACCCCTTGGAGGCCACGTGGGCCATGAGGTCCACCACCGTATTGCGGTAGCCAAATTCATTGTCATACCAGGAAATGAGCCTGACAGAGTGGTTGTTGAGGGCATTGCCAGCCCCAGCATGGAAGATGGAAGAGTGGGTGTCACTGTTAAAGTTGAAGGAGACAATCTGGTGCTCAGTGTAGCCCAGGATGCCTTTGAGGGGCCCTCTGACGCCTGCTTCACCACCTTCTTGATATCCTCATATTTGGCAGGTTTCTCCAGATGGTAGGTCAGGTCCACAACTGACACATTGGCGACGGGGACATGGAAAACCATGTCAGTGAGCTTCCTGTTCATCTCGGGGATGACCTTGCCCACAGCCTTTAGCAGTGCCAGTAGATGCAGGGATGATGTTCTGGAGAACCCCACAGCCATCATGCCACAGTTTCCCTTGGGGCCATCCACAGTCTTCTGGGTGGCAGTGATGGCGTGGACTGTGGTCATGAATCCTTCCATGATGCCTAAGTTGCCATAGATAGCTTTGGCCAGGGGTGCTAAGCAGTTGGTGGTATAGGAGGCACTGCTGACGATCTTGAGACTGTTGTCATACTTCTCATGGTTCATGCCTATATGAACATGGGGGTCTCAGCAGAGGGGGCAGAGATGATGACCCTTTTGGCTCCCTGCTGCAAGTGAGTCCCAGCCTTCTCCATGGTCGTGAAGGTACTGGTGGACTCCACAATGTACTGAGCATCAGCATTGCCCCATTTGATTTTGGTGGGATCTCACTCCTGAAAGATGGTGATGGGATTTCCATTGATGACAAGCTTCCCATTCTCAGCCTTGATAGTGCCGTGGGATATGCCATGGGTGGAACCATACTGGAACATGTAGACTATGTAGTTGAGGTCAAGGGAGAAGTCATTGTTGGCGAGAACATCTACTTTACTGGAGTTAAAAGCTGCCCTAGTGACCAGCGCCAAACCCTTTTACTGTGGCCTTCACCTTCACCTTCACCTTCACCAGGGATGTGGCTAGCACTGCACGAAAAGATGTGGCTGTCTCTTGAACGGGAGGAGCAGAGAGCCTTAAGATTCTGCATGTTTATATAAACATAGCCCTAGAATGGTCTGTTTCACTCATTTACCCACTCAGCATTTCCAGAGTGGTGTGCTTCTATGTGAAACACATGGTCAGGTACAGGGAAACTGAGATGTATGTTAACACAAGCTTCTGCCCATAACTGACTTTCAATTACAGAAACCTGAAAACTCAAAACCAAGACTGGATGAGAAGGGCTCATATGGGTGCTATAGGAGCTAGAAGAGCTTCTAAGTTGAGTTGGGTGCCTGGTCAAGGCTTCCCTTGAGAAAGAGCCAGAGAAGGGTGTTAGAGACATGGCGTCCAGCAAGGAGTGGAGGGAGATGACCCAAAATGGATGTCTGCTGCTTTTTCATGTATCATTTTAATGTGTTATTTCCCATTATTCCAAATTCCTATAAAAGTGCACTGCTATTTAAATATGGTAAAGGTACCTTATTAAGTTCTTCTGCTTGTGGGATACTCTAGAGTCTACCTAGTCCTTACCCATTTGCTCAATGTAAAATAGTTTATTGCATTTTTTATGCTGACATCCTGGTTTGTTGTAGAAAGTGGTCTGTTTTTAGGCTAAAGAGAAATTTAAATTCACTTCTCTCAAAAAGAACTCTGGAGATAAGTTCATATAAAACATTATCTTCAACAGCTCCCACTGTTTATATGATTTGATGCCCCACTGAGCCGCCACAGGAAGCTTCAAACACATCTTGGCTCACACTTTTTCAGACCAAGGTTACTTGTCTTCTGATGAGACTCCCCAAGGTTTCAGTACTTAGGAAAAGCTCGCTTAGAGAAACAAGTAGAGAGGATTGCCTGAAGTTTATGCAGCCCCTCTTTCTTCTTAGAAATTCCAGGCATTTATCTATCCTTGGATTAAGCCAG
This sequence comes from Theropithecus gelada, assembly GCF_003255815.1. Classification (NCBI taxonomy): domain Eukaryota; kingdom Metazoa; phylum Chordata; class Mammalia; order Primates; family Cercopithecidae; genus Theropithecus; species Theropithecus gelada. The sequence continues at coordinate 84,712,999 of NC_037678.1, read as the reverse complement.
ATCACCAAAATGAGGAATTCTTGACTGACCTCATCCTGACCCCTCATGAAACAGAGTGAAGTGCTTACTCTCTTCTACCAGAGCCTCCAGCCCCAACCTCCTCTGAGTGATGTTGTAACACTCAGCCCTACAAAACTCCCCGTTGTATAGCTGATGTCTTCACTCAGTCCCTAAACACAGGGCCCTCTTTACAAAGACCTATAGGAGAAATGACTCCTTGGTCTCAGTGCCAGGAACAATTGTTCTCATCCAAGCAATGAGTTTGCTGTGAGCTTTATGCTACATGAACCACCAACCTGATCTCTGTTGCTAGGAAACTGAGAGACAGGGCAGCAGGCTTGCCTCTGGCACGGGTACCAAACTTCTCAGCTTTGATTTCTTTGTTAGCCCCACTTCTGTCTTTACCTTATTTTGTAAGCTCTTATTTTTCTTCTCATTTCCTCTCCTATTTTAGGCTATTGAATTACCTGAGTTTTTGTAAGCTACTGAAATTCTTTAAGGAATAAATTTGAGGTATAAACATGAATTAAGTATCCTTAGTTACTCTGTTTAGAGGACAAAACATATACAAATTACTAGTTTTCACATAACAACTATACTCAATAGAGCTGGCATTAAAACTGCTACTCTTGTGAATATGACTGAACTATACATTCTGTGTCAGGGGTCTTGACTAACTTGGTCACCTCTCTATCTCAGTTGCTAGTGCTGTGCTTGGCATGTAGCAGATGCTCAGTACATATTTCCTCAGCGATTTGAACAAACGGTCTTTCAGTAACTAAAGTTTACCAGTGGTACAGTCTGTGGCTGCTCAGAAGCAAAGTGAAGGCCTAATGCTCTGGTGTTTCCTCTACCTTTTTTGGACACGGGTTGGGGTGTAGGACACTGCTGACCCCCCCTGATGCTCTCCTGTCTCTGTCTCTGCAGACTCACATTTCAAGACTCCCTCCCGGTGCGGTGGCAGGACAGTCCGTGGCAATTGAAGGTGGGGTGTGCCGCCTGGAGAGCCCAGTGAACTGACCCTTCGGGCTGAGTTTGAAGCGTCTGAGAGGCGTTTCAGAACCTGAGCTTTTTGGGATTTTTAACTGAAGTTGGCTGTTTTATCTTTCTTGTTTTACAATTCCTATTGCAACCTCGTGCACTGCTCGAGACACAAGTGCTGCTGTAGTTAGCGCTTAGTGACACGCGGGCCTTTGGCGGGTGAGCGGGACTGTGTGTGTGTGTGTGTGTGTGCATGTGCGCACATGTGTGCGTGTGTGTATGTGTGGAGTATGTGTGTTTGCTTCTCCCTGGATGAAATAGAAAATCCTCATTGTGTGACCAGGAATGGTTAAATCATCTTTACAAAATGTGTGCTTTAACTGTTTACAAGTAAAACCTAAAGTTGCAGGAAACATTTTTTATTTCATAAAGAGGTACCAACTGTCGCTGATGTAATGTGTCAGAACTGAAGAGTAAATCTACTTGTTTAAATGACTTGACAGTGGTAGTGCTTCATTTAATAACAGTGATAAGTAATAAAATGTTTTTATTTGTTAACCAGTTTAAGTGGATCCTGTGGTAACTTAAACTGTTGTTCTCATCCCTTATACGGGGCATTTTTCTTTAACAAAGAATGGTTTCAGTGAAACAATCTAGCAGAGAATTAATGTCAGAACCTTTTTAAATAATAGTCTGATTGATACAGTTTGTACTTCTTTCATCAAGCTTTTCTAAGCTTAAATATTGCATAGCTTCGAGCTGTATGGACTATATTATGAAAGAATATGTAAAGAGAACATACAGTAATGCACAGTCCTTAATTTGTGTATAATGGAATGTTATTTACAATATAACACTGTAAATAAGAAAGCAAAGTTTATGGGAAAATTCAATATTATCTTTGTTTTTGTTTAAATATATTTTTAAGATAAAGGCACAAAAATAAAAGAAGTGTATTACTGGGTATAGTATGTGACTCCTCTTCTCAGACTAATAAATTATCTTTTGAATCCTTGATTGGACAGTTGTTATTTATTTTGTTTATAAAATGTTCTCCCGGAAATCATACCATTATTAATCTTGCTGTTATTCTAATTGTTCCAAGGCCAGTCTTACGCAGTTAAAGAAGACACTGGCAAGATGAAAGTTGAACTTAGTACATGACTGAATGGTCAATAATGGAAGTCCCAAAATTTCTGTTGCAATTTGATAAAAATAACAAAGAGAAGGAATAAGAACACTTTGCTTTGAAAAATTGTAGTGGCAGCTAAAAGCTCGATAGTTTCAGTTGATAAATTACTTCTAAATGTTGTATTCAGGGATTCTGGAGCCACGTAAGAAAACCAAGACTTTCCTTTTGATTTTTTTTTTTTTAATGTAAGAAGTAGTTATCAAGAAGATACTAAAGATAGACTCGCTCAAGGGGAGGAAGTTCCCTGCACCATGTAATCATGGCTCTGGGCGGTAACTGATAAAGCCCAGATAAAATTATACACTTGACATCAATGTATGGCCAAATTATAAAGGAAAGACAACCAAAATGGAGTGGGTGTAAATATGAATAATTTGAGAGTTGCCGATTTGTATTCCTGGTACAGGCAATTACATTTGTCTTGCTGTGCTCTCATAGACAGGTTGGTGCCATGGTATCTGTTTCCCATTCTTAATCAGGCTGAGAACTTAGTGAGAGATGGGCTGGCTGGTGGGGAGCCTTTGGCTTCAAAAGCTTTCGAAGACCTGTTACCTGTTGGCAGAGATTTTTCAGGAACTGGATTGGATCACATAAAACTATCAGGACACTTTGGAGTCTGAAAATCGTCTGACCAATTTCACCAGGAATGCCACTTCTTTCATCTCCTTTTGCCTTTTCTCCATTTATATTTAAAAGTCTGAGCTTGTTAAGGACCCCTTTTATTAAGAGTTTAAAAACTGGCCAGTATAAAAGAGTACAGCCTCTCCAAGAACAGTTTGTCAAGACTTTACTCTCCAATTTTCTAAACTTTTTTAAAGGAATATTGTGAAGCCAAGAGGGGGAACATAGTGATATTCAGAATCATGGAGGCAAAAATATAACAGGTAATATAAGTTCCTTCCTTATCAGATCAGATATTAAAGATCAGCTACTGGAACCAGAGAATACTGAGAGATGTAAAGTCAACTTCATTTCACACTAGAGTAGAAAAGGTAAAAACAGATAGGGAAATAACCTCATTCTCTAGTCTGGCTTATGTCACCAAGAACCTGAAGCTGTGTATTAAGTTGCCCACTTTTAACATGGATACTTTTAACTGTGGGCCTATATTTGATTTCTTTGTAAGGTCTGAGTGCTGGATATCTGGTTCTCTTGAGTACCATTAAGCCTAGTCTGGATTCCTCAAGGTGGTCACTGACCTAGCTCTGGGTTTGGAAACAGGGGCATCTCCAGGGCTTGGTGAGGAGGCAAGAGCATGTGGTTTTGCTTAAGGCACCTGGAGCGCCTGTGCTGATTGGGCTGTCTTGTCAGCTCTGCCACTGCTTTCTCTGCCTTCAGTATGTCTGCCTATGGCAGGCCCTTTCTTACCTTCTAATTACCACTTCTGAATGTGAACTTGATGTGGAGAAAGGAAAACACTTATACTCTGCTGGTGGTGATGTAAATTATGTCAGCCACTGTGGAAAGCAGCCTGGAGATTTCTCAAAGAACTTAAAATGGAACTACCATTCAACCCAACAATCCCGTTACTAGGTATATACCTAAAGAAATGTAAGTCATTCTGCTGTAAAGACAATACATGCGTATGTTCATTGCAGCACTATTCACAATAGCAAAGACATGGAATCAACCTAGATGTCCATCAGCAGTGAACTAGATAAAGAAAATGCGGTACATATACACCATGGAATACTACACAACCATAAAAAAGAACGAAATCGGCTGGGCACGTTGGCCCACGCCTGTAATCCCAGCACTTTGGGAGGCCAAGGCGGGCGGATCACCTGAGGTCAGGAGTTTGAGACCAGCCTGGCCAACATGGTGAAACCCCATCTCTACTAAAAAATACAAAAATTAAGCTGAGAGTGGTGGTGGGTGCCTATAATCCCAGCTAATTGGGAGGTTGAGGCAAGAGAATCACTTGAACCTGGGAGGCAGAGGTTGCAGTGAGCCAAGATCATGCCATTGCACTCCAGCCTAGGTGACTGAGTGAAACTTCATCTCCAAAAAAAAAAAAGAATGAAATCATGTCCTCTGTGGCAACATGAATGGAGCTGGAGGCCATTATCCTAAGCAGAGAATCAAATACTGCATATTCTCACTTATAAGTGGGAGCTAAACTAAACACTGAGTTCACGTGGACTCAAAGAAGGGAACAATCGACACCAAGGCCTGCTTGAGGGTGGAGGGTGAGAAGAGGGTAAGAATTGAAAAACCACCTATCAGGTCCTATGCTGATTAACTGGGTGATAAAATTATCTGTAAACCAAACCCCCACAACACTCTACCCATGTAACAAACCTGCATACCTACACCCTGAACCTAAAATAGTAGTTGGAAAGATAGAAAATGAATGTGAAATTGAATTTGGATATCAATATCTGTTAGAAATTTTTACAAAGTGTGTATAAATAAGTCCTAGATGCTAGTCTGAGGGGCTTGTCTGTGAGCAAAGTGAATGAATTTTGGTTTATGGATATGAGGACATCTCTCGACGCTACTCAAAAGCCTTTTTTGCATAATTCCCAGTTTTCTGCCACATTTGAGAGTGGTAATTTTTTTTTTTTTTTTTTTTTTTTTTAAGACTTCGAGACGGAGTCTCGCTCTGTCGCCCAGGCTGGAGTGCAGTGGCACGATCTCGGCTCACTGCAAGCTCCGCCTCCCGGGTTCACGCCATTCTCCTGCCTCAGCCTCCAAGTAGCTGGGACTACAGGCGCGCACCACCACGCCCGGCTAATTTTTTGTATTTTTAGTAGAGACGGGGTTTCACCGTGTTAGCCAGGATGGTCTCGATCTCCTGACCTCGTGATCTGCCCGCCTCGGCCTCCCAAAGTGCTGGGATTACAGGCTTGAGTCACCGTGCCCAGCAAGAGTGGTAATATTGCATACCAGTGACCTGCAGATGAGTGAGGTCCCTCTGTTTTAACACTGGATGGAAGGAGGGAAGAAGGAAGGGAGGGAGTGAAGAACAGAAGATGTAGAAAAGAGCATCATTCTTGAATCGAGAGTATATTAATAATTGTGGGATCTTTCATTTTTTGACTTGGCCATTTTTATTACAAAGGTAGTCTGTGCTTATTAGGAAAAAAATTAGAAAATAGATAAGGAAAATGTTAAAAATTTAAATTTTAAATAAAAATTTTGCTCATAATCCTACTTCCCTGGAGGCAACCCTTAATAAACACCCTTCAGATAGATTCTTTTTATGCATGAATTTTCTATGTATGTTTAACACAAAAAAAGGGTGCTATATTGAACTCCCAATGGGGTTCTATAGCCTGCAGTTTTCATTTAATAATATCACAAAAAGATGACCAGACCTACAAGTTTACACCATCCCTCATTTACTGCTTCCCCATACAATGCTGGCTCAGCCTAATGATGCCCAGTATATATATTTGTATCCTTAAACTTTTGGGGAAATCTATGACAGCGCTGAGCAGAATAACCAATGTCCCTATTTTCAGGCTACAGGTGCATACAACAAGCACTGTGGTAAGGTCTCAACCAATGAAAGCCAGCCCGGAAGGCATCCTAGAGCAGGCAATGGTCATTGCTCTTGGACCTCACTGTTTCAGTATCCCCCACACAACTTCGACAGGCCTTTTCCAGATGATGGAAAGCTGTTCTGTCTCTGGGTGCTGCAGGCCACAAATGCCAGGGAATCAGTACTCCCTAGAAGTTGGTGTGTACCTTGGCCAGCTCCTTGCTCCTTGGGTGCAATAATACCAAATATGTGTTTTGCAGTTTTTGACAGAGTTCCCCCAGGAATTAAACTTCAGCTTCCCGCTCTGGTAGTTGACTTAGTACACCTTGCGTTGGCTTTCTTCCCTTTTCTGGTTCCTTCTCGACTCTCCTACCTGGATTTACTGAAATCATCTCCCAAATGAACTCCTTGGAGTCAACTCCTTATCTCAGGGTTGCTTCTGGAGGACTTCAAACTGAAACACACTCCACTCCACATGTATCTTGGCCACTAGGGTTTTTAGGCCCTCCACTGAGGGTGGACTCACCGGTCTGTTTATGCCCCTCACTCTTCCTGACATCTGCTCCTGCTCAACCATTTTCATCCATAACATTGGAGGTCCATTCTCCGAGTGATAAGGCTGGTCTTGCCACAAAAGTGTGTGAAGAGTTTGCAACTAAGTCAGTGTTAACAGGCACCAGACTGCTGGAGACAAACACTTTTAAGGATATGGTGAAAAACAGAAGCTGAAGAGTGACAGTGCTTCAAGGACTGGCGGATGCCTTCAAGGAAATGACCTGGAATTGAGTTAACCGTAGTTGGAAGAAGCTTTAGCCAAAGGCGTTTCATGACTTTAAGAAATTCGAAGAGGCCAGAATAGTGTCCTGTGTCACGAACACATTTTCACGATGTGCATTCCTTGGCAGCCTCACACAACACCCGTTTCCAAAAGGGCATCTCTCAAGTCTGGCTGTTCATAACATAATTTCATGGTAAATTTTTTTAAATGTCTTCCAAAATGTTTCTTAAAACTAAATGTTTAAGTAAGGCACATCAGCTTTGTTCTGACATAAATCCTATAAACGCTCAACACTGGAGTCCCTTCTGGCTGCAAAGCCCAGACTTCCTGTTCACCTTGAGGTTGCAGTGGCTGGTGGAGGACCTTCAGAGGGAGCAGAGGTGGAAGCCACTCCGTGTCGCAGGAACACTGGCCCAAGACAAGGCTGAGCCCAGCAGCAATGAAACCCTGTGTTTATGATTAATGTATATGATTACTTTGTCTTCCTTTATATCCTAAACCTTTCCCAGAAGCTGATTAACCAGGGGAAAGAGGTATGGGTAGGTAAATGTAGTGGGCTATAGTGGGAGTGAGTGGGAGTTTGGAAACATAAAGTTAATAATATCACATTAATATTTGTTCTGGGGCCTTAAGAATTATTAAGGAACACACCACCCCTCCCCAGCACTTAATTTGCATTCAAGTCCGCAAGGTATTGGCCAGATGTCTACGATCAGAAACTCACAGGCTGACCAAATTGACCAGGCAACCTTTTTTTTTCCCCCTATGCTTCTGTCTCTAAAGTGTTTGGCCACAGGAAGGATTAAATCTAAAACTGGCAAGGGCTTCCCTCCAAGGCGGCACACTCAGCTTCCAGACGACCATCAGCCAAGCCCAAGGTGGTTCATGATGACCAGTTGTGGAGAGCTGGGAGGGAAAGTGAGTTCAGTGGTTTCTCCTTTACATGGTGCAGTTGCTGAAGCCCTGAAACCACAGTGGCAATGCCAGAAAAACTTTGTGGGTGGGAGTTTCTTTGCCTTGAATTGCCATGGGGATTTCTTTGATTGTCCACAGAGTGTCAGAAGCCTGAAAGAAAAAAATTCAAAACAATTCCTTTAACCTCTACTGTCGCTATTGTGATGGAGATCCAAAGAGTTACTCCTAAACTGGCCTTGGACAATCCAGTAATGCTTACGAGGTAGAGGACATCTTCTAATATATGAAGAAAAACATGTGCTCTTTTCCATGTACAAGTAGTAAGATTTTATTATTTCCACCCAGGTTCTTCCCCCAAACCTGTTAACTAGCAGTCTTTCCCAGCTGGTAAATGGTAGCTCCATCCTTCTGGGCACTCAGGCCAAAACTCTAGGGGTCATCTGTTTCATGTTCTATGGCTGAACAACAAATCACCCCAAGCCTTAGTGGCTTAAACAACAACTGTTTTATTTACCCACAATTCTGCAAATTGAGCTTGACATAGCTTAGTGGTTTTTCTGCTGCTCTTGCTGGTAGTCACTAGTGTGCTGCATTTAGCTGGCAGGTGAGCTACAGGATAGGCCGAGCTGGGATGCTGGATAGCTGAGTGTCCTTCTTACTCCATGCAGGCTCAGAGCCTCTCTACAGCATCTTTCCACACCATGTCCCCAAAAGACAAGGGAGCTCAAGCTTCCCAGGAGCAGAAAAGCGGAAACTACCAGGCCTTCTACAGGTTTAGGTCTGTAGAAGACCTAAACCTGTAGTTCTACAGATGACCCAGCATAATGGCCCAGCATCACTTTTGCCACATTTATTGCTTACGTTAAATCACCTGGTTCAGCCCAGATTCAAGAGGGAGGGACAGCCAAAGGACATTTGTAGCAGAGGCTAGATTCATTGGGAGCCGCCACCTGACATCCTTGAATTTTTACTTTCCTTCTGATTCCACAACCAATCCATTCACAAATCCTGTTGGCTTTCCTTTAAAGTGTATGCTGAATCTAACTGCTCCTTACCACCTCCACTGCTACAATCAGATTGTCTTTTACCTGAGTTATTACAATAGGTTCTGCACTGGCATCGCTGCTTCCACTCTTGTCCTGACAGTCACCTGTGCAATGGCAACCCAAAGGAGTAAGATCATGGCAACTGTCTGCTCAAAACCTTCCAGTACACCTTGTCCCAGAGTTCCTACAAGGCCCTAGGATCTGAACCTTCTTGTTCTCTGACCCCATACTAGTTCTCTGGCCTCCTTGCTGTTCTTTGAGCAGCCCACACACCCTCCCATCTGAGAAGCATTGCGCATGTTTGTACCCCCTGCTTGGCAAGCACTTTCCAGATGGCTTCACATGGCTTGCTCTTCCCTCATCTCCTTCAGCTCTGCTGGAATGTTACCTTCTTGGCAAGATCGTCCCTGAGCACCCTCCTAACCACACCGCCTCCAGCACTTTACATTCCTTTTTTGCTTTATTTTTCTGTCACTTTTCACTTTCCGCAAATATATGGACACTTAATTTTCAACAATTATGGCATAGCAAAGCAGTAGGAAAAGTGTATTTTTAAATGTTCCTGGAGCAAGCAGATATACAAGTGAAAAAATGTGAATTATATCTCATGCCATACACAGAAATAAATTACAGGTAAACTGTAAATCTAAATATAAAAGACAAAACATATTTATTTATTATTTATTTTTGAGACAAATTCTCCTTCTGTTGCCCAGGCTGGAGCACAGTGGCACGATCACGGCTCACCACAGCCTCAACTTCCCAGGTTCGAGCAATCCTCCCCCATCAGCCTCCCAACTAGCTGGGACTACAGGTGTACACCATGACACCCAGATAATTTTTTATATTTTGTAGAGACAGGGTCTTGCCATGTTGCCCGTGTTGGTCTTGAACTCCTAGGCTCAAGCAATCCTCCCACCTTGGCCTCCCAAAGTGCTAGGATTACAGGTGTGAGCCACTGCGCCTGGCCAAAACAAACTTTTAGAAGATAGTTTGAGGATGTTCTACGTCTGGGGTGACAGCACGAGAAGCTCCACAGACTCCCACTTCCCAGAGTCTTTGGAATATGTTCTAAGAGCATAAAACAGATTAAGAAATATGTATTCAAGAAAAAATTACTGAAACTGGCTAAAAACAGCTAGTTTGTGGCATTTAGGCTATGACCCACTCCCCGCCCCACAACTTCCAGCTCATATTGATAGAAGATTCACTCAGGTTGAGTGTGGCCAAGAAGACTGGCGCTGCCTCTCCTTTCAGCTCCCAACCAAGTCCTACTGTATCTCACCAGGAGGAGCAGACTGCCAGCATTTCTCATCCCCCCCAGCTCCAAGTCGAAGAGGCTGGATCCTGGTGTCCGCATCTGAGAGTTTGGAGGCTACTTTCCTGTAGCCAACACTTATTCATAGACAGAGACTCTACCCTAGGAAAGAAGTTTCTTTTCCCAAGAAAACTGAGGTCCCAATCACCCTTGCCCCCAACATGTATAAATCAGAGATTTCATTCTGGGATGGGCAAACAAAGAAGACCAGAGGCTACCGCCCTGCCCAGCACCCAGATTAATGGCTTAGAGAGTTTGCTGAGGGAGAGGCAGACTATAAGAAAAGAGCACTGATGCTTTCTCCAAAGAAACTGAATTTATCTAAAACAGTGTGAAGTGCAAGCATAAGGGTGCTCCTGGTATTAAGAACAACAAGCTAAACAATATGCTAGCTAGTTCACCAGAAAGAAGCGAAAAAGAGTAATCTAAGAAGAGTCCTGTGGCATCAGAATAAACCTTAAAACTATCCTTAACAGACTTCTCAAGATGGCCAAATAGGAACAGCTCCAGTCTGCAGCTCCCAGTGAGATCAAGACAGAAGGCGGGTGATTTCTGCATTTCCATCTGAGGTACCTGGCTCATCTCATTGGGACTGGTTAGACAGTGGGTGCGGCCCATGGAAGGCGAGCAGAAGCAGGGTGGCAGGTTGCCTTACCTGGGAAGCGCAAAGTGTCGGAGAACTCCCTTCCCTAGCCAAGGGAAGCCTTGAGGGACTGTGCCATGAGGGGGTAGTGCATTCTGGCCCAGATACTATGCTTTTCCCACAGTCTTTGCAACCCGCAGACCAGGAGATTCCCTTGGGCGCCTACACCACAAGGGCCCTGGGTTTCAAGCACAAAACTGGGCGGCCATTTGGGCAGACACCGAGCTAGCTGCAGGAGTTTTTTTTCACACCCCAGTGGTTCCTGGAACACCAGCGAGAGAGAACCATTCACTCCCCTGGAAAAGGGGTTGAAGTCAGGGAGCCAAGTGGTCTTGCTCAGTGGATCCCACCCCCATGGAGCCCAGCAAGCTAAGACCCACTGGCTTGAAATTCTCCCTGCCAGCAGAGCAGTCTGAAGTCGACCTGGGATGCTTGAGCTTGGAGTGAGGAGGGGCATCCACCATTGCTGAGGCTTGAGTAGGCAGTTTTCCCCCGCATGGTGTAAACAAAGCCACCGGGAAGTTCCAACTGGGCAGAGTCCAATGCAGCTCCGCAAAGCTACTGTGGCTAAACTGTCTCTAGATTCCTCCTCTCTGGGCAGGGGATCTCTGAAAGAAAGGCAGGCTTTATCAAAATAGCCTAGCTAAGTCACAAGGCAAATGAGCAAGGAAACCCCAATAAAATGAACAACTGACTTTGTGTAAGAAATCATGGCAGTCAGAAGGCAATGGAGCAACATATTCAAAGTGCTGAAATAAACAGCAATCAACCAAGAATTTTATATCCTAAAAGACGGTCTTTCAAAAATGAAGAAAAAAATCAAGACATATCTAGAAAAAAAAAAAAAAAAAAAACCTGAAAGAATTTGCTGCTATCAGACCTGCCTTACCATAAATACTAAAGGAAATTGTGAGGCTGAAAGCAAGTAAACCCAAATGGAAATGGAGTCCACAAAGAGCACTGATAATTGCAATTATGAACGACAGTATATATATTTTCCTTTCTTCTCTTAATTAATTTTATAAAGCAAGTGTATAAAATACTACATGTATCATTGTATTGTTGGGCTATAATAGATGGAAATGTAATATACTTGACAACAACCACATAAAGGAGATGGGTGGAAGCAGAGTTTTACTGGAGTGAGGAAATGATACTTGAACACATGGAAACAAATTGTAACTTGAACACATGGAAACAAATAAAGAGAGCTGGAAATGATAAATAAGAAAGTACATATAACATGCTACAAATATATACTTACTCTTCTTTATCTCACTTTCTTTAATAGACAAAAATTACATTAAGTAATAATTACAATGATGTATTATTAGGTTTGTGGCATCTATAGATGTAATATGTGTGACGATGATAGCACAGAAAGGAAGAATGGGTAATAGAGCTATATAGGAGTAACGTTTCTGTTTCTTGATGGAATTAAGTTAGTATAAATCTGAAGTAAATGCTGATGAATTCTGATGTATATGGTAAGCCCTAGAGCAGCCACTGAGAAAATACAAACTAAATAAGTTTTAAAAAACCATTAATAAAATTAAAATGTTACACTAGAGATACTGACAATGCAAAATAAAGCAGTAAAGTAGGAACAGAGGAACCAAATAGACATGAGACATATAGAAAACAATTAAATGGCAATATAAATCTAACTATATCAATAGTAACATTAGGTATTAGGGTTCTCCAGAAAAAAAGAACCAATAGCATATACATACATACATATATATATAAAATTATATGTGTGTCTACCTATATAACATATAGTTTTATAAAATAAGTTTTGTTTTATATATATATAAAATATATAAAAAATATATATTTATATATTTTATAAATATATATTTATATATATTATATATATTTTATATATATAATTTTTATTAAATATAAATATGTATAAAATAAGGATTCGGCTCAAGTGAATATAAAAGCTAGCAAATAAAAATCTGTAGAGTGAGCCAGCAGACTTGAGACTCAGGAGAGCCCTGGATACAGTTCTAGTCTGAAGATTAGCAGCCAGAGACCCAGGAAAGCCGATTAGTGCCGATGACGTCTGAAGGTGATCTGCTGGAGAATTCCCTCTTGCTTAGGGAGACCAGTCTTTTTATTCATTCAGGTTGTCAGTTCACTGAATGAGGCACCCAGAGAACAGGGCAATCTGCTTTACTCAGTGTTCACTGATTTAAATGCTAATTTCATATTAAAGCACCCTCCAAGTTGACACATAAAATTAACCATCACAGATGTGAGTGGATCAAGCAAATCCAGTCAAAAGCTGAGAGGGTATCAGACGTGACTGAGAAACAAGATGCAATTCCATGCTCTCTACAATAGATATACTTTATATTCAAATATGTAAATTAGTTGAATGTAAAAAGATGGAAGAAGATATATCATGCAGATAGTAATCACATGAAAGTTGTAATGGCTAAACTAATGCCAGACAAAATAGATTTTAAAACAAAATATATTACTAGAGATAAAAAGGGCATACAATATAATGATAAAAGGATCAATTCATTAGGAATTTGTAAATATTAAAAACATATATGGACCTGACAGCAGAATCCCAAAATACACAGCTGACATGATCGAGGGGAAAAACAGACAATTCAACAGTAACAGTCAGAGACTGTTACTGTTGTACTGTTACTGTTACTTCTCAAGTGCACATGGCACATTCACCAGAATAGACTGTATGTTAGGCTATACCACAAGCCTTAATAAGTTTAAAAGGATTGATATCATACAATATATGTCCTCTGATCATAATAGAATAAAATTAAAAATTAGCAACAGAAGGATTTGGGAAATTCACAAACGTGAAAATTTAACAGCACACTACTAAATAACCAACAGGTCTAAGATAAAAGCAGAGGAAAATAAGAAAATATTTTGAGATGAATGAAAACAAAGACAAAACTTAGGGGATGCAGTGAAAGCAGTGCTTACAGTGGAGTTTAAATGCCTACACTAAAAAAGAAGAAAGATCCCATATCAACAACCAAACATTCTACCTTAAGACAATGGAGAAAGAAGAGCAAACTAAGCTCAAAGCAAGTAGAAGGAGGAAATAAGGATTAGAGAGGGAGTTAATGAAATAAAGAATCAAAAAACAATAGAGAAAATGAACCCAAAAGTTGGTTTGTCAAAAAGATCAATGAAACTGACAAACTGTTAGCTAGTGACCAAGAGAAAAGAGAGAAGACTCAAATGTCTAAAATCAGAAATAGAAGAGGGGATGATACTGCTTGACCTTACAGAAATGAAAAGAATATAAAGGAAATGGCATGGATAACTGTATACCAAAAAATCAGACAACTTAGATGAAATCGACAAATTCTTAGAGAAAATACCAACTACCAAAATGGACTTAAAAAGAAATAGAAAATCTAAATAGACCTATAACAAGTACTGATATTAAAGCAGTAATCAAAAAACCTCCTAGGAAGAAAGCCTAGTACTAGATGGTTACGCTGGTGAATTCTGTCCTAATCTCCTCTTCTTGTAAGGACGTCAGTCGTAATGGATTAGGGTCCACTCTAATGACCTCATTTTACCTTAATTACTTTTTTTGTAAAGGCTGTATCTTCAAATAAAGTCACATTCTGAGGCCCCAGGGCTTAGGACATCAACATGGATTTTGGGGGAACATAATTTAGCTCATAATACATTATAAATGTCATTTTAAAATGTTTGTTTGAATGAGAAACCCTTATAAAAGAAAAAAATTTTCAGCTTCCTTAATATTGACATAAATTATTTTAAAATAATGCCACTTCAAAATGTACATAGAAAGGTATAAGCTTTTTATGCATATAGCTCTTGTACGATTATACATCTAAGTAGATTTCTAAGTGAATATAAGATTCCAGACCAATAAAGTTCATGTTAATAATGATATAATAAATTACATTACACCATGTTTTGTTTTACATTTAATTATTATATAATTTAATTTGGGTTATTGTGTTTTTAGCTCTGTAATTTCCATGTATTTTTTCTTCGTATCTTATATTTCTTTGCTGAGATTTAATATATTCCATTTGTTTCAAGCATGTTCAAACTTGCTTGTTGAAGAATTTTTATAATGGCTGCTTTGAAATCCTTGTCAAATAATTCTCTTATCTTTGTGTTGGCATCTGTCGATTGTCTTTTGCCATTCATGTTGCAACCCTCCTGGTTATCAGTATGAGTAGTATTTGATGGGATAGATGAGGCAAAATGAAAATAGAACTCACCACCATACTGTTCCTCAGGTCCCACAGTCCCTAATTAGTCCAACTTTTTTATCTTCACCTTTCCAACTCTACTCATATTTGTTTTATATATAATGCCCAGTGTTTTAGCTACACTTAGTGGAGGGAATAGGGAAAAGTACCTGCACTTCATCTTTCCAGAAGCAGAAGGACTGCTTTTATTATAGAAGCATTTATTTGGAAACAGTATTTCATTAGTTGACTTGATCCTGTTGATTTTAAACTTGATAGCCATCATCTGAGTTGTCAACATTATGATTGACATTGCATTTCCTTTTGGACAATACATTTGTTTTAAACTACCTACCCGTTATTTTTTCTCAGCCAATCCACTTAATAAACACCCTGGGACACTGTGACACAGCCATTTCATGAAAAATTATTGGGAGTTGACTACTACATTTATTGCCAACCAAGTTTGATATATACATAGATGTGATCCATGCACCATCTCTGCTCAGAACATGAACATAAAGATAAGCCCACATAGGCTTTCAAAATGTTCAACATACATTTAAACATACATTATTTATTTATTTTTGAGACAGGGTCTTGCTCTGTTGTATGGGCTGGAGTGCAATGGCACAATCTTGGCTCACTGCAACCTCCACCTCCTGGGTTCAAGCGATTCTTCTGCCTCAGCCTCCTGACTAGCTGGAATTACAGGCACATGCCACCACGCCCAGCTAGTTTTTGTATTTTTGGTAGAGACAAGGGTTCACCATGTTGGCCAGGCTGGTCTCGAACTCCTGACCTCAAGTGATCCACCTGCCTCAGCCTCCCAAAGTGCTGGGATTGCAGGCTTGAGCCACCACGCCTGGCCCTTAAACGTACATTATTGATCATCACTCGGTTTTTCCACCTTTTTCTTTTCCAACTACCTGAAATGTTCATTTGGCATCATCATTGCTACAACCTCAAATACAAATGCAGAAAATGAAATTGCCTATTATGACGAGTTACAAGGTCACCCTGAGTATATCTGTATTAACTTATTTTAGTTTGTCATCAAAATGAAAATTTTAAAAATTGTAGTATTGTCATTGAATTAATGGCTCTGGAGGCTACATCCATAGACCCACAGGAGCCACAAACTCCAGTTTGAGAAACTCAAGTCTAGAGTATTTCAGGTCCAGCTGATTCATGAGAAGAGTTACTAATGTATTGCAAGCCATCCTGCAGGTGGCTGGTACGTATTAGGGTACAGGGGTTGGGGAAGGGAACAGGCAGGCACCATCTAACCAGCAGAGTAATGACAAAAATGAGTTTATCTTTTCATGTCTGCATCACTCACGACAGTTCCCTTTCATATCCTCTGGTCCCCACTGTTTCCAGTGTGGATCAGCTAATTTCCAACCACCACTATCTGCATCTGTGCCTACCTCAGGGTTCTCTCCAAAATGCAGAAGACTGCTCTGCCTGTGACAGGACAGAAGTGACACTCCCTGGAGCAGCCCTCAACTCATGGCTCCCAGGAGTTAGTGTATAAATTCCCCCAAAGCGCTTTATAAAGTAGTTTTATTTTTGATGTCTCATTTGATCCATACAACAATTCTGGAAGGAAGGAAGTTATATCAAACAAGACCAACAGTGGAGTGTAATCCCTGTATTCTCTTTTGTTCTCTCATCTATCCCAAGAATACTGCCCAGAAAAGTACAGATGCTCAATAAATAATTGATGAATAAAAGAAGAAACTGATGCTTCTGTGAGTAATTTAATTACATTGCCTATGAAAGCACCAGGACTTGAATGCTGATCTTTTGACTCCAAGCACAGTGCTCTCTACTATACACCTGGGAGTTTCTGTTCTTAATCCTGTGGTCTCAAACCATGGTTTAGGAAGAAACTCAAAGATGATTTAAATATGCCAATATAATAGGCAGCTCCACACCATGGGAATGTCAATGATTTCAGAGCCTATGGAATCAAAATATTTGTGAAAGTATTAAAGATATTTATGGCACAAATAGTCAAGTCTGCTTGCTTATGTATCACAAAATTTTGGGGGTCAATCATTCCCACAGTGGCCATTTGGAGATGCAAGACCCCATAAAATAGAAGCAACTAGTTTTTCTTAGCTCCAGGGTAGCTGGAACATATCCTGGCCCAGCCTCGTTTTTAAGTTTTTCATTTTTTTCTCTTCATCTGTGGTGTGAACAGTTAAAAGTCAATTTACTTGGAGGAATCTTCCTTCTGCATTCTAACTTGGACTTTAAAAAAATCAGTTCATACCTTCATTAAGGATTCTAATGAGTGCTCTAATAAATAGTCACTTGTAGATAAAACCATATTTAGCAATATGAACAAATAAATAATACTCATTGCAGTTAGCTATTAGATTAGATCTAACGCATTCATCAATTTTTACATAAGTCATGCATCTTTCCCCAAATGGATCTTTATTCTGTGAAACCATGTTGAGGCTGGAGCACTGCTTTCCCTAAACTCCTTAAAGTCATCAGGCACATTAAAGGATATCCAATTTCATTGGTCTAAGCTGAGTGATCGCAATTCATCAAGGCATGAAAAGTCTGTCCAGTCTTGTGGAATATCATTAAATGGTTCAAGGACGTTTCTAATCTTAATGATGGCCAAGGGGGAGCACCTATTACGATGATGAATGGGAATGAATATCTGGAAAAAGTTCAAGGCATGTTATACTTACAAAGACTAATACATGTTGTTTATCTAAATCATCCAACTGATTAAAGAAACACACAAAGCCGAAGACAGTTAAAAGCAGAGAACCAAACAGGGTTTGACCTACCCTGGTGTATTTATCACTAACCATGTCATGCGTGTAAAATGTATTACTCTACCAAGATGCTGTATATATAAAATCGGGAGGGTCTTTTGAGGCTGATGTTGAGTAATATAGGCTGTCCAGTTTATTGCCTGGCTAAATATTTATATAAAATGAGTTCATTGATGATGGGGAAGCCTCCATAAAGGGAGTCTTTCAGTGTTACTAAATGATTAGCTACAATGCCCAAGGCTTAGCAAGGGCTGGATGGTGGTAGCATTTGGTACTTCCACTCCTGAAACCAATTCCTGCTCAAAGTTTTTAATTCCTGACCCAAGTTAGAGTGTGTGTGTGTGTGTGTGTGTGTGTGTGTATAGTCAAATAAGGCAAAACCCTCTTGGTACCAAGAGAAGTGTAGACTCTACAAGGAAAGGGGAAATGCTTTTTGGTATGCAACTATAAGAATGTTCTCTGGATCCCATCTTTTGTTGGAGAGAGTATATCTATTAAATGCACATTTTCTTAGTACAGGGAAGTCAACTCTGGGCAAAATGAAGAAGACCTGTGTCACATTATGCAGGGGACTTGTGTTTCCTTGGGCAGGAGAAAGAAAAATCAACCACGTAGGTGGCTAGGAGGATGTCGGGCTATGGTCCAAAGACTTAATCACAGTAAATGTCTTTTCAGTAGGTCTGGATGTGGTATGTTGTTGGGCTGAAATAGTGCAAACACTGCTTACAGGATTGTTTATAGATAAAAGGAAATTAGAAGTAAGTAGGAAGCAGTGGAAGGTTTAGAATTATAGGCTTTCTTCACTTGAGTTCTTAGACACTTCATTCTTCGAGTGTCCTCATCCCTCCCTGGTTTCTCCTTTTTAGTATCCTTTGATGGTTTCTGTTCTCTTCCTGACCTCTGAACATTGGTGGTCTCAGGGCTTGGTTCTCAGCCCTCTTTTCTTTATAGATGATCTTATCAACTCTTACGGCTTTATCAAATATCATGCCTCCCAAATATCCAGCCTGAAGTGCATCCAAACTCCAGATTACCTACTTGACATCTCTACTGTGACACCTAATAAAGCATTTCCAAATATGTCCAAAATATATTCCTAGGCTTCTATTTCCCTTCTGTCCACAACCTATTCTCTCCCCAGAATTCACCATTTCAGCTGATATTGTTCTCGCTTGCCCAGTTGCTCAGCTAAAAAATCTAAATGTTGTCTTTGAAACCTGTCTTTTCCTCATCTCTGCAAACATATCCTGAATTTCTGTCTTCCTTGATTTCCCTTCCACTACCATTCCAGTTCAAGCTACCATCTTCTGTTGTCTGTCTTCTGCCTTCTAACTAGACTCCCTGCCTCCATTCCTTTCCTGTCCCCAGGCAGTTCTCCTCCCCACAGCCAGACTTTGTAAGACACACAAATTATCACATCTCTCCTCTACTTAATACTTTCTGATGGTTTTCCGTTCAATTGAAATAAACCCAAAACTTCTTACCACACCCTACAAGGTCTTCCATGGCCTGGGGCCCTGTGCCTCTTCAAACCCAGCTCTTCTCTCTCTTTTTTGTCGACTCTCCCCGGCCTTTCCTAGGCCCCCTCAACACACCAAGCTTGTTCCTGCATTCGAGTTTTCACACCTGTCACTCCCTCTGCCTGTCCTGATGCTCTCCTTTCCTTTCAATCATTCAGGCCTATGCTCAACTATCACCACCTCTGACAGGCCTTTGATAACACATCAAGCTAAAATATACTCAGCGTACATTCCAATTACTCTCTATTTCATTATCCTGTTTTACTTTTTATTATGGCACTCACAACTCTCTCAAATTATTATCTTTATTTGCGTGCTCATTGTCCATCTTTTACATTACAGTATAAGCTCTGTAAATCTAGAGACCAAACCTGTCTCATTCATTACTCAATTCCTAATGTCTAGGATAATTCCTGGCACAGAGTAGGTGATCAACAAATATTTATCAAATGAGTAAAGAACAAATAGATAAGTATAAAAGATCCAAGTTGAATATGAAAAGTTACGAAAATAAGAAACTTGAATTTGAAATCACGTATAGGTTGTTGGCCAGATAAAGATCTGCTTGTTCTGAAACTTATCAGTCAAAATCCATCTTTTCACTTGCTCACTCATAATATTTAGGCATGCAACCATTTCAGCTTGGCTCAGAAAAACAAAACAGTTTAATGGAGCATATTCGTGGCTGTAGCCAGAGTGGCAAACAGGAAAAAGTTCTAGTGCACATGCACAGAAACCTGCTGTGGGGCCAAGACATGACGAATACACTTACTTAGAAAGGGGCATTCTAATTTGGTCTTGGGAGATGCAGTAGGTACAGCAATCTAATGAACAGCAAACTACCCCTAGGTCACTTCAAGTTCTCTTTTCTTTCAATGGACACAGGTGTGTCAGGGGAGATACCAAATTGACCCGTCTCGGGGGTCAGATATGTAGACTTGGCTTCAGTCCAGCTATCTTAGGCCTACAGGCAGGCACACACGGAAGGCTGCTATATATCAGGTGGACCTTGACTATCTGTCTATCTTTGGTCACTATGGGGACAAAAGATGTGGGGAGAACTGACAGGACCTAATCAGCCTCTGCCACTCCTCCCATGGCCATGGGGCCATTGGTCTCTGGCTCTCCACACCTTTCCTCCCCTAAGGAGTTACCTCCCCTTCCTGACCGCAATTCACTCCTCAGCTCAGGACAGTTGAGATGACATGGTCCTGTCTTCCACAGGCTCCCACACCAGCACATTCATATTTCTTACTTCATTTCTCATCATCAAACATTTTATAATGCAAAATGGAAGTTCTTTATTTAAATGAAGGTAAAAACTTTTCTTCTTATTATTAGAACTACAAAAGCAGTGCATCGATATACCAGAAAAATGTTAATCTGCAGGCAAGGAAGAAAATAAAATTCCTTTACAACCCCATCACTGAGAAATAATCACAATAGATAACATTTAAACTTTTAAAAAATCCCTCTTTTGTAGTGCGTGTATATTTGGAAGAAAAAATATCCCAAACCTTATCTGGGATTAAACCTTTTTTGTGAGTTATTATATACAAATCTCATAGGAAGAAATTATCATTCTTGATAAATTGCATAAGTAGTTTTCTGGTGGATTCTGATGGGCTGGAGACATGTCCATTAACCCAAAAATTCCTTAATGCTCATTTCCGAGGAAAACCCAAAACTGTTTCTTTCCACTCATACACACTACTCAATGCAACACTTCTGTCATCAGATATGTGTGGGTTCCCCCTCCCTGCACCGCCACTAACAAGCAATTCTGCATTGGACATTAACTAGGTGTCCTGTAATTTAACTCGATTCTCACACTGTTACCTAGAGCTGGAGCTAGATCAGATCCCACAGGTTGAAGGCTCAGTCCCACAAAACGCTTCTCCAACCCTGACTTCTGATGATAATTGCAAATTGCAAATACAGTAGTAGGTTGTCACTTAGACTTCTGACCAATTGGCCAGAAAACATTGGGGGTTTTCATGACTCCTTCTTTTGTTTCGATTAAGTTGCTAGAGTCACAGAACTCAGGAAAGCACTTTACTTATGTTTATTGGTTTATTGATAAAGGGTATAACAAAAACTACAGATGAACAGTCAGATGAAGAGCTATACAGGGCAAAGATCACTGAGCACAGGAGCTTCTGTCCTTGTGGAGTTAGGGTGCACCCCACTCCTAGCACATGAATGAGTTGACCCCACTGGAAGTTGTCTGAACCCCATAGTTTGGGGATTTTTATGGTGACTTCATCATGTATGCATGATTGATTATTAACTCCATTTCCAGCCCCTCTTTCTTCTCCAAAGAATGTGGGTGGAGCTGAAAGTTCCAAGCTTATAATCATGATTTGGTCTTTCTGGTGACCAACCTCAATTTTGGAGCCCAACAAGAGTTGTCTCATTGGAACAAGAGATGCTTCTATCACCCAGAAAATTTCAAGAGATTTGGGAGCTCTGTGCCAGCTACTCCTATCACTCAGGACCACAAAGGTCTAAAGAGCAGTATGTTAGGATCTGGGGTCAAAGACCAAATATTAGAACAAAAGATTCCCCTAGATCACCCCAATCTAAAAGGGTATTAGGGTTTCTGTCTCAGGAACCAGGACAGAGACCAAATATTAGAACAAAAGATTCTCTTAGCATCCTACCCCTATCTCTCAGAAAGTTATACAGGTTTTAGGAGCTCTCTCTCTATGTATATATTTCTTGCTATTTCACACCCTTTGCAGTCAATCTCCCTTTACTTCTAATTCTAGGTAACCGCTGATGTTTTCACTTTTTCTAGAATTTCATATGAACAGAATTGTGCAGTATGTATTCATTCTAGTCTGACTTTTTTATTGTGTTTGCGAGATGCATCCATGTTGTTCCATGTAGTAGTAGATCATTACTTTTCTTTGCTGTATAGTATTGCATTGAATGAATATACCACAGTTAATCCATTCTACTGTTGAGCACTGGGTTGTTTTCAAATTGGGCTAGTAAGAATAGCAGGACTGCAGATATTTATGTGTAAGTCTTTGTGTAGGTATATATTTTCATTTCTCTTGGGTAGATATCTAGGAAAGAAAATTCTGGGCTGTATGGTATTTTACATTTATATAAGACTATAAGCACTCTCCAGACTTTTTTGCCGAGTGATTAATCTTCCATTTTTATCATGACTCCTTCTTACCAGGGGTTTAAAGAACCTCAGAAAAAAGGGAGTTTAACAGTGAGAAAACATGGATTTGTTGTCTTCTCTCTTCAGTTATTTGAAGCACATTTGTCTTTCTCATTTTTGTGAAAAACAAGTAGCCAGAGGCAACAGAATAGTTATCTGATCCTGAAGATAAAGGAATTGAAGAGCATGCTAATGAATTAGTAACCTAGTTGTGGGGAGGGAGGGTTGTTCCTTTGGGTTGGAATAGGTCTTCCTTCTTCCTTAGACTTCTCTGGAGATTACTCATTCTTCCTATCTCAGCCCCAATGGTCTAATCCTTTGCAGATCTTTGTAAGCCTATTAATTGTTTTTCTGCCATCTCACACTCTTCCTTTATAGCATTTAGCACAATTTATTATCATCTATAGTTATATGATTTGTTGATTTGTGTCTTCCTTCCCTAATCCATGGAATGAGGAACCAAGCTTCTTATATCCCCTGGCTCACAGTAGAATTCAATAAACATTTGAATGAAAGAGTAAACAATTGAAAGAACTGGAAAAGGGGCTAACAGAGCAAGACTGGCAAGCTAACAGTTGTGACTCTATACCTCATTGATCAATCCAAGCTGGGTTTATTACTTACTTCCATGAGGGAGAGCAGCACTTTGACAGACTCTTGGTGGTATTGTAGAAGGAAGAGGTCAAGGGCAGATATGGATAGAGTGTCATATCTGGTTTTGAGTGGTTTAAGGCAGGCCTTTCAATGTGGGGATTTCATCTGGGCAAAGTCCATGATTTAATAGCTTGGGCCTGAAGGACACAGAAAAGTTAAGTGTTCTAGAGCATCTCATGCTTTGATAAGCAAGAAGGTCTGCTCCATGGAGCAATCTGTTGGCCTGAGAAAGGAGGCTGATTGAGTAGCTCATTGTTTGAAAAAATAGATTTTCTGGAAGCTTTTGGGGCCAACATTCAAGTTATTTACTGGGCAAGAATTTTCTGGAACAAACAGTAAAGTCATGTTGAGCTAGGCTTAGTTTTGATAGGTAAATTACAAGGCTGGGCTGCAGGCAGCTCCTCAATTCCAAAACCCAGTGCCCTAAAACTGAGTATAGAAAGGTAGATTACTTCTCTGACATTTCCATGCTGAATGAAGAGACTGTGCTTTACAATTGCTCCTATTGTTCATTGTGAAATCTGGGAAAACTGTAGACCTGACTGGGATACCAGATGCTGCATTCACAACTCTTGTTTTAAAGCCGTAAAACCTCTTATTATGTAAGATACTAACTTCTCAATGGCACATCCTCAAATCAAGATATGGAATTGTGATGCTTCTCTCTTGTTGTCCTTTCTCTATTTTTTTTATTAAGATTGCTTTACTAGACAAAACCTTAGCTCTCCTGCCAAATATCCAATGGGAATAAAAAGTGAGATGTAATCCCAACAGCGTTTTAGTATAATAGCAGATGACTGTAATGAGCTGTCACCATTTAGGAAGCAACAGTAGTTGAGTTACAAGACAGTTTGCACATGGTATCAACATAGCTATTTTTTGGCCAATATGAGGAGTCCTATGAAATCTCCATAGGACTCTTTGGAACTGGGGGATCTCCTTGACCAAGATAATACAGGACTAGGGGCTTGGGAGAGCAAAAAGAATTACACAGTGGCAGTTAAGTGCAGTTAAATTAAGTTGTCATTTCCCCACCATCAGATCCCTAGATATATAGATATATAGTGAACCATTCACCTGGCTGAAATGGAAGACAGAGCCAGTCCATGGAGTACTCCAAAGCCAACATTGCCATCACATTACACATAATTTGCAGCCAGGGCTTGACATACCAGTGTTGGAGAAAGCACGCCGAAGCTTGTGCAATTCCTCAGTCACATGTGTAGTGGGTAGGGATGTAGGAAACTTTCTAGCCATGGAAAATAAACATCTCACCTTCAAAGGGTGCAGTCCTAAAACACCATGGAACAAAGATTTAGTATTGTGAGCTGAGCCAAGAATTTCCCAAAAGAGAGGGTGGAGCTTGGGCATGATTTTCCCTCTCTTCCCTTGTGTAATGTCCTATCATCTGGAGGTAGTGTTGCAGAAAGGAGCCTTTAGAAAGATGGTTTTGCTGCAATTTATGAGTCCTCTCAGCAAGTAAATCTTTGCTCTCTGATCTACATCCCAGGAACCATAATTTCTCTCTCTCATTTTAAATTTTTTTTTTTTTTAATGACATATGTGGATATAATTTAAACATTAAATAAATGCCCCATAGTAGCAAGGTCCTTACCCCTTCCTATGCTCAAGTCTTACTGCTCAAAATTGTTTGCTTATATTCTTTCTGGATTTATCCATTTTAGACCCTATGAGCTAACTTCCTGCTCTGTTAAGACCATAATACCTCCATACGCCCGTTCCCCTTTTCCTTTCCCTCTATTCTCCTAACATAGCATCACAATTTTGAGCTAAATGAATTGTCATTCTTCATATTATTATGATAGATAAACATGGTTTACTTTAGAACCAAGTAGGGAACTGTGATTCTCTTTCTCATACAACGTTTTATTTCGTTGTTGTTTTTCAGCTGCAGTTTTTGAGTCTCACCTTAATTTTATCCATTAGATCTGCCAATGCCCACTGACAGCTGTTCCAAAAGCTCAAACATATAATTTATTTGTTCCGTTTGTTTTTTCTCTGAAGACCTCCCTACCAGACCCCTCCATCATCCTGTTTTGATGCAGTCTTTAGGGCTGCTGCGCAGTTGACATCCTGAAATATTTCTTCACCATCACCTTGTGATCTCTCTTTCTGGATTTCCACATCCTTCACTTGGCGTGCTTTTTCCTTTTGTAGGATTACGTTCTTTAATGGTTTTCTAAGAAAGATCACATGAGAGGCAGTTATTTTTTGGTTTAAGAATGTGTCTGGAAATGTCTTTATTCTTCCCCTCACAATTATTTGTAATTTGTCTGTTTGTAGATTTCTGGTTAAAACTCAATTGTTTCATTGTCTTCTAGCACAGGTTGCTGTGACTAGTGCAATGAAAATCTCATTTCCAATCCTTTGTAGTGACATTTCTCTTTCTGTGGGGTAGTGTTTAGGATCTTCTCTTTACTTCATTGAGTCTCAGAGTGCTGGTCACTTGGTGGACTGTTTTGATCTCAAGACATGTTCTTCAACATGGAATTTTTCTTTAATTATTTATTTGATAATTTCCTTCTCTTTCTTTTCTCTACGTCTCTGGAATAACTATTATTTGGATCTTGAATCTTTTAGATTATTTCTCCAAGACTCTCATCACTCTTTCTTAAAAAATTGCTATTTGTTCTGCTTTCTGGGAGCTTTCATCTACTTTATTTTCCAAGCTTTCTACTGATTTAAAAAAATTAGCTATCCTTTTAAAAATTGATGAGTTTTTTTCTCATTACCTAATTCATTATTTTCACAGTACTCTGTTCTTGTCTAATAGATGCAACACATTCTCATTTAAATCTAAGGATATTAAGTTTTGTGAGATATTTTAAAGTTTTCTTCTGATCCTCACATGATTTCTGTGTCTTTCATATTTCTTTGTTTCCTCTTTCTTTATCTTAGTTTTTGTCTTTTATGTGGGAGGCATTCCCCAAATGTCTGGTGGTCTTTGGCTCTCTGTTACCATTTATAATGAAGTACTTAAAACAGGATTGAAAGCTTTATATGTAAGGGAGCTTCCCAGTAGAATCAGGCAGTGGGCCAGATGCTCTGAGGACTTTCAAATGTCAGAGCCTGGGCAGTTGATTTAACCAACAAACAGTCCTCCAATCCCCTGAACAGGACTTATGCCTTATTGCTGCAGCAGTAGGGGGTGGATCACCCACTTCCTGGAGCAGTAGGGGGCGGATCACCCACTCCAGATAACTATGGAAGTTTTTACCAAGCTGATGAATGTGTGCCACACTGGCACACATAAACTGTGAGTTTATGTTAGGGCATGAATGGCTAAATAGCTTTCCTTATACATATATATATTTACTTAATGTATGTTAGCAAAGATATAACTAGCTTGTGAAACCCATGATGTCACAGATAGTATTGCTTAAAACAAACTAAGTAAATGAAGGTGAGCCAAATTAAAAGTATGAAGGTGAGTAAGAGTATAGGAAGGATGGAGACAAGGCATAAGATCATGAAGATACTCAAATGACTGGGAGATACTCAGATGCTTGGGAACACTGCAACAGAGACAGGGAAGGCATTTTGTTTGTTTGTTTGTTTGTTTGTTTTTGAGACAAAACCTTGCTCTGTCACCTAATATGTAACTTAGGCTGGAGTATAGTAGTGCCATCATAGCTTACTGCAGCCTTGAGCCCATGGGCTCAAGAAATCCTCCTGCCTCAACCTCCTGAGTAGTTGGGACTACAGGTGCCCAGTATGCCTGGCTAATATTTTAATTTTTTTTGTATAGACAGCTTCTTGCTATGTTGCTCAGGTTGGTCTTGAACTTCTGGCCTCAAGCAATCCTCCCATCATGGCCTCCCAAAGCACTGGGATTACAGTTGTGAACCACCTTGCCCGCCCCAGGGAAGGCATCTTTTATCACATTAAAAGAGAGTAGAAAAGGAATTCCATGTGGAATTGACAGCCAAAGCAAGCAACAGAGGTGCATGATGGAGAAATTACAAATTCCTCCGTAGATATAGAGAGTGGTGAGGTGTGATCAGGACTGGATTGTAAAGAATCCTGTATCTCCTTTTGTATTATCTTAATACACTGGTTCAATGGTTCTGCAATGTCTGAGAGACAGCATGGTTACTTGTTATGGTTGACCCAAGCTAAAATCAACATGCCATGGTTTGCTTTTGAATTTCTTATGACAATTAAATAGACTGGGTTCTACTGCCACCCAACAGGCTAGTGGTGTGTCTTCTGACTGCTCCGGCACACAGGCCCATCACTTCATTGAATGTAATATGCTGAAGAATATAAATTTACTTGAGCCCAAATTTCAGAAAACTTTAATCTGCAAGCAACATCTGCTATAAAATCTAAAAGTTAGTGTGTGTGTTTTTTTTTTTTTGAGACAGTCTCGCTCTGTCACCCAGGCTGGAGTTCAGTGGTGCATTCTTGGCTCACTGCTACCTCTGCCTCTGAGGTTCAAACGATTCTCATGCCGCCAACTCCCAAGTAGCTGGGATTACAGGCATGCTCCACCATGCCTGGCTAATTTTTGTATTTTTTGTAGAGACAGGATTTTGCCATGTTGTCCAGGCTGGTGTTGAACTCCTGACCTCAAGTGATCCGCCTGCCTTGGCCTCCCAGAGTGCTGAGATTACAGGCATGAGCCACTGCGCCCAGCCTAAAAGTTAGTGCATTCTTAATAAGCATACATGTAATGAATTTTTGATTTCTCATTATTCTAGATATTCCTGTTTTCTGCATCGGCATAAGTTGGATAAGCTCTGGAACACAATATAGAAATTTCAGTCTTCTGTGGGTGCACTGCCCAATAGAGTAGCTAGTCGCTATATGTGGCTACTTACAGTTAAATTCAGCAAAATTAAATAAAATGAAAAATTCAGTTCTTCTGTCATGCTTGCCAGATTTCAAGTGCTTACTAGTTATATGAGACTAGTGGCTACAGAACTGGATACAAAATATGGAACATTTTCATCATCAAATGTTCTATTAAATAGCACTGTTCTATGATGACACAAAGCTTACTTTTAAATATGAAAAAGTTTCCATTTATATAGAGCAAAATTGACATTTTCATGTGTATACAGTATGCTGCAAGTATAGATGTAAGTAACCACTACCACAATTATGGTACAGACAGTTCCAACAGCCCCCTAGATTCCACAATGCTACTCCTTTAGAGGCAAATTCTCTCCTCACTCCAAGCAACCACTAATCTATTCTTAGTTCCTATAGTTTTACCTTTTCAAGAACGTTGTATAAATGGAATCATATAATATGTAACTATTTGAGACTGGCTTCTTTTATGCAGCAAACGCCTTTAAGATCTATCCAATTTGTTTTTTGGACCATCTTTATTGCTGAATAGTATTCCAAATTCACTCACTGAAGGATGTGTTGGTTTTTCCCAGTTTTGGAAATTTATTAATAAAGATGCTAAAACATTCATGACCAA
The DNA here is from genome assembly GCF_003255815.1 of Theropithecus gelada. NCBI lineage: Eukaryota > Metazoa > Chordata > Mammalia > Primates > Cercopithecidae > Theropithecus > Theropithecus gelada. Next base: position 84,684,799 of record NC_037678.1, on the reverse strand, counting down.
GTGTCTGTGTGAGGATAGGCTTTCATTTCTTTAGGATAAATATCCAGGGATGGGGTTTTGAGGTCATACGGTAAGTAGATGTTTAATTAATTAAGAAAGTTCCAACTAGTTTTCCAGACTGGCTATACTATTTTGCATCCCCACTGGCAATGCATGCAAGTTCCAGTACCTCTGCATGTTTGTCAAAACTTGGTGGTGTCAATTTTTTAAAGCCATTCTAATGTGTGTCTCTGGTGGTATCTTATTGTGGACTTAGTTTGCTATTCCTTAATAGGTAATGATGTTTAGCTTCTTTTCATATGTTTATTTGCCATCCTTATATCTTCTCCTGTTCAACTCTTAAAATTTAGATTTTAAAAATTTAAAAATTAGGTTTTTCTTTTTCAATTTTGGAGACCAAGGTATGAGGATTACTTGAGCTCAGGAGTTCAAGATCAGCCTGGGTAACACAGTGAGACCTCATCTCTGCAAAAAAATAAAAAAAATTTGCTGGATGTGGTGGTATGCGCCTATAGTCCTATAGTCTCAGCTGCTTGGGAGGCTAAGGCAGGAGAATCTCATGTGCCTAGCAGTTCGAGGCTGTAGTGAGCTATGATCACACCACTGCACTCATTCTGGGTAACAGACAGAGTAAGATTCTGTCTCTAAAAATGTATGTGTGTGTGTGTGTATATATATATATATATAAATCTAAAAGTCTTTTTGTTTATGTACTATTGAATTTTTTGAGAGTTCTTTATATATTATGATAATAAGTTGTCGGATATGTGATTTGCAAATATTTCTCTCAGTCTGTAGCTTGTCTTTCATTCTTTTTCATAGAGCATATGTTTTAAATTTTGATGGTTCCCATTATTATTGCTTTAAAGTAAGTCTTAAAATTGTATAATGTGATTTCTTCAAGTTTATTTTTTTCAACATTTTTCACCTCTTTTAAGTTTCTTACTTTTCCACGTAAATTTTAGAGTCGGAGTCAGTGTTACTATATGTGCCAAAGATTGTTAACTGGGATGGTGATTGAAATTTAGTTAAATCCTTAAATCACCTTGTGGGAAAATTAACACCTTAATATTGTTGAGTCTTCCAGTCCATGGATGCAGTATATCACTCCATTTACTTAGCTCTTCTTTGCTTTCATTAGTCTTTTGTAATTTTTATCATACAGATTCTGCATATATTTTAAACTGTATACATAATTACGTCTTGTGTTTGTTTTTGTTTTTGTTTTTGTTTGAGACAGGACTTTGCTCTGTCACCCAGGCTGAAGTGCAGAGGCACCATTACGGCTCACTGCAGCCTCAGCCTCCTGGGCTCTGCCTCCTGAGTAGATGGAACTATAGGTGCATGCCACCATACCCGGCTAATGTTTAAATTTCTTATAGAGACAGGGTCTCCCGATGTTACCCAGTCAGGTCTCAAACTCCTGGGTTCAAGAGATCTTCCTGCCTTTGCCTCTGAAAGTGCTGGGATTACAGGTGTGAGCCACCATGTCCAGACTATGTAATTTTTAAACCGTATTATTTTTTAAAATTTTGATTTCCAATTGTTGATTACTAATGTATAGACATATGATTGATTTTTAAATGTTGATCTTGTATCCCGTGACCTTGATAAACTCGTGTATTAATTCTGGTGCTTTTTTGTATATTTCTTGCAAATTTCTACATAGACTGTCATGTTATATATGAATGGATAGAGCCTTCTTTCTAATATCAGGATTTTGGTAACAATCTACTGAGAGATCAGATAAAATTTCAAACCACGTAAAACAAAACTGGATATACTGCTCCTCTTCTTTTTTTTTATTTGTTTCTTCTTGAATTAAACTCCTTTTAGATTATCTGTATACTTTCCCTCCCATGCCCCCAGTATTAAGGATTTTTGTATAAATAATCTCCCAGTGAAATGGACTTATGGGAAGAGTGGTTTTGGTGACTCAGTTCTTGTGAAACATTATGCTAAAATCAAAATAAACTTTTCCAGCTATTCTGAAGAGTTTATATTAACTTCATACCCAAGAACTTCCTTGAAGAGTTATTTTTTATAGTCACTTGGGGATAAATGTTACACCTTTAGCACTAGCAGTGATAAAATGAAACTGGAACCAGACATCTCTGTGGTCCAGAGGCCTCCTGAGGGTCTTCAGATGCTGGAATGGAGAGCATCAGTCCCAGCTGTGAGACAGCCCGGGGAGCCAAGGAAGAAGGGAGCTGACGTTTCCGTCCCCTCAAAAGGCCCCAGGAACCAAACCACAGCTAGTATCTTCCAGACATCGAGGTTCCATCATTTGTTTATAGGAAAATGGTCCTCCTACCACTGGCTGATCCCTCAAGGATTTTTCAAACAGCTTAACCCACACAAATGATAGGCTGAAGTTAACCGTACTGCTCTAATTGCGGACTGTCAAAAATACCAGCATGCTGGGGGTGGCAGGACATGGGCGTTTTGCACGTCAGAGTTGCCGGCTCTTCTATGATGCACTTGATTGGCTGTGGGTCCAGAACTGTACTAGGGAATAAGAATAAAGGGAGGGAAATATCCCTCTAGGGCTGCCTTAGCTTACATGTGAATCTGGCAACATAACAGGAAGCAGCATAGATGCTCAGAGCCAAAAATAAAGCCCCGGTTCCATGTCTGGAAGTCCTGAAGACAAGACAAAGGGAGTCTTTTAATTAGGACTGGCCAGCCATAATAAACCTATGGGGCCAGAACTAGATGCTCCCTGGCATGCCCCACACCACCCATACGGTGGTGTCAGCAGCTAAAAATTCATACCATTTGAGTGAACAGAGAAAAAGTCAGCCAACATGAAATCCGCTAGGCTAGGTCTCTAGGGATGGGTTGCCTTGCTAAGTTTCTTTTTTAATAATGCATGTCTATGAGTAGACTCTATCAAATCCAATCTCTCTTCCTCTTAGCCACTATTTTCATTCCACGGGGGGTTCCAAAGAGTGCCAAGGGCTGTTGGTAAGAACCAGGTTTATTATTTTCTTTATCAATAGTCACCAACATTTGGCCACATCTGAACTTTTGACATGCTATAGCCACTTTATCTTAACATGTAAAAGTACCTTTTATTATTTTCCTTTTTAGTAAAACAACGTACAAATATTGTAGGAAAATTAGAAATATAGAAAATGAAAGACAAGTTGCTGTTAACACTTTGGCATAGATCTTTAAAACTAGGGTTTCCCACATTGTCCATACCTCAACATTTTGGGTTGGATGACGCATTGTGGGGTATTTTGTAGCGTTTCTGGTCTTTTCCCACTAGATGCTGTTAACAACACCCTCCTCAATCCCTAATCCTGTTGCTACAATAAAAAATGCCTCTAGATATTGCCAAATGTCTCCTGGGGAGCAAATAGCTCTTGAAACCACTGCCTTATGCCATTCTGAATTCAGGTGGGACTTGTTGACTAAATTCTACCACTCATTTCTTTTCCCCTCTAGGAGTCTAACTGGCACTTATGAGGAATTGAGGCCAATGGAATAAAAATTATCAGGTTTTTTTTTTTTTTTTTTTTTGAGACAAAGTCTCACTCTGTCACCCAGGCTGGAGTGCAGTGGTGAGATCTTGGCTCACTACAACCTCTGCCTCCCGGATTCAAGCCATTTTCCTGCCTCAGCCTCTCTAGTAGCTGGGATTACAGGCAAGTGCCACAAAACACCCAGCTAATTTTTTGTATTTTTAGTAGAGACGGGGGTTTCACCCTGTTGGCCAGGCTGGTCTCGAACTCCTGACCTCAAGTGATCCACCTGCCTCAGCCTCCCAAAGTGCTGGGATTACAGGTGTGAGCCACTGCACCTGGCCAATAAGCTTTGCTAATTGCTCAAATTGAGACAACTGGGTCTCAGGGAGAGCATGAGTGTTTTCACTTACCCAAGACAATCTGAGACCCTAGAACCAGAACGAAGAGGCGTGGTTGGTCAGGAAAAGGACCTGTGGCCTTCAGGGAGTGGATTGGAGAGCCCAGGAAAGGAGGAGTTCCTGTTTTAGGTTTTCAGGCACAATGACTCCCATCTACTTGTGTGCTAATGTCACCGATAGGTCATTCTCTCTAAATTGGAGGGTCTGCTCCCTGGTGGGCACTTCCTCCTTAGTACTTGAGAAAGCCAAAGAGTTGGAGGAAGCTCCTGTTTTGTGAGTTGAGGCAGGAATGTGGGAAGCAAAGGACTCCCCTCGCAGAGTTCTTTTCTGTGACTATCTAAGCACATATAGGCATTTGAAACAAAAACAGCATCGTACTATACACAGTGTTTTGCAGTCATTTCAGGATCGTGCTATGCATACTGTTTCATAACGCCTTTTCAGTTACCATATCAACACTTTTCACATTGAATTATTTAGGACACAATTTTAAATGACTACATATTGCTTTTCGGTACATAATGTATTTAGCCAATTCATGTTTCACTCTTATGAACGCACTCGAACTTCTAAGTGGTTAAGATTGCACAGGCAGCCCTCATTATTGCCTAAAGGCAAATTATTAAAAGTGGAATCATTGGTTCAAATGGTGTGTATTGAAATGCCCTCCTGGAAAGGGGCCCCAAATTATATGTATCTTGAGGAACTAAGATAAGTGTGGCATAAACCACAAAATAACGACTTAACAGATGCACCATATATTTTTCTGGCTTCTCTGAAGCCCTGATGACTGCTGAGGTCTGGGGCCCCCAGTTTCAAAGGCTCCAGCACTAATGTTGAGCCGTGCTGTCCCCAGCAGCTGACAACCTTGAGGCTGTCAGGAGGACTCTCCCCTTCCATCGTTGGATGCACTGAACTCCTGGCACACCCTGTGGGCACTGCTGCCAGTGTAGTGTGGAATCTCTGCCGTCTTCCGGAGTTGGCTTCGCTAATAAGGTTAGATGCAGGCTCATTGGCTGTGGGCTCAGCTGGGGAAGACTATGGTGCAGAAAAACATCTTCCTGCTTTGTGAAGCTGATTCCCAAGGCTCCCAGTCTCAAGTCGTGGGGATTAGTCATCACTTGAGTGCTTTTGCCATCTTTACCAAGTGTTGACATTTTTATATTTTGTTATCTCCAGCCTCAGGACCCCAGGAGGAGGAGCTACTCGGATTTATCCACACAATCACTTCTGCCCAAGAAAAGCAGAAAAATAGTGGCCTGTAACCAGGGTGGATTTTGAACACTGGTACCAGTTAAATACTGTCTAGAAATCAAAAGCTCAGTTGTTCCAGGAGACTTTGTATCTTTTTTCCTTCACCTCTCTCTTTCCCAACTTAAACATGACCCCAAAAAGCACTGTGTAAGTCATGAAGCAGAAGACAGTCAGATTGCCAAGGTTAATATTTGTGTTTGGAAGCATGGGCAGTAGCCCTCCAGCTGCCTCCAAGGTTTCTCTTAGCTAGTATGTCGGCCAAATAATCCTGTTCTTCATTCTTTTTTTTTTTTTTTTTTTTTTAACCTACTGAGAGGAAGCTGAGTGTTATCACCAAAGAGACCAACTGTGCGTGAGGAGGCTGGGACAGCAGTGGGGTCAGTCCACTGGGTCCTGCTTACCATCCCCCGCTGCCCCCCTCCAACCTAAAGCTGAGTTAGGAAAACCCAGCAGGGTTGGGGAATCAGTGGAACTGATGGGGTTGGCTCAGCAAACAAGCATCCAGTGTTCCACTCACTCTGATTCCAGTGCCAGCGGCCATTCTCCAGAGACACTGACAGCTCTGTTCTATAGGGTACCAGCCTTGCATCACTCAGCTGGGAAAAGGTGTGTGCTAGACCTCCCTCCCTCCCCCAGTGTAGACATGCCAGGGAGCAGGGCTGGAGCCTTGGTATTGGATACACCCAAAGGTGTTCAACTCAAGGATACAACTTGATTTTCCCCTAGTCACCCATGGAGGTCAAGGATGCTTAGATTGGCTCCAGGAGGGATGGAGGCGCTACAGTATTTGCCCTTCTCCATTGCCTTGTGAGCTGGTTCCAGGGGCCTGGTGCTTGGATGTGGTCCTGCGAGCCATTTGTGAACTCCAGCACCCAAAGGCCTTACAGGTCGGAAAATACAACTGACTTGGAGAAAAAAGTCAGCCAACAAAATTCCCCACCTTCTGATGACTGCTATTTAAAAAAATCAATATGCATACAAATCAGGACTAAACAGAAGTAAAAATAATTGGGTCAGGGTAGATGGACTGAGAATGATGATTTTTAACTCTGTTTTCTTCATTACCTACAATGTGATTACATTGTCCTTCCAATTTTTTTTTAAGGAAAATAAACACCAGTTTTAAGAGGTAGAATCAGGCAGGTTGATGTTTCTAGGCATCCAGCCTAGTGAATGTGTGTAAATGTGCATTAGCCTGGGGAGGTAGGGGAGGGAGCAGTTTCACTGGACACGCCCGCCTGTGTGAGGCTGGATTTCCTTACAGGGATCTGAGCTCAGCAGAGTCCGGGGAGACTGAGGGCCTTCGATGCACTTCAAGCCAGAGAAACCTTGGAGACTAGGGCCAATTTCTGGGCCTGCCGTGGTCATGAATCATGTCAGCTGCTGAGTGTGCTCAGTGTAGAGTGAACACATGGCCCACACAGATGGAGAGGCGCTAGCACTGTGGGCAAGGGGAAAGGCAAGTTGGAAATACAAGGCCCTTGGGGGACACGAGGAAGGCAAAGGATGCTGGAGAACTTGGCCTCAGGGAACTTCCACCTCACCTTCATATTGACCCCATGGGCTAATCTCACATTTTCTTCCCAGGAGATAGGATGTTATCAAGTGAGGCTAGGAGATCTTTGAGAGAATAGAGAGAGCATTCCAGAAAACCTCTCCTGGGTACGGATCTCTTCACAGGCAGATCTCTCTGTTAAATCCTGAGAATCTCTGGTTTTAGCTCTCTCTTTCCCATGAAGATGAAGATTCTCTCTCCCACCTCTTCCCTACCAACGTTCCATCCCATTATGTAGACACCCTGCCTCCCCTTTGCCTCCATTTACTTAAATTAATTGCATGCTTTTACCAGGATCTGAAAAGTCTAATTCTAAATGTTGTGTTGAAGGAAAACTTGCTTGGCAAATGGAAACTGCAGGTGAAAGAAAGGGGTTGATGCCGTAAGGAGGTAGAAAGGGGTTGATGCTGTAAGGAGGTGGATGCGCAATTCCCTGAGTCCCGAGGGGGAGCTCCACGTCACAGGACATGGGTGGGCCATCTTTACATCTGAAGCACGTTCCTACTGAGGAAAGCAGGAACCACAGTGCGGGGCCCCATCCAGCCGCCTCCCAGCAGTGGAACTGCAGCCCGCAGGGAGAAACGCATAGAAAGGAAGTGGATGGATTTTATTCCTTGTGCCTCTGTCTGGATATGGTGTGGGGAGTCTCCCTGGCTTTTGGATTTGTAAACTTTCACATGGGTGAGAACTGAACTCAGTATTGTCTCCAGAGCCAAAAACCAAGTACCTGGAGAATGAGGCCCAGTAGGGCCATTTTCCAAGAGCCAAGCTGTGCCTCCCTCAGGGGCTGCTGAACTGTTCTTCCTGAGTGCTGGGTGAACCTGGCTGAGGTTTCTGGCCTCCAGACTTATCTGATACTGGCCTCCTGCCGGACCTCATTTAACACTTTCTGTGGGCGGAGAGAACTGTAGGAGGGATTTCTCATTTTTCCCACTCACCCAGGAATGCCACCGAGCGGGGCTCTGCCTGAGGTCAGACAGGCCGCAGAAGGGACATTTTCCCCCAGGAGGAATTTCTCATTTTTCCCACTCACCCAGGAATGCCACCGAGCGGGGCTCTGCCTGAGGTCAGACAGGCCGCAGAAGGGACATTTTCCCCCACTCGCCAGGACGCTTCTCGGAGCCTTCGGCATCGGCGCCATGTTGTGGTATTTCCTGGGGAGAAGGCTCCGTTCCCAGAGGCTCAGTCAGCAAAGTACATGAGAGCAAGTGTTTTTGCTCTTTTTGGGACATGTCTTCCTGTATCTCTGCCAGTCACGATCTCTTGTTTCTCCTTGTCCTGGCCCACAGTTGGTTTTTGGAAGGGGTGAGAAGTGACCGGAGCAGGATAAGGACCCATCCTCTACACACCCCCATCTGGAGGCACCCTGTTGGGCGTGTGTGGCTCCTCCTTGACCAGTCCAGAAGGGAGGGTGTGATTTCATTGAATGAGGCATTCCAAGGCCCTTTGCAACCTTTTGTGTCTCTTGTAAAATCTCCAAATGTGCTAGCAGAGAAAACTTGAGCCCGACGTCATCTGAGGGCTGGGAGTTCCGCTCATTCCTCAGGCTGGGATTGTCTCTGATTAGCTGGTGAGGTGAACATGCCCTGTCATCCCTGGCCCGGCTGGGCAACCTGGCAGGTCATGCCTGTGCCTTGTGCAACTTTGGCTGTCAAGTAGCTTCAGGCACCTAAGACTGAAGACCAGGGTGGCCTCCTGTGCCCTGAGGCTGTCACCACCAGATTTCAGAGCCTCTGACTACAAAGCAATGCTCTCTTGTAGCTCATCTTAATACACATGGCAGACAGAACTGATTCGTTCTCCTCCATGAAAGAAACATCCTGGAAATAGCTAAAAGTCAAAACAAACACAAAAACAAACAACCCACCCAGGCCTGCAATATGTGCCCTGCTGGAGAAACAAACTCTGTCTGGCTTTTTGGGCGGAGAAGACTTGGGAAGGCCAGCCCACATGTGTGGCTCCAGAAAACCGGCTGAGTAGCCTAATCGACTGCTAAAATGGCCACAGAGTCTTCCTAGGCTTGCACGTGACTTTGCAGCTCCTCTTATCAAGGGGTGGAGTCCAGTTCCTCGCCTGCTATACCTGGGCTGGCCTGGGACTTGCTTTGACTAATCAAATGTGGCAGAAATGAACATGTGCCAGTTCTGAACTTAGGCTTCAAGGGGTGTTGGGCACTTTCTCTCACTCTGTTGTGACCACGAAGTGAACCACCAGCCCAGACTAGCCTGCAGGAGGAGGAGAACATGTGCTAGTCATCCTGCAGCACTGATACCCATCCAACTACCAGATGTGTGATTGTGGCCATCCTAGACCAGCCAGCCGCCGGCTGTTCCTCTGTTTCATCACAGATGCATGAGAGAGCCTGGCCAGGCCAACTCAGATGAGAAGAACCAACCAACTCATCTGCAGAATTTTGAAAAATGATAAAAGTTTGTTGTTTCAAGTTGCTAAGGTTTGGGATGGTTTAACTCCATAGGGTTACTCTGAGGATCATACAAGATAAGGCCACGTTACAAGTCCACAAGAAATGTTAGTTGAATCCTATTACAGAATTACAGAATTGGAAGAGACCACTGGGAACATAAAAAATATGCCCCACTTTTTCAAGCTCACGTTTTCTCATTTAGTCCCCAAAACTTCCTTGAAATATTGTGACTATGTTACCCTCATATTACAGAAAAGAGGACTGAATCCTAAGAAGTTAACTTGCCAAGGGTCATGCCTACTAAGTGGTGAAGCTAGATGTGAATTCAGCTCTGTGTGATTCTAAAGGCCATGTTCTTAACTATTAGGATAAAAACATTGGTTCATATATTTAAAAACCATATTTGTGGCATATTCGACCAAATCGGTAAAATAAATGGAAAAGGAGAGACAAAAGTATCTTTTTTCTAGAGGACTAGGAAAAGTTAGCATGCTTATTCTCTGGTACCATGATGACATTTGATGACATGATTATTCAAGTCCTACCTCTAGCAGAACTCTGTATGCTCAGTCTGGGTGACCTGCTTTAGAAGTGAATTTTGATCTCCATGTGGTTGATAGCTAGGCTGACTTTAGAACTGAGAGCTCCTGTCTACTCATTCCCCAAGCTGTAGGTTTGCATATTTGCTAGAACTCACTGAAGAAGACTCAGCACATAATATTACTGAAAGAGGAAAGTATTTGTAGTCACAATACTTGAATTTAAGCCCCAACTACTTCTTGGGCAACTTAATCTGTCTGTGCTACACTTTTCTTACTTCCAAAATGAGAATTTAATATTAATGAGATAATGAAAGCAAAGATGCCATGATAATATAATGTATTATTATCATCGTAAGAGTAAAATCATTACTGAAGTTGATTTCAATGGTAAATTTGTAATGTTTCAGATTAAGTAAAAAGACATGTATTTGACCTTCTGCAAAAGCAAAAGACTTTGCAATAATTTATTGTATATTTCAAAATCACTAAGAGAGTGGAACTGGAAGGCTTATAAACCTAAAACATGATAAATATGTAAGGTGATGGTTAACCTAATTACCCTGATTTTATAATTATACACTGTATGCTTTTGTCAGAATATCAACTACTCCTCACAGATATGCACATCTATTATATATCCATAAAAATAAAAAGATAACCAAAAGGTAAATCTAAGCAAAAAAAAAAAAAAAAAGGCAAAAGCACTTGAATATTGTATACCGGTATGATGGAGTTTTTGTTAGGTGATTGGGAGTATCAGTTAGAACGCTGCCTATTTCAGAAAATCCAGTCAGTAGTGGTTGAAATAAGTAGGCAGTGATTGTCTTACTTGATAAAACGTCTGGAGGTAGGAGGTTGCTGGCATTGGTTCGGTGTTGCAATGATGCCTGCAGGCCCACTCTGTCATCCTTAACATATTGACTGTCTTCCTCATGCTAGGGTGGCTAACTGTCTCATGGTTCCAAGAGAGCAGCTGAAGCTTATATCAGGGAAGGAAGATGGGAGAATCTGGACTCTCCCCAGAGGTTTTTTTGTGTTCGTTCCTGTTTTTCCCTGTTGAGGTCTCATTAGCTAGAAATGTGTCATATGCCCACCTAAGCTGCAAAGAGGCTGGATAGTATTGGTCTTTTTCAGACTCTACAGTGGAGACAGCCAGGTGAGAACACTGGAGTATTTATGGGTTGTTTGTTCTTGTTTTACTTTGCGCTTGCTTGTGATTCCCGACATGTTGGTGTAACAGACATACTTTGTGTTTCTATAATAAGAAAAAAAAGGACTCCAGACTACTGTTTTTTTAAATATATATATATATATATATATTTTTTTTTTTTTTTTTCTGAGAAGGAGTTTCGTTCTGTCTCCCAGGCTGGAGTGCGGTGGCACAATCTCGGCTCACTGCAAACTCCACTTCCCGGGTTCACGCCATTCTCCTGCCTCAGCCTCCCGAGTAGCTGGGACTACAGGCTCCCCGCCACCACGCTCAGGTAATTTTTTGTATTTTTAGTAGAGATGGGGTTTCACCATGTTAGTCAGGATGGTCTCGATCTCCTGACCTCGTGATCCGCCCGCTTCGGCCTCCCAAAGTGCTGGGATGACAGGCATGAGCCATCGCGCCCAGCCTACTGTTAATATTTTTGAAGGAATCAAGCAAAAGACTTCAACCTACTGTTTTCATGTTGAGTGTGAGCTGGGACTGCTTCGTGACGTACATAATCCCTGGCTTTTGCTTCCCTCCTCTCATCATGTAAACCAAGCAGAAGATGAATGTTCAACGCTTATGAAAGGTTGACACACTGTCACTTATTTCGTTTGGGGGAAGAAAGGCCATGTCTACTTGAGTTATTCTGTATCATATCCTATGCAGATCACTTTTTGTATTATTGGTGTCTACAAAAAATAAAAAATCACATATAAGGCAAGAACAAAGCCCCCAGACATGTGGAAAATTAGTTCAAAATCAGTAATGGCTAAACGTCAAACTTTGGTAAGGATGAGGCACGAAGGAAAAGTTTATAATCAAAATTCTGTTCTCTGAGACTGGGGAAAATATCACCAGCTGTTATTGACAAAGTGACTGCTAAGCAAATAAAGAAGGTGAAAAATGATGGTCCCAGGAGATGTTGCTATCTGCAACATGTTACAGATTAGCTGGCGTTGTCCTCACCATTTCAGGGAGAGGGTAAAAATGTGGCTTGATTTAGAGCTGATGATATCATGTGTCTAGTCACCGGAGATCAAAAGAAAGCTTGCCTGTAAAACATTGCTCATGAAATAGGAGCAAAGGCCAGACTCTTCCCTTGGGTGTGTCAAAGGGAAGTTTTGCTGTGTACCAGGCCAATGGGATTCAAGTCACAGCATAGGCTCCAGGATGTAGCTGTGGCCATGTGACCTCATATTCAACTCTGTCAGTCCTAAACTCTGCAGATTGACCAATTGTGTTTGATCAATCCATTTAATACCTGATGATTTGGTGGGCAATTGACTCTTTTCCTTTCCTATGATGTATGATTAGAGACTGCAGGTATTTTGTTTTGTGCTTAGAAAGTGGCTATTGCATGTATATGTGTGTGTGCATGGGTGTGTGCATTTGTGTGTACATGTGTGTTTGTGTGTATGTGTATTGGTGATGGTGGTGATGGTGAAGCATGTGGAACAGCAATTGAATTTTGAATTCTGACTCTGTAAGACCATATTTGGAACAGCCCATCTGTGATGATTGCTTACCTTTTCCCTGAGATTAGAAATCAATACTTGGAGGGTGGACTGCATCTTTCGTGGATATCTTCAAGGAATGCTGGAGGCACTGTAAATTCAAGCAAGTCCAAGAAGTGAATGTCACATTCTTTGCAATGAGGAATTGTTGTGAGGGATGTCAAAACATCTTTAGCATGAAACCCTACTGAAAGAAAATCCTTGCAACCTACTGTATTTTGGAGCTCAGAAGAACTTCATCATGGTAGGACTTATGATCCTGTATGTCAGAGGCGTTTGAACCAGAGCAACTCCATCTTGAACAGGGGCTGGTAAAATAAGACTGAGACCTACTGGGCTGCATTCCCAGGAGGTCAGGCGTTCTAAGTCACAGGATGGGTTAGGAGGTTGGCAAAAGGTACAGGTCATAAAGACTTTGCTGATAAAAGGGTGTGGTGAAGAAGCTGGCCAAAACTCACCAAAACCAAGACGGCGATGAAAGTGACATCTGGTCTTCCTCACTGCTCATTATATGCTAATTATAATGCATAGAATTCTACAAGACACTCCCGCCAGCACCATGACAGTTTACAAATGCCATGGCAAGGTCAGAAAATTACCCTATGTGGTCTAAAAAGGGGAGAAACCCTCAGTTCCAGGAACTGCCTGTCTCTTTCTCAGAAAACTCACAAATAATCCACCCTTGTTTCATGTATAATCAAGAAATAACCATAAAAATAGCCAACCAGCAGCCCTTGGGGCTGCTCTGTCTACAGAGTAGCCATTCTTTTATTCCTTTACTTTCTTAATAAACTTGCTCTCACTTTATGTATTTGCCTCGAATTCTTCTTTGCACAAGATCCAAGAACCCTCTCTTGGGGTCTGGATCAGGACCCTTTTCTGGCAATGTTAAGGACAAATGCTTTCTTAAATTCAGTAGAAGCCATCAGCCTTGCTCAACTCCCTTTTGTAAGTTCCATGTGTACTAAATTTCCACCAAATTCCTATTTATAACACGGCAGAGATGCTGAAGAGCTGTCAGAGCCACACTCAAAGCTTAACTGAAGCACTCACATTTCCTTTCCTTTTGGCCTCTGGTTACTGAAAACATTTGCTGAAAATTGCTGTCCCACTCAAGAACTGTCAAAGGTAATTGTGTTGCACAAAAGTTACCAAGAAGCATGAAATAATATGGTTACCACCTGGTGACCAAGTTAATAAAACCTGTCTGATGAACCACCAAGCCTGCCACATGTGAATTCCGCAGTTTCTGTCTGAAAGCCACGACAGCATAAATTGGTGAGGAAGACATGAATCAGGGACCTCTTAGTGCACTTTACCATACAGATCCCCATGTAAAGGGCAGCTGTCAGGTCACCAAATCCAGTGAGGTGTGAGATTTGGGGGTGGCAGTGAGGGGAAAGATGTCAGGGGAGAATAAAATGCTTTGGGAATGAGGACCTGTGTGAAGCAAGTAGCCGTGCTTACTTCAAAGAGCAAGGTCTAGACTTGGCTCTTCTCACAGCTGGCAATGACCTTGGCATCTAAGAAAATGAAAATCAGAGACTCACAAGATGGGAGGGGCTTAGAGAGTCTGTCTGGGTCTCCCCTCTTCATTGCCTCTGGCCAAAACTGTGTCCTTCCAGGTAAGCCAGAATATTCCTCTTAAAATTCCCCAGAGAAGGAAATCCTCCTCATTCCTGGAAGCCATTTTCAGGGTCTCAAACCCCACTTGAGATGGTTTTGCTTTAACTTGAGGTTACAAAACCCCAGAATCCCTCTGAATTCTGGTGCCTCTATTCATACATCAAAAACTCCACTGAACCTGAAATCTGCTCATGGATTCCCTTGGAAACATCTAGTCCTGTCTGAAACTGTTTTATTTAATCAGAAATCATTGCGGGCTGGATGCCTGATGCCAGCATTCAAATCCAGTAGTCAGGGTGTGGCTCAGAAGAGATTCATTGAAACTGGGAATCCCTCAACTGGGAGGCCCAGGGTTCATACTGGAACCATTCTGGCATGGGTATACATCAACCGATGTTAGGAGTACCTGCTCTTTTTATCTTTAGTGATACTCGTAGTTGAGACTTTTGAGATACAAAAACAAACAAACAAACAAAAAAAAACAACAACTCACTTTTTAGGCAGAAAACATTGACATCAGGCCTAGGTACATAATTTGTAGAGCCCAGTGCAAAATAAATACTTAAAAGTCTTTTTTACAAAGAACAGGAAAAAAGCTTTTTCCTTTCTAGGATGGTCTCTCTCAACCTTTCATGATGTTTCTCATTTGCTAGTTAATGCCTCAGGCTCTGGCATACTTGAGGGGTGAGTGTAGACCTTCATAGGCATCAGAGTCCTGACTTGTAGCTACGTGTGTAGGATGTGCTGGCCCAACCTCAATTCTTCCACAGCGGGCACAGGGCAGCAGTGATCTCTGGGTGAGGATAGGGGAGGAGGTAGCCAAGAACCCATGCCTGGGAGATAAGAGGAGGCAGGGGGCAGGACAGGGCATGAGCCAAGACTGCTCGGGGCATGTACTACTGTGCTATTGCACTTCACCTACAAAACAAATTCAAATATAAAAGTATTAAGAATTTCAAAATGGCGGCCATACCATTAAAGCCAAGTGCGAGGGCCCCTTCTGAGTGCGGGGCCCTATGTGATGTCAGTGGTAGCACACCCAGGAAGCAGCCCTGGTTGAAACTCATTCTCCTTTGGGCCCCCTGGAATCTTATTGTTATTGAGAAGCCTGACGACTTTTGAATTCCTATTCTTTTCTACGTAATTTGTTTTTTTCTTCCTGGAAGCATTTAAGATCTTCTCTTTAACCGTGTTCTGAAATTTCTCAGTTGTGCACCTTGGTGAAAATTTTTCATCTTTTATTGTCTTAGCTCTCAGAGAACCCTTTCAGTTTGGAAATTTATTTTTTTAGTTCTGGGAAATTTTCTTGCATGAGTCCTTTGACAATTTTCTCTCCTCTCTCTCTCTTTGTCTCCCTGTTCTGTCTGCCTCCAACTTCTCTTGGTGGTGGTTGGATTGATCCTCTAATTTGTTTTCCTTTCTTAGTTTCTTTTTGCTTTTGCTCTTTGTCTTTTCTCTCTGGACTTTTTTTCAACCTTGTCAACTTTCTATCACATTTAAATCACATTTAAAAATATTTCAGCAATTAAATTTTTTACTTTCAAGAGCGCTTTTTTTCCCCTCTGTGTTCATTACTCACAACAGCATGATGCAATATCTTTTCTTATCTGAGAAGACGAATACTATTTTTAATATTTTTTATTAATTCCTACATTTACTCTTTTTCCCTTTTTGATTTCATTCATTCATGTTGGAGACTCGGCAGATCGCTGGGGATATGTTCATATTCAAGAGTAAGACACTATGATTGGGTACTCTAAAATCATGGATGAGGCTTTTCTCCAAATTTCATCATAGGGTTATCAGGAAGTGAATCATTGGTTCCTTGAAGAACTTCCAAGTGTCATTATTTATAGGCCTTTTCTTTGTACTATTTGGAGAGAAATCGAAATCTCCTGCCAGGGTGTGTGTTTGTGCGCGCGCGTGTGTGTGTGTGCATAGGAGAGGAGAGAGTTCTGGAAGGAGTGTAGGGAAGGGAATGGTGGGGGGCGTCCACAGTAGATTTTTAGTTCATCCTTGCTTCATCTATGCTCTTCTCTGGTCATGCTCCCCAAATATAGTTACTCTAAAGAATAAACCTTCAACTTTCTTCCAGGAACCTGGGAAAGGGTTGTGTGGATGCATACAATGAGAGAGGAGACTTGATGGGCTCCGCTGTGCTGTGGTAGACTTTTAGCAAATGTCTTTTTCCACAGTGGGCCTTGCTCTCACCTTCCTCTTGAAATGCTCACCGCTTATAAGCACTGAGCAATTTAGAGCTTCTGCAGAGTGAAGCTGCTCTGTTGTTGCTTGTCTGAGAGCATTTGGTTTTCCCTTTGCTTTATTCTGCCAAGGTAATTACTATTCTTCCATCCATTTCTCACCTTCCAAAAATGTGTTGAAAACATTTATGACAAATGCTCTCTCATTCTTTTTGACCTTGCCTACGAATTTGTTTCTTAAAATTATTTGACTGTCATTTTAATGAGATTTGGGTAGGAAGAAGAAATAGTCACAGTCAATTATATTTTTAAGCAGAAGCTTCCTTTAGAAATTTTTGTTGGATACTAGACCCGTGTGCTTTAGTCTTAGGCAAATCCTTGTTTTTCACTAAGTGAAACAGCAAGCAGTTGAGAAAAATAGTAAATTTCAGTCTATTTCTCATAGGCTATGTATACTTATTTAAATATAATACTAATAATCTTGGTTATTTAGTATCCAAGCTTTTAGTAGACTAGAAGCAGAATTTTAGTAGAAAGTTAGATGTAGATGCTACTAGAGTCATATACCCTGATAGCATTAAGAAGAGATAGTTGGCAGACCAAAAGAGAAAGGTGACAGAATAACCAGTTAAAAGAACACATTAAATAGTACAACAGTTTCTATACTACGACAGTTTCAAACAGTCCGACACATTTCAAAATGCATTATTGCATTAAAGTGTAATTCAGGTGCCATCTTCCATTACCAAGCCTTCTACAGCTCCCTGTGGTTTGTAGATATTAGTTCCATTCTCTCTCACTGTTCTGTGTATTGCCAAATATATGACCTGTAGTTCTAGTGAAACACCCTGCTCTATTTCACACCTGTGGATTCCTGCTTCAGACCCGTGAATTCCGTAGCTTGGCGCGCCTTTTCTTACCATCACAGGTTATCCTTCAAGACTCATTCAAATTCCCATGATGTACTCTCCCTCCCTCATCCTTACGTGTTCCCATGGTACTTGTTTAGATTTATATAATGGAACTTGCTGGGTTCTGCCAGGAATTTTGAAATTATGCATCTGCCTTTCCTCTCCAATTGGGATCATAAACACTGAATAGCATTGCCATTTCTCTTGGTGTAATACCTCCCTGTGAGTGCTCCCTGAGTAAATACGTGTTGAATCCAGTCGGAAGTATCATAATTGATGTTTAACCTGACAATCTGTAGTCTTCAACAAAAGGTTAAATTGGATACTGTTGAGGAGGAAAGTCAGTGTGTGATGCATTTTAAAAGATTCAAAAATAAAAAAAGTAATAAAAATGAAGCAAGAAATACATTTTTATGTTGTGTAAAGGGCATATGACATTTAACTTATTATAATATGTATTTTTTGTTGATAGAACAACGAGGTATTATTTTTCACACGAACAACAACTCCACTGTGGCACCAAGCTGTTTGAGTTTGAACATCGTAGCTTAGGTATGAAACATAAACTACATCATTTTAAAAGAAGGCAGTGTACAGAGTTTGTGGCAGATGGAAAAAACGTGAATATTTTTATTTAAATATGCTTTGGAGAGAGCAGCTCTGTGTTCCTTGACATAACTGACCTGTTCCCAAAATATTTGGGCTCAAATCCCATCTTGCTCTTGACTGATGTTGCAATTTCTAAGGTGCCTTTATCTTTGTTCTGGATTGATCTTTAATCGGGTGTGACTTGTGACACATTTGCTTTAAATTTCTCTCTCCTCCCCTGTCAAGTAGTTAATGATCTCAAAATGTCACACTTGATTCCACAGGTTTCCCAGGGAGTCAAGTGTGGGTAGAATAACAAAACAAATGGAAAATGAGTCGTCGCTTTATTGGTAATTTCTCCACGTACATGCCAGGCTGGCTACATGGGCATGTGACCCATGGGCAGTGGCACAGGGCCTGTGCTCAGAAGGACCCCATGCTTGGTGGAATGTTCTGCTGTTAATAGTTTTAAGTTGTGTTGTGTAAGTGAAGTCTGATGGAGCCACGGAGCATGTACATGAGCAGAAGAGTTGTGTACAAAATGTGAATTTGTGTGTCTGCTCTTCTTTATGGTACATTTGCGTATAGTGCTACGATGGCCCCATGAGCACAGAATTCTGGCGATGCACAGGAATTCAGGAAGACTCGAAGCATGTTATACCCACAACATACAAATCAAGCGACAGTCCTGACAGCCCCAAAAGCCAAACTTTCCATTCACACAAGAATTTGCTTTGAATGCAGAAAGCACAAAATGGCATTGAATGAATCATGAATGATCAAAAAACTTTATCATAGCCTATATTAGCCAACCACATATGCTGAAAATGATGTAGAATGGAAAAGGTAGGATAATCTATATTTTATTTTCCTTTCAGTCCTTCCTTATTCATCACTAATCCCCAGTTAGGAATGTTGGTAGAAGGTGAGTATATGAATAAGTAAAATAAAAACAGCCAAGTTAGTTTCATGCAGCATTTTCATTGGTCTGGTAAGAATGAAATACATATGCATGTATGAGCTGTAGATCCAAATGTTTTAATTTTGGTGATTCTTCACACACATTAAAAGCTCTTTATTTGCATTTAAAACTGGCATTGCACAATATAAAGATGAATGACAAAATTCATGCTAAGAACTTAAAATTATAATTTAAGTTTACTTAGAACAACATTAAACAGCAAATAAAAAATATCATGACAAGTCAAGAGGGAGACTGTGGAAGAAAGAAAACAGCTTTAGATTTCAGTACCTTTAATGGCATTTCCCCTCTGCTTTTTAACAGGGGCCCCGCATTTTCATTTTGCACTGAGCCCCACAGCACACGTAGTTGGCCCAACACGCATGTATGGATCTTAATAGACAAAATTCATGTCTATTTTGAACACAGTTTTGAAGTAAGTAATCTCTATTTCCAAAAACCACAAAGAATATTGTCAGAAATTGTCCATGAGAGGAAAATCTTTTTGTGGTCTACAGGGACACAGTAAATGCATGCCATGGCCCAAGGAAAGAAGTCATATTGGAAATTACTTAAGAATCAGACCACTTAACGGTCATTTCTTCGATGAGACCAGAACATTAAAACATGCTCCAGTCTCATTATATTAAATGAGTCAATTAATCTATTTGCATCCTGACCCAAACAAATCCCAGCTGAAAAACAGAGACCTATCATTTAGTCAAAAATATGTATTGGTCACAGAATATTCCATGGTGAACAAGACGGTCACAGTCCTTGTCTTTGTGGAATTTGCTGACCAGTGTCATGGAAAATAAAGAAGGGAATAAAGTAAAAAAATACTTTAAAAAGCACTGGAGAGTTTCCTGTTAGAGGAATTCGTTTAGTCACCAGGCTCTTTCAGTGCAAGTGACCAAAAAAAAAAAAAAGGCCACAAAAAACACCCCCGAAACACACACTGTAACACCTCTAACTAGTTTCAACAAAAATGAAGTACAAGTTTACATAACACAAATCACAGCGATTATGCATGAAACAGAGGCGATTCTCCAAGGCAAAGCTGAGACTCTTTTTTTTTATCGGAAAGGGGGAACTGGGTGGTGCTTCAGTATAGAATTGTTTAATAAATCTTTTGATGATGTGAAGAATCACCTCTATTCTATTGGAAATGCACTTAAAAATTTTGGTGTAATAACTTTTCTTAAAGCAGGAAACTCCTGAATTTTCTCATTAATTTGAGCTATGTCTTGAATCTGGAGGACACCATCTATAGTTTGCTGGGAATGTCTGTTTGAGACTTCGATAAAATGTCTTGGAACAGGAAAATATGTTTAATAACCTCCCCAAAAGGCAGGAAAGTGGAATCAGAGAATTGAGAAAACAGAGAGAACAAACATAAATGAAAATACAACATATCAAAATTGTGGGACGCACATAAAGCAGTGTTTAGAAGGAAATTTAGAGCATTAAATTAGAAAATAAGAAAGGGCTCAACTCAACCTAAGCTCCAACCTTAAAACAAGAAAAAAAGAGCAAAACGAACTGAAAGCAAACAGAAAGAAAATCATGGCTGGGCGCGGTGGCTCACGCCTGTAATCCCAGCACTTTGGGAGGCTGAGATGGGTGGATCACCTGAGGTCCAGAGTTTGAGACCAGCCTGACCAACATGGAGAAACCTCGTCTCTACCAAAAATACAAAATTAACCGGGCGTGGTGGCGCATGCCTGTAATCCCAGCTACTCCAGAGGCTGAGGCAGGAGAATGGCTTGAACCCAGGAGGCGGAGGTTGCTATAAGCCAAGATCGCGCCATTGCACTCCAGCCTGGGCAACAAGAGTGAAACTCTGTCTCAAAAAAAAAAAAAAAAAGAAGAAGAAGAAGAAAATCATGCAGATGTAGTAAAAACTTGGTAAAGTTGAAAACAAAAATACAGCAAATCCGTTAAACCAAAAGCTGGTTCTTTGAAAAGATCAGTAAAATTTATGAACTCTGGCAAGACTGATAAAGAAAAAGGGAGAGAAGACAAAAATTACTAATGTCAGGAATAAAAGATATAGACTCTGCAAACATTAGAAATATAAGAAAGAAATACTATGAACACCTTGATGCATATAAATTCTACAACCCAGATGAAATAAAGGAATTCCTCAAAAGCCACAAACTATCTAAACTCACCCAAGATAAAATAGATACCTGAATAGTTCTATAACTATTAAATACATTGAGTCCATAGTTTAAAATCTTCCACAAAAGGAAATCTCAAGCTCAGGTAGTTTCACTGACATAGTCTACTAAACATTTAAAGAAGACATAATAACACTTCTACATGATCTCCTCTAGGAGATAAAGGAAGAGTCAACACCTTCCAATGTTTTTATGAGGCCAGTATTTTCCTGATACCAAAATTAAAGCCACTATAAGAAATTAAAACTACAGACTAATATCTCTCATAAATAGAGATGCAAAAGTCCACATCATAATATTAGAAAATTTAATATAGCAATGTAGAAAATCAACTGAGGCTTAGCTACAAAGTGTAAGACTGATTCAGTATTCAAAAATCAATCAATGTAATTCTGCATGTTAACAATTGAAAGAAGAAAACCACATGACTATATCAATAGATACAGAAAAATAATTTGACAAACACAGCCAGGCGTGGTGGCTCACACCTGTAATCCCAGCACTTTGAGAGGATGAGGCAGGTGGATAACTTGAGGTCAGGAGTTCGAGACCAGCCCGGCCAACATGATGAAACTCAGTCTCCATTAAAAATACAAAAATTAGCCATGCATGGTGGCAGCCACCTGTAATCCCAGCTACTCGGGAGGCTGAGGCAGGAGAATTTCTTGAACTTAGGAGGTAGAGGTTGCAGTGAGCCAAGGTTGTCACTGCACACCGGTCTGGGTAAGAGAGCAAGCCTCTTAACTTGATTAAAAAAATATATATATATTTGACAAACATAACATCCATTAATGATAGACACTGTCAACGAACAAGGAACAAGATGAACATTCTCAAGTTGAGAATGGTATTTACAAAATTCTCCACAGCTAACATTATACTTAATGGTGAAAAATGGAGGTCCACTCTTATCCCTCTTATTCTCCATTATACTGGAAGTCCTAGCTGTTGTAATTGCAAAAATAAGAAATAAAAGACATGTCAATTGGAAGAAAAAAGAATTGTCCCTACTTGCAGATGGCATGATTTTCTATGTAGAAAATCCCCAGGAATCTTTAAGAATAAACTCCTAGGACTAATAGTGAATTTAACAAGGTTGCAAGGATACAAAGTAAACACATAAAAAATAGTTGTTTGTATTTATAAGCAATGAACAATTGAAACTGAAACGGAAAGAAACCAAAAGCTTATTATTGTATTTATTTGCTGGGGCTGTAATAAAGTGCCATAGACTGAGTGGCTTGACCAACAGAAATCTATTTTCTCACAGTTCAGGAAGCCAGAAGTGTGAGATCAAGGTTCTAGTAATGTTAACTTCTTCTAAGGACTTTTTCTTTGATTTGTAAATGGCTGTCTTCTCCCTTTGTCTTCACCTGGTCTTCTCTGTGCATGTTTGTGTCCTAATCTCTTCTTACACTAGTCATATTGCATTACACCATTCTTTTTTTTTTTTTGTATTCAATATTGGCAGTATTAGTTGCATTTTCTTTCTTTTTTTTTTAATTGTTTTTTATTATTATACTTTAAGTTCTAGGGTACATGTGCATAACATGCAGGTTTGTTACATATATATACTTGTGCCATGTTGGTGTGCTGCACCCATCAACTCGTCAGCACCCATCAACTCGTCATTTACATCAGGTACAACTCCCAATGCAATCCCTCCCCCTTCCCCCCTCCCCATAATAGGCTCTGTGTTTGTCTGTTACTGGTGTGTAAGAATGCTTATGATTTTTGCACATTCATTTTGTATCCTGAGACTTTGCTGAAGTTGCTTATCAGCTTGAGGAGATTTTGGGCTGAGATGATCGGGTTTTCTAAATATACAATCATGTCATCTGCAAACAGGGACAATTTGACTTCTTCTTTTCCTAACTGAACACACTTTATTTCTTTCTCTTGCCTGATTGCCCTAGCCAGAACTTCCAACACTAGGTTGAATAGGAGTGGTGAGAGAGGGCATCCCTGTCTTGTCCCAGTTTTCAAAGGGAATTTTTCCAGTTTTTGCCCATTCAGTATGATATTGGCTGTGGGTTTGTCATAAATAGCTCTTAGTATTTTGAGATACGTTCCATCAGTACCGAATTTATTGAGAGTTTTTAGCATGAAGGGCTGTTGAATTTTGTCAAAGGCCTTTTCTGCATCTATTGAGAGAATCATGTGGTTATTGTCTTTGGTTCTGTTTATATACTGGATTACGTTTATTGATTTGCGTATGTTGAACCAGCCTTGCATCCCAGGGATGAAGCCCACTTGATCATGGTGGATAAGCTTTTTGATGTGCTGCTGGATTCGGTTTGCCAGTATTTTATTGAGGACTTTTGCATCGATATTCATCAGGGATATTAGTCTAAAATTCTCTTTTTTTGTTGTGTCTCTGCCAGGCTTTGGTATCAGGATGATGTTGGCCTCATAAAATGAGTTATGGAGGATTCCCTCTTTTTGTATTGATTGGAATAGTTTCAGAAGGAATGGTACCAACTCCTCCTTGTACCTCTGGTAGAATTCAGCTGTGAATCCATCTGGTCCTGGACTTTTTTTGGTTGATAGGCTATTAATTATTGCCTCAATTTCAGAGCCTGCTATTGGTCTATTCAGGGATTCAACTTCTTCCTGGTTTAGTCTTGGGAGAGTGTAAGTATCCAGGAAATTATCCATTTCTTCTAGATTTTCTAGTTTATTTGCGTAGAGGTGTTTATAGTATTCTCTGATGGTAGTTTGTATTTCTGTGGGGTTGGTGGTGATATCCCCTTTATCATTTTTTATTGCGTCTATTTGATTCTTCTCTCTTTTCTTCTTTATTAGTCTTGCTAGTGGTCTGTCAATTATGTTGATCTTTTCAAAAAACCAACTCCTGGATTCATTGATTTTTTAGAGGGTTTTTTGTGTCTCTATCTCCTTCATTTCTGCTCTGATCTTAGTTATTTCTTGCCTTCTGCTAGCTTTTGAATGTGTTTGCTCTTGCTTCTCTAGTTCTTTTAATTGTGATGTTAGAGTGTCAATTTTAGATCTTTCCAGCTTTCTCTTGTGGGCATTTAGTGCTATAAATTTCCCTCTACACACTGCTTTAAATGTGTCCCAGAGATTCTGGTATGTTGTGTCTTTGTTCTCATTGGTTTCAAAGAACATCTTTATTTCTGCCTTCATTTCGTTATGTACCCAGTAGTCATTCAAGAGCAGGTTGTTCAGTTTCCATGTAGTTGAGCAGTTTGATTGAGTTTCTTAGTCCTGAGTTCTAGTTTGATTGCACTGTGGTCTGAGAGACAGTTTGTTATAATTTCTGTTCTTGTACATTTGCTGAGGAGTGCTTTACTTCCAATTATGTGGTCAATTTTGGAATAAGTGTGATGTGGCACTGAGAAGAATGTATATTCTATTGATTTGGGGTGTAGAGTTCTGTATATGTCTATTAGGTCCGCTTGGTGCAGAGATGAGTTCAATTCCTGGATATCCTTGTTAACTTTCTGTCTCGTTGATCTGTCTAATGTTGACAATGGGGTGTTGAAGTCTCCCATTATTATTGTATGGGAGTCTAAGTCTCTTTGTAAGTCTCTAAGGACTTGCTTTATGAATCTGGGTGCTCCTGTATTGGGTGCATGTATATTTAGGATAGTTATCTCTTCCTGTTGAATTGATCCCTTTACCATTATGTAATGGCCTTCTTTGTCTCTTTTGATCTTTGATGGTTTAAAGTCTGTTTTATCAGAGACTAGTATTGCAACCCCTGCTTTTTTTTTTGTTCTCCATTTGCTTGGTAGATCTTCCTCCATCCCTTTATTTTTAGCCTATGTGTGTCTCTGCATGTGAGATGGGTCTCCTGAATACAGAAAACTGATGGGTCTTGACTCTTTATCCAGTTTGCCAGACTTTGTCTTTTAATTGGACCATTTAGTCCATTTACATTTAAGGTTAATATTGTTATGTGTGAACTTGATCCTGTCATTATGATATTAACTGGTTATTTTGCTGGTTAGTTGATGCAGTTTCTTCCTAGCCTCGACGGTCTTTATATTTTGGCATGTTTTTGCAATGGCTGGTACCTGTTGTTCCTTTCCATGTTTAGTGCTTCCTTCAGGATCTCTTGTAAGGCAGGCCTGGTGGTGAAAAATCTGTAAGTATTTGCTTATCTGTAAAGGATTTTATTTCTCCTTCACTTATGAAACTTAGTTTGGCTGGATATGAAATTCTGGGTTTAAAATTCTTTTCTTTAGGAATGTTGAATATTGGCCCCCACTCTCTTCTGGCTTGTAGAGTTTCTGCCGAGAGATCTGCTGTTAGTCTGATGGGCTTCCCTCTGTGGGTAACCTGACCTTTCTCTCTTGCTGCCCTTAACAGTTTTTCCTTCATTTTAACTTTGGTGAATCTGACAATTATGTGTCTTGGAGTTGCTCTTCTCGAGGAGTATCTTTGTGGCGTTCTCTGTATTTCCTGTATTTGAATGTTGACCTGACTTACTAGGTTGGGGAAGTTCTCCTGGATGATGTCCTGAAGAGTGTTTTCCAACTTGGTTCCATTTCCCCCCTCACTTTCAGGCACCCCAATGAGACGTAGATTTGGTCTTTTCACATAATCCCATACTTCTTGCAGGCTTTGTTCATTTCTTTTTCCTCTTCTTTCTTTAGACTTCTCTTCTCGCTTCATTTCGTTCATTTGATCCTCAATCGCTGACACTCTTTCTTCCAGTTGATCAAGTCGGTTACTGAAGCTTGTGCAGTTGTCACATATTTCTCGTGTCATGGTTTTTATCTCGTCAGTTCGTTTATGGCCTTCTCTGCATTGATTATTCTAGTTATCCATTCTTCCATTCTTTTTTCAAGATTTTTAGTTTCTTTGCGCTGGGTATGTAATTCCTCCTGTAGCTCTGAGAAGTTTGATGGACTGAAGCCTTCTTCTCTCAACTCGTCAAAGTCATTCTCCATCCAGCTTTGATCCGTTGCTGGCGGTGAGCTGCGTTGCTTTGGAGGGGGAGATGCACTCTTATTTTTTGAATTTCCAGCTTTTCTGCGCTGCTTTTTCCCCATCTTTGTGGTTTTATCTGCCTTTGGTCTTTGGTGATGGTGACGTACTGATGGGGTTTTGGTGTGGGTGTCCTTCCTATTTGTTAGTTTTCCTTCTAACAATCAGGACCCTCAGCTGCTGATCTGCTGGAGATTGCTTGGGGTCCACTCCAGACCCTGTTTCCTGGGTATCAGCAGCAGAGGCTGCAGAAGATAGAATATTGCTGAGCAGTGAGTGCACCTGTCTGATTCTTGCTTTGGAAGCTTCGTCTCAGGGGTGTACCCTGCCATGTGAGGTGTGGGGTGTCAGTCTGCCCCTAGTGGGGGATGTCTCCCAGTTAGGCTACTCAGGGGTCAGGGACCCACTTGAGCAGGCAGTCTGCCCATTCTCAGATCTCAGCCTCCGTGTTGGGAGATCCACTGCTCTCTTCAAAGCTGTCAGACAGGGTTGTTTGTGTCTGCAGAGGTTTCTGCTGCTTTTTTTGTTTGTTTAGCTGTGCCCTGTCCCCAGAGGTGGAGTCTACAGAGACAGGCAGGCCTCCTTGAGCTGCTGTGGGCTCCACCCAGTTCGAGCTTCCCAGTGGCTTTGTTTACCTACTTAAGCCTCAGCAATGGTGGGCGCCCCTCCCCCATCCTCACTGCTGGCTTGCAGTGAGGGACACTCCCCTCCTGGCCAGGTGTAGGATATAATCTCCTGGTGTGCTGTTTGCTAAGACCCTTGGTAAAGCGCAATATTGGGGTGGGAGTTACCCGATTTTTCAGGTGTTATGTGTCTCAGTTCCCCTGGCTAGGAAAAGGGATTCCCTTCCCCCTTGCACTTCCCAGGTGAGGTGATGCCTCGCCCTGCTTCAGCTCTTGCTGGTCGAGTTGCAGCAGCTGACCAGCACCAATTGTCCGGCACTCCCTAGTGAGATGAACCCAGTACCACAGTTGAAAATGCAGAAATCACCTGTCTTCTGTGTTGTGCTGGGAGCTGGAGACTGGAGCTGTTCCTATTCAGCCATCTTGTTCCCACCCCAGTTGCATTTTCAAGGGCATTACACCATTCTAATTACCTCATTTTACCTTACTTACCTCCTTGAAAACCCTATCTCCAAATATAGTCACATTCTGAAGTACTGGGAGTTAGGATCTCAACATATAAATTTTTTTGTGTGGGGGAAGTGGGGGGGGGGACACAATTCATTCTATCACAATTATTAACAATAACTGCAAAAAAATGAAATGTTTAGGTTACAAATCCAATATAACATGCAGGATCCTTATGCCAAAAGCTACAAGTGCTGAAGAAAGAAATCAAAGGAGTCTTAAATAAATGGGAAAACATACCATGTTCATGAATTATAAGATTCAACATAGTATGATTTCAGTTTTACCCAGATTGACTTATATATTTCATGTAACTTCAATCCAAAAGACATCAGGATTTCATTTTGTGGATAAGGACAAGTTTATTCTAAAATTTATGGAAAATTAAAGAAACTATAAGAGCCAAACAGTTTTGGAAAATAATACATTTGGTAGATTTAACCTGATTTAAAGACAGTAATCAGACAATGTGGTATTGGAGACAGGGTACACTTATAGAGCAAAAAAACAGAATAGAGCATATGAAATAGACTGATACAAATGTGGTCAACTGATATTTGACAAAGGTACGAAAACAATTCAAAGGAAAAAGGGTAGTTTTTTTTTTTTCTCTCCAACAAATGGTGCTGGAGAAATTGGACATTCTATGCAAAAAGTGAACCTTGATCTAACCTCACACTTTAAACGAAAGTTAACTCAAGATAAATCACGGGTCTATATATAAAATGTAAAACTATAGAAGTTTTATAAGGAAACAAAGGAGAAAATCTTCCAATCCTCGTATTTGATGAAGAAGTCTTAGACATGATGCCACAGCAAATAAAGGAAAAATATTGAGGAATTGGAATTCATCAAAATTAATAACTTTTGCTTTAATAAAATACACTGTTAAGAAAATAAAAAGAAAAGCTATATTCTGAGTGAAAATATTTGAAAATCACATATCTGACAATCTGTATTCAGAGTATATAAAGAACTCTTAAAACTCAATAGTAAGAAAACAACCCAATGTTATTTTATTTTACTTTTTAAAATTAGGTTTTATTTAATTTTTAAAACTTTTTTTAATTCAATTTTTATTGAAGTTCAGGGGTACAGGTGCATGATGTGCAGATTTGTTACATAGGTAAATGTGTGCCATGGTGGTTTACTGCACAGATTATCCCCTCACCCATGTATTAAGCCCAGTATTCATTAGCTATTCTTCCTGATGCTCTCCCTCCCCCCACTCTCCAGGTCCCAGTGTGTGTTGTTCCCCACAATGTGACCATGTGCTCTCATCATTCAGCTCACACTTATAAGTGAGAAAACATGGTGTTTGGTTTTCTGCTCCTGTGTTAGTTTGCTGAGGATAATGGCTTCCCACTCCATGCACATCTCTGCAAAGACATGATCTCATTCCTTTTTATAGTGGCATAGTATTCCATGGTGTATATGTACCACATTTTCTTTATACAGTCTATCACTGATGGGCATTTAGGTTGATTCCATGTCTTTGCTATTGTGAATAGCACTGCAATGAACATATGTATGCATGTGTCTTTATAATAAAATGATTTATATTTTGGGAGTATATACCCAGTAATGGGATTGCTGGTCAAATGATATTTTTGCCTGTGCGTCTTTGAGGAATCACCACACTGTCTTCCACAATGGTTGAACTAATTTACACTCCCACCAATAATGTAAAAGCATTCCTTTTTCTCTGTAACCTCACCAGCATCTGTTGTTTCCTGACTTTTTAATAATCACTATTCTGGCTGGCACGAGATTGTATCCCATTGTGGTTTTAATTTGCATTTCTCTAATGATCAGGGATGTTGAGCTTTTTTTCATGTTTGTTGGCCACATGTATGTCTTCTGTTGCGAAGTGTCTGTTCATGTCCTTTGTCCACTTTTCAAAGGGGTTGTTTTTTTTTTTTTTCTTGTAAATTTGTTTAAGTTCCTCGTAGACTCTGAATATTAGACCTTTGTCAGATGGATAGATTGCAAAAATTTTCTCCCATTCTGTAGGTTGTCTGTTCAATCTAATGTTAGTTTCTTTTGCTGTGCAGAAGCTCTTTAGTTTAATCAGATCCTGTTTGTCAAGTTTTGCTTTTGTTGTGATTGCTTTTGATGTTTTTGTCATGAAATCTATGCCCATGCCTATGTCCTGAATGGCATTGCCTAGATTTTCTTCTAGGGTTTTTATAGTTTTGGTTTTACATTTAAGTCTTTAATCCATCTTGAGTTAATTTTTGTATATGGTGTAGTGAAGGGGTCCAGTTTCAATTTTCTGCATATGGATAGCCAGCACTACAGCACCATTTATAAATAGGGAGTCATTTCCCCATTGCTTGTTTTTGTCAAGTTTGTCAAAGATCAGATAATTGTAGGTGTGTGGTCTTATTTCCAAGTTCTCTATTCTGTTCTGTTGGTCTATGTATCTGTTCTTGTACCAGTACCATGCTGTTTTGGTTACTGTGATCTTGTAGTATAGTTTGAAGTCAAATAGTGTGATGCCTCCAGCGTTGTTCTTTTTGCTTAGGATTGTTTTGGCTATTCAGGCTCTTTTTGTTTCCATATGAATTTTAGAATAGTTTTTTTTCTAATTTGTGAAGAATGTCGATGGTGGTTTAATGGGAATAGCACTGAATCTACAAATTACTTTGGGCAGTATGCCCATTTTCATGATACTGATTCTTCCTATCCATGTGCACGAAATATTTCTCCATTGTATCCTCTCTGATTTTCTTGAACAGTGGTTTGTAGTTCTCCTTGAAGAGGTTCTTCACTTCCCTTGTTAGCTCTATTCCTGGGTATTTTTTTTCCTTTTGTAGGAATTGTCAATGGGAGTTCATTCATGATTTGACTCTCTGGTTGATTGTTTTTTGTGTATAGGAATGCTAGTGATTTTTGCACATTGATTTTTCTATCCTGAGACTTTGCTGAAGTTACTTATCAGCTTAAGAAACTTTTGGGCCGAGATAATGGGGTTTTCTAGATATAGAATCATGTCATCTGCAAACAAAGATAATTTGACTTCCCCTCTTCCTATTCTAATACCCTTTATTTCTTTCTTTTGCCTGATTGTCCTGGCCAGAACTTCCAATACTGTGTTAAATAGGAGAGGTGAGAGAGCGTATCCTTGTCTTGTGCTGATTTTCAAGGGGAATGCTTCCAGCTTTTGCCTATTCAATATGATATTGGCTATGGATTTGCTATATATAGCTCTTATTATTTTGAGGTATGTTCCAGCAATCCCTAGTTTATTGAGAGTTTTTAACATGAAGGGATGTTGAATTCTATTAAAGGCCTTTTCTTCATCTATTGAGATAATCATGTGAAAACAACCCAATTTAAAAAATGAACAAAAGACCTGACCGGGCATACCATCAAAAAGGATATATGAAAGGCAAAGAAATACATGAAACACTAAGGAAATCAAACTAACAACATGATGAGATACCGCTATATACCTATTAGAATGGCTAAAATAAAAAACAAATTCATACCAAGTGTTAGTGAGGATGTGTAGCAACTGAGTATGTATGGAACACTCACATATTGATGCTGAAGATGGAAATGGCACGGCCATTCTGAAAAATCAATTGGTAGTTTCTGAAGTCAAATATATACCTCTACTTACTACGTGACCGAACTGTCCCACTCCTAGGTATTTACCCTAGAGAAATGAAATGTTAGGTGCACACAAAATCTGTACATAAATGTTTATAGCAATTATTTTCATAATTTCCCAAAACTTACAAACAACTTAAATATCCTGTAGTAGGTGAGTACATAAACAAGTTCTGGTGCATCCATACATGGAATGCTACTCAGCAATAAAAAAGAATAAACTGCTGACACATATGGTAACTTGGATGAATCTCAAAAGTCTTATGCTGAGCGAAAGAAACCACTCACAAAAAGGTAACACACTGCGTGTTTCTTGTTACATGACATTTCAAAAACTGTAGTGATGGAAAACAGATCAGTGGTTACCAGGAGTTGGAAGGGTGGGGTGGAAGATGTGACTACAAAGAGGTAATAAGATAGGACTACCTCTTTGTAGGTACCACTTGTTTGGTGGTCGATGTGTGTTTTGGTGTACTATATTCACAAGGAAACCTCCGTTTTGAACTGCTGGGATTAAAGAACAAGTTTTCGTTTAAAGTGAATGTCAAATATTCTACTTCAAAAAGTTTCCATTAAGAGTCAGTTCTTGGAGTAATTACTGGCATGTAAGAAAAATCAGGTTCAAATGGATGAACCTAGTTTATCAAAGGGAAGGAATGAATGGATATTACCCACATGTCACAGGTTTGATACAGGTGGAATTAGTTGATTATTCTGGATCTGGCTTTCTTCTGAAAGGAGTTTCATCTTCTGAAGGGAACACAGGGGTTTTGCCTTAACCCATCATCAAGTCTCTGGGGACAATTAGGTAACTGTTCCAGGAAACACGTTGGGGAAAGGTGAATATTATAATCCCCCTATTACCTTTCCTGTAGCAGAAACTGTGGGCCCTCTCATGACATCTAATCACAACTCTCTTCTGCCTGTGTGGAAGTCAAAGTGACATATTTCTTCTCATTTTATTTACGGAGACAGATACCAGAAGAGCAAGCATGCAAGAGCTCAAAACAAATACATCTTAAGCACGAGGTTGGCACGTGTTGCAGATTTTCTTCCCCAATACAGATGTACAACCTCACATTTCAGAAGAGACCTGAGACCTCTAACTTCTTGATGGGAACAAAAGATAACAGTCTCAGCTGTGATACCACATGCATTTCCCATGAGAAGGGAGACACTCCAGGGCCATCCCCCCCACCTCAACCCATTTGTCGGGCTGTCCTATGGGCACCCTCTGGTGGTCACTTAGGTTGAGTGGCTCTCTGTCCCTTGCATCCAGGAGCTCCCTGGCTGGAACACTACCTATAAAACAAACAGAAACATTCTGATTTGTTTCTTTGAGGCAGCAATAGAGAAATAGCTGCACTAACAGAATAAGAAGCAGAAAAGAAACAGATTATTTTCTGATCAGATGGTATTAAAATGTGGTCATCAAAGCTAGGGATCCTTGTATTTTTCTTCAGCTGCATGAGCAAGTCTCTTTGCCTTTCTGGGGTTTAATTTTCTCATCGAGAAATTAAGAAACTTAATCTAGGTTATTTCTAAGGGTGCTTCAAGCTTCAAATGTATATAATATCTAATAATTTGTTTAGTAGGTGCTTTCTGGAGTGGTGCTAGGTGCTGTTCCTGACACCTGGCTTGACACCAACCTCAAGAAGAGATTATGCCTGGAAAATGGAAGGCAGTGTGAAGACACTTTGTAGGCATCATCTTGTTTTTCATCTTCTAGCCCTTTCTACTCATTCCAGTGCAAGCTTCCTTAATATTTGAAATAGATGAGCATGATTAGGGCATAATTAAAGCCAACTGAAACTTAGTTTCTTCCAAAAGGCTCTCATCTAATCACAGTTAAGACCTGTTAGTTTTCAGTGAGAAGTAAGGATGTAAATTAAAATTCTACACCCCTGCCTAAAATGTAGACAAGATTCTCTTTTCTGTACCTTTGGGTACTGCCTATCACTTTTAAGCTTCATAGGTTCTGGAGCTAGAAGTCATATTTAGAAAAACACACCTCACATTTAGTTATAGCTTGCAGCTAGCAAGGCAATTGTTCCCTACAACTCTGTGAATTTTTAAGCTAATTGATTCCTTGCTGTCATCTTCTGTTCCCTTACCTGTGAGGTGGGGCTGTGAGAGTCAGCGACAACCCATGGGGACATGCTTTATAAACAGCCACTTGTTGTAAACAGGTACACAAGCATTCGTGAGGGTTATGAAAGTTGATTTCACAACTTGGTCCCAGGGGTAGTACCTGAAAGTTACAGTGTGTTTTTACAGGGCACCAAGCAATTACTGCAAATACTTCTTGACTTATAATAATTTCACACCACTGCAAGTTGTTGTCCTTATAGGAAGGGAGACAGATATCATTTCTTAGAGAAGCACACACCCTAAAAGCAACTAACTAATGAAATAGAAACTCAGAAAGACTCACAAGAAAGAATGCATTTCTTATCATTTAGGCTATTAAATTTTTTTTTGGTCAGAGGAGACCAAAAATATTTTGGCCCATTTATTTATGAAAGAATAAACCAATGCTTTTCTGTTGGTTGGTTTATTCTTCCATAAAGAAGCCTTCATTTCAAAATTCCGGGGTTGAAGAAGAAGGCTTTTTTTCCAAGATAAATGCTAAATACTCTCATTTAAGAAAATTCTTTTACTAATTAACTCTGGGAGTAGTCCATGGCATGTATAAGAAAAATCAGGTCTAAAGGAATAAATGCAGCTTATCAAATGAGAATTATAGTCATATGGTAGTTATAAAGATTAAATGAGATACTATATATTGCCTAACAAAGTAAATGGCCAAGGAAATGTAGTTTCATATGAATAGTATTTGAAGCATTTGTTTTTTGGCAGATACTGGATTTGGTAGGATATAAGCTACATTGGGAAAGGAACAGTGCTGCGTTCTTTCTCTTTTGTAACACACTGGGTTGGGGGAACCATGGTTCCATAGTCTTTTATCCAGGAAGATGAGCTCTTTCTACCTTTTCAGTGTGATTCCAACTTTCCTGCCTTGCTCCACTTGAGTCATTGTGTTTCCAGTAAGTGACCTCCCTTCCTTTGGACCAGTCCCTAGTCTTCTCAAACCCCTGTCTTTTCTTCAACACATTTCTTCAATGTATTTCCTCTGCTTTATAAGAACACACCCCACCCTAACCCTACCGACTCTCTAATTCTTTGCACGAAGTAATATTTGGAGACTGTAGCTCTGTTCTCTTGCCCTCCCTATTCCATGTTGTGGTCTGATTGCTCTTAGTTCCTGTTTTTCCTCTGAGATGCTGTGACACAATGCCTGGGTGGTGCCTTCCCCTGGAGCATGGACCCAATTGTTCTGCTAAGTCAGGAAGGACTGTGGCATTTTCTGCCTTGCTCTGTCAAATGTTGTCTCTTCCTACAGTAATCCCAGGGACTCTTTTTAACCCAGCATTTTATTCCAAATGGAATGTTAAGAGAGTTCAGATGCTGAGAGACAGGTCAGGGCAGCGGGGGTGGGGAGAGGTGTGAGCTTGTCCAGATCTGTGGCTTTGCCAGGACTGTTTTCAAGTTGACACAGTGCTAAATAAAAAGCCCCTTGCTTTGATCTCCAGGACTTCCTGAGTAGACTGTCTGATTAGATAAAGATCACATATCCCACCCCCATCCTTTAGGAAGTAATCTAAGCTTTGCAGTTATTCCTTGTCCTGTCTCCTTCTCAAAGTCTGTCTGTCTGTATCACTGGGTCCCTCCCTGGGTCTTGGGTTTTTCTTTCTGTTTGAGCAGGAAAAGGGAGCCTGAGAAAATAGGCCATATCTTCCTCTTTGAAATCTTCTTAAGTTGTTTAGAAACAAAGCAAAAGCTTTGTTTGAGAACTTCATATGGACCTCGTCTGGTCCAGGGCATCAAAGGAAACTGATCTGTTTGCAATATGGTCAGCTGCTGAGATGCTATGAAGCAAGCGAGTTGGCAGGTGGAAGAGCTGGAGAGAGAAATACAGTCAGTGCCTGCATTGGGTTCCTTAGCCAAGAAAAGAGGGTGGGGGGTGTGTCGTTTTTCTTAGAACAACCCATATCTCTTTAAGCTAGGTCTGGACACCCAGGAGATGCAGCACAAACTGCCTTTGAAGATGACAAACAGACTCACTCTTGGGAGTACAGCATTTTTAAGAAATGCTTGGACCTAAAAAGCTGTCACATTGGAAGTCATCTAGGCTAGGTTGCAGCTTTTCAGCTCTGTTCAGGAGGAGAATCTCTTTATGACATAAAAAAATGACTTTGCAAAAGGATACTTGTACTTTTAATATTTTGTTTTATTCAACACTGTGTGCCAATCACTGTTCTAAGTGATACACATGCACAATTTCCGTAATATAAATGTTGACTCATTAATTCTTCATGGAAACTCTATGAGCAACAGTACCATTTTGATCACATTTTACAATGAAGAAAAGAAGGCATGGGGAAGTTAAGTACCTTGCTCAAGGTCACACAGCTAGCAATCAGCCAATTAGGGAGTCAAACCCGAGCAGTCTAGCCCAAGAATCTGACTGCTGCCTCTCCTGTCTCCACACACACTTCGACATTCCCTAGTAAAATACACATGAAAAGAAAAGATGTGAATTCAACACTACTTTTTAACATTTACATACACATGAAAAATAGTTATGCATGTATGTGGGAGGGAGTTGAATGTAGCAGTCATTCATCAGCTTCACAAGCACGTCTTTGAGAGCTCACTGTGCGTGCCAGGCCCTGGCCTAGAAGCTGAGGATCAAGTGGTGAAGAAAACACACCAAGTCCCTGTGCTCAGGCTGAGGCTTCAAGGCACCAGGCCTAGGCGGACAGAGGAAGGATTATGTTTACCTTGCAATGCCAATGAGGGTTTTAGATGCTTCTGGGGCCAGAATCCTGGAACTTCCTAGAGCGTTTCTCCCCTTAGATCCAAGCAACCATCACTTCTTACCTAGAAAGGCAGTAGGCTTCAGAGGGTTTCTGGTCTACCACACTAGCTGTAAGAATTTCGATAATTGTCATCAGGATTCATATGGTTTAGGCCTCTGTGGACGAAACTGCTAATTTTCTTTTCAGCGTCTTCTTTATTTGTCATAAAATCCCTTTTTCTTCTTCTTCTTTTTTTTTTTAATGTGGGATACATGACTATTCTAGATAAAGACGATCTCTTTTTATTGTTTTGGAGACAGGGTCTCACTGTCACCCAGGCTGCAGTGTAGTGGCATGATCTCGGCTCACAGAAACCTTCACTTCCTCCTGGGTACAAACAATTCTCATGCCTCAGCCTCCTGAGTAGCTGGGATTACAGGCACGCACCACCAAGCCTGGCTAATTTTTGTGTTTTCAGTAGAGACAGGGTTTCACCATGTTGGCCAGGCTGGTCTCGAACTCCTGACCCCAACTGATCCACCACCCTTGGCCTCCCAAATTACTGGGATTACAGGCGTGAACCACTGTGCTCTGCCAATAAAGATGATTTCCACCATCACCTCATGCAACTAGTTGTGGCCATATGACTATGTTCTGGTTAATGGGTTGTAAAGAGAAATGGTATCTTTAACTTCTGGGAAGCCCTTTCCCACTCCCTCTTTTTTTGCTGGCTGAAATATGAATGTGATGGCTAGAGCTTGGACAGTCATCTTAGACCATGAAATGGAAATTGCTTCAAGAGAAATATGGAACAGTGAGACTGGGGAAACCCAGATCTTGTACTTACCGGGGACTGTCAACTTCTGTTTTTTAATGAGAGAGCAATAAGCTTCTATCTTATTTAAGCCATGGTTACTTTGTTTTTCTCTCACCTACTGTCAAGCCTAATCCTAATTCACATAGCATCCTTCCTTAATATTTGATGTGGTTTTATATATTTGGGTCTTTCTAAAGCCACCTAATATCTGTCCTATACGTCTTTTCTCTTTAAATTAACCAGAGTTCGGGTCTCTTGTTTTCAGCTTTGAGCCCTTTGGTACCATTTGTCTCTAAGTTCTGTCCTTTGGTTTGCAAACACAGTGTGAAGTCAGTGCTTTTAGGGTTAACATCCCTCCTCTAACACAAAGCTAATATACCACACAGAACTCTGCTAAGGAGGTCTGAACTCATGTGGGAACTTAGGAGGTATTTTTGCTCAACTCACACTCTGTCACTCTTCAATGAATACAAGTCTTAGTTCCAGGGAAAAAGACAACATCCCGTGCTCCTCCAGGGTCCATGAGCCCCTTGGCAGCATTATTGCTTACTTATAACCAGCAGAGGTATTGGTTGCTTCTCACAGGAGGGGCCCCTGGTGTCCCTTTCTCTACAACTTCACCCGGTGTCCCCCAGTTTCTGACTTTGGGGTGTTGGGTCACTTCCTGAAAGCAGGCAGTGCAGACTCTCCAGCCCCTAGCCCTTAGGTGGAGTTTTCAGAACTGCCTGTGCTTTCTTCCTTTTGTGTCATGCTGGTAGTGCTTCCCTTTCCCTGTTTTCCAGAAGAGCCCTCGCAATCTCTGCAGGACCTGAGCTGGTTAGAGAGCCTCCTTCCTCTAATCAGCCTCCAGCCACAGCCATGCACCAGGTGCCCTGATGCTGCTGCAGGCCCAGGGACGAGAAGGTCGACTGGATGTCCCTGGGTCTCTCTCACCCTTTAGAGTGTGTGTGTGCAGTGGGGAGGAGGTTAACTTGCAGTAATCTTCGAATAGATACAAACATTTTCCTGTAGCCAAAACTTAACTCTCATATCTTTAGGTATTATAGCAACCTTAGAACTCTGGAAACCAATGCTTTTTGTTGTTTGTTTTGACAAAGGAGATAGAATGTGGGATATACTTTTACAAGCTGCCATTTTGCCTGTCTTTTTTTCTTTCATTCTCTCTTTTCTCTAATCTCTATCCTATCTAGCTCTCTTCTCTCCCTCTCTGGGTGACTGTTCCCTGTCAGGATCAAGTCGGGATCATTCCTCAACCCTTGGCCTCTGTGAAACTCAGATGCAATGTGACTCCAGGGGTCCTGTGTCTCTGAGCTCTGTCTTCTATAACTTCCAGTTTCTGATGAGCAGTAGAAATACCTGGGCTGCCAGGCACATGTGGCCAGATGCGTGTCTAGCTCATGCAGCAGAAGCCAGCAGTTGCTCGTAGTCTAGTCGGCCTTGCCCTGTTTGGTTTCCTGCAATTAGTGTTTTTTTTCTCTTTTCCTACCTAATATTCACTTAAAAATAGACTATTTTTTTAGAGCAGTTTTAGTTTCATAATGAAATTGAACAGAAGGAACAGAGATTTCCCAAATATCCCCTGCCCCCACAGAGACATAGTCTGCCCCACTGTCAGCATCCTCCACTAGAGTCATGCATTTGTTACAACGATGAACCTACACTGACGCATCATTATCACCCAGAGTTCATCAGGGCTCACTCTTGCTGTTGTACACTCTTGCTGTTGTCATGAGTTTGGACAAATGTTAAATGGCCTGTGTTAACCGTGATAGTAACACACAGCATAGTTTCACTATCCTGAAAGTGTTTCATGCTCTGCCTATTTATCCCTTCCTCCCCTCAACCCTTGGCAACCATTGATCTTTTTCCTGTTTCCATAGTTTTACTTTTTCCAGAAGGCTATGTAGTTGGAATCATACTGTAGGTAGCCTCTTTAGATTGGCTTCTTTAACTTTTTTCACTGAGTTTTAAAAAATATTTTCTCATGGCTTGACCGCTCATTTCTTATTAGCACTGAGTAATATTCCATTGTCTGTCTATCCAGATAGACATGATCTCGCCTCATGGAAACCCTCACCTCCTCCTGGGTACAAACAATTCTCATGCTTCAACCTACTGAGTAGCTGGGATTACAGGCATGCACCACCATGCCTGACTAATTTTTGTGTTTTCAGTAGAGACAGGGTTTCACCATGTTGGCCAGGCTGGTCTTGAACTCCTGACCCCAACTGATCTACCAGCCTCGGCCTGTCTGTCTATCTGGATAGACAGACAATGGAATATTATTCAGTGCTAATAAGATATAGTTTATCCCTTCATCTACTGAAGGATATCTTGGCTGATTCCAAGTTTTGTCAATTATGAATAAAGCTGCTGTAACACCTGTGTGCAGGTTTTTTTGTGTGTGTGTGGACACAAATTTTCAACATTTTTGGGTAAATACAAAGCAGCACAACTGTTGGATCCTATGGTAAGAGTACGTTTAATTTTGTAAGAAAACATCAAACTGTCTTCCAAAGTGGTTGCGCCATTTTGAATTCTCACTGTTCTCAATGAATAAGAATTCTTGTTGCCCCACATCCTTGCCAGCATCTGATGTCGTCAGTGTTTTGGATTTTGGCCATTCTAATGGTATCTTGTTGCTGCGTTAATTTGCATTTCCCTGATGACATATGATATAAAATATCTTTTTATATGTTTATTTGCCATCTATATATCTTCTTTTTTTTAAATTATTTTTTATTATTATACTTTAAGTTCTAGGGTACATGTGCATAACGTGCAGGTTTGTTACATATGTATACTTGTGCCACGTTGCTGTATATATATCTTCTTTGGTGAAGTGTCTGTTAGAACCTTTGGCTCATTTTTATTTATTTATTTATTTTTCTTTTTTC
Organism: Theropithecus gelada; assembly: GCF_003255815.1. Taxonomy (NCBI): domain Eukaryota; kingdom Metazoa; phylum Chordata; class Mammalia; order Primates; family Cercopithecidae; genus Theropithecus; species Theropithecus gelada. Next base: position 84,645,690 of record NC_037678.1, on the reverse strand, counting down.
AGGTGTCCTCAGAAACATTTTAAAAATCAGGTTGTTTGTGTTCTTATTGGTGAGTTTTAGAGTTCTCCATGTATTTGGATAGTTATCTGATAGGTCTTTTGAAAATATTTTCTCCCAGTCTTCGGCTTGTTTTTTTCATGCTGACAGTGTCTTTCACAGAACAAAAGATTTAATTTTAATGAAGTCCAGCTTACCAACATTTTTTTTTCCATGGAGAGTGCCTTTGGTATTGCACCTAAATTGAGCATTTTATGTGATTCTATTTTCTCTCCTTTATTAGCATATTAGTTATACTTTTTAAAAACTTTTTTTTAGCAGTTGCTCTAGATTTTGCAACTAAAAAGTCATTGCCTAACTCAAGGTCATCTAAATTTTCTCCTATGTTATCTTCTAGGACTTTTAGATAGTCTGTGTTTCACATTTAGGCCTATGATTCATTTTGAGTTAATTTTTGTGAATGGTATAAAGTCTGTGACTAGATTCATTTGTTTTGCGTATAAATGCTCACTTGTTCCAATACCACTTATTAAAGAAACTCCTTTCTCCATTGTGTTGTCTTTGCTCCCTTGTCAAAGATCAACTGACTCTATTTGTGTAGGTCTATTCTCTGGCTCTCTAGACTGTTCCATTGATCTATTTGCCTATTCTTTTGTCAATACTACACTGTCTTGATTACTGTAGCTTTGTATTATGTCTTGGAGTCAGGTGGTATGAATCCTCTACCTTGGTTCTTCTCTTTCAAAAAGAGAAATTTTGTTGGCTATTCTGGGTCTTTTTTTCTCTCCCTATAAACTTTAGAACCAGTTTGTTGATATCTACAAAATAACTTGTTGGGATTTTGATTGAGATTGCCTTGAATCTGTAGATCAAATTGGAAAGAACTGACATCTTGACAAAATTGAGCCTCCCTACCATGGAATATCTCTCAATTTATTTACTTCTTTGATTTCTCGCATCAGAGTTTTGTAGTTTTTTTTTTTTTGGTGTAGATCTTGTATGTATTTTATTAGGTTTATACCTAAGGATTTCAATTTTGGGGTGTTAATGTAAACGATACTGTCTTTTGAATTTCAAATTCCACTTGTTCATTGTTGGCATACAGCAATGAACATTTGTGTATTAACTTTGTATCCTGCAATGCTGCTATAATTGCTTATTAATTCCAGATTTTTTGTTGATTGTTTTGAATTTTTTACGTAGACAATCATGTCATCCATGAACAAAGACAACTTTATTTCTTCCTTTTCTTCTTTCTCAATCTATATGCCTTTTATTTATTTTTCTTGTCTTACTGCATTAGATAGGACTTGTAGTATGATGTTGAAAAGGAATGGTGAGAAGGGATGTTTTTGCTTTGTACCTAATCTTACTGGGAAAGTTTTGAGTTTCTCACCACTGCTTATTAACTGTGGGGTGTTTTGTAGATATTCTTTATCAAGTTGAGGAAGTTCCCATCAATTCCTAGTTTATTGAGAGATTTTTAAAATAATGAATGGGTGTTGAATTTTGTCAGATGCTTTTTTCTGCATCTGTTTATATGATCATGTGATCTTTCTTTTTTAGCAGTTGATATGTTACATTAATTGATTTTCACATGTTGAGCCACCTTTGCATATCTGGGATAAATCCCACTTGGTCATGGTGCATAATTATTTTTGTCCATTACTGGATTTGATTTGCTAATACTGTGTTGAGGATTTTTGCACTAATATTCATGAGGTATATTGGTCAGTACTTTTTTTGTAATAGCTTTGTCTGATTTGGGTGTTAGGATAATGCTGCTCTCATAGAATGAGTTAGTAATAATTCCCTCTACTTCTGTTCTCTGAAAGATACTGTAGAGAATTGAAATAATTTCTTTTTTAAATGTTTGGTAAATTCAACATTGAACCTACCTGGGCTAGTGCTTTCTGTTTTGGAAAGTTATTAATTATCAATTCAATTTCCTTAAAAGATATAGACCTTTACAAATTGACTATTCCTTCTTGTGTGAATTTTGGCAGATTGTGTTTTTCCAGGAATTGGTCCATTTCATTTAGGTTATCAATTTGTGGGCATAGAGTTATTCATGGTATTCCTTTATTATCCTTTTAATATCCATGAGAGCTGTAGTGATATCCACTCTTTCATTTCTGATACTAGTAATTTGTACCGTTTCTCTTTTATTCACTGTTGGCCAGGGCAGAAGCTTATTGAATTTATTTACCTTTTCAGTGTTTCCCTTTAAGCACTACTTTTGCCACATCCTACAAATTTTGGTAAGTTGTGTTTTTATTTTCATTTAGTTCAAAATATTTAAAAGTTTGTCTTGAGATGTTTTCTTTGACCCATGTGTTATTTAGAAGTATGTTATTTAATCTGTAAGATTTTGGGATTTTTCAGCTTTCTGTTATTGTTTTCTAGTTCAATTCCATTGTGGCCTGAGAGTGGACATTGTATGATTTCTATTCTTTTAAATTTTTTAAGGTGTGTTTTATGGTCCAGTATGTGGTTTGTCCTGGTGAATATTTCATATAAGCTTGAGAAGAAAGTGTATTCTGCTGTTGTTGGATGAAGTAGGCTATAGATGTCCATTACGTCCAATTGATTAATTGTGTTGTTGAATTCAACTATGAGGGATGTTGGGGTGTTGAAATCTCCCAACTATGATAATGGATTCATCTATGTCTTTTTGCAGTCTATTAGTTTCTTTTTCATGTATTTTGATGCTCTGTTATTGGGTGAATACATATTAAGGATTGTTACGTCTTCTTGGAGACTTGATCCTTTTATCATCATGTAACAACTCGTTTTATCCCTGATAACTTTCCTTGGTCTTAAGTCTACTCTGTTTGAGATAGCTACTGCTACTTTGCTTTGATTGGTACAAGCATAACATCTTGCTGCATACACTTACTTTTCTATGTGGCCTTATATTTAAAGTGGATTCCTTGTAGACAACATATATACCTAATTGACTCTGATAACCTCTGTTTTTCAATTGGTATATTTAGGGCATTTATGTTCACAGTGATTATTGATATAGTTAGATCAATACCTACCATTTTTATTACTGTTTTTTATTTGTCATCCTTGTTATTTGTTTCTGTTTTTGTCTTCCACTCTTTTTCTGCCTTTTGTGGTTTTAATTGAGCATTTTATATGATTCTATTTTCTCTCCTTTATTAGCATATTAGTTATACTTCTTTTTAAACTTTTTTTTGGCAGTTGCTCTAGATTTTGCAATGTACATTTACAACTAATCCAAGTCCACTTTCAAATAACACTGTACCACTTCATGGGTAGTGTGAGAACCTTATAATAATTCATTTCACTTATACATAAGCATATATGCATATATAAACATATAGATAGATATAGATATGTGTGTAATTGAATAAATTATTGCTGTTATTATTTTGAACACACTGTTATCTGTTAGATCAATCAAGAAGAAGAAAAATAACAGACTTTGTTTTACCTTCACTCTTCCTTTTCTGATGCTTCTCCTTTTTTATGAAGATCTGAGTTTCTGACCTTTATCATTTCCCTTTTCTCTTAAAGAATTTCTTTTAGCATTTCTTGCAAGACACGTCTACTGGTAACAAATTCCATCCATTTTTGTTTGTCTGAGAAAACATTTATTTCTTCTTTATTTTTGAAGTCTAATTCAGAGGGCACAGGATCTAGGTTTTTTTTCTCTCTCTCTCTCTCTCAATACTTTAAATATTTCACTCCACTTTTTTATTGCTTTATGTGGTTTCTGAGGAGAAGGTGGATGTAATTTTTATCTTTGCTCCTTCATAGGTAAGGTGTTTTTTCCCTTTGGCTTCTTTTGCCATTTTTTTTCTTTGTTTTTCCATAGTTTAAAAATCATACGCCTAGGTGTAGGGGTTTTTGTTTTTAGCATTTATCCCACTCATTATTCCCTGAACTTCCTGGATTTGTGGTTTTATGTTTGCCATTAATTTGAGGGAAATTCTGTTATTGTTATTTCAAATATTTCTTCTGCTCTTTGTTCTCCTTCTTGTATTCCCATTATGTATATGTTATAATTTTTATAGTTGTCTCGTAAGTCTTGACTGTTGTGTTTTGTTTCTTTCCGTCCTTTTTCTCTTTGCTTTTCAGTTTTGGTGGTTTCTATTGAGATGTCCTCAAGTTCAGAGATTCTTCCCTCAGTCAAGTCCAGTCTGCCAAAAAGCCCATCAAACGCATCCTTCATTTCTGTTATGTTTTTGATCTTTAGCATGCCATTTTATGTTTCTTTCTTAGAATTTTTTTATCCCTCTGCTTACATTGCCCATCTATTTTTGCATGCTTCCAACTTTATTCATTAAGGCCCTTAGCACCCTAATCCTAGTTGTTTTAAATTCCTAGTCTGACAATTCCAACATCCCTGCCATATCTGAGTCTGGCTCTGATGGCTTGCTCTGTTTCTTTAAACTGTAGTTTTTGCCTTTTACTATGTCTTGTAATTTTTTCTTGATAGCTGGACATGATATATTGGTAAAAGGAACTGTTTAAAATAGGACTTTAGTGATGTGGTAAGGTGTGTTAAAAGAAGAAATGTAGACAAATTAAATTTAGCAGAGTTTAATTGAGCAAAGACTGATTTACAAAATCAGGCAGGCTTCCAAGCCAGAATAGGCTCAGAGACACTCCAACAACACTCCAGCCCTGCTGTGTGGTGGACGAAAAAGGAAAGTGTTGTACAGAAAATGGAAGTGAGGTGAAGAAACAGCTCGATTGACTACAGCTCCATGTTTACCTTATTTGAAGGGGGTTCGAATAGCTGGCTACCTGTGATTGGCCAAAACTCTGTGATTGACACAAGAGTAAGCTACAGTCTGTTTACACATCCAGTTAGGTTACACTTCACTATTTACAGAGAAACCTTTAGGTTGAACCTAAAATGTGTAAGGAGGCAGCCTTAGGCTACACTTAACAGGTGTGGGGGGAGGGAAATTGTTAGGATGGAGTGTGAAGTTCTGGCTTCTTCCACACTGGAATGGAAGGCAAAGTTCTAATAATCTGCTATTAGTTTTCAGGGGGAGGCTGTAGAAGGGATCTGTGGGCAGACCTGGACGCGGAGTCATTGGTTAAGGTGGTGGGATGGAGCCCTAAGAAGAACTGACTGGTGAAGATCAGGAAAAAATGCCTTTCAGCTTGAGGGGACCTGCTAGAATTTGGAAGATGCGCAGATGAGACTCAAATTTTACTTCCTCCACACCCCACCCAGATGCTCCTTGGGTGTAGGTAAGGTGAAGCAGAGGCAACAAAAGAAATCAAAGATAACATTTCCACATTTGAATAACAAATGGGGAAAAGAAGAAATGGATTTGGAGTCAGACATACCCAGGTTTAAATACGGACCTACTCTTGTGGTCATGGCAAGCCCACTCCCTGGGCTTCAGGGTCCTCATCTGTAAAAATTTTAAAGATGACTGAGTGTGATGATTTCCCAGAGTAGCACAAAGTAGGTGTTTCAGCCGGAGGTGGAAGCCAGGGGCCCCAGAGTTCGCTTTCTTATTATGTCTCCTTGGCTCCCTTCAGTCCACTGTCATGGCCCCGGAGGCAGGAGAGCAGGAGTGAGTGGAAAGTGTGATTCAGCAGGGCTGCAACTCATTAGGGCTGTGGAACTTGTTTGAGGCCTCCTGTCCAGTAAATGCTGAATTTAGAACACGGTTCCGAGTCTAGTGCTCTATTTATCTCAGACTGTGCGTGAGGGAGAGGAATGGAGAAGCTGCGGGGCGGGGTGCAGGATGTGCCTCTCTGCAGCTCTTGGAGGAACCAGCAAGGCTGGTAGGAGTGGCTTCATTACCTGTGAGTAAGTGAGGAAGGATGTCTCACCCACAACATTTCCATCTTCAACCCATCATGGCCACATACACTGGCCACATGTGCTGACTGTGAACTCGCATATGCCATGCCCTTGTATGATCCCATCTAAACTCACAACATAATTGTATTTTCCCTTTTAGTTTTGCTTACTTTTAGTACTTGGTTTAAAATATATCACATATACAGAAGATAATGTAGCAGTTGTACACTACCCAATACTCAGACTTAACTCGTATTAACACTTTGAGAGAGATATATATATGTTTATATACATATTTACCTATATATGTGTATATATAGGTTCTTTTAAAAAAGTTAATTAATTCTTAATTGACAAATGATCAACTGTCTATATTTATGGTGTACAATGTGATGTTTTGATATGTGTATACATTATGGGAAAATTAAGCTAGTTAACATATCAATCACCACATTCCTATTTTTTTTTGAGAATATTTAAAATAGACTCAGCAATTTTCAAGCATGTAATAGATTATTAACTACAGTCATCATGCTGTACAATAAATCTCCAGAACTTGTTTCTCCTAACTGAAACTTTGTACGCTTTAACCAACATTTCCCCATTCCACACCCGTTTGCCCCTCCCAGGCCCCTGGTTACTACCATTCTACTCTCTGCTGGTATGAGTTTGATTTTTTTAGATTCCACATATAAGTGAGATCATGCAGAATTTGTCTTTCAGATATGCCTGACTTATATCACTAAGCATAATGTCCTCCAAGTTCATCCATGTTCTCACAAATGAAATAATTTCTTCCTTTTTAAAAGCTGACTAGCATCTCATAGTGTGTACATACCACATTTTCCTTACTTGTTTATCTGTATATGAACACTTACGTTGATTTCATATCTCAGCTACTGAGTATAATCCTGCAATGAACATGAGGATGCAGATATCTCTTTCACATACTGATTTAATTTCCTTTGGATATATACCCTGGAGTGGGATTGCTAGATTACATGGTAGTTCTATATTTAGTTTTTTGAGGAGCTTTCATGCCGTTTCCCATAATGGCTGTAGCAATTGACATTCCCACCAGCAGTGTACAAGAGTTCTCCTTTTCCACAGTCTTACAAATATTTTATCTATCTATCTATCTATCTATCTATCTATCTATCTATCTATCTAGCTATCTATCTATTTTTTTGAGACGGAGTTTCGCTCTTGTCACCCAGGCTGGAGTGCAATGGCATGATCGTGGCTCACTGCAACCTCCACTTCCCTGGTTCAAGTGATTCTCCTGCCTCAGCCTCCTGAGTAGTTGGGATTACAGGCACCCGCCACCATGCCCAGCTAATTTTTGTATTTTCAGTAGAGATAGGGTTTCATCATGTTGGCCAGGTTGGTCTCTAACTCCTGACCTCAGGTGATCCACTCGCCTCAGCCTCCCAAAGTGCTGGGATTACAGGCATGAGCTACCGTGCCTGGCCTCTTTATATTTTTTCATAAACATCATCCATACAGGTATGAGGTAATATCCCATTGTGGTTTTAATTTGCATCTGCCTGCTGATTAGTGACATTGAGCAACTTTACGTATATCCGTTGGTCTTTTGTACGTCTTCTTTTGAGAAATGTCTATTCAGGTCCTTTGCCCACTTTTTAATCAAGTTGTTTTCTTACTGTTAGGTTGTTTGAGTTTTTTATTTATTTCGGATTGACCCTATAGCAGATGTATGGTTTGCAAATATTTTCTCTCAGCCCATAATTTTTCTCTTTACTCTGTTGATTGTTTCCTTAGCTGTGCAGAACCTTTTTCCTTTGATGCAAACCCATTTGCCTATTTTTTGCTTTTGTTGCCTACACATTTGGGCAGGAGACAAATCTCTGCCAAGACCAATGTCAATACATATTTTTTTTCCTGTTTCCTTCCAGTAGTTTTACAGTTTTAGGTCTTATATTTAAGTATTTAATCCATTTTGAGTCGACTTTTATATATGGGATGAGCTAAGGGTCCAATTTCATTCTTCTGCATGTGGATATCCAGTTTTCTCAGCACCATTTATTGAAGAGACCACCCTTTCCCCATTGTGTGTTCTTGGCAAATGTGTCAAAGATCAGTTGGCCACAAATTTGTAGATTTACTTTGGAGCTCTCTGTTCTGCTCCATTGATCTTTATGTTATGTTGTTTTGATTACTACACCTTTGTAGTATATTTTGACATATAGTGTGATACTTCTAGCTTTGTTCCTTTTGCTCAAAATTGCTTTGGCTTTTTGGTATTTTTTGTGGTTCTATATGAATTTTAGATTTGTTTTTTCTGTTTCTAAGAAAAATGTCATCAGACTTTTGTTAGGGATTGCATTGAATTTATAGATTGCTTTGGGTAATATGGACCTTTTTTTGATATAAATTATTCCAATCCATAAACACAGAGTATTTTTTCATGTATTTATTCTTTTTTTTTTTAAATTTATTTATTATTATTATACTTTAAGTTGTAGGGTACATGTGCATAACGTGCAGGTTTGTTACATATGTATACTTGTGCCATGTTGGTCTGCTGCACCCATCAACTCGTCATTTACATCAGGTATAACTCACAATGCAATCCCTCCCCCCTCCCCCCTCCCCATGATAGGCCCCGGTGTGTGATGTTCCCCTTCCTGAGTCCAAGTGATCTCATTGTTCAGTTCCCACCTATGAGTGAGAACATGCGGTGTTTGGTTTTCTGTTCTTGTGATAGTTTGCTAAGAATGATGGTTTCCAGCTGCATCCATGTCCCTACAAAGGACGCAAACTCATCCTTTTTTATGGCTGCATAGTATTCCATGGTGTATATGTGCCACATTTTCTTAATCCAATCTGTCACTGATGGACATTTGGGTTGATTCCAAGTCTTTGCTATTGTGAATAGTGCTGCAATAAACATACGTGTGCATGTGTCTTTATAGCAGCATAATTTATAATCCTTTGGGTATATCCCCAGTAATGGGATGGCTGGGTCATATGGTACATCTAGTTCTAGATCCTTGAGGAATCGCCATACTGTTTTCCATAATGGTTGAACTAGTTTACAATCCCACCAACAGTGTAAAAGTGTTCCTACTTCTCCACATCCTCTCCAGCACCTGTTGTTTCCTGACTTTTGAATGATCGCCATTCTAACTGGTGTGAGATGGTATCTCATTGTGGTTTTGATTTGCATTTCTCTGATGGCCAGTGATGATGAGCATTTTTTCATATGTCTGTTGGCTGTATGAATGTCTTCTTTTGAGAAATGTCTGTTCATATCCTTTGCCCACTTTTTGATGGGGTTGTTTGTTTTTTTCTTGTAAATTTGTTTGAGTTCTTTGTAGGTTCTGGATATGAGCCCTTTGTCAGATGAGTAGATTGCAAAAATTTTCTCCCATTCTGTAGGTTGCCTGTTCACTCTGATGGTAGTTTCTTTTGCTGTGCAGAAGCTCTTTAGTTTAATTAGATCCCATTTGTCAATTTTAGCTTTTGCTGCCGTTGCTTTTGGTGTTTTAGACATGAAGTCTTTGCCCATGCCTATGTCCTGAATGGTACTACCTAGGTTTTCCTCTAGGATTTTTATGGTATTAGGTCTAACATTTAAGTCTCTAATCCATCTTGAATTAATTTTCGTATAAGGAGTAAGGAAAGGATCCAGTTTCAGCTTTCTACTTATGGCTAGCCAATTTTCCCAGCACCATTTATTAAATAGGGAATCCTTTCCCCATTTCTTGTTTTTGTCAGGTTTGTCAAAGATCAGATGGCTGTAGATGTGTGGTATTATTTCTGAGGACTCTGTTCTGTTCCATTGGTCTATATCTCTGTTTTGGTACCAGTACCATGCTGTTTTGGTTACTGTAGCCTTGTAGTATAGTTTGAAGTCAGGTAGCGTGATGCCTCCAGCTTTGTTCTTTTGACTTAGGATTGTCTTGGAGATGCGGGATCTTTTTTGGTTCCATATGAACTTTAAAGCAGTTTTTTCCAATTCTGTGAAGAAACTCGTTGGTAGCTTGATGGGGATGGCATTGAATCTATAAATTACCTTGGGCAGTATGGCCATTTTCACGATATTGATTCTTCCTATCCATGAGCATGGTATGTTCTTCCATTTGTTTGTGTCCTCTTTTATTTCACTGAGCAGTGGTTTGTAGTTCTCCTTGAAGAGGTCCTTTACATCCCTTGTAAGTTGGATTCCTAGGTATTTTATTCTCTTTGAAGCAATTGTGAATGGAAGTTCATTCATGATTTGGCTCTCTGTTTGTCTGTTATTGGTGTATAAGAATGCTTGTGATTTTTGCACATTAATTTTGTGTCCTGAGACTTTGCTGAAGTTGCTTATCAGCTTAAGGAGATTTTGGGCTGAGACAATGGGGTTTTCTAAATATACAATCATGTCATCTGCAAACAGGGACAATTTGACTTCTTCTTTTCCTAACTGAATACCCCTGATTTCTTTCTCTTGCCTAATTGCCCTAGCCAGAACTTCCAACACTATGTTGAATAGGAGTGGTGAGAGAGGGCATCCCTGTCTTGTGCCAGTTTTCAAAGGGAATTTTTCCAGTTTTTGCCCATTCAGTATGATATTGGCTGTGGGTTTGTCATAAATAGCTCTTATGATTTTGAGATACGTTCCATCAATACCGAATTTATTGAGCGTTTTTAGCATGAAGGGCTGTTGAATTTTGTCAAAAGCCTTTTCTGCATCTATTGAGATAATCATGTGGTTCTTGTCTTTGGTTCTGTTTATATGCTGGATTATGTTTATTGATTTGCGAATGTTGAACCAGCCTTGCATCCCAGGGATGAAGCCCACTTGATCATGGTGGATAAGCTTTTTGATGTGTTGTTGAATCCGGTTTGCCAGTATTTTATTGAGGATTTTTGCATCGATGTTCATCAGGGATATTGGTCTAAAATTCTCTTTTTTTGTTGTGTCTCTGCCAGGCTTTGGTATCAGGATGATGTTGGCCTCATAAAATGAGTTAGGGAGGATTCCCTCTTTTTCTATTGATTGGAATAGTTTCAGAAGGAATGGTACCAACTCCTCCTTATACCTCTGGTAGAATTCAGCTGTGAATCCATCTGGTCCTGGACTTTTTTTGGTTGGTAGGCTATTAATTATTGCCTCAATTTCAGAGCCTACTATTGGTCTATTCAGGGATTCAACTTCTTCCTGGTTTAGTCTTGGAAGAGTGTAAGTGTCCAGGAAATTATCCATTTCTTCTAGGTTTTCCAGTTTATTTGCGTAGAGGTGTTTATAGTATTCTCTGATGGTAGTTTGTATTTCTGTGGGGTCAGTGGTGATATCCCCTTTATCATTTTTAATTGCATCGATTTGATTCTTCTCTCTTTTCTTCTTTATTAGTCTTGCTAGTGGTCTGTCAATTTTGTTGATCTTTTCAAAAAACCAACTCCTGGATTCATTGATTTTTTGGAGGGTTTTTTGTGTCTCTATCTCCTTCAGTTCTGCTCTGATCTTAGTTATTTCTTGCCTTCTGCTAGCTTTCGAATGTGTTTGCTCTTGCTTCTCTAGTTCTTTTAATTGCGATGTTAGAGTGTCAATTTTTGATCTTTCCTGCTTTCTCTTGTGGGCATTTAGTGCTATAAATTTCCCTCTACACACTGCTTTAAATGTGTCCCAGAGATTCTGGTATGTTGTATCTTTGTTCTCATTGGTTTCAAAGAACAACTTTATTTCTGTCTTCATTTCGTGATGTACCCAGTAGTCATTCAGGAGCAGGTTGTTCAGTTTCCATGTAGTGGAGCGGTTTTGATTGAGTTTCTTAGTCCTGAGTTCTAGTTTGATTGCACTGTGGTCTGAGAGACAGTTTGTTGTAATTTCTGTTCTTGTACATTTGCTGAGGAGTGCTTTACTTCCAATTATATGGTCAATTTTGGAGTAAGTACGATGTGGTGCTGAGAAGAATGTATATTCTGTTGATTTGGGGTGGAGAGTTCTATAGATGTCTATTAGGTCTGCTTGCTGCAGAGATGAGTTCAATTCCTGGATATCCTTGTTCACTTTCTGTCTCGTTGATCTGTCTAATGTTGACAGTGGAGTGTTGAAGTCTCCCATTATTATTGTATGGGAGTCTAAGTCTCTTTGTAAGTCTCTAAGGACTTGCTTTATGAATCTGGGTGCTCCTGTATTGGGTGCATATATATTTAGGATAGTTAGCTCTTCCTGTTGAATTGATCCCTTGACCATTATGTAATGGCCTTCTTTGTCTCTTTTGATCTTTGATGGTTTAAAGTCTGTTTTATCAGAGACTAGGATTGCAACCCCTGCTTTTTTTTGTTCTCCATTTGCTTGGTAAATCTTCCTCCATCCCTTTATTTTGAGCCTATGTATGTCTCTGCGTGTGAGATGGGTCTCCTGAATACAGCAGACTGATGGGTCTTGACTCTTTATCCAGTTTGCCAGTCTGTGTCTCTTAATTGGAGCATTTAGTCCATTTACATTTAAGGTTAAGATTGTTATGTGTGAACTTGATCCTGCCATTATGATATTAACTGGTTATTTTGCTCATTAGTTGATGCAGTTTCTTCCTAGCCTCGATGGTCTTTACATTTTGGCATGTTTTTGAGATGGCTGGTACCGGTTGTTCCTTTCCATGTTGAGTGCTTCCTTCAGGGTCTCTTGTAAGGCAGGCCTAGTGGTGACAAAATCTCTAAGCATTTGCTTATCTGTAAAGGATTTTATTTCTCCTTCACTTATGGAACTTAGTTTGGCTGGATATGAAATTCTGGGTTTATAATTCTTTTCTTTAAGAATGTTGAATATTGGCCCCCACTCTCTTCTGGCTTGGAGAGTTTCTGCCGAGAGATCTGCTGTGAGTCTGATGGGCTTCCCTTTGTGGGTAACCCGACCTTTCTCTCTGGCTGCCCTTAAGATTTTTTCCTTCATTTCAACTTTGGTGAATCTGGCAATTATGTGTCTTGGAGTTGCTCTTCTCGAGGAGTATCTTTGTGGCGTTCTCTGTATTTCCTGGATTTGAATGTTGGCCTGCCCTACTAGGTTGGGGAAGTTCTCCTGGATGATATCCTGAAGAGTGTTTTCCAACTTGGTTCCATTTTCCCCCTCACTTTCAGGCACCCCAATCAGACGTAGATTTGGTCTTTTTACATAATCCCATACTTCTTGCAGGCTTTGTTCATTTCTTTTTCTTCTTTTTTCTTTTGGTTTCTCTTCTCGCTTCATTTCATTCATTTGATCCTCAATCGCTGATACTCTTTCTTCCAGTTGATCGAGTCGGTTACTGAAGCTTGTGCATTTGTCACGTATTTCTCGTGTCATGGTTTTCATCTCTTTCATTTCGTTTATGACCTTCTCTGCATTAATTACTCTAGCCGTCAATTCTTCCACTTTTTTTTCAAGATTTTTAGTTTCTTTGCGCTGGGTACGTAATTCCTCCTTTAGCTCTGAGAAATTTGATGGACTGAAGCCTTCTTCTCTCATCTCGTCAAAGTCATTCTCCGTCCAGCTTTGATCCGTTGCTGGCGATGAGCTGCGCTCCTTTGCCGGGGGAGATGTGCTCTTATTTTTTGAATTTCCAGCTTTTCTGCCCTGCTTTTTCCCCATCTTTGTGGTTTTATCTGCCTCTGGTCTTTGATGATGGTGATGTACTGATGGGGTTTTGGTGTAGGTGTCCTTCCTGTTTGATAGTTTTCCTTCTAGCAGTCAGGACCCTCAGCTGTAGGTCTGTTGGAGATTGCTTGAGGTCCACTCCAGACCCTGTTTGCCTGGGTATCAGCAGCAGAGGCTGCAGAAGATAGAATATTTCTGAACAGCGAGTGTACCTGTCTGATTCTTGCTTTGGAAGCTTCCTCTCAGGGGTGTACTCCACCCTGTGAGGTGTGGGGTGTCAGACTGCCCCTAGTGGGGGATGTCTCCCAGTTAGGCTACTCAGGGGTCAGGGACCCACTTGAGCAGGCAGTCTGTCCCTTCTCAGATCTCAACCTCGGTGTTGGGAGATCCACTGCTCTCTTTAAAGCTGTCAGACAGAGTCGTTTGCGTCTGCAGAGGCTTCTGCTGCTTTGTTGTTGTTGTTGTTGTTGTTGTGTAGCTGTGCCCTGTCCCCAAAGGTGGAGTCTACAGAGACAGGCAGGTTTCCTTGAGCTGCTGTGAGCTCCACCCAGTTGGAGCTTCCCAGCAGCTTTGTTTACCTACTTAAGCCTCAGCAATGGCGGGCGCCCCTCCCCCAGTCTCGCTGCTGCCTTGCTGGTAGATCACAGACTGCTGTGCTAGCAATGAGGGAGGCTCCGTGGGCGTGGGACCCTCCCGGCCAGGTGTGGGATATGATCTCCTGGTGTGCCTGTTTGCTTAAAGCGCAATATTGGGGTGGGAGTTACCCGATTTTCCAGGTGTGTGTGTCTCAGTTCCCCTGGCTAGGAAAAGGGATTCCCTTCCCCCTTGCGCTTCCCAGGTGAGGCGATGCCTCGCCCTGCTTCAGCTCTCGCTGGTCGGGCTGCAGCAGCTGACCAGCACCGATGGTCCGGCACTCCCCAGTGAGATGAACCCAGTACCTCAGTTGAAAATGCAGAAATCACCGGTCTTCTGTGTCGCTGGCGCTGGGAGTTGGAGACTGGAGCTGTTCCTATTCGGCCATCTTGCTCCGCCGTCCGTGTATTTATTCTTTATTCAATTTCTTTCATTGATGTTATATACTTTTCAGTGTACGGATCTTTCACCCATTTGGTTAAATGTATTTATACTTAGTTTTTTTGATGCTGTTGTAAATGAGAATGTTTTCTTGATTTCTTTTTTGGATAGTTTTTTGTGTATAGAAACATTGCTGGTTTTTGTATGTTAATTTTGTATCCTACGACTTTACTGAATTTGTTTATTAATTCTATCAGCTTTTTGGTGGAGTCTTTAGGATTTTCTGAATATAAGATAATACCATCCACAAGCAGAGATAAATTAACTTCCTCTCTTCTGATTTAGATGCCTTTTATTTCTTTTTCTTGCCTACTTGTTCTGGCTAAGATTTTCAGAACTGTGCTGCATATAAGCAGTAAGAGTAAGCATGCTTGTCTTGTTCCTGATCTTGGAGGAAAAGCTTTTCACTGATGGTTAAAAGCTTTAATGAACTTTTCATTGATGAGTATGATGTTAGCTGTGGGCTCGTGCTATATGGTCTTTATTGTGTTGAGGTGCATTTCTTCTACACCTAATTTGTTGAGAGTTTTTATTATGAAATAATGTTCAATTTTGTCAAATGTTTTCTTCATCTCTTGAGATGCGCATAAAAATTTTTGGCCTTTATTCTGTTAGGCTTTTTTTTTTAAGGAAATAAAATGTTACCTCTAAAGTATCCCTTCCTCCACCCACTCACTGTCATTCATCTCAGAGGTAACTATTGTCCTGAAGTTGGTGCTTAGTTTTCCCATGCATAATTTAGTATTTTTATTATATATGTTGGTGTCCAGACAGAATATAGCCTTGCATTGTGAGTTTTAAAATTATTGAAATTATATACTACTTTTATATACTGTCTTAGTCAGTTCAGGCTGATATAACAAACTACCATAGACTGAGTGTCCTATAAACAACAGAAATTTATTTCTCACATTTCTGGAGGCTGGAAGTCTGAGATCAAGGTGCTAGCATGGCCAGATTTTGCTGAGAGTCCTCTTCTGGTTTATAGACTGCTGACTGACCTCTCGTTTTGTGCTTACATGGTAGAAAGAGGGCAAGAGAGCTCTCTTGGGGTCCTTTTGTAAGGAGGCTAATCTCATTCATGTGGGTTCCACCCTCATGACCTAATAACCTCCCGTAAGCTGCACCTCCGAATATCATAACATTGGGGGTCAGGATTTCAACATTTAAATTTTGGGGGAACACAAATGTTCTGTACATAACATGTACCCATCTACAATTTTCTTTTTCAGACAGTGTAGACACTTTTTTGACAATACGCATAGTCTAGATTATTTAACAGCTGGACTGTATGCTCTATTATGAACTTAACATGGTTAATTTGTCCGTTACTCTGTTGGTGGACCATTTAAACTGTTTCCACTTTTTGACAATACAAAAACAGGCCCTCGGGGTGAAACTGGTGCATCCAGCTATGTGGCAGCTGCAACTTACTAGATATAGGCAAAGTACTCTTCAATTCATGTCACCATAAGCCGTGATGGTAAGAGTTTCTGTTTCCTCATCACCTTGCCAAGACTTGGAATCATTGGGTTTCTTTTCCTAAATAATAATGTATAAACTCTGGCTCACTAGTTATTACTGCTGTAATTAATCACACCCTCATTTGGTCCCATGGTACCATTTACATTGTATTACAAGCATCTGAGTTACATCAGATTCACATTGTGTTACAGACACCCCCACTGGGCCATTCATTCATTGACAATGGATTCCTGTCTGTTCCTTTTTGTGTCCCCAGCACCCAGCACAGTGAGTGGGGCTCAGTATGCATGTATTGACTTAAAAGTAAATAATTAAGAGATCACAGAGTAGAGTGGTCAGGAAAGACAGTGAAGGGGGTGAAATTGAGATTGGCTAAAGAATGGGAACTTTCAAACACTCCTAAATAGAGTGTCCACCAGGACAACCACTTTGAAAAACTACTGGGCAGTATCAACTAAAGCTGTGCATGCCCTATGACCTTCTAATTCCACTCCCCATGGAAACGTGTGAATATGCAACCCCAAAAGCACACCCTGGACTGTCCATAGCAGCACTCCTTGTGAAAGCCCCAATCTAGAAACAACTCAAATGTTCCTCCATGGTAGCACTGTTAAATAAAATTGTGGTATATTCACACACTGGAAATGTGATAAGCATGAATGACTTTTAGCTGCAAGCAGCAATAGGGAAGAATTTCACAATCCAGTGTTGAGCAAAATATGCCAGACCTCACGGAGCAGGTGCTGTGCGATTCCATTTACCTGAGGGTCAAAATCAGACAAAACTAATCTGGTGTAAAAGTCATGATACTGATTATTCTTGGTGAGGAGTGGGTGCCCCTTACTGGACAGGCGGCATGGGAGTGCTGGTTTTGCCTTATTTATTTTGTGTTGCGGTAAAATTTACATATGAAGAAATTCAGTTTTTAAAAAGTGTACACTTCAGTGAGTTTTGACAATCAAACCACACACCATATAGAACATTTCTGTAGCACCAGAGAGCTCCTTTATGAGCCTTATATTCTGTTTCTTGGTGTTGGTATGGATGGTGGTGACATGGGTGTGTTCACTTTGTGAAAATTCATTGAGCTGTGAACTTATGATACTTGTGTGCTTTTCTGAATGTATGTTCTACTTTCATAAAAAGTTCCAAAAGTACTTTTGAAAAAGGCTGGCCCAAATGACGGCCAACTGGCTATAAGAGGGTCAAATGCGCGGCCGAGGGGGTGGGAGGAGAGCTATGGGAAGGGTGATTGGAATGGTGCTGTGTAGATATAGTGAAGAGTGGAACAGAAAGTGAGTTTGATGTCAAGCTTCAGCTTTCTACATTTGCTGCTGGTGAGTAGTGTGAACCAGCTTTTATCTTCCTGGCTCTGGATCAACTGCTTTTGTTCTTTCTCTCTCCCTCCAATATCCTGTAATAGCAGGAGGGAGCCCTTAAGAGGGACTCAAAGGTGATCTTTTTCCTGAAACACGGAGCAGGTGGTCTTGGGCTCCACTCTCTAGGATCCCCAGGTGAGGATCCTGACATGTTCTTGACAGGAAATTCTGTCCTCTATAGCCACCAGCATGGAACACCTCATTCTTTCTTGACCAGAGTCCCCATCCCTTGGCTCTGAGACTTCAAACCTTTAGGAATCCTTTCCTGGTCTTTGCTGGGCCCTGACAACCCTGAGGGAGAATTTGAAGACTCTTTGGGAAAAGTTAAGTCAGTGGTATGAGTCTCTCTTGTCTTCCCTTTGCAAAGACTTCCCTTTACTTATGTTGATAACACAGGGAGTGAGTGACTTTAGAGGCCCCATACAGAGTTTTGTCCTGGAAGTCTTTGTTTTATTTTCTTTGCTTTTTTTTTTTTTTTTTTTTGTCCTTTCTCCTCCATTTTCTGAGCTCTCCAAAGATGAAAACAGACAGACAAACAAACAAACAAACAAAACCACCAAAATCTGGTAGAGAGGGAAATAAAGAAGGGTATAACTAGACAAGGCGAAACCTCATGTCTAATGGTGTGAAAATTTAAAGCGGTGCTTGTTAAAATTTGCTAACATTCCTTTTCACTAAAGAAATAAAAGTGTACTTCATTTAGGCTGTTCTCTTCCCTGGCAAATAAACCTGATTTAGCCATGAACTTTGTGAAAAATAAACTAAACTGCACAGAAAAAAAAAATTCCCTTTTCTTTTTTAAAAGTCAGGCTTGAAATTTTTATATCCTTTGAGTCATATTCTTGAAGCAATTGGCTGATTAATTCAAGAAATGTTACTTTCCCAATTCAAACATGACATTTTGAAAATCATCCATGAATTACATGCCTCAAGAATGAAAGGCTTTTCTGTGCCATTTAAAAGGTTTTTTTTCATTTTGAGGGCAATCGTGAATATCTATAAGGGCACATTTATTACTCCCAGAACAGATAGAAAATTAGCAAAGTCATAAAATTCTTACCCAGCTTTGCTATTGCAGCTGTGTCTCAATCCAGTCCCCCACCCGTTCCCCTGCCACTAAAATGGTTAAGGATGATGTTATTTTTGCCATTACAGGCAAGGCACTGGTTTTTTTAGCTGGGCTTTTTAAATCTCTACACAGAGATTAAAAAGAAAAAAAGTTATGCATTTAAACTTTGTTCTTTTGGTGGGATTCAACAAGGAATTGCTAGTCTCATAAATTCGTTCCTTAAAAATCCTACCTTCTGATCCTGGAATATGTCCCTCTCCTTCTAATCTCATACAGTAAACCAATACTAAGCCTCAGAAAAACAACTGGCTGTAAACTTTCTGCCTTAATTTACACTACTGTACGCAGGACCTGTAGACATGGATGTATGTTTCTGTATATACCCACCCAGTAATTACTGAGTCAAGCCTTTAATTTGTCTGAAATTGTGCAGGCATAATGGGGACGACCCACACATTTTTCCATTGGAAATTGTAAATGAATGACAAAGAGAGAACTCCGCCCTAATCCCCTCCCCACAACAATTCCTGGGAAGCTTATTCATAACTCTTTGTGCGCCAGGATGGAATTGACACTCACAGGGGTTTTGATAACTGTTGCTCAGTTGATTTGACCAGTCCCACTCCAAGTGTGGTCCTCAGAGTAGTACGGGCCCGTAGTCAGCAAGGAAATTAATTCTAAAATTAAGGAAAAGTGCTTAAAAATTTTAGAGGCATTTGGCAGATTAATTTTCTGTCTGTTGAATCTAATCATAAAATCTAAGGTTTTTTTTTTTTTTTGTATCAACCCAACAGTATTAAAATCTAGTAGGGCTCCTGTCTCTGGCCAGAATGAGATTGACTCTTTTTCTTTGGTAGATTTATCACCTACAGCAAAACCATCTTCAGATGTGCACAATGAAATAAGTGCTATTCAAATAATACTATGTTATTATCAAATATTAAATATCAAATATTAATAATAATATTTGAATAGCACTTAATAAGTATTTAAGCATGAAGTGATGTCTTGGTTTGGGGTCCCCTGGAAGCACACTCTGAGAGATGGATCTGAACAAGCTGCATATTTGGTAGAAGATTCCAGTGAGTACTAGTAGGGAAGTGGGCAAGGAAGCTAATAAAGTGTGTGTTTTCAAGTAGGTTACTGCCATAGGCAACTGGAACTCAATCCCACTGGGAGCTCATGAACTGGTATAAAACACGCTTCACAATGGCCCCACTCAAGGGGTGAGGGAGTTGGGGTATTCATTGACCGATGAGTGGAGTCTTAGGGGTTTACTGATTACCCCAAGGTCACCAAACAGTTGACTGACAGGCACTCAGTCTGTTGACTCCCAGCACTTCCAGTCTTCTATGCAAGCCCAATGGGTTCCACAGATGATGGGAAAAGGCATCAGGCAAAGACATGCGGGAGCTGCTGCTTGAAAGTTGGGATGGTTTGAACAGATATGGAAAGTGCTGAGGGGATGCTTGGGTTAGCAAAAGCACTGGACAACAGGTAGTTTGGACAGGTGGACTTACCCCAATTTATAGATAAGGAAACTGGGGTCCAGCTTAGCACTATAGTACTTGTGGAAGACAGTGGGGGAGTGAGAAGGATCTCTCCCCTTGACCACCCACTTTGGGTTCGCCCAGAGCCTCTTCTGCCACCTTTCTTTCCTGCCTTGTGGAATGGGTAGTTGGCAGAGACTGACTGGGTGCTCATACAGCCCATCTCTGCTTCCTGGACCCCTTGTCTGGACTTCATTTCCCAGCCTCCCTTGCAGAAGGATGTGTCATGTAGAAGAGCTGAGGAGAGTGACTAGAGGTGATGGACAGTATTTCACTGCTGAACCCACAAAAAACTTTACAAGTTTTCTCCCTGCTTTCTACCTTTTGAACAGACTGGGATTGAAATGACCTCAGGGAATCCTAGAGAGTCACGCCTTGATGGTGGCAGAGCCACAAGATGGAAGGAGTCTGGGTCCCTGGGTTGTCACTTAGAGGTGGGCCACTTGGCTAGAAACATACTCTTTAGAGTTTTTTTAGGTTAAGTCACTGTGATTTTGAGGATTATTTGTTACAGTAACCAGCATCACCTTAAATAATGTAACATCATACATGTGTGATCAAAAAACTTGTCTTTATATCACTTACCATAATCTCAGATTCTCCACTTATTTACTTATCCACCATCTCCCGTCCAAGAGGAGGGACTTTGATTTGTACACCACTGGATCCCTGGCATCTGGCATATGTATATGCATAATAAATATTTGGCAAATGACTAAAGGCCAATGTATTAACTTGTCCAACAACTCCCAGCAAGCAAGTGAGAGAGTCAGGATTGGAGTCCAGGCCCACTGAACCCTCAAACTGTTAAGCCTTCTGCACATTGCCTGACTATGTATGCCAGGTGCAGTGCTGGAACCTGGGCAGGTAAGAAGGTTAGGTGCCTGTTAGGTTGCCCCTGAGGTCTACCTAACACGCAGCATTTAGCACAGGGCTTATGTGTGGCGGGAAAAGCAGACCCGTCTTTGTTCTCATCCATGGATCAGGCTATCTTTTAGAAATGTTGAGCTTTGTGACTTACCCAACCTGAGCAAGGGCTCAGCTATAGAACCACTGGACTTAAGTTATCTTATGGACTATGAGATAACTGAGCAAAATACATAAAGCCAGATCCTCTTTGAACAATCTAAGCAAAGGCAGTGAGTCACAGAAAAGAATGGATCCAGCAGAACTTGGGATGAGTTAGGAGGAGAGGACAGCACAGGTGTTAGGTTTAAGAGCCTGGGCTTTGGTGATCAGACACTGCTGGCTTCAAGGAGCTCTGTCATTTACCAAGTGGTCTGACCTTGGGCAAGTTAGTTAACCTTGTTGGGCTTCTTTTCCTTATCTATAAACTGGATGTAATAATGCTGGTCTCCTGTGGTAAAATGATTAACACAGAGGCACAAAGTGTGTGCTCAGAAGATGGTGGCTTGTATAGTACCTGTTCTTTAATCCCTGGTGTTAAGACAGAGAACTCTACCCTCTTGGCCACTAAGATATAAAGACTGAGGTGCTTGGGAGGCTACAATCATGGCGGTTACATGAACTGGGTCCCAAGAGAAAGCTATAGGCTGCCCTGGCCTCTCCTCTACCCTTCCCATGTGCAGCCACTAGAGGGCCTTGGGCATCTCTGTTTAGCACTGTTGTATTCAGATGTGGCACCCAGGATGCCCAGTGAATTACTAGGGCTCTCTTTCCAGGGGAAGGCAAAAGAGCAGTGCACTCAAAGCGAACCATTTGAGTAGCTACTGAGGGGTCATATTTACAACGGCTGCAATGAGACTGCAGACCTCTTACTCTGCTGCAGGCAAACCAGGCCCTTGAGCAGACGATCTACTGCCCACTGACTGAACTGCCTGGGGTTGCCTTAGCACCAGCTTGGGGCCTTGTGTTGAATGAGATAAGGGTCTCCTTGTCTTATTAGACAACTGAGGCAGTGAGGTCTTGATTTCTGAAGATCACTCATTGGCCCACTAAAGCATTGGGACTGAAAATTAGCTCATCCTAATAGAGGTGGATTATAGTTTAGCAAATTTCCAGAGGTTTGGAACCATCTGATGATGCATGGGAGACCAGGGCATTCTCAGTAGCCAGAGTCCTGGAGCCCTCCCCTCCAATTCACCCCACCTTCCAACTCTCATTTCATTAGGTCAGCAAGGTCTGATATTAAAGCAAATAGCTCACATGGAAAGCATTGCTCACATCAGTCATTTTCACCGTAGTACAAAAGCTCTCTGTTCTCTTTGAGATTTCATTCTAAATACTTAACAAAAACACTGTAGACATGGCTCCATAACTTGCCACTCTTGTTCCTCTGCTCATCACCTTAAACTCCCAGTTTTCAGAAAACACCAAGTACTTTCCTATTTCCTTGCCTTTCTCCATACTATTTTCTTATTACAAACACACCCACTTCCCCTTGCTCTTTTATGCTTTATAAAATCCCACTCCTTCATTAGAACCAACAGATACTTCCCTGATTTCTGCCTCTATTTCTTCATAGTACTTTGTGCTTACCCTTAACAGAACACATCAGAGGGTTTTGTCCTATACATATTTGTCTCCTCATCATCCAGTTGAGCTGTTCATGTGAATAATTTCCAGCCTTTGCTTGAATACCTGTCCTGACAGGATACTCACAACCTCAAAGGCAATGCATTCCATTGCCAGCCAATTCTCTTTGTGAAAACATTTCCTCATTATTAGAAACCAAATCTATTTGCCTGATACATGGACCCACTGATTCTCTTCTTACTAGTTCAGTTCATCTGTAGCATAAAATTGCTTCAGATGTGAATAAGGCTTCTCATTCCATGATTAGACACAGATCTTAAATATAAATATTCTGAGAGTGGGCAATACCTTTTAAGGTGTAAATAATTCATTGTAAGGTGTAAATGGCTGGGCATGGTGGCTCATGCTTGTAATCCCAGCGCTTTGGGAGGCCAAAGCAGGCAGATCACTTGAGGCCAGGAGTTCAAGACCAGTCTGGCCAACATGGTGAAACCTTGTCTCTCCTAAAAATAGAAGAGTTAGCCGGGCATGGTGGCACATGCCTGTAATCCCAGCTACTCGCGAGGCTGAGGCATGAGAATGGCTTGAACTCAGGAGGCGGAAGTTGCGATGAGTCCAGATCATGCCACTGCACTCCAGCTTGGGGGACAGAGTAAGACTGTCTCCAAAAAAAAAAGAAAAAAAGTGTAAATGACTGGTAAAAAGTTTTCCGTAAGAATAGAATTGTACAGGATAACTTAATGGTGGGGTTAGGAATACCAAAGATATGAGGAATATAAGGACTTCAAAAATGTGCTACAGTAGAAAGAATACTAGGCTAGGAAATGAAAGATGGGTCCAATGTCTTTATGTTTTCTGAGCTTTGGTTTTCTCATTGGGAAAAGGAATACTTAGCATGATAAGTAGTTCCACTTATAACTGTAATTGCAGAATTTTCTGTGAGAGTGGCCCTGCTCATCTGGGCTGTCTTAAGCCTTTGCTCTGGCTTGGCTTCCTTAGGTCTGGGCAGGCAAAAAGTCACACGTGTCAATGGGCCTCAGCCTCCTGGGGGTTGGGTAGACATTCTTGGTGCCAAAGATACCATGACTTACACCACCCACAATCATGTTAATCAATTAATGAGCCTTTTATTCCCACCTGGGTTGCAATTTTCTTTCCCCTACCTTGAAGTCTTGCTTCACACGGGCTATTTATCACATTTGTATTATAAATGAAGGATGCAGGTAACACATTTTATTATGATTTTATTATATACTCTCTTTTACTAGAATTTTGCAAAGTAAAATATTGAATAAGAACCAACTTCATTTTTCCTAAGTTCCACTCTATAGGACCAGGTCATATTAACAATTGCTTGATGCATAATAATCCGTGACTCAATAAATACTTTACAAAAATAATGCAGTTTTTTTTCTTTTCTTAAAACATAAAAATTAAGATTCCCCAGATTGACCCTCCCCCTCTTTTATATTTATTGGGAATATATTGGTGGAGGAAAAAAATTGTTAAAATAGTATTAAAATAGGTGAAATGAGGTCCATTATCTTTTTCCCATTTGTTTTGTTGTTTTCCTTTGGAAAAGTGCTACTTCCTGTTTTCACGTCTGAACTTGGCTGCAGTCTTCTGAACCTACTAAGACATGAGCAGAAATTCTACTGTTTTGGGGCCATTTAGCAGAATGATAGCATTATGATAATACTGACCTTTTATTTTAAAGCCTATTTAAAATCAGTCCTCAGCTTTGTCCCTAAAATACCATATTCCCTACCCAGTCTGAAGAAGAGACTTTTGGAATCTGAGACTCCAGCAAGGTGCCTCATGACTAAATAACATTTGGTTTAAGGTGGGCGTTTACATGTTTTGATATATTTCTATTGCATTATTTTTAAAGAAATAAATTCCAAAATTCCCTTTCTCTTCCACTTCCCTAAGTCTCTTTCTTTCTGATCTCTCACAGAAGAGATTAGTTTCACCACAACTCCAGAGAAAAGGTTACGCTTAAGTCACATTTGTATTAAATAAGTTATATATAAAAACTGCTTATAACGTTTACAACCTCAGTCTCTTTCCCCCTTAGCCTTTCTTTGAAACTCTGGATCCGGGTGTGAATTGAGTCGCACCCACTGTGGCTTCCAGGTTCTTTTTCTGGCTTCCAAGTGGTCCCCATCCTTCTGCCCACATCGCTCCCCAGGGGTACTTTCAAGGAACTCTACAGATGGCGAGGGCAGCTTCACAAGGCAGTCCCCGGGCGTGGCGCACGCCCCTAGCGTAATGTATGAGAAATACTCATGTGGTATATACAAACATACACGACTGCGGCTAAGAAGGTCTCGGCGCTAGTCGGCAGGTCAGTGCGGCGCGTGTGCGCTCCAGAACCAGAGGTGGCGTCCTCCACCTCATCCCAGTCTCTTTAATACTCCCTGGCCTCTTGGAACTGCTTGATGTAGTCCTCATCCGAGGGGCTCTCTGTGCACTTCTGTCCGTTGTTGGGAGGCCGAGCCTCGTTATACCTGCTCCAGTCACCCTTGCAGATAATCCAGGGCAGGACGTCCACCTTGTAGTGGAGCTCCGCGGAGAACTCGGTGCTGATGAGGTTGGGCGTGCCCGCCCCCTTGCCCCTGGTGATGAGCTGCATATTGTCGCCGTAGCAGCAGTGCTGCGCCGCCAGCGTGGTGCTCTCCAGGGACAGCATGGAGCGGATGCAGTACCGGGCCGTGGGCTTGTAGATCTCCAGCTTCTCCTTGGGCCCACTGGCGTCCTTCCAGCGGAAGTCCTTGCGCTTGATGCGGTCGAAGATGTCAGCCGTGCTGTAGGCTACCTCAGTGGGGTAGGAGCAGGGGCAGCTGGGCAGGTCATTCATCACCTTGTGCATGTACTTCTTTAAGAACTCGCTTTTGCAGCTCATCCAGCGCTCACAGCTGTCTGTGTCTGGAAAAGGCCAAAGAGAAACCCTCTCACCGCATGCACAACCGGCCCACAGGAGGTGCTTCAAGGGGCATGTGACACCAGGCTGCTCCTGAGGGCCCGCAGGAGGACACTAAAGTCAACAACTCGCTAAAGTCAACAACTCCTTTCCTAGAGCCAGAGACCCCTGCAGCCCCCTGGAACCATCAGAGGTGGATGGCTGTTCTCACTTCCCTTGAACTTGGGAACTTCATTATTCACAAGACTTCCTCCAAATGCCCCACATTATATTATAAAATTTTCAGACACACAGAAAAGTAGAGAATATTCTTATACAATGACTACCTATATTTCATCACCTGGATTTAACTATCGTTATCTTTGCTTTATCTTTTAAAAACATTTTGTGGAAATACATAATGTTACCCCTAAATTTTAGTAAGCATCTACAAAAAAGAGGATATTTTCCTAGATAATCATGACCCGATTATCACTCCTAACAAACTTAAGAATTCAGAATTATTTGAATCTCCCCTCTAAATAAGTGATGAGGCCAGGCGTGGTGGCACATGCCTGTAATCCCAGCACTTTGGGAGGCTGAGGCGGGCGGATCATCTTAAAACACTGAGGTCAGGAGTTTGAGACCAGCCTGGCCAACAAGGTGAAACCCCGTCTCTACTAAAATTACAAAATATTAGACAGGCATTGTGGCACGTGCCTGTAATCCTAGCTACTCAGGAGGCTGAGGCAGGAGAATCGCTTGAACCTGGGAGGCAGAGGTTGCAGTGAGCTGAGATTGCACCACTGTACTCCAGCCTGAGCAATAGAGCAAGACTCTGTCTCAATAAATAAATAAATAAATAATAAAAATAAAAAATAAAAATATAAAGAAATAAGTGATGATGTGATGGAAAAGGCCCCAAAGGAAGATTTGTAGGACTCAGTTTTGATTTTGCCACACACGGACTGGTTCCCCCAACCTCTTAACCTTAGGCATGTAACTATCACTGTCTACAAATTCACGGGGCAAGGTGCCTCAAAGAGGAAGGAGCCCGGGGCACTTGCTTTTAGGGATCTTAAGATTTGGATCACAGGCCAGTGACCTGTAGGCCTGGGTCAAAATGTACCCCCAGAGGGGTTGTGTTTGTTTCTTTCAGTATTAAAAATAATTGATTAGTTGCCAATATTTAAGAATTAGTTATTTCAATTATAAATGTGGATCTGTGGTTTTATTTGAAAAACCAAAAGACTGATCTATGCTGGTCCTGCATTCTCCCATGGGAACAACTGATCCTGTGAACAGGTAAATGGTGACCCCTCCATGGACAGGGCCGAAGGTCCCCAGCTCAGCACAGCTCCTACTTCATCCCTTCATTTATGGGTGATCTCTCGGTCCCTCAGTCATCTGATTCCAGGACCTCAGGTTTAGTGTCCTAGTTTGGGTTACCCCAGACCCTGAGACAAAAAGATTCCAGTGAAAATGATTTTTTGGGGAAGTGATTTCAGGAAACAGAGGCAGGGGAGCAGGGGAATTAGATAGAGAAGAGAGAGCAGTTAATGCAGGGTGTGGAGCAAACAAGTAACCACTGTAAGGAACTGGTTACTCCCACTGGGATCTGGGAAACCTCACCCCTCAGCATTTTCCTATCTGAAACAATGTTCAACTTTACCCAAGTCCTGTGATCCTGGAAACAGTGACGATTAGGAGTCCCCCAGCCCTTCTGCATTCTGGAAAACAGCTTACTGCAGAGAACCCCCTTTCCCCATAGGACTTAGAAAAGACTCACAGATGTTTGCTTTGTTCACCTGTGACAAGGCCAGAAGCACAAATTCCCTTTCTTTGCCTCAAAAACTGCTTGTCCTCACTGATTAATTAGGAGAAAATGCATCTTTTTTTGGTGGGGTGGGGAGGGTTGCAGATGGAGTCTCACTCTGTCACCCAGGCTAGAGTGCAGTGGCACGATCTCCGCTCACTGCAACCTCTGCTGCCCAGCTTCAAGCAATTCTCCTGCCTCAGCCTCCCGAGTAGATGGGAATACAGGCACCTGACACTGTACCTGGCTAATTTTTGTATTTTTAGTAGAGACGGGGTTTCACCATGTTGGCCAGGTTGGTCTTGAACTCCTGATCTCATGATCCATCCGCCTCAGACTCCCAAAGTGCTGGGATTACAGGTGTGAGCCACTGCGCCTGGCTGACAAAATGCATCTTAACCAAACTTTGATGAAGCTTCTCTCCTTCACCCAGCTCCCAGGACTTTGGCCCACCCTCAGCCTAAACCAGCACAGCCTCTCCTGAAGGATCCCTTTTGGAAAAAGGCTGGCTTCAGGGTAGAGCATTCTCCAGTCTACTATCTGATCACGCCACCCTTTCATCTCGCTTTCCCTTACTTACTTCTCTATAAAAGGAAACGCTCCTTGCCTAACCCTTGAGATGCTTGCAGACCTTCTGGTCTCATCGTTCATCCCACTGCAGTAATACGGAGATAACATCCCCTACTTCCCTGCAATAATCCTTTGAATAAAGCCTCTCCTTACTGAGTCCAGATTTGTTTTATTGATGGGGATCTGAGTTTTTATCCACCGGCTCCCATTCATCACCAACAGGGGACTGGTCCTGGACTTCCAGCTAGGAATGCCCTGTGCATTCATGTGCAGCTGGGCTCAGGATCAGAGAAAGACCTCAGGCAAAGGCACACAGGGGTTGTCAGTTAGAGGTGCAAGGACATGCTGTGGGTGGAGGGAATGTGGGCTGGTCACCGACAGCCCAGTGAGTGGGCGGGTCATCTGCCCCAGTGAGCTTCGGTGGGTAAGATGAGGCATATCTAAGGCAGCCAACAGTGGTGGAATGTGAGGTGCGTTAAAGGAGGCAAAGGCAAAAAGCCCCAGGGGTGTCCAAAAATGCAAGGTCATTTCTAGCAGGGGACCTCAGGGTTGCTTCAAGGAGCATGTGACACCAGGTTGCTCCTAGGCCATGTCAGGGATATGTGACAGCCACAAGTGTCCCGCTCAGAGCTCCGATAAGGGAACCTGCTGTGGGTGCTTTGCTGACTGGCAGCCTCCAGGTTGCACCTTTGGATCTATCATGATTTTAACATCAAGGCCCTATCTGCCCTCTGGCTGCTCTCAGCCAATGACTGAGCATGGTAGGGGAACCGCCCGAGGGTCTCCTCCAACAGGCAACTTTGCTGGGATTCCCCATCAGCATGGCTGAGCCTGCCTTGCTTTTTTTTGTAGGAGTCGGGCCTGCACCTCGGTCTGAAAGCTCTCCCTGCCTAGTCCTGCTACCTTGCTCTTTATCTTTTCTGGGCGTCTCCTCAAAAAATCTCTTGCATGTCTAATCCCATCATGGTGTCTGGGTCTTGGAGATGTCTCATGGACACAGACTGCAATAGCATAGATGGAGGAAGGGAAAGGGAAGGCTCTCCAGGTAAGCGTTCATGGTGCAAACTAAGGTTATGCAGGAAAAAATCTGCTGGGGATGTCTGGGGCTGAGGCATGACATGTTCAGTTTCATGGCAGCAGAAGGTATAGGAATATAAGATTGTTGGTGTCAGATCATGGCGGTCTTGTTCAGTTTAGGCTGGTTCAGAGGGTACTAGGGACCCACGGAAAGTTTGTAAATGATAGTGAGCTATTAACTGAGCTGTGCAGTCAGAAAATGAATTCAGAGCCGATAATGATGGGGAGGGTCCAGGTGAGATACTCTGGGAGGAAACAGCAGGTGGGATCAGAAGAGGTCAGAGAGTTACAGCTGCCAGGCCTTGGTGGCTGGTGGACTTTGGAGTAAAAAGAGGAAGACATCAGCAGTGACTCCAGCTCTGACCCAGGAGCCTGGGAGGCTGGTGGTGGTGTGGGTAGAAATCACACGGTTAGGATGAGGGGCAGCTTGCAAGAGGGCTTTGGGCACTTGTCAGTGAAACGAGAAAGAGAAAAATGGGGCATGTCTTATGAACTCAGAAAGGCCTGGTGAAAGGCAAAGTGTGGGATCGCATGCTGAACAGCCCGGGATTGAGTTGTAACTCAACTTTCAGGAGCTCTGCGACTTGAGGGAGGTATTTACCTTGCTGTGCTTCAGTTTTCTCATCTCTAATTTGGGCATAAAAATAGCACTCCTCTCAGAAAGTTGCAGAGAGGATTAAGTGGGAGGGAACCTAGAGGGTGCACCCAACAGTGTCTAGGTGCTGCCAGCTGGGATAGGCTGTGGCTGTGGCCTCCTCTCTGAGCAGTCATTGACAAAATGAAAGTTCAATCCTTCCACTCTGCTTGTACTTTTGCAAGCAGTCCCTCACCAAAGGCTCCTCAGTTACCTAACTTGAGTGTGCCATGTTCTTTCCTGCCTGGACCCTGACTGAGACACCATGTCTACTCAGCTCTGGTGTCCTTAGCCACATGCCAGTGTGGCCTTGTGCATCTGTGCTGTGTTCTGCAAAACAGCTAGATGCTGCCTGCCTGTGGGGTGTGATATGAAGAGGCCTGAGAAACTTTCTGCCTCAGAAGAATGCCTTTAAGGTTCTACCACTTTCTGTCAAAGTCTTGCCTTTAAAGTCGTTTTTATTTTTTCAATCAAATGCATTGTATTTGCTGATGATTCCTGTTAAATGCATTTGATCATATGCATGTGAAGGGATTGGAGGGGTGAGGTGAAGGCCCTCGTGACATTGAATTTCCAAACTGCATCCAGTTTGGCTCATAGACATTTCTGATTAGATTTGTTTTTAAAATAAATTTCTATCAAGCATTAAAAAATTAAGATATAATCTGGCAAAATCAAGATTTCAGGTCTCTCTTAGAAACCCAGAACACCTGGCAATACTGGGTGGATATTCATCCATAGTGACCACATCACGGCCGACCCTTTCGATAAAGCTCTTCATTTTGTCACAGACTTTACCATTCTCTACTGCCCCTGACACTGTTTCCCTTCCCTTCCCTTCCCTTCCCCCCCCCCCCCCCCCCCCCCCCCCCCCCCCCCCCCCCCCCCCCCCTCCCCCCCCCTCCCCTCCCCTCCCCTCCCCTTCCCTTCCCTAGATGGAGTTTTGCTATTGTTGCCTAGGCTGGAGTGCAGTGGCGCAATCTTGGCTCACTGCAACCTCTGCCTCCTGGATTCAATGATTCTCCTGCCTCAGCCTCCAGAGTAGCTGGGGCTACAGGCGCCTGCCACCATGCCCAGCTAATTTTTGTATTTTCAGTAGAAATGGGGTTTCACCACGTTGGCCAGGCTGGTCTCGAACTCCTGGCCTCAGGTGATCCACCTGCCTCAGCCTCCCAAAGTGCTGGGATTACAGGTGTGAGTCACTGTGCCCAGACTCATTTTCTTTTCCTCATAGTGCTAGAACCATTATTTTCCTCCAGACTTTCTTTTTGTCTTTCCTTTTATTCTAGATTTGTTCTACTTGGATGCTTACCTGACCCCATTACCTGACCCCAATAGGCATTTGAGGAACCTTTTTTGTTCACCAAATCAGCTCCCAAATAGCTGGGCTATGAAAAAAAAAGGACTCAGGACTGCTAAATTTTGGCTGAGGAGGCAGGGCAGATGTGAAGAGGCTAAGTAAGAACTTTTGGGTGGCTAAAAGATATGGGGTAGAAGGAATTTTACCCTTCTACAATCCTTAAGTATATAGAGAAGCACATGAAGCTATTTTTAAAAAGTAAGCTTGCACCTTGTGCCTGAAGAGTCACTTTCCATTTTGTTTGCTTCACATTTATTGCATTTGCTCTAGCATTTTCTAGTGGACAAGTAGCAGAATGTACCAAAGGTTTATGAAAAATTCTTGCAGGGGATGGAGGTGCAACATTTTGAGAAAATTCCCTCTTCTCCTCCCTCCCTCCCTCTGCTGGAGAACTGAGGGCACCATTTCTTGATTTTCTTGAGGACGCCCAATGAAGGCCGAGTAAGAACAGATTCCATGTGACCTGAGCCCCTGCTATGGGCTTATTCTGTGCTAAGAGGAGAGATGGGTCCCCATCTGCCTCTGGCTGTGAAGACTGCATAGAGAGCAGAGTGAACCCAGAAGCGCTCGGTCCAGTGGAGGAGGCTCAGGACTGTTTTCTCTTGCTTGAAGTATATTCAGCAAGCAAGGCACATGCTGGGAGCACTGGACCCCAGAAAAGGAAAATGAAACATTTACGTGGATCCAAGGATGGTACTGCAAAGGCAAAAGGAATCTCGGAGGCACTAAGTCAATATTTGGATTACAAAAGAAAAACATCTTACCAACTTCAAACAGTTTGGTGGCATTAAACTCCTCGCTTCCCGCAAGCAGACTTACTTCGGTGGCAGCTGTCCTAAAAGTGTCTTCAATTCCTAAATACAGACAAGAGCTCATTTTTCCATCATTATATGGAACGTTATCTCCCCCCCAACAATAACAAAATAAATACACCTGAACAAAGCCTTTTTTGTATTCATTACTACTCACGGGCAGAAACTTGCCAACAGAGGAAACAGTAAAAAGCAGGTAGTAGTGCAGAAACTATATTAAAACCCAAGATACATTGGCAGCATGAAATCAGATCCAAATGTGCCTGAATGAGTCCTTAGGAACTCACTCACTGGGCCCGCGGATGGGGATTTGGGCAGTGGGGGACACATGCGAGGATGGTGTCAGGGTGACGAACTAAACCAGAGGCAACAGAACGTAGTGGTTAATATCTTGTTCTTAATGACTGACTGTGAGAGTTGAAATCATTACTAGCCACGTGACCTTGGGGCAGCCAGTGAACTTTTGTGTGCCTCAGTTTTTACATCTGTACATGGAGAGAACAAATTGCCCTACCTCCTAGAGTTGAAATAATGAAATGAGTTGGTGTAAAGAAAGTGCTTAGAGCAGTAAGTGGGAAGTGTTAGGTGATAGTTTTCCCTTGAATATCTGTCTTGCTCATTCTTTGTCTAGCTCACTGAGGGTGCTACAATGCATAGCCAAGAAGAGTTAGGTCATATTCTAGGACATTTAGCATTGTTGATGATGCTTCAGAAAGAAAAAGCTGGGCTTCCCATAATTTGCTCTGAGGAACTGAACCCAGCTCTACTCAAACTTACTGGCTCACCCAAATGGCCACCCCAACCAAGCTTCCTTTACAAGCAGGAATCCGGTGCAAGCTAAAGCAATAAGAAGAGGAGAGAGTGAGGCGCTGCAGTAACATTTGCTGATGAGCCTTGGCCTTCCCTGCTGGTTTACCTGACTTGATTTCCGTTAAGGAGCTCTCTCTGATTTTATGTGAGGCACCTCAAACTCATTTGCAGGGTTGACCTACAGGACACACTTTTACAGTGTAATAACTGCCAGGCCGAGGAGACTTTGCCCCATGAGTCTTTCCAGGAAAGCTGGGAATCAACGAATCAAACAAGGAAAGAGATCCTGAAAAAGGAAATCCTTCATGTTCCAAGGGAGCCCAGAAAAGCTGCAATAGCCAGGAACTGAGAGGCAGAAAGGATGGAAGGAGGGTGAGGACAGACGAGAAGAAAAGGTATGAAGAGGGCTCCTGGTCACACTGCTCTCCGCGGTGACAGAAAACAGGAAGGAAACATTTGTAAATGGAGGCAGAGGGGAGCCTTCCCCTGACAAGGCACCTAAATCTACCACTTTGAGTCTGGATGGGAGCTCTGGAAGAGAAAACAACAGGCAAGCCCCCAAACCTTGACCTCAAATGCTATCTGTGTCCAATGACAGCACTGTCTGATTCCAATACCCTTCTCTTGGCAAAGACCAAAGAGTTTAATGATTAAGAATATTAACTGTGTAATCAGACTGTCCGGATTCAAATTCCAGGTTGATCACTTGCTGTCTGTGTGACTCTAGGCAAGTTAATCCTCTATGCCTCAGTTGCTACAGCTGTCAAATGGATACAATTGTAAATACCTATTTCATAAAGTTATTGTGAAAACTAAACAAAATAATACCTATAAGGGCTTTAGCCATTTGCTTGATTCTTAAGTACTCAAAATATCTTCTTCATCATCATCTATTTTATTTTTTCTTCTTTACCTTTATTGTCATTTTCTTTTGCCTCATATTTTTACCTTCATCATCATCTTCTTTTACTTCATATTCTTCTTCTCTTTTTCATTTCCTTCCTGTTTCCCTCTCCGTCCTCCTCATATTGTTATTATTTATTGCTTTTTTCTACACACCCAGATTCCACCCACCAGGCTTCCAGCTCAGCTCATCCTAATGAGCATGGGAAAGTCAGGAAAAGCACCGTAATGGTTGCTCCACTGTTTTGAAATCCTGACATGGATTTAATGTGTCGGTAATCTATTGCTACACGGAACAAAGTATCCCAAAGTTGGTGGCTTACAACAACAACCGTTTATCATTTATCATGATCCTGTGGCTCAAGAGTTCAGGCAGGGCCACTGGGTAGGTACTGTGCTCCTAATGGCATGGCTGACATGGAGCCAGAACTGCCACTTCTTGCATTTCAGTCCCGTTTTCTACATGTCCCCTTTTGCTAACATACACATTGATTCCAATCTGATTCTTCCTCCCTCTCCTCAGAAACGCCTTTGTGGTTTCATTTGTCCTTTGTTCCAAATGTCTCTGGTTGGAGAACAGAGTGTCTAGAGGTAGAAAAAGGAAGTCTGGGGTGCGGGGATCAGATTTTCTGTCTCTGAAATTTTTTTCAGCCAAAGCCATTTGGAATGTGTGGTTTCTTGAAAGGCTCTAAGATATTATTTTAGGCTGGTATTCTACCTGGCAATGGGAAATACACAGTAAGACTATACACCAGGAGTTACTAAGCTTTTTGGTAAAGGGTCAGAGGGTAAATATTTTAGGTTTTGTGGGTCACATATGGTCTTGGTTGCAGCTTCCTCCTCCTCTTCCTCCTCCTTCCCTCCTCCTCCTCCTCCTCCTTTTTCTCCTCCTCCTTCTCTTCCTCCATGCCCTTCTCCTTCTATTCTTCTTCCTCCTCCTTCTCTTTCTTATTCTCTTCACAACACTTTAAAAATGTATGGGACACACAAAAACAGTTCTCGAGCCAGACCTGGCCATAGTTTGACAACCACTGTTATAGTCAATCACAGTTATTGTTGACTCTCAACATGACCTCTCACCAAGTGTGCAATTAGTTTAGTTTTTGAAGCACTGACAATGCAGTATAAAGTGATAGTTGACTACCAAGATGCCCCAGGTTGTGCCGCTGGGAGCCTTTGGCAACTCTGGTATTACCGATGGAGCTGTGTCTTTTTCCTGTAGATGGCTGTCAAGCCTCTCATCCTGGCTTCCTCATCAGACCATGAGTGTCTGCCTTCTGTTTCTCTTCAAGGCACAACAAATCCCACATCAAAAACCCAATCTAACCAGAGTCCCTCCTCTAAATTAAATAAGTACAATGCAGCATTGTCTTTTAGGTCAAGGCCACTGCAATTGTGCATAAGACTCAGAAAATCCATTCAGCTCATCAATTATCTCCTGACTCACTCTGGTCAGAAGTCTTATTAGAAAAGTGGTTACATCTTGGCTCACGCCTATAATCCCAGCACTTTGGGAGGCCGAGGCAGGCAGATCACAAGGTCAGGAATTTGAGACCAGCCTGGCCAACATGGTGAAACCCCTTCTCTACTTAAAAAAAATACAAAAATTAGCTGGCCATGGTGGCATGTGCCTGTAATCCCAGCTACTTAGGAGGCTGAGGCAGGAGAATTGCTTGAACCCAGGAGGTGGAGGTTGCAGTGAGCCAAGATTGTGCCACTGCACTCCAGCCTGGGCGACAGACAGAGACTCCATCTCAAAAACAAACAAACAAAAACAACAACAACAACAACAACAACAAAAAGAAAAGTAGTTACATCTTTTAAAAAGACAATTTTACTAAGTTTTTAATAATAAATTAAAAAGCTTTCCCCTTGAACTTGGAGCTACACACTCAGGTAAACGCACCTGGACAGTTTGGATGGTCACAGGTCCTCGATTCCGTTGCAGTGCATGCGTAGCCGCAAGACCGGGTCCGTTTCTGGTTGCCGTTCCCACAGGTAACACTGCAGACAGACCAGAGACTCCAGTCACCCTCACCATCTGTGGAATCTGGAAGACAGCCAGGGAGATGCTCATCAACTTTGGCCAAAGAGTCTCCCAATCTCCCCATCAAGCAGCCTGTCAATTATTCACCTCTATCATTCTTGCTGTGGGAGGGGGTTGCTGGAGAAGACTTTTAAGCTGGAGCTAAAAGGTTTATAGCTCCAGCATTCATTTAGGTATCAGCTTTGTGACAGCAAGGAGGTTTTGGGCACTGTGGTGATCTGTACATCCCTAGAAGGTGCCCAGAAAATGCTTACTGAGAATGCATACATTTGCACAGCATGGGATTATATGCTAGGCAGATTCCAAGGGTAACCGCCCTCAGTTCCTTCTCTCTCTGTGCTTATAGCCTCTCATTGACATACAGAGAGAAAGAGAGAGAGAGAGGAGAACCTATTTTCTCTAGAACTTGGGCTGGCCTTGACCTTAAGGCCTGGCAGCTTCTGGCTTTTGCTGTGGGGAATCCAGTTACTGTGAAAGAGGCTCATGCCAGACCTGTGAATTACGGGGCATCTCATGGAAAGAGAGGAACCACATGAAGGACCATGGAGACACCACACATGGGAGCAAAGCCTTCTCAAGCCTTCTGGCCATTCCCAGTGGACAGCTGAGTGCAGCTGGTGCCATTAGGAGCACAGTACTTACCCAGTGGCCCTGCCTGAACTCTTGAGCCACAGGATCATGGTAAATAATAAACGGTTGTTGTTTTAAGCCACCAACTTTGGGATACTTTGTTCCGTGTAGCAATAGATTACCGATACATTAATGGTGAAGCTAGAAATCATCCCTCAAGGTCATTACTCAACATGCATCCAGTGAATACCTATTGAACCCTTTTTGTATGTCAGGCACAATTCTAGGTATATGAGATATACTATTAAGTACAACTTTCAAAGATCTCTGCCCTGGAGGAACTAATATTTTACTGAGAAAAGAGAAACACTTATCAATAAACACATAAAATAAGGGAATTAGATGGCATGTTAGAAATTGATGAGTGCTGTGCAATAGGCCAGGAAATAGGGGCCTTGGGGATGAGAGGTGTGGGAGAGGTTGGTACCCTATTGATATGTTTGGCTCTGTCTCCCTGTCTCCCCACCCAAATCTCACCTTGAATTGTAATAATTCCTATGTGTCAAGAGCGGGGCCAGCTGAGATAACTGTATCATGGGGGCAGTTTCCCCATGCTGTTTTCGTGGCGGTGAATAAGTCTCACGAGATCTGATGGTTTTATAAATGAGAGTTCCCCTGCACAAGCTCTCTCTTGCCTGTCACCATGTAAGACATCCGTTTGCTCTTCCTTTGCCTTCCGCCATGATTGTGAGGTCTCCCCAGCCATGTGCAACTGTGAGTCCATTAAATCGCTTTCTTT
The DNA here is from genome assembly GCF_003255815.1 of Theropithecus gelada. NCBI lineage: Eukaryota > Metazoa > Chordata > Mammalia > Primates > Cercopithecidae > Theropithecus > Theropithecus gelada. The sequence continues at coordinate 84,608,952 of NC_037678.1, read as the reverse complement.
TATAAATTACCCAGTCTCGGATATGTCTTTATAAGCAGTATGAGAACAGACTAATACACCTATCAAACTGAGTTCCTCTTACCAAAAGTAGAGTCCTGGAGTGGTAGGACGCCTGGTTCAAGGTCATTGGTTGACAGAAGGGAAAGCAGGGCTCTAGCACCAAGCCCTTCTCTCTAAAGCATGATTCTTTCTGCAGTACCTCTGCTCTGCGACAGTTTCTCCTGGTTCACCCCGATCTTCCTATGGCCTCGGGGCCTCTGCTGGTGCCAAGTGTGGAGCTAAAGGCATGCCCCTTGCCGAGAGGGAGTGCCCTCTGTTCATAGCAGGTTGTGGCGATTGTTATTACATAGGCCTGGCAGGAATGTAGTCCACACATGCTTCTACCTGATCTGTGGGCCCGTGCCAGCCTTCCAGGCTGTTGTTTACGTGGCGTTCACTCTGAACATGCCTCAGGCAATCACAGAGCTGCGGAGCCTCCTCAGTCCACTAAGCGGAATTGGAGAAGTGGGGTGGTGGGGGGTGGATTTCATGGTTGTGTCCTCCTTCCTAACTCTGAGTGGAGAGCTTGCTCCCATCTCATCTGCCCCTGGGGCCCCATCTATTTTCCTCCCGATCCCCAAAAAAGAATTTTTCTGAACTTTGATTTTTGTCCTAAGAAATGGTTTTCCAACCACACAGCTAAGCAGATATTTGGAACTACTGCTCTGTGTCAGAAAATTGGGTTGCTTCCCTGGCATTAGCTTCTTTCACCTCCACCATCTCTTATTAGGCATCACACAGAAGGACTGGAAAGACAAGTTGCTTCTGGATGGAGAAACCACTGCGGTAGGGGCAGTCACTGCTCCCACTGAGAACTTTGCAGTCTAGTGTCTCTCTGTCACCTCCCTAAGAGCACCAGAGAGGTGCCTGGAACAAGCACACAATTGCACACTTGTCAGAGAAGCATCCAGGTGACGCGGGTCATACGCACATGAGCACACACCCAGTCACATCCTGCACGCACCACTGAGGCCAGATTTTGTTAAAGGGAATAACAGCTAAAAAAAAAAGTCAAAAGTAAAGATTATAATGTTTTTTATTCATAAAAAGGGGGAAGTGAGTAAGTCAGAAGAAGTCTTATTAAATCCCCTAGGGAGAGTTTGCATCACCTGTGGGGTGGGTACCAGCATAAGACATAACCCAATGATGCCAAGTAGTGTCCTTGGCTTTGCAAAAGCAAAGGGACCTCCACTATCCAGAAATCTCATGCAGCCTTGCCTCTCCATTATCGCAATTAGCAAATTTGGAGAGACATCACCCCTGAGTTTTGAGATTTTAGCATTAAACTCTCTATAAGACTTGTGTTGGAATCCCTGCATGAGGTGATTTCTTGTTATAGTTTCTTGGATCTAAATTATTAAACATTAATATTGCGTCAGATTATGTGAAAAATCACACCCATAATTCCTCTTTCCAAATCCATTCCCTTGGCTACTCCCCTCTCAGGCTGATTCCAGGATGGGCCACATGACTTGCTTTGGCCAATGGGATAATAGCAACTAGGATGCCAGCTGAGGTATACAAAGTGCCCATGCATTTCCTCTTGCTGCAGGGAACTCTTCCACCAAGCGTGAAGGGCCTAGGCTAGCCTCCTGGAGTGGGAGGGACCAGTGGAGAGAGGCCCCAGCCATCTCAACACAGCATCTACACAACTGGGCACCCCTCATTGTGAGTGAGGCCAGCCTAAACCATCCAGCCCCAGGCAAGCCAGACCAGACCAGACCAGAAGAGTCCAGACAACCCACGGACTCATGAGAGACAGAACTCTTTCGTTCCTTTAATTTTGCAGGTGGCTTTTCTTTCTTCCCCCCACCCACCCCACCTTTTTTTTTTTTTTGGCTATTTCGGAGTTTCACTCTGTCACCCAGACTGGAGTACAGTGGCATCATCATGGCTCACTGCAGCCCTGAACTCCTCAGCTCAAGCAATCCTCTTGCCTCAGCCTCCTGAGTAGCTGGGACTACAGGCATGTGCCAACATGCCTGGCCAAGGTTTTCAATGTAGAGATGAGGTTGTTGTCCAGGCTAGCCTTGAAATCCTGGCCTCAGGCAATCCTCCTGCCTTGGCCTCCCAAAGTGCTGGGATTACAGACATGCGTCACCATGCCTGGCCTGGGGGTGGTTTTCTAAGCAGCAAAAGCTAACTGTTACAAATACCCCATAAAATCCTCCCTAAAATATGCTCTCTAGACAGCTGCCAGACTCTGAAGCCATTAAGGATTTATGATTGCAGTAAGTGGCTTTCTCCACGTCTTTCTTTTAAATGCTCACAAAGCCATTTTATTTCCAAACTTTTTTTTCATATGGGTCCCCCAAAGTTAGGCATGGAACTCGCCATGTGGTTAATTATTTCTATTGAGGCTGGCAATGAAGTGAAACTGCCTCCTAGGAAGAAGTGTGTATGTGAGCTCACTCCCCTGAAGCTTTCACAGCACATGGGCCCACATCAACGTCCCAGCAAAGACCCTCCTCTTGGGGATTTCTATTTGTTTAATGTCTTCAAAGAACAGAAAGGGAATTTCTGACAGGTACAAATCATTGAGGGCAGTGCTCCTTTCTGCTGTAATAAAACAAGCCTGTTCTCAGTTGCTCACCTACCAGGGGCCACTGCTCAGAGCAGAAAATCAATGTGAGCAGCTATAATCGCAAATATAATGACAACGGCAGGAGAAAACAGTTCCTGGGAGCACTTATATGGTGCTTTGACAGCCACTGGCTGTGACATCAAATAACTCAAGGAGGAAAAAGAACTATCCCGAGTGCAGTGGGCTGAGAGCTGGGTTTCAAGGATGCCGCTGGAGTTTTAAAGTAGTCCTTTCATAGTTTCAGGGCACTAGAGTTCTGTGGGCCAGTCACAGTGGTGGGGCAACTGAAGTGACTTGGGTCTTGACTTGGCCACTAGTAAACCTGCACCATTAATCCAAGATGACAGTGTCTAAGTAATCCAAGATGACAGTGTCTAAGTAATCCAAGATTACTGAGGGCCTGCTTTAACCAGCTGCCCTGTCTATCTACTGATTTAACTCCTACAATAACGCTGTGAGGTAGGTGGAAACATCCTCTTTTTATGGACAAGAAGACTGAGGCTCAGAGAGGTTAGGGTACTTGCCTAAGGTCACACAGCTCAAACTTGGCTGAGCTGGAATTAGATCTAAGACGTGTCTGCTCCTGCCATATCCTGTTCCATAGCTTGGTATTATTCTAGCAGTTTTGATTCTGGCCCAAGTTGCTCTGTCTTTAAGATACCCACTTATGTGGCCATAATTCAACATTATAAAGAAAAACCACTGAAAAAAAAAAATCACTGTGAAATCTTCTATTAAAATAGGATCATGACCAGTTAGAGAATTTCAAAGAACTGAGTCCTAACCCAAGTAACAATAAGCAGTACCTACGTAATTTCATTATGTGGGCTATTCTAAACAGTTCCAGAAATGGAATACTACTGTTAGACCAAAAAAATATTTATTTGGAACTCTCTCTTTGCCCTGGATACCCCAAGTATCTACACAGAAAGGATTTAAAATGCAGCATCTCAAACACATACTTTCCACAGCTGAGCTGACTCACAGCATCATCACATGTGTTTTCATCATCACAAGTGAGGTCTGTCTTCTGTTGTGTATTTTGTAATTTATTCTACAGATGCCATTGTATCCTATATGTATTTCACCTAGGATTTTTAGGAATACTCCTTGCGGACAAATATTTAAATTCTTACTAAAAATTCTACCTTCAAAACTCTGAGATCTATCTCCTCCATGAAGGCCAGCTCCTGTGGCAATTTTAGCCTGTCTCCGACAAGGCTGCAAGCCGCAAGATACAGTGACTTGCACTGCTTTGCTGTTGCATGAACCTCTCCTTCCTGGGTGATATGTTCTCTTTCTGTTTCCTCCACAACAGCACCCAATATAGGGATAAATACTTAGAAATTGCTCCAAGTTTCCTGTTGACTGCAATAAAAGTGGGTCTGGGGGATAAAAATCCCAGCACTTTTGGAGGCTGAGGTGGGAGGACTCCTTGAGCCCAGGAGTTGGAGGCTTTGGTGAGCTCTGATCGCACCACTGCACTCCAGCCTGGGCAACAGGGCGAGACCCATGTCTTTAAAAAAAATTAAATAAATAAAAATAAAGAAAACAGAAAGAAAAGGGGAATTCTCAGTTTATCTGATGCTGTATGGAATTCTGGAAAAGATGAATTCCAGAATGTGGACTATTCTGGTACGCAATGATCACTCATTCATTCATTCTGCCAAACGCTACTGAGCACCTACAATGGGCACAGAGTTCTGCTACTCAAAGTGTGGTCGGAGGGCCAGCAGTCTCAGTTTCACCCAGGCTTCTGCCCTTTTCTTACACCTACTGCATCGAAGGTGCATTTTAACAAGCCCCTGGGGCTATTCATGTATGAAAGTCTGAGAAGCACTGCTTTAGAGGTACTGTACAGAACACGACTTTATTTATAAAGCAGCAATCCCGATGTCCAGTCTAATGATGGGGAAGATACTAGGATGTACTTTGAAATAATACAGGATGGGAGCTTCTCCATGGCCCAGGCATGCTGTGAGCTCCTGATGTGGGGAGCTCAATGGTACTCTAGGTCTAGGAGGCTGGGGGTGCAGGTGGCTGAGGTAGCCACAGTAACTGCCGTAGAGCAAATTCTAGCCTCAAGATGGAAATAGAGGGGGTGTTCTTAATGCTCATAAATCCAGCAAACTGTACTCTGTAAAAGCTTTAGATGAAAAAGTTGGTTTCTAGTGATGGTCTTCAAACTTCAGTGTGCAAGAGAATCATCTGGTGACCCTGACTGAAAAAGGAAAGAAACAAAGACACAAACAACAACGGACTCCAGGTGTCACTTCTAGACCTTCTCATTCAGGAGATGGAAAGCAGTGGCCTTCAACCTGGGCTGAACACTGAAGTCATCCTTGGAGCTTTAAAAGACAACGATGCCTGGGACCCAACCCCAGAGATCCCAATTCACCTGGTCTGGGGAGAGGTCTAGGCATCGGGATTTTAAACAATTCTCCAGGTGAGTATAATGAGCAACCAAGGTGGAGAACAATTCATCTCAAACAGAGGTGCTCAATGCAGCAGAGTGCCTGGGGGCCTTGTTCAAACATATTTCTGGGTCCTATTCCAGAGTGTCTGACTTAGTAGGTCTGGAGTCAGGCTTGAAACAGTTGCATTTCCATGTGATGCTAGTGGTGCTGGTTCTGGGGGCCACACTTTGAGGACTATTGGTATATAGGGAGAGGGTTGCGGCTCAAGATTGGCATTTTTAAACATGCAGCTGAATGATTCTGAGGCCAAGTGTCTGAGCTCTACTCTCAGAAACAATGTTCTGTGTGGGGTAGGCAAACAGGTGAAGCCACAAAAGCTGTGCAATGTCAGGCTGGCATCAAGCGGTCCTCTGTGCTTCTCTCATTCAATGGCACTGATCTTTTCCTCCCATTCCTATCTTCCAACCTAAGCACTCATTTCTAGATCCTTCTGCTGTCCTAAAGGGTGTGCGACTTTTTTCCCCAGAAAGGCAGAATTGTATAGTGGTCAAGAGGACAGATTCTGGACCCAGACTGCCTGGGGTGAGTCTCAGGTCTTAGCCCTCCAGGTTAAGTTGCTTACGTTTTCCAGGCTTTAGCTTTCCCACCTGTAAAGTGCAGTATCTGCCTCAGAGAGCTGATTAAATGAAATAATATATGTGAAATGCCATGAACAGGGACTAGTGCATGGTAAGTACTATTTAAATGTTGGCTATTATCCCAAGTCCGCCCTCTTGGAAAGCAGATAACTCGACTTCCTTTGGGAAAGGTGAAGGTTTCATGAGCCCGCTGGCTGGAGGGGATATAGAGTTCTCTTTCTGTTACCCTAGCATTTGATGTACATCTCTACCATGGTGCTATTTTGCTCTATTGTTTAATTTTCTCCCTTGATCCACAGATTGGTGAGATCTGTTTTGGGGACAAACTATGCCTTGCTCATTTTTGTACCCAGCATAGTGCTGGACACAACATTTGCTCTTAATAAATGTTGGTTGAACAACTGATGATGTGGCAAAATAATATTTTTGTTTTGCTGTTTTGGAAGTTGCTTAGAATTCTCTATTAATGAGAAGAAATGAGTCTCTAACACACAACTGGTCTGTTGAAAAATGGGGATAAAGGTTAGCATGCAAATGGTACAAGACAAGTCATCCTCTTCATACACTGCTCACTCCAAACTCCACTGATGGTGAAGCCACAAGAAAAGCATGATGATGGGTGCATTTGTAAGACATTAAATATTCTTATAACAAACTGCCTGATTCCCCACTAAAACTGGCCAGATGCTTGCTAAATTGGTTTCCTCTTTTTCTTGGACATACATAGAACACATTTCCCAGCCGCCCTTGCACCAAGGTGGGTACATGTGACCAGGTCTTCCCAACAGAATTTCAGTAGATCTGATGTGTGTCACCTCCAGGCCGAGGGCCTTACAAGTGTGTGTTCCTTCTCCAAGCTCCCTTTCTTTCCCTGGACACCAGCTGGACACAGAATATCCACGGGATAACTCTCAGGCCCTAACAGTTGGTGGAACTCCAAAATGGGAGGAGGCTGGATCCCTGAATGATTGAGTGGAGCAGAGTTCTCCTACCCTGTCTCCCGTCCCAACTCAAGTGAGAAATGAATTTTTATTATTTTAACTCACTGAATTTGGAAGGTATTACCTCACTTATCCTACTCCCAAAACACAGGAAACCAGAAGTCCCAACTTGGAGTTTTGAAATTTATTGGGGGAAGGGTTACTTTGAAGACCTGAGACATACCCGTTCGTGTGGATTCCCAAGGACCACTCCACTGCCAATATAAAACATAACACAGTTGCCTGGTCAAAGGAAGCAGCCGTATACATCTCTTTCACTATACTGATTTTCAGGATGAATTTTTACAGTAAAAAATACAAGCAAGTTTATTGGATAATTTCTTCATTTTTAGAAATAAAACTGAAATTTGAGGGGTGGGGAAGGCAGAAAGAACCCCAAAGATCCTAAAAAAATTCTCTCTTAAGATAATTGGTATAGTGATTATGATTTGATTTAAAATTATAATCTTTCCAGAAAAATGTGGCTGCTGGTGCCTCCTTCGGGCTTCTGCGGAACAGAGCCTTTGTGAGGTTTGCCTCACAGAAGACCAAAAGCCACATGCTCTAAGCAGGGCTTTGCTTGGCTCCATGTCCAAGGCATCATCCTCATTTATTCTTCCCACCAATTTTATATTACTGGGTGGTAAACTCACCATATTCTGGCTGCTCTTTGGTTTCAAAAGTCCGGTGGCCTGGGGCTGTATGGTCCCACCCCCTGGGGGGGTTGAGGAAGTTGCTGTCATCTGAGGTACTGTCGTACTTGTAGTCCTGGTCCCCGCTGTTTGCCCTGGCCAAGGACAGGGACCTCTGCCACCAGGCCCGCCAGTCGGGGGATGGGACTGACCAGCTGGGCTTATTCTCCGGATGCTGATCTTTATCTGCTTCAGAGTCAGGACCGTCGACCACCTCTATGGTGACCTGAAGAATTCAGAACAGGCCAGGGTCAATGTGGAGTCAATAGCCTCCAAGCTACGTGACCCTTGGAAGAAAGTCTGAGAGGGCAGAGGAAAATGATGGATGCATCCCTTGTGAAGGAAAGCTGAGACCGCATAGTGATACAAATGGAAAACCTCCAGGGATGGTCCACATGAATTCCACGACTAGATGGAATATGGCCTCGGGTTGAGAGGGGAAAATTCATCACTGGAGTCCCTGATTTACTGATGACTAAAAACTTAATAGCTGGAAACAATGACTGTTGGATTGCTGTGGGTTAGGAATTTGAGTAGAGCTGAGCCTGGAGAGTTTGTCTCTCCTCCATGTGGTATTGAGAAGCCCTTCATTCAGGAAGTAAACACGTACTATATTTGTTCCTGAAGTGATACCAGAATAACCATATTATAATAAAACATATCATTTATGAACACAAACTCTGTACCAGGCACTATCCTAAATACTCCACCTATATTATTTAACTCTTGTAAAGACCTCCCATCCATGTTTGCGTGTGCCACATTTCCCACTGAGAGAGGTGGAGCCCATTTCTCCTCCCTGGAGATCTGTATTGGCCATGTGATTCACTCTGTCCAGCAGAATGGATAGGAGTGGAATGGTGACGGATCTTAGCAGAAGCCTTACAGCTTCCATTTTCATTCTCTTGGAATGTTCTAACCGCTATGCAAGGAAGCCTAGCCTAGACCACTACGTGTGTAGAGACTATGTAAAGAGAGAGGTTGCATGGAGAAGAACCAAGGTCTCTCAGCCCATGTCTAGCTCTGAGGGCTCAGTCATGTGAGTAGGGCCATCGTGGATCTTCCAGCCTCAATTGGGTCACTCCAGCCAACACCACATGGAGCAGAGACAAGCTCTCCCAGCTGAGTTCTAGTCAAATTCCTGACCAACAGCAATCCCGTGGTCATTGTCTCAAAGTATTAAGTTTTGAGATGACTGCCAGGTAACTTTTACAACCAGGGAAAACTGGTGCACAGAGACATCAACAACTTGCGTAAGGTCACAGGGCTAGTAAGTGGCAGACATGGGGAGTCTGGTTCTAGAGCCCATGTTCTCCCTAACTTTGCCACACTGTCTCTCAAAAAGTAAGTGACAGAGCTACTGTCCCCTCATGAGACCAAAGAAACAACAAGACCACAGGTGCAGGTGGGGGTTGGTTGCTTCAGGGTGTACAGAGACATAAGTACAAGCTCCTCAAGACCAGGCTTTCCCAGCTACGATTTTCACTCACCCCATGGTTTATCCCTAGACTGCACACTCCTCAACCAGCCCTTAGGGTCAGAGCAGATAGTCCTGGAGCCAAAGCTAGAACTTGTTCTCAGATTTACGAAAGTCTCATTTTGAAGTCTGTCACGGGGCTGGAAGAATGAAGCTTCTTGGTTCCAAGAGACAATCAACGTAGAAAGACTTGTTTGAAAAACAGAATAAAAGACGCATTGGGTTCCTTTAGCCATCACATAGCTCTTGCAACACCCCCTGGATGAGCTATGTGCAAATGAATCAGAAACATGCGCTCCAAGTAATCAACCCAAGATGTACTGGGCAGATGCATTTCCAGTTTTGCCCTAACCTGACATCTGAGAGAGTTGCTGAGATGCTCTGCCAAATTGCACCGGGGTGTGCCCATCCCTGAGACAAATAGCCCCTTCCTTTTGTGTTAGGAATGGGGAGGTTTGAATTCTGCTCACTTCAAAGGATGTTGCCCAGCCAATGGGCCGGGGCTGTGGTTTTGTGGAGTCTGGACACACGATCAAGAGGGTGACTTTCAACCCCAGAGTCTACTCAGGTTGCAGCAGGCCAAGTGCACCTTTCTCCTCTGTCATGGGACACCTAGAAGGGCACTGCTAGCTTTACCCCATGCCACCACCCTTACTCCAGTCTTGTAGGCACCCTTTGCATATTTGTAAATAATTGTGGAGCTTTTCAGTAATCCCAAAAGTAAAAAACAAAAAACAAACAAACAAACAAACAAAAACAAAAGGGGGAAAGAAAAGCAAAAGAATACATCATACATCTTGTATCATTGCTATTTGCTGGAATGAATGGTCGTGGGAGAGTAATGGTAACAGGGACCCACACAGAAGCTTAGAAAGACAATTGGAGAAGGAGCACACAGCTGGGTAGAGCCGAGCCAAGCTGGGCAGTGACAGGGCAATGCTGAGCCTTTGGAGACATAACCTTTCTTCTCTGCAGCCCCATCTCCCTCTGCCTGCAGACGGAACAACTGAGCTGCAACAATCGTCTGCAAGGCTAGTAAGGGTCTTGGAGGGGAGAGGCTGCCAAGAGCCAGGCAAGCCTGCAATTATGGTAATGAAATCAGTCTCTGGGTAGGAGATAAGAGGGAATGTGCCCAACACTTTTGGTATTCCATTTGTATTCAGACTGGAGTCAAAGGGATTGCTTAAACAAAACGTGCCCTGCAATTTCTCCAAGCTGGGAATAAAAACAATTTCATGTTTCAAGCTATTACCGTCAATATGATTTTTTTTTCCTCCAAACTGCTGCTCAGATCCAAACAAAACAGATTTGTTGCCTGACCAGGCAATGAGTAGCAAAATAGAAATCTACTCCAAAAGCTATATCGATGACTAAATCTCAACACTTAGAGGTTTATTTTCCCTTTAATTGCTAGCCACTGCCTCAACTGAATTAAAACAAAAACAAAACACAAAACAAACAAATCTTAGGATCCACCCTTCCCTACAGTTAACAAAGTGAAAACCTCATGCTGATATCAAAATAAGAAATCTAATCTTGAGCCTGAGGTTTTATAGGCATCCAATTAAAAAGACTTAATGAGTGTGATCAATGACTTCTCCAATGGCAAGGGCTCGTTTTATGTTTCCTATTGCTCTCATTCTATGTACACACATTTTAGTATCAAAGAATCCGTTGATAAAGATGTCTTGAATAATGATCAGTGTGATGAACTGTAGGTGCGGAGTGAGCACAGATTTCCAAACTGACAAAGACTCTAGATCTTACCATCCTTTCTCATCCTTAACACACAAAATTGAAGTGTCTTAGTATACTTTTTTCTTTTGGACTTTTCCACACTCAAGTCTTGATGATAAAAGAAAGGGAACTCTTTCAAAAGCCGCAAGTTCAATTTCTGGCACAATCTCCCCAGCTCCAAGAAAGAGAGTCCAAAAGAAGTGATAATTTGGATAATTCTGTCTTAGGAAATGAGGAAAAGTTCCAATGCACCTTGATCAGCTTTCCTTCTCTTGAAAATTAACACATTGACTAGAAGCAAACTCCTGATTCTTGCTTGGAAATGCACTTTCCACAGGGAAACCCACACCATTCTTAGTCTAGCTGATAATAAACCAACGCCACTGAGAATCCAGAGACCATGCTCTTCACACTCAGGAAAGCCTTCTTGCTTGTTGGTCCTCTAAGCCTTGTGAGCTGTGGAAAGTCGTGGGAATGGGCAGGTCTTTTCTGGAGAGGAAAAGGATTTCCTCAGGAGCACAGAGCATCCAAGGATGTGTCTCCAACAATAGTTTTAAATCCAGATCATTCTACCCCTTCTCTCTCGACAATTGCCATAGAAAGAGCACAAAACGGACGAGGAAGATATCTAATTTCCTCTTCTCAGACCTGCTGATGCTTTAAGAACACGGGTGGCAACCCCAGCTAACTGTGGTTACTGCTTTGAGACTTGCAGCATGTCAATCCAGGCATTACTGTCCCTTCTACACAACTGAGACCCAATTTTCAGGCACACAAACTGGCTTGGAGAATTCAACGTCCCGAGGCAAACAGCAAGGAAGGTATAGTGTTGGTCCCTGAACCAGTTCTTCTGATTCCCAATTATTTTTATATATGTTTCCTCTGTCATCTTCATCTCCAATATCATCACCAACCAGCAGCTATCAGTTTTGGGAAGCTTATCCTATATTGGGCCCTGTGCTAAGTACTTCATATGGATGATCTCATTGAATCCTCACAGAAAATCACACTTATATGTAGTATTATACTACATAGTTACTCGTAGGTAGTACTGTCATTCCAATTTTATAGACAAGGAAACTGAGGCACAGAGAGGCCCAGTAAACCTGCATGGGGCTACAGAGGTCAAGTCTGGCTGACTAAATGGTGGTGCCTGATTCCAAACACAAGTCAATCTGCCTCCATATATTGACAGCAGTACCTCATGAGAATCTGAGCTGAACAGGCTTGTCTCTATAGGGGCATGGGTCCATGTCCTGGGCAGAGAAATTTCTTGATTCTTATCCAGCCAGACCTGCCATTCCTCTAAAAGTATTTTAGAGAAAAAGGAGGAGGCAAAATCAAAAGTAGAAGCACGTACAACTGTAACCCTGGCCAACTCCTCTGATTGTATCTTGTGGCACTAAAGAGGCCTGTGGCCATGTAATATGTCTGTGCAAGGAAAAAAAGGCCTTTACATGACTATTTTTAAGTCCCTCTTGATGGGAGAAAAGAAATAAGTATATTGATTGAAATGAATACTAATCTCAACTTGATCCAGAAAAGAGAGTATTTGGTTGTGAATAGCTAGTGTAGTTCATTACTACACTGTAAGTAAGTAATGCAGTAAGCCTAATAATGCATTTATTTCAGAGATTTTTGTCTCTGATAACTATCAGCTGCAGACTGAAAACCCAGCCAAGGATACCAAAGTCTAACTTGTTCTGGGGGATTCACTTTCTTTCCTGAATGATTTTTGTTTTCAATAAAACCCAACCTCTTATATTGTTTGAAATTTCATATGGAGATTCAGTTTAGGAGTCTGAGGCCATTTATTTCTATTTTGTGCATTTTTTCCCCTCCTCACTTCCACAGCTTGAAGCCAGTCTTAAAATAGAATTGTCTGATTTACTTGGGACCGAGGCTGCCTGACTCCTGGGAGTTAAAATGCTCTACAGAAGCAGGTGTTGGGGCTTTTAGAAGGATTTCCTATCCTGAAAGTCAAGAGGCCCAGGGGGGACGTGGCCTCTTGCATGGGCTTAGCGATGTCACTTTGGAAAGGTGCAGGCTGTTTCCTTAGCCCTGGAGCGTGGGAAACACTTCCAGAGCCTGAGGGGGTGGGGCGGTGCGGAGGGCGGGTATCAAGTTCCCATTCAGCTCCCAGGCTCCAGCTAGGGAGAACCAGGTGGGGGCAAAGGCAGGTTGCCAGGGGAAGGGGCAGATGAGGCCAGAAGCCCTGGCAGCGGAAGCCGACCCACTGAAGGGCCCCTCACCTGACTTCACTCTGATACCCAGGGAGAGGGAATGCTTTGACGGGGCCCGCAGGGACCAGCAGGGCTGTCTGCTGGGCTGAATCGGCCCTGTGTCAAACCAGTGGATTTCAACAAAAGAACAGTGCTCTGAGAAAGGGGTGAGGGCTGCCAACACGGAAACCATCACCTCCTTGTAGAAAGCACCTCGTGTTTTAAAGGACCACCAGGGAACTGGTTTACACAAGTGCAGTGGTGCATGAGGCAGCAGCAGCTAGTGCTGTGTGGTGTGTGGGTGTGTGTATGTGCATGCACACACAATTACATGCTGACAGAAGACTGGGGCTCCCAGGGCTAGCAGTTGTTTTATTCTTTCTTTGAACATCTTTCTGGGTGACCAATACTAACCTTTTGTGGTCTTCCAGAAACAGAAGGCCAGAAATGCAGCACAACTTTATTCTCTTTAGGGCCAAAACGTCATCAGATCAATAAAATGCTGGCCACCCTCCCCGTCCCTCTGTATCACCAACAGAAAATTTACAGATAAGGATTGTATAGAGCAGAAATAGAATAACTCGACCGGGCAGTAGGCAGTGATTTCTGTGCATGGGTTGTCGACAGTGACCTCCACAACATTTTTTATGCTGTACCATCAACAGAGCCTGTCTGACTTCTTCCCACCTGTTGAGATCCACCCCCTTGGGACACAGTGCTTTTCCTCCTCTGTCTTCATGATCCCTCCAGCACTGTTTTATGTGGTAGCTGGGATCTTCACACCGACCTAATTTATTGGAGGGAACAGGGCTTACATTTTTCAATTTCCTATATAACCTAATGCAGCATTTTATATACAGTGGGGGTTGGTATTCTAATGAAGTGTTCTCAGTGAGATTTGCCTGCCCCCATGACACTGGTGTTAAGAGCAAAACCACTCAGGTCCACGAAACCTGATCTAAAACCGTATCCCGCAGAGGGTGTTAGTCTGTGGAGAGAGAAGCAGTTAATGAAGGATCAATTGGTCTGAGTCCAAGTTCAGGAACTTTCTGCTATGTAAGCAAACTGGCATTTGGTCCAGAGAGGAAAAAGTACGGAAAAGGTGCCCCTATACAAATAGAAAGAATTGGAAGCAAAGCTTACAAGTATGGGCTGGCTATGGTGGCTCATACTTGCAATCCCAGGACTGTGGCAGGCCGAGGCAGGAGGATTGCTAGAGCCCAGGAGTTTGAGCCCAGCCTGGGCAATATGGCAAAATCCTGTTTCTACAAAAAAATTTAAAAATGAGCTGGATGTGGGGGCACACACTTGAAGTTCCAGCTACTCGGGAGGTTGAGGTGGGAGGATCGCTTGAGCCTGGGAGGTAGGGGCTGCAGTAACCTATGATTATGCCGTTGTATTCTAGCCTGGGTGACTGAATGAGACCATCTTTAAAAAAAGTATGGAAGCAGTCATATGAGGATAGGGGCTGGGTTGCTTGGGGGATGAGCCTCTCTCAACCATCATAGGGACCATCTTTGGGAGGAAACAGAGAAAGGTACAAACAACATGCAAAATTAGGAGTTTGTCTCTGAATGTGGGTTGAGAGTCTGAGAGCCTGGATTTGAACCCTACAATTACTATTTACTGCCATGTGACTTTGGGTAAACCAAACAGTAACTTCCTGAGTATCTGGTGCATTACTGATAGTATTAGAAAAATGACACGGGCTTTGTCTCCTTCATGAGGGTGTTGGGAGGGTCAAATCAGATCAACATTTGCTTTGTAAAGTATACTGAGCTATTTCAGTGTAGATGAAAGTTATTATTTTTAACCCCAGTCACCCTTTCCTTAACCTTCCATTTCCTACTGCTTCATCAGATCCCATCTTAGTGGAAGACAGCCATCTCTCCCCTAGGAACTCCTATTCTCAACTTACTTCCTCTTATTGTTTTGTAAGTCATGTATACTTTAGAGTAACGGAAGCTTGTCTCTTTGTGAAGGAATTTCTGGTGTCCAAGGCAAGTTAGAGGGGCATTAAGAGAAAGAGCTTTCCTGAGTGCTTTGAAATGTTTGAAATCATTTGCCCAATCTGTTCGCAGGTCAGATTGGCCTTTTCCTAAAACTGTCACATTTCATCAATTTTGTTTTGTTTTTGTTTTGTTTTTATATTTTGGACTATTTTGTTTTGATTTGCTTTTATATTTCACTGTCTCTTAAATTAGTATGTATTTTGTAATCCTTGGTGTGTCGTACTTTAATTGATAGTGTTTTCTTCTTTTGAGTGGTTCACAAAATAATGGTGCATCTCACAATCATGGGTGTCGCTTAATGAAATGCAGCACTGTTCTTATGGAGATAACATGATCTTAAGCAGGAATCATTAAGGGTTTAAGAAGAAAAGTGAGGTAAGGCAGCAGTTTCCACTGGAATCATCAGAAAACAGAAGATGGACTGTTTTGTTATCTTCTATCTTCCATGTGCCAAGAATTACCTGGATATTTGGATTCTGCCCATTGATATCAGCTTTGGAAAGATCTGGAAAGTTTGGTAGATCAAGGAGAAAGGATCTAGGGCCATCTCTTTGCAATGAAGGGTGCCCCGTCTCTTGTCGGAATCGCGGTCTGGGGAAGGGTTGGTGTGCAGCCTGGTGGTCCAGACGCTCCCCTGGTTCTTCTTTGGAGAGAGAAAAGCTGGTTTCTGATGTGGAGTCACTTCCCATGTTGAGGTTATTCTAAAACAAACAAACAAACAAGCAAACAAACACCTATTAAAGGGACACATGATTAAAAAATGTCACCCTTAACAGTCCATTATATTCAGGAGCAAGGACAATTCCAGCGGCTGAAATTAAGCCAGTAGGACATTCCAAACTTGTTTTGCAACCCCATGGTTTAGTTTCTTCATGTCTTAAAAGCCAGATCATCAGAAAACTTCTTCTAGCCTGCTACTTGGGAATTTTCTGAGGGTTAATGAGTTATGGGCTATTTATTAAGCTTCAAAGTACTTTAAAAATGAAAACACTATATTGAAGGAGAATAGGTGCTCATTTAAAACTGGAACCAAATTATGTTTCTCTCCTCACAGCTTCAACTGATTAACCACCTTGGCTTTAGTTATAGTTCTAGTGTCCAGAGTTGCTTTCTTTTGTGTAGGCTATGGAGCAAAAGATCTGACCAAGCTGGATAAAGTTCTTGGGCCATATTATTGATTACATACATTCATCCAGTTGTCTGTCCATTTGTCCATCAACTCATCCATACATCCATTCACATATCCATCTATCCATCCATCCATCCATCCATCCATCCATCCATCCATCCAACCATCCATCCATCCTTCCACCCACACACCCATCCATCCAATCAACAAATGCCAACCATGCTAGGCATAGGAGATACAGCAATAAACAGGATAGACATGAGGCCTATTATTTTGAAATGTACAACTAGGTGAGGGAAATAAACAATAAGTACATAGATAAATAAATAAGATCAGATCACAGAATGGTGACTGCCAAGAAGAAAAGAAAGAAGATGATGGAGAGTGGCTGGGGAAAACCTTAGATAGCTGGTCAGGGAGAACCCCTCAGAGAAGGTGACACTTGAGGCAAGATCTGAACAAGAGAAGGTGGCACCCTGCAATAATCTGGGTGAAGGACATTTTAGCAAAGGGAACAGCAAAGGGAGCACTCAAGTCTAGGATGGGAATGAGTTTGGCTGGTTTGAGAAACAGAATGGCCAGCGAAGCTGTTGTAGAGGGAAGGAGGGAAGAACCATAGGTGATGAGGATGAAGAGACGGGGATAGTCAAAGAAAAAGTCATGAAAAGGCATTCTGAAATCTAATGATTTTATACTGAAAAGTGCAAGCCCCTTGTTTTTCCCAGGTGTGAAAAATGTCTCCATTTCTTTATCGCTATGGGGAAATTTCTCTAGTGATTGAAGAGTATAGAAGTTGCTGGACTCCTTTTCCAAACCAGCCTTTCTTTTTCTCCCCTCTCCTCTCACAAAAGATTTACTCCAGCCTTCAGGGATAGCATTTTCATGTTTACTGGTGGAGAGAGACAAGGAGATAGAATTTCACCAAGCTTTGGGTCAGTGGTTGATGTTCCTGTTATTCTTGGGCATGTTTTGGGGTTTGGGAGTGTATGTTTCAGCACACTGTCTCTACACGCCCTCTCTGCCCCCCACCACAGTGCCTCTGACCCAGCCAAAGGGTTGCATCTGGTATAAAAACACTCATGACTCTGAGCACCCAAGGTCAAGAGCACTGAGGCTGAAACACACTAGCAGATACATATCTTCTTGGAGAGCTAACCTTAGGGAAGGGATTATTATTTTTACTTTTATTTATGTGTCATTTTTTAGAGACAGGGTCTTGCTCTGTTGTCCAGGCTGGAGTGCAGTGGCACAGTCGAGCTCACTGCACCCTCAGACTCCTGGGCTCAAGCAATCCTCCCGCCTCAGCCTCCCGAGTAGCTGGGATTACAGGCACGTTCCACCATGCCCAGCTGTGAATGGATTTTTATATATCTGTTTAAATAGGAATGGGGCTCAGGAACAAACTCACTGGTGCAGAGACCACCTCTGAATGTTCGAAGAGGCCAAGGGGAGGGTGGAGATAGAGACCTCATCTATCACCTCTTTAAAACATGCAGTGGTAGGGGAAAGCTGGCTACTCTGCAGCATGTTTTTGCTTGCCTTTCCACAGCTCGGAAGATGTGGGCGGGGGCAGTGTCTTTGTTCACCTTTCCAGTCACCTCTCTGCCATGGTTTTCGTCTCCTGGCACATCCCGGTAGAGGGAGTTGCCCTGACATTTTGAGACATTACTCAATGCAACAGAGCCAAGTGTATTGTTGTTTGAGCCTAGCACAGAGAGAGAGAAAGAGAGAGAGAAAGAAAAAGAAGAGAAGAGAGAAAGAGAAGAGAAGAGACAAAGAGAAGGAGAGAGAAGAGGAGAGAAACGAAGGGAAGAGAAGAAAAGAGAAGAGAAGAGAGGAGAGAGAGCATGCTATCTTTTCTTAACATAAAAAAAAAAATGGGACGTCTCTATGACATCCCAAAGGGGAGATAGCTGAATGTATTTGTTCCCTTGCTTTTTTCCCTTAATCTCCAACCCTAAAACTTCTCCAGCAACATTAGGGAGGACAGTTAGATTGTCATGGAGAATTCCTTGTGTAGGATTTAGGATTACGAATCTTGGAAGGGGCCCAGAATTTGCTTCCCAATTACTTTAGTACTTCTTGTAAATCAAGCCCTAACTTCATTGCCACAATGGAGGTATACTGCTTAATTAGGTTAAAAATGAGGCTCTCTTTCCTTTCCCCTGCTCTTTCTACTATGACCACTTACATTTTAGAAGTAAAAAATGTGTTTTTGCTACTCTTTAACATTTTGCCTAGATGTCTGAAAAAACAGGGACTAAGTTTGATTGATTGATTGATGTGACTCTTGAATTTTTCCTGGTAGGAAATCCACCACCACAGAGTGCTTCTGGCTTAGCCCCAGACCAAGCAAACCCCTTAAACTCTCTAGGACTCAAGGACCTTGCATGTAAAGCAGATTAGATAATAAGAAGAGCCCTGTACCCTCCCAGCAGGATTAGTCAAGATACTTGGGTTAGGTTGTGTCTACACATGGAAAGAGAAGCGTCGCATTAGGGCCACTGGCTGGGCAGTTCAGGCCACAAATACCTCTGCCGGGAATAGTCAGACAACTGGGGCTGAAGTATGTTTTGGCTTCAGTTATGCACACAATTGTGGCATTTCTCTATCTCTCCGAACTTCCCTGCCCCCCAGACACAGGCTTGGTGTTTGCAAAGTATTTGGAAGATGCTAAATAATAAAGAAATGCTAATCACAATCTCTGAACATCTGAGTTACTCTTGCACCTCTTCCAAAACATATTTAACTAGAGACCTTGCCTCCTTGCAACGGCATGCCCCCAAGCTGTTAAGAGACTGGAAATCCTAGGATAGGGGAAGTGTGGCTAAGGATGGCCCATATAGAATGAAACCCTATTTTATTCAATCAATAACAAGATTTGAGAGTAGCCATTATTTTAGTCATCTAGACTTTAAATCTAGAGTAGGAGATAACAGACAGAATATCCTAGAGTAGTGCAGAAGAAAACCTTTCTTCATCTCTTCTCAAAGGGACATACTGCACATCCTCCTTGCAGAGCCCCCATTGGAGGTCCTGGTTGAGGACATCAGTCCAGCTATCACCAAGTTCACTCACTGAGTATTCCACTTGAATTATTCCAGCAGAGTAAAGATTTTCAACAGCAGTGTATCTCAAGGTTAAAAGTAAAATATTTTGTGTTTTATTCAGGCAAGCAAACATTCTTCTCTGAAAATGATATCTTAGGAAAGTCTGGGAATTTAAGGAAAGAAACATGACCATTCTTTCCAAAATGCTGTTGAATTCATTCTGCCCCAGTTAAAGTGATACAAGGGGGTCTGCTCATTTTGGGAAAATATTGCTTTACCCACAATGTGTCTTTGAGTTGAACATCAATCTATGAGTTAACACTGACAATGAGTTAACATTGAGTTAACTATCTATGAGTTAACATTGACAATGCTGCAATACCAGCAGCAATGTTTCCTCTTGTGACTATAATTTCAGAGCTGTGACTAGCAATGAGAAGGAAAACAGAAGAAATGCAGCTACTGAACGGCTTATGCACATGAACTGTTCAATTGCTGAGGCAGGTGATCTTCATTGGCCAAATTATTTAGCTACTGCTTGGTGCTCCTCTCCTTCTATTATTTTAGAACTTATCTAAAACAGGAATAGTAATAAAAATATCCTGTTCTTGCAGCCTAGTATTTTGCCTTATATGGCAGTACTGTGGCAGACATTGCAATTGCCTGCCCAATGTCTAGTCCCCTCTTTTTCCTACTTGGTGTTTGTTTCAGGTGGCTGTGGACCTGGCAAAAACTACATTTCCCAGCATGCACTGCATCTGGATGTGACCATATGACACAATTCTGCCCCAAGAGGAGTAAGTGGAAGGTTCTGGACAGAACTGCTGAAAAGGAGTTTTCAGATTCGGTTTTGCCATTTGCCTTTCTCTCTTCCACTTTGTCCTGCCTGAAATGAGGAAACAGGGCTTGATGTGAAATGAGACAGCTGGCAGGCCTGAGGATGGAGGCTGTAGTCTAAGCGTGGCTGACTGGAAAGATGGTGGGCTTAGGTCCCTGATAGCATTATGGAGCTATCGCGCTGGTCCTGGAATGGTGACCTCCATATGTCTTTTACTGTTATCATTAATCTTAATGTTAACATTGACAATGCTGCAGTACCAGTAGCAATGTGCCCTCTTAGGATTTTAATTTTTGAGTTATGATGACCAGGAAAATTATAAACGTTTTGCCACTGAACGTAATAGCAAAAACCAGCATTACTTTTGCACCAACCAAATGTTATGATTGCAAGAGGTTTTTCCTCACCAAAAGGAACCAGCATTCCTTGGACAAAGGGTTGAGTGCAGAGCTTGGGCGGGGAAGGCACAGATGAATTTGGGATACTTTCCTGCAACAAGAAGCAAGGAAGCTTTCAATGACTAACAGGGTACTCTTGAAAGAACATAGGAGCCAGCTTGACAGGCCCCCATTGCTCACAGATCAGAGAATTTGGACCAAAAAAAGAGATTGTACTTGACTAATGCACACTGAATCTATCAAAATTCATAAGGAGACTCATGAAGGAGAGAAATCCAGAAAAATTACTGTCACCATTTGAGGTAGGTATTATAAAACTCCTTAGTTTGCAAATTGGTATTAAAAAGAAAGAAAGGTTTTCAGAGGAAGCAATGTCTGAACTGAAATAAAAAGGGCTTGTTAAACGTGCAGTAGATGCATCAGGTTAAGAGAACAGGGATCTGGGGAGGGGTCCAGGAGCTTTGCAATCCTGGTGAAGGAGTCTCTGAGGTCTGGCAGAGCTGTGGTTTATAGATCCAAAGGGTTTCAGAGCTGAAATGCAGTGAGAGTAACGATCAGAGACACCTGCTGCTTTCAGATGAACTAACGGAGTTAAATATTATACACATCGGGCCCAACCCACAGTCTCAGCCCACCAGCCTTTGCTCTGACAGCTCTCTATCATACTGTGCTGCGACTTGTCCACTAGGCTGCTACTTCCCTGGTGGCATCCTCTGGGGCACTTGGAGGTTTGCTGAAGCTACATGGCGCTGGGATCTCATCCCTCCTTCCTCATTCTCATCAGCTGGCCCTGGATGCCCTTGGGAAAGCTGTGCTGAGGTGAACCGAGAAGAGAAAACCTCTCATCTTTAGGCGGGGTGCAGTTATTCTCAGATGACAAATCCACACATTTCAATCACTTGTGTCCTTTATACTGAGTACATCCTGGTCCAACACCAAGAATGTCCAATCACTGCCTCCGGCCACTGCATAGCTGGCGCTGCCCATCGTGGCTGTGTTTGTGACCAAGGTGGATGGCCATAGCCACATCTAGGGTCAGAGTGGTCAGAATGGCCAGAGTCTCCCAGCTGGCCATTTGACATAGGCAGATGAATACAAAAGAGAGGGAGTGAGGGTTTGTGGACATCCAAGCCACAGGGCAAATTAGGATAAGCACTACAATAGGGGGAAGATAAAGTTATGGAAATGGGCGATGCATCCTCTTTTGGAAAAAATGTGCTAAGCATCATTGTCCCAGTCTGCAAATAGCCACCTGCCCTATTCTGCAAACACCGACCAAGGACTGGAATCTGAAGAACAGGGTTGATTTCACCACTTTCAGAACCTCCAGAAGAGGCACAAATCAGTGACAAATTGTGGCTGTCTAAGAAAATTTAGTACTTTTTCTCTTTAAGGCAAAAACTGGTTAACTGTTCCCCAGATTAATACAACCAGGCAGATTTCTTGGAGGCAGACTGGCTGGCAAATTTCTGAAAAGCAAAGAACAGGCCCTATCTTCAGTCTCCAAACTCCCTCCTCCCTCCCCCAATTTCACAAGCTCAGGGGGCAACCAATAGGTACTAGTTGATGATAATGATGGCTACAGTTATCATTGGGTAACAGGGCCTAGGTTAGATTTTGTTTTAATTAGGCTGAGGCTACAAGCCTCATTACCCCTAATGTAGCTTTTATGTGGGATTCTGAAGAAAAAAAACCCTGGGAATCTTCTACTGAAGATATTAAAGAAGATATTACAATGCATTTGGTCTCACAGACTTTGAACAACAAACAGCAGAGATGGTAATTAATGTCACTACAGCCTCACTCCTTAAAACAAACTAACAATCTAGCTAATTAGCAATATGTCCTCATTTGGAGCTGGACATCTGCATATTATTATCAACAATGCTTGTTTCCTTTTTCCAGACGAAAGGAAGCCATATTGCACCCAGACACATGGCTGTGCACCTTCCACATTCAAACACTCATGTTCTTCTACCCACGGTAAACATACTCAGGGCTTTATCTGTGTCGAGCATCGATTTTGTCTGGAACGCTCCCACACGTCTAAAAATAAGTTTAAGAATGCCACTAGTGGTATCTCAAAGGGAAGAGCAAAAGTTTTACTGTTTGAAGAGATAAAAGAAGAAAATGGTGCACTGATTATCTTTAGCATGATTGAGGAGCAAGCACTCCTCAATGAGAAAACCAGGAGAATGAATACAGTGAGTTTTAGACCATAAAATCGGCTTTCCAGAAGGGGCACACTTTTTCTTAGTGCTCAGGAAGATGGATGGAGACCACGATCCTAGGAGTGGAAGCAGGGGCTGGTGGGGGATTGTTGGGGCTTGTTCTGAGAAGGGTTGGAAAGAGGCAGCTAGGATACACTGGAGAGAAACTGCACCATGAAGACACAGACAACAAGGGTGACCAGCTGCTGCTCTAATGAAGCCTGTGTGTGATGGCAATCATTCCCCTTCAGGCACCAGGAACAGAGCAAATGTCAATGGCCGTATTTTATAGGAAGCATGACAATGCAATGCCCCTTTAGGAACTATTCCTGGCAGAGGGGAAACGGCCATACACATGCTTCAATCTTTGCTGGAGGGAGACTCTGACGACAGCCCTGAGAGCTAGTGACACAGGCACATCATGGCTCAAGAATTCAGGAGGGTCTCAGTCCTGGTTTGGGAATGGAGCCTGCTGTCGAGGTCTGACTAATAGCTGAGGAATCCCTAGTTATGGTGGCAGAATGTGTCATAACGATGTTTACTTTAGAGCTTGGCAGTGACCTCGTTTATTATCTCAGGCTTTAGAAGAAATGAAGAATGGGCAATTCTTTGCATTTGGGCAGGGAGCTGGCTTTGCGGTGGAGAGGCCACCCATCCCTGTGCATCTCTCCTCATTGAAGCTTCTTGGGGCCGGCTGACAACATGGAGATCAACACTTCACCGATTTGTCTTGAATACTTCTGTAAACTGCTTTGATCTTGAAAATGTGCAGATTATTGGTGAATTTTTTTCAAGTTGTGCTTTCTCCATTGCTGGCAAAGAAAACAGAGTGGTAGCTTTTCCAGGACCAATTTCTTTTATGTCCTGTTAGGCTAAAGAATGAACTGAAATGAAGGAGAAATTATTCTTTCAAGTCTAAGAAAACATGTAAGAAGCAGAGTACAAGAGTGGAAAGTGAGTTTGGCCAGAAAAAAAAAAAAAAGAAAGAAAGAAAAAGAAAAACAAACCCTTCCCACATCACCCAAAACATCCCTGCAAATGTAGGGAGATGGAGAAATCATACTTTCCAGAATCACTTTAATAAAGCTCTTGCGGTGTGAGGCCAGCCATCCTCAGCATCCAGTTAAGGGCCGGGCTTTCTATTAGTCTTCCAGGCTACAGCTAGCCAGCTGAGGGCCAGGCCACCAGTGGCCACCAGGGGGCTTCCATCCCTGCTCCTCAGCCCTGTTAGAGCTCAGCCACCCCTTTAAGTCAAATTTTGAGCAAATAAAGTGAGTTTGGATTATCGGTGATTTTCCAAGTTGTGCTTTCTCCATTACTGGCAAAGAAAAGAGAGTGGTAACTGTCTAGGATTCGTTTTCCAGGACCCAATTTGAAGAGGCACCAGATCATTAGTGCACCTAAAAGGCCCAAGTATCTAAGTCCTCCTGCAACCAAACAGAAAGGGTGTTGAACAGGACACCAGAAGGCAAACATCTCCGGCAGTGATTCTGTGTCTTCCCCACATGGAATGAGGCGATCCAAGGCTGGTGTTCTGTTGGTGAGAGGGAGAACCTGGAAGTTAAGCCAAAGAACATGGATGGCAGAGTTGAGAAGCTGAGGTCTGGGGTAGGGGTGGCCTGGGGACCCTTGCCAAGTTATTATCCTAATTAAGGAGATGGATTCTTCTCACCATTAAAGTTAAGAACCCTCATTGAAACCTATTGCTAATCTGTCTGCTCCAAGTACTTCTAAAATGGGTTTCAAAGGTCATTGGACCTTAACCTTGGAATCCTGAAAAGGACTCAGGGTACTGTGGAAAAGACCAGGGATGGGAGTTTCAAGGTCCGGGTCTGGGTCCCAGCATTGCCTCTTCCTGTTTTGTGAGCTTTGGTAAGTTATTGCACCTTTGCACATATGGTAGACTGGTTGGCAAAAATGTCCACGAATTCTTCTTTTATCTAAAGATCCATGCCTCGGGTAGTTGCTTCCACACTCTTTGAGCTGCTTCTTCTTCTTTTTTTTTTTTTTTGAGACAGAGTTTTGCTCTTGTTGCCCAGGCTGGAGTGCAATGGCATGATCTCAGCTCACTGCAACCTCTGCCTTCTGGGTTCAAGCAATTCTCCTGCCTCAGCCCCCAGAATAGCTGGGATTACAGGCGCACACCACCATACCCAGCTAATTTTTTGTATTTTTAGTAGAGATGGGGTTTCACTATGTTGGCCAGGCTGGTCTTGAACTCCTGACCTCAGGTGATCCACCCACCTCAGCCTCCCAAAGTGCTGGGATTACAGGCATGAGCCACTGTGCCCGGCCTTCTTTGAGCTTCTTACTGCGGCCAAAGGGACAACAGTTAACAGAGACTTGAAAAGCACTTGTGCCTCAGGATTGCCTATTCTTTTTGCTCTTTGGAATGCGTAGAACATTCAGTGAAGAAGGCCAAGCTAGCCTGTTGAATGGTGAGAGACGTGTGCAGCAGAGATAATTTATCCCAGATTCACCAGTCTGCCAATGGCCAGTCACTCAGACGGAGACCATCCTAGACCATCCAGTCCTGGCTGAGCCTACCCAGGCTATGAGAGCTACCCTGCTGACCCGGAGACTCATGAGAAATAATAAATCCTTGTGGGTTTAAGCTAGTGAACCCAGTGTGGTTTGTTACATGGCAAAAGCTGACTGATAAAGGACCTGGATTATTTCTTCTGTAAAATGACCATGGTGAGGTAGAATGAGACTTGCAGAAAGGCTCTCACTCTATTCAGCTCTGACCTCCTTGGAATGGAATCCTAAAGAGACACTTGTTCTGGAGAAATTATTTCACCTTAATTTCAGAAAAAAACTCCACTTTATTCCAAATGCTGAAAACATCAAATTGAGGGTGGGGAGATTAAATAAAAATCCAGTGGTTCACAAATGCATGAAACGTAGATTCTATCTACAATGATTAGAACATCTTCTCCTTTCTCTCTATCCTTCTATCTGTTAGCTCAAGGCTGGGTAAAACCTGTTGGAAAATTCCAAAGCCCTGCCAACTACTTTCTTCAGTGACAGGTGCTTTTTTGGTAATAGCTTCATTGCCAGTTTTTCAGACTCAAAGCTGAGACTTAACAGCTCTCCTCTGTGCTTTCATGATGCACCTGTACAGCTCTGTGTGCTGCTAGAAACTAGTAATGCCCACTTATTAACAGGACCTGCCCGACACTGTAAAACAATTATAGAGCTGCCATAGGCCACATACGGCCAGATGTGAAGAGAAAGCTCCTGCCACCGGCACCTGTTCCCTTTCCCACCTGCCTGTACAGATTGTTCCTGTTTGGACTGCTGTTCTGTTCGTCTCTAGAGAAATGGTGTGATTCTTGCTTGGAAAACTGGCAGCTGATGCAATTGTGGACTCTTGACTTAGCTTAGCTAACCTTTCTCTGTAGGAAGCTGGGCTGTTAGCTCTATTCATGGATTCATTCAACAAACACTTCATCGATATTTATTATGTACCAGGTACTGTGTGAGGGTGAGACAGTGCCAATAGCGCATGGCTTGTTAAGACAAGTTTCCCAAAACTTGGAAGTGAAGCAAAAGGATGACTGCAAGTTTATCACTTCGTACTGGGGCACAGGCCTGCCCCAAAGCGTTTAATTCTGTAGGAGCACGTATCTTCACTTGGCTTATTATTTACTATTGATTAGGGCCCAGACTAAAAGTTACATGCTAGCTTGTGGATTTTCATTCTGTAGATGCAGAAATGTTTTTGTCTAGTAGAAACAATAACTCAGTGCTAACTGTTTTATGGCTCTACAGGACATTCATCAGTCTTAAATTTATGTTTACACATTGACTTCATCATCATTTTCCCCACTAACTTTATAAATATCTGTTTCTCAAATGCTCTGACATGGCATTAGCATCTCCCTTGTTCTTTCATTCATTTAGTTAAGTAGTTGACATGTGCTTGTTCTTTATTTGTATGAGATTCACATTTTTAATATTATGAAAATTTTATTTGGACAGGTTTTTGTCTTCTAATTTAGATTACAGAGGGGAAGTTAAGAAATGCTTATATCCATGTAAAATGCAAAGTAGAAACTGGGAAATTCCGAAGGAGTGGAAGTTTTCAATGTAAAGAAGTAAAATTATCCAGATTCCTTTTTTTTTTTTTTTTTGAGATGGAGTCTCACTCTGTCACCCAGGCTGGAGTGCAGTGGCATGATCTCGGCTCACTATAACCTCTGACTCCCAGGTTCAAGCAATTCTCCTGCCTCAGCCTCCCAAGTAGCTGAGACTACAGGCGCATACCACTATGCCTGGCTAATTTTTGTATTTTTAGTAGAGACGAGGTTTTACCATGTTGGCCAGGCTGGTCTTGAACTCCTGACCTCAGGTGATCCGCCTGCCTCGGCCTCCCAAAGTGTTGGGATTACAGGCATGAGTCACTGTGCCCAGCCCAGATTCCTAATTATGATACCACAGCTCACCATCTATAAGGTCTTTAACATTACCATGTAATGCTCTCTCACTTTCTCTAAGAGACTCCTATCTGGATGTTGATCTAATGCACTGACAAGCCGGAACCAGTATGGAGAACCATGGCTTGTGAGCAGGACTTCCCTTGCATTTCTCCTCCTATGAGGGTCCTTATGGGGAGAACAGAAGGCCATGCACCAGAAGGTACCCAAACTCCTGTCGACCATTTCATTTTCCCCCCATACAATTCCCTACTCTGATCCTAGAGAAACAAAGCTCCTCCCAGTGTTGTTCTCGCCAGTGAGAATTCTACCACGAGAACCTCAGTTAACTGAGATTTGAGAAAAGAGAGTCACAAGTTCTCGGAGGTTTTCTTTTGGGATGTTGTCATGAAGGGGGAGATATTCAACAGAGAACGTGTTTACTATTCTCCTCAGTATAAACATCATAATATTAGGATGTATCAGTTTGAGTCTGAGCAGGGGATGAATGGCACCCTCCGAGTGGGTAACTAAGGAGAGCTTAATAAAGGGACAATTTAACATATCTGGACAAAGTGACCAGAAACCATCAAGAATGCTCTAGTATCTAGGGTCAGTAAAGCCAGGGAGAGCTCACATCTCCAGGCCTGAAGATGCAAGGACAGGGAGAGGCTACTGTTAACCAAAGGGAAAGGGAGAGTTGTGGGGTTGGAGGTAAGCTGGGCGTTCATTTCCTGCCATGCCTAGCACTGGCCAAACCCAATCAGAAGCCAGACAGCAAGGGAGCCTGTTGATGTAATACACTCAGATCATAGGCCCAAGAAATAAATAGGACGGAGAAAGGTGGAAAATGGACTGAGAGAGGTAAATAGAACATCTGGGGGACACAGACATGCTTGGGAGAAATAACAGCTATAATATCACCTATTCTAGGCACTATACATTAAATCTGGTCTCATGACATCCACGTGAGGTAGACATGAGTGCCCCTATTCCACAGATGAGGAAATTAAGGCTGAGAGGCCCCTAGATAGTAAGTAAGCTACGAAATCCTTGCTCCTTTCACCATACGGTGCTGTCCTAATTTCCACCCTGGAGCTGGCTAGAACAAGAGAGTCTGCAGCCACTTTGAATTCCCTGGCCTCCCCTAAATGCTGCTCGGCTCCGGAATAACAGTTCTCCGAAGACTGGCTCAAGAACACTGGCCCGCAGCATACTGTGGATTTAATTCTCAACTCTGCTCCCTGACTTGGTTTGGTAGAGGAAGTCCTGGCCTCATTTTTTTTTTTTTAGGAAAATACACATCTAGACAACAGTGCAGCCCAACACTGCTTTACTTGTGCAGTGTAATCGCTTTTTAGGGTTAATCAGTTCTCGTCAACAAAACTCATAGATATAGTGATGTTAAAAATAATGAATTATCACTAATTCAAGAGGGGAGAAGTTAGGAATGAAATGGCACATAGTACGCTATGTAAACATGAGAGCTATTCAGTGAGTCAGATGAGGCAGAGAACTGAGGAAGTAAGACACAGAGGGCCAGTCCCTGCAAACTTCGCCTCCCGGGTTCAGGTGATTCTCCCACCTCAGCCTCCCGAGTAGCTGAGATTACAGGCGTCCACCACCACGCTTGGCTAAATTTTTTGTATTTTTAGTAGAGACAGGGTTTCACCATGTTGGCCAGGCTGGTCTCGAACTCCTGACCTCAGGAGATCCTCCCACCTTGGCCTCCCCAAATGCTGGGATTACAGGCATGAGCCATTGCACCCGGCTGATACTCTCTTAAAGAAGCCAAGCTTCTCTGTTACTGTTACTTTATTTTCCAACCAATAAGGCATACAGGAAAATACAGTGTTTGAAAAAAGAGGAGCTTCACGTTGAGCATGTTATTTCCCTGCGGCTCGAGCTTTCTCACCTGTAAAATGGGTAGCATCTGTGTGGTAAAGACACTTCTTTTCTCCTCTGTATTATTCCCTTCTCTCATTAGCCTTTTCTAACACTCACTCTCACACTGTCATATTTTCTCTTCACTGTTTTCCCCTCAGGCCCAGCTCCTATCTTCCCTAGTGACAGCCACCCCTCCACCTCCTCCACCTTTTTCAAATGTCTTCTCTGTGCCAGCCTTGCCCAAACACTTTTATGTATCACCTCTACCAATTGGCTCTCAAAGCTTCCCACTGGGTGGATATAATTATCATCACCCCCATTGTACAGATGAGAAAACTGAGGTTTGGAATCCTGCCAAAGTCACCTGGCTCATACTTACTAGGGGTGTGTGAATTCTGGCTGACTCCAGAGACGCTTTAAAGCTGGACCAGCAGAGACAACAAAAGGCAGCCTGTGTGGGCTGCAGCTGCTAGGGAGAGTGAACACCTCTTCCAACAACCTCAGTGTAAAGAGAGTGCTCAGAATGCAGAGAAAGGACCAACACCACCAATTGCCCTCCTCTCCAAAAAGGTCCACGTTGAGGATGGAAGGAGCAGTCAGTGTTTCAGTCATTTGATTTTGAAGCCATTTTATCTCCATGATCCCATGATCCTCTATTAAAATACAACTAGTCTGAGAATAGTCATGTCGGACCTGCCTGGTGAGGGCAGGGCACAAGATGGGTTTTGGGACCCAACTCTCCATTTTTACAAAGCATAATCTAGAGGATTTTTTTTTTTTTTTTTTTTTTAAAGATGGAGTCTCACTCTGTTGCCCAGGCTGGAGTGCGATGGTGCAATCTTAGCTCACTGTAGCCTCCACCTCCTGGATTCAACTGATTTTCCTGTCTCAGTCTCCTGAGTAGCTGGGATTACAGGCACCCACTACCACACCTGGCTAATTTTTGTGTTTTTAGTAAAAATGGGGTTTTACCATGTTGGCCAGGCTGGTCTCAAACTCCTGACCTCAGGTGATCTGCCCACCTCGGCCTCCCAAAGTGCTGGGATTACAGGCGTGAGCCACCGCGCCCGACCTCTAAGGAATCTTTGAAGAGGAGGATGGCACATGAGCCAGGGCACAGGACACAGGGTTTCGAACTCCCAGCCTGATGCTCTCCTACTGGCTGCTTGAGTGTCATTGCCTGGTAGATCTTCACGGTTTTCCATGACTAAATTACAAACTGTCTTTCCCTCTTTATAACTGCAGTCACACCAAAAAAACCCCAGGAACTTTACTAAATATCCTTTCAATGAATGAACAGCTGGTTGGCGGGCTGGATGAACAAACAAGATTTCAAAGCCTGATAGACATGGGCACAGTGGACTCCTCGTAGTTTCACTTAGGTTTACCATGCCGTGTACATTGTACAATTTATGCATGGTGCAAAGATGTCTGGTGAGGGGGCAAGTAATGGCTGAAGTTCGGACTGGAGGAAGGGGTACTATCTTCCCAGAGGGAATGACTTGTTGTAATTCATACAGAGGCTTATAAGTGCTAATAGATGCTCTAGTGTCACACTTCTTTCTATCTACTCTACCTGCAAAGTCTTTCCTTCCCTTATCTGTATAGAAAACTCCTATGCATCCTTTAAAACCCTATTTAGATACTGCCTTCTCTGTAAACCTTCCCTGATCTTCAGCAGAGTTAATCCCTCCTTGCTCCTCATTACTTCTCTACCATATACATCCTTCTTTTCTTTTTCTACACATTATTAGACATTTACTCATTTTTGTCCAGTTTCTGGCTAAACAGTCACACACAAATAATGACTGAACTGTAAACTCAGCTGTACAATGGGGGGTTATATTAGCCATGTTAACATCTTCAAGTCCTTTAATACTTGCTAACAACAAACAGAGCATTTTATCCATTTTTCCAATTCCTCTGCCACTGTCCTAGTCCAGGCTGCCATCATTCTCTCTTCTATCCTTCAGGTCTCAGCTTAAATGTCACCTGTAGAGAGCGAGGACTTCCCTGATCATCTTCTATAACCAGTGTTCCTTCTAACCTTTAAAAGCTCCCCTCTATCGTTCTGCTTATTTCATTTGTAGTATTTATTAGCTGCAATTATTCTATTTATGGGCTCTCTTCTTTGTTGTGGCCCCTACCATGATGTCAGAACCACAAGGCAGGAACTGTGTCTGTTCTGTCACTTCTGTGCCTCAGCACTTGGCCTGGAGCCCAGTACAGAGTACGACCTCACTAAATGCTCTCTGAACGAATGGAAGGGACAATGAATAGATGGAAAAGGAAGGAATGACAAACAGGATTTCAATGCCCAATAAGTGTGGCCACAGTTGACTCCTCCTGCATCTCTGGAACCATGTTTGGATTCTGGGATGTGGGAGGATGAGAAGCAGCTCTGGAAGAGGTGGAAAAGTTCTCGCTGGCTCCGCTCCTGTTTTAGCCCTTACTTGTGTGGTGACCCTGAGTCCTGGCACAGGATGGCACAGTCATCTGCCTCTGAGTGATATCATGGGCAGCGCCCAGCTTCTCCCTTTGCCCAGAGAGATAATATAGAGACTGTGCTGGAGGTACCAATGGCTCCTGCCACCTGCCTGTGACCAAGTCACCACTGAGCACCCAGCAAGTGCATTAGGAGCAGCCCTGGCAGAGCAACAGAGAGCAGCAGGGGTCTAGGAAGCAGGTGCAGAAATGAGGCTCAGCAGGAGATGCCAGGGGCAGATATTTTGCTCGCTTGAATTCAGTTCTGATTCTGAACATTTTCTGAATCTGCTTGCTTTTCTTCAAAGTCAACTATGAATTCAAAGATTTTCTATTTGTATGTACATCTGTTTATACTTATATATACACATATATAAAGTATACATATATGGTTATATAAATATACATATATATTTGCAGACATAAATACACATTTAATTAATTAATTAATTTATTTATTTTTGAGACAGAGTTTTGCTCTGTTGCCCAGGCTGGGGTGCAGAGACGTGATCTTGGCTCACTGTAACCTCCGCCTCCTGGGTTCAGGTGATTCTCCTGCCTCAGTCTCCTGAGTAGCTGGGATTACAGGCATGTGCCACCATGCCCAATTTTTGCTTTTTTTTTTTTTAAGTGGAGACAATGGGGTTTCGCCATGTTGGCCAGGCTGGTCTTGAATTCCTGACCTCAAGTGATCCGCCTGCCTCAGCCTCCCAAGGTGCTGGGATTACAGGCACGAGCCACTGTGCCCCGCCCATAAATAGACATTTATAAGTGTGTTTTTATATGTGTGTATAAACATACACATATATTTATATATACACGGATATGGATGTGTATGTGTTATTTTAATTTTAGCTGTGTTTTTTTTAATTTTAAGATATCTGAACTAGCCCATCGTTTCCTAACTGAGCCCACAGAAAAACTGATTATAATACTGAGTTATTAATTTAGTTCATGTGTTCTCAAAATGGGGGTCGCAGGCCAGCAGTGTTGGAATCGCCTGGAAATGTGTTTAAAATGCTGATTCTCGGGTCTCATCCCCTGTGGAATCAGAGCTTCTGGGGTGGGGCCCAGCAGTGGGTGTTTGAGCAAGGCCTCCTGGTGATTCCCTCTAGGCTCACACCTGAGAATCTCTGCTCTCACCAGGAGAAGTTGAGGAACAGTGGCTGGTAAGGAGCGATCATTCTGAACGGTACTTTGGCAAAGGGAGATGCTTTCCAGTAAACACAGGACTCCCAAAGAATGCACTTTTATCTTGGAAAAGCATAATCAGATCAACAGCGAATGAGCTCCAAGGCATCCCATCCAGCCTGGGGAGACCCTCTGAGTGGTCACCCACTCCTCAGGGATGCCCCTATGATAACACCATGAGGGAAGGCCGAGCTCCTCACCCTCCGGGTCCCTGGGTGAAGGAAGCTTTCCTCTGAGCAAGTGACATAAGAGATCAACACGCAGGGTGGGAAGATCAAAAACCCCGAAGATGGAGGGTGAACTGTGAGACTTGGTTCCTTCCTGCTTTTCCCTGTGTCAATAAATGCTAGCTTTGCCAGGCCTGCTTGGGTAGCAAGTACCCCAAACGGGGCAGCAACAGGCCTCCAACTGATACTCCCCTCGCTGTGTCTGTCTCTAATTAAGCCACACAGGTCCATGGGGAAGGACAGGTTGGTTTCAGATTGGCTACTGGATGAGATAAACTTTTCTAGCTCAGGGGTCTGGCAGAAGATTAAGCAAGATCTGAGAGGGGGACTGGGGATCCCAGGTGGGCCTAAGAGAGAGGAGAAATTATCTGTCAGTAAATGAGATAAGTGGGAAGACAGAAGGTGAGAGACAAGTGAAAGAGGAGAAAAACAGTTTCCTTCAGTTGCCCCAAAGGCCAAGTTACTATTATCATGGTTTTAAGATGGCTCCTCTTTTTTTTTTGAGACAGAGTCTCACTCTGTCACCCAGGCTGGAGCGCAAGTGGCGTGATCTTGGCTCACTGCAAGCTCCACCTCCCGGGTTCACGCCATTCTCCTGCCTCAGCCTCCTGAGTAGCTGGGACTACAGGTGCCTGCCACCTCACCCGGCTAATTTTTTTTGTATTTTTAGTAAAGTCAGGGTTTCACCATGCTGGTCAGGCTGGTCTCGAACTCCAGACCTCAAATGATCCACCCGCCTTGGTATCCCAAAGTGCTGGGATTACAGGTGTGAGCCACTGCACCAGGCCAAGATGGTGCCCCTTTAAACTGAAGAGCTCCCGGATGCAGCAAAAGCCTCCCCACGATGAACCCATCAGCAAAGATAAATCTCAGACCATCCAACACCTAACCTGTAGTTTTCCTGATTAAAGCAATGATTCATGTATGAAGGTGAAGAAGGACAATCTGTTTGTTCCCAGCATGTACACTGCAGCCATCATCAAAGCCAAATAGTCCCTACTCCAAGGAAAAAGCATAACTTCCTGAGCTGCATTCATTCACCATCTCCCCTGTGCATTTGCTCCTTGTTCTTCCAGGGACATCTTCCAGAAAAAAGGCCCGAGGGATCCATTCACACTCCTGTGTCTTAAGGCTCCATAGACAGGGCCAACTGCTGCCAAGAATCCAACTCAAGAAAATGCTCTTTTCAGATAAATCTCACACCCCCCAACTGGAAAGCTCATGTAGCAACCAGAGCTTTGCTTTCCTCCAGCAAGTTTATACCTCACCCTGTGAATATGCCATTTGCTTGCTTCAGCTTAGACTCTCCCACTTACTCCCCAAGTCTGCAGATATACAGATTGACATTTTAGGGAGAGCCAAACCCATTTTTAACCAGAGTCCTGGGTATTCAGTTACTAAGAGTTCGGCTCCAAGTTCTAAGTGCTCACCCTCCCCAGTGGTGTACAGAAAAGTCACACGGTAAGCAAAAAGTTCTCCAACATGGCACGCTGTACAAACTTATGAATAGTTCCTTTCAAAATCCTGACTTTTGAAAGCAGGCTCGAGAAGGTCAGAAGATAGAGTCTGTTACAACTCTTGCTTGCTCTCCGACCAAAGGAAATATATTTCTAGCTCTAACTTCTCCGAAGAGAAAGTCTTATGATCTCTGCCTCCCACATACCACGCTGGTCCCCTTGCTCCCTGCACCTCACTTTCTCTCATGCCAGATCATGATCTCAGGCCGTAAGTCCAACTCACAGAGGATCCCATCCCCAGAATCCTGCCTTCCCCCGCAAAGTGGAATTTCTCCCATTCTGGGTTTTGAACAGAGATTCCACGACGCATGTTTGATCTCTTCACGCTCCATTTTCATTAGTCCTTCACACTCTCCATCACTTGGAAAAATACAAACAGCATGGTTCAGTTTGAAGGTTAAGGACTGACAGTCTCCATAAACATTTTTACAATAAAAGCTGACTTATCCACTGCCAGAATTCAATGTCTGTGGAAGGGGGGTGAGATGGAATGGAGACATGGAGCGGGAAGTGAAAACCTTCAACATCAGAAGGAGGGGACAAGTGCTCACCATTCAATTACTAGGTGAAAGAAATCCCCAGTGCTTTGCTGGCCAAAAAATGACTCGGTTGATCTCTGAATAATTAAAGTATTATAGGGAGGGAAGCAGAAATCCAAGGAGCAGAACAGCAATTCCTGACTTATGGAAAATACAAAGCAATCAATGGTCATAAGTTATAAAATTTCCAGGTCATGAATACTAAAAGTGGCCTATGAAGAGATGATAAAATAATTCTCAGGATGTTTTCAGTAGGGAGAAGCAGAGGGTAAAATAGATGGGGGCAAAGGAGACCTAGAATGTAAACCACACTCATCCTAAACCACCCAACATACTTAAAGGCTGAAATCACCTAATTAGCTGGGATTCATTTTGATGGTGTGTGGGCAGATGAGCTGCAGGGCATGTATTCATTTACTCATTCAATATGTAATTACTGAGAGCCAATTACTCCATTCCAAAGACTGGAAATACAATAGGGAGCAAGATAGACATTAATCTTACCCTCATGGAGCTTACAGTCCAGAGCAGGGGTTCCCAAATGTACATCCTGATGCCTCAGTCACATCCTAAACCACATAAATCAGACAGGGAGTTTGGGGAAGGGTCCAGGCACCAGGACCTTAAAAAGATCCCTAGGCGATTCCAGTGTGCAGCAGGTTTTGGAAGCGGCTTGACCTGCTTAACTGTGTTGCCATGGTTTGCCCAATCAATGAGGACCAAAGCTTGCCCATTACTCACTCCTTTCCCGCTCTGTTTGCTAAAACTCCATATGCGCCTAAGGACTTCATTCTCACATCTTCAGCACATGTGAAATGCTCTGCAAGCTGAATTGACTCTGAGCCTTATCAAAGGAGTTTCCTAATGAAAGCACCAGCCACATCCTTGAAAGCTAGTAGGGGCCCTCTTTATTCCAAACCTAAAATTGGACACAGTACCCAGTGTATAATCTGATAATGGTATAAAATATTTGAAACCCAGGCCATCCCAGAAATCCTAAGCCTCCTGGCTACCCTATCAATGTGGTCGTTTCATGGCATGAACCCTGGCAGCAGACTACCAGCAGTTTTCCATCTCCAGATTTCTTTGTTAAGGAAGAAAAAGAGAACATGCTTGATAGCTCTTCCCTTCTGTTCACTGTGAGCTTTTATATCCAGTTCCCTTGGAAGTGATCAATGGAAATCCATTATAGACTTTCTTGGGCCTCCTCCTGGATTTTCATCAATTTGGAAAGGAAACATTACATTAAGCCTTTTTCTGGAAGGCCCCAGGAATGTTTGCAAATGAGAAAAAAGGAAAAGAGAATGCAGAAAGGAGTCTGCTTTAAAGTTGTAATGAACATGCCAGGAAACAAAACAAAACAAAACAAAAAATGATGGAGGCTGACAAAAATGGTTCAGGAGAAGTACTCCCCTTTGCTCCCCATTGTGTGTTCCGAAAGGCAAAGTGGTCCCCACTCAAGCGACCAGAGCCTGCCAGTTGGCCAATTCAGCAGCATTCCACTACAGAGATTAAAACCAACTTTATGATTGTGGTGCAAATAATAAAGAGCCTGGCAGGGTTTCCTTCCAAAATGAAAGCTCGTTTATTTTCCGAGGTGTATAATTTGGTTGTAAATGTTTCCTTTGGGCCAAAACATCCTCAATTGGGTTTTTGCCTGGAACACATCACTACTTTGCTGGAGAAGAATGGACTCCGTGTGGTCCTGCCATGTCTGTCCACCCGGGGCACGGAAGGGTTCCAGCTGGCCTGCCTGTGTTTCACGTCTGGAGGCAGTGGTCTGTTGGCAGAACTAGGGGTGGGGAGCAGGGGAGGCTGGCCTGGAATGGCTGCACCAGCTCCCCAGCCCTGGTCCATCTGTGAAATGGGCAGGCTCGCAACTGATCTCCCTCCTGCCTGTTTTCAGTACCTTTCAGTGGTGGGGAGAACAGAAGATCATTAGGAACCCTGATTCCTGTGATATTTGGCTTTTTCCTACCCAGGTCTTTGTGTCCTTATTTTATTTATCTTTTCAAAAATCATCCTAAAAAATCCACCCAGCAATGAGTAATATTTGGATAAAGGCAACAGGTTCTTTGCAGGGCTCCTGAGCTGACCACATGTACATGGGGCCTGAACTTGGCCCATGATGTTTAGCCAATCTTACCTAAACATAAACAGCTTTTTCTCCTGTACAAGCAGCTTAAGAAGTCACAGTGCTTTTTACCAGTATTTTCATGTTGATCAACTCTCTTACATCATATACTTTCACCTTGCTTTCCATTTGTCCCTTCATGTTAATTCAAAGCCAGTGCTCGGTTTTGAAATATATTTATTCCACTGGCTTTCCCGCCTCAACCCTAAATGGCAGGTCATGCAGAACAGGGAAACATCTGGGGATCAAGGGAAGAGTCTCAAAAGTCATCATGTGCCATCGCTTCA
Organism: Theropithecus gelada; assembly: GCF_003255815.1. Taxonomy (NCBI): domain Eukaryota; kingdom Metazoa; phylum Chordata; class Mammalia; order Primates; family Cercopithecidae; genus Theropithecus; species Theropithecus gelada. The sequence continues at coordinate 84,571,845 of NC_037678.1, read as the reverse complement.
GGTTGTTTCAAACTGTCCCTCTAACACTGGGTTTCGGACGAAGGAGAGGAAAAGAAGTGAACTGAAAGGGGAAAACAAACTTGGCACATTTCACCCCGGGTACATGGGAAAGACACTGGTAGAAATTAGTATTATGAGGCCTGGCTCAAGAGGTAAAATTCAATGGTTTTATTTATTATGAAATCACTTGCTGGGAAATGATGCAGTATGCTTTCGCTAAACTCAAGATTCTCCTGAGACTGATCTTGAAGCAGTTATGTCAGGCAAGGTGTTGCATTAAAAAAATAGCTTCCTCTGGAGTGGAGACATCTCCCTGCTAAGGCCCATCATCTTTTCAAAATAATATCAAATTTTCCAGTGACATGGTTCTTCCAAGACAGTTCACACACCAGCAACGCAGTTCATACTCAGCTTTTTGGATAATCACCTGCTGCTGGATATCAGACCCCTTGTTGCTTCAAGTGGAGCAACAAGAAATGTTCATAAAGAAGAAACAAGTTAAGAAATGCCAGAGAGTAGCAATATCTGACAATCTGACACACAAAGAAATGTACTACTATGAATCGGGCAGCCACAACCTCAGTCTCCAATAACTCCCTGGCCTTAACTCATTTCTTCCGCACTTTTGGATGCTGCCATCACCCACATAGCCCACCTGGAACTTGGAAAATCAGGTTTGCACAGCACTTGGAAACCACAATACTGACACACGATGAACAAGTCATAGAGGAAATTCTGACTTTCCTCTGGATCAGACCCACAAAGGCAAGGGATTTAAGACCACTCCTCTTGCATGAATGTCACTTTTGCACTGTGGTTAGAGGATTTTGTTCTAGGACACACACATCATACTGAGATAAAAGAGAAACCAAGATCCTACTTCTTTTTGAAAACCGTAATTCTTTCCTACTTCACTACCTTATGTCAATATATCTGAGCCTCCGGGGCTGTAAGTCACTTCCTGTCGTGGTCAGGTTTCATCTCCTTTATGAAGCTTTCAATACTTCTCACAGTTCCCAGGTGCAAACATGACTTGGCTGAAAGTCATTTTGAATTCAAAATATTGCCTACAGAGGCCTGGATGGTGGGTTTTGAGAAATAATTATCCCTCATGCTAAAGTCTCTCTTTTAAGTTGCTCCTCCTACCTACACACACACACACACACACACACACACACACACACACCCCTCACTTTGCTGCCAAAATGCTGTGGTTTCAGCCACGGCATCCGGCAAAGGTGTCCTGGGTCATTGGAACCCTCCTGACCTGTACAGGCTACAAGCTACTGATAACTTCATCAGATGGGCAGACGTGAATCAGGGGTCAGGAAGGGACACGCTGACCCTTAAAGACACAACATTTCCTGATGCTGTGTTTTTGGTAAGTTGAAAAGTTCACTTCACAGAAGAACAAGAAATTGCAGACCCAGACCCTCTTTCTGTCTCTAAATCTCTTCCTTTCTTTCTTTCTTTCTTTCTTTCTTTTGTTTTTAGACGGAGGTTCACTTTTTTTTTGCCCAGGCTGGAGTACAATGGCACGATCTCGGCTCACTGCAACCTCTGCCTCCCGGGTTCAAGTGATTCTCCTGCCTCAGTCTCCCAAGTAGCTGGGATTACAGGCATGTGCCACCACACCTGACTTTGTATTTTCAGTAGAGACGGGGTTTCACCATGTTGGCCAGGCTGGTCTCTAACTCCCGATCTCAGGTGATCCACCCGCCTCAGCCTCCCAAAATGCTGGGATTACTGGCATGAGTCACTTGGCCCAGCACTATTTTTTTCTTTTTTAAAAATCTCTGTCTCACTCCCTCCTTTCCCCTGGAATGGTTTAAAAAAGAGAGAGAGGGAGAAGGATATTCATTACAATGCAGGAGTTATCAGGTGACTCTAAATTGCTTTATTAAAAACCAAGTCCAGTCAGGTGGTTTTACATTGAAAATAAAAAAGAAAAGATATGAATGGAGAATCCCAAATCAGTTACTTTCTTCTTACAAGGCCGGGGTATTGGGGGATTGGACAAGGTCTTAGAACTTGGGAATGTAATCATGGCTCTGCCATTGTCCATTTCAGGCAAGTAGGTAAACTTTCTGGGTTTCCGGTTTCTCGTCTATAAAATGAAAAAACAGTATCTGCTCTGCCTCCTTAAATGTGGTGAAGGCATTTTGGAAAGCACAACACGCCCTGACCTTCCAGACTTTCTTGGGCACTTTCCTTATGCAAGTAGCTACACTGCGTGCCATGGCTGTAACAGAGAAGTAAGCTATGACTGCTGGTCTCATGGCCCTTCCTCTGTCCTGGCAGGCAGAGTGGGGAGTAGGGATGCTTCATACCCACAGATAGGCATGGAGCAGGAAGCATGCAATATTCACTCAAATGGATGACCCATGCTGTGAGGGTTCAGAAGTGGGCCCATTTCTACCTTGACAGTTCACAGAAAAGCTTTTTTCTTTTTTGTGAGACAGAGTCTCGCTGTGTTGCTCAGGCTAGAGTGCAGTGGCACGATCTTGGCTCACTGCAACCTCCACCTCCTGGGTTCAAGCGATTCTCCTGCCTCAGCTTCCTGAGTAGCTGGGATTACAGGTGCCCACCACCACACCCGGCTAATTTTTTTGTGTGCATTTTTAGTAGAGATGGGGTTTCACCATGTTGGCCAGGCTGGTCTTGAACTCCTGACCTCAAGTGATCTGCCCACCTCAGTCTCCCAAAGTGCTGGGATTACAGGCGTGAGCCACAGCGCCCAGTCCACAGAAAAGCTTTTGTGGCCTGTCCAGAATTTTTGCAATCGGAAAGAGGGCGAAGAACATCGGAGTGGGTGGGTACAAGGAATAGTGAGAGTCTAATTTGGCTGAAAATGCATCCTGTAAAGTGAGGGGCAGGAAAGGTGGATCAGTTCCAGATATGGAGTTCCTCAGTATCTGTTCTGAGGCATAGAAAGGGGAATGACTGGAAGTTTGTGAGCAGAGGAGAGCAACAGTTTAGAAGATGAAACTAAATATTATTTTGAATTGACATGAAAGGAGAGAAATGAGAAATGAAATAAAATGAAGGAATTAAGGAAATCTGGAAAAGTAAGGACCCAGGTAACTACCCTAGGGTGTGCAGGGGAACTATCACTATTGGGACACACAGGAATGGGCAGGTACATGTGGAGGGGAGGATGGCAGGCAGCTTCTGAAATGGCCCTCAGTGACCCCGTCTCCTGGAATATACAGCCTTGTGCAATCCCCTCCCTTTGAGTGTGGGATGGAGCAAATGACTTGCTTCTAACAAATAGGACATGGCAAACATGATGGAATGTCACTGAAATTAGGTGACAACGACTGTGGATTTTGTCTTGCTCATACTCTTTTTCTGGCTTTATTCACTTACCCGCTCTGATAAATTCAGCTGCCATCCTGGGACTTGCACCACGGAGAGGCCCACATGGCAAGGAACTGAGGGTACCTTTGCCGTAGCCTGTGAGAGACCATGGGCCAAGGGATCCAGGTAAGCTGTGTCTGAATTCCTGACCCACGGAAGTTCTGAGATAATAAACGTGGGTTCTTTTGAGCAGCTATGGGGTAGCATAAGTATGGGGTAATTTGTTATACAACAATAGATAACTAATACAGGAAGGAAGATATTTAACCAACATGGGATGGCAGGGAATAAGTGCTTTCTGGTATTAAAATCCCAGACTCATGGTCTTTTTTGACTTTAGGAACATTTTGTAAAAAGAAACCTCTCCACCACTCCTTTCTTTCATTGTTTCCTAGTGTTGATTAAAGAAACATGACCTGATGTTCAATTTCAAAAGACTCAGGGGGGCCTTCCAATAGAAAACTGGCAGGAAATTAATGCCATATACACCAGGCAAGGCAGATGTTTCTGAATATGACACTTAGGTGAAACACACCTTTCCCTTTTACACATTTTACTCACTTTTGACTTTGCACAGGCAGTTTGTTTCTAGGGGGATGAAAAGGGGGACATATCTTCTCAATAGAAAATGGGGTCTTCCCACAAATCCATGTGACACCAAAATACCTAATGATGGCTAACAAAAAACCTGGCCAAGGATTTTGAAGAAACCACATTATCTCTTTATCTGTGTTGAAATTATGGAAGTATATAGTAAAGGTAATACCATGCCTGTGAACTGGAATAAGCCTTCATGCTAAATGAATATCTTTAATATGTTTTTATATGCAATATGTTTGCTTATCATTAAATTCTTTTCACTCGTCATCTTGCTATGTGAAAACAAATCATCACAAAGCTGCCTTACCAAATAATTTGTAGGACTTTAGGACATGTAATGTCTGAATAAGTGACCACTATATATTTTCATTAGCTTATGCTGATTTTTTTGCATAGGACATCTTCTACAGTAGTGGTAATCCTCCATATTTCAGCTGACACCTCTATGTGAGCTGTGGTCATCTCAGTGTTCGGAGAGTCCCCTCTGCCTACATGAAAACCAGTCAGAGACGAGCTGTTTTGAATCAAGTCTCCTGCTCTTGTAGACTTTTAATTTGACCTTGGAATGTGCAAGCAGACCTCTGCATTTAATCCAACATTGAGGCAAGTTTTCTCTTTGCCTAGGTTTATCTTGTCTGTCTGTGAACAAAAGAGAGGATAGCAAAGTACCTTGTTTGGATTTGTCTATAAATGTGACCTTCCTAAACTGGCTAACAGAGTCTGTTTCTGACCTGCAGATGAATCAGCAATGCCTATATTGGAGATGTGGTAATAGACAAACACTCCCTTCTGCAAATACCATGAGCATTGAGGTCTATCCCCATTCCACTAAAGCAAACATATTATCTGGAAAATTGAGAAACAATTCCAGCTTCTCTTCAAATATCTAACTATTTCAGGAAAACTGTGCCTGCTATTCTAACTGCAGAAATACTCTGAACCTCTAAGTCTTGTCATTCCATATAAAATGAGTTGTAACAATTTCTACTGAAACTCTGTTTTGCTGATTAGTTAATGGATAGACATAGTGCAAACAGGTGCTTAACAATGATGGATATAGCTTAAAATTCTGGGCACACTCAATTTCTTCCCTAGGTTTTGGTATTAGTGAAGGGCTAATTTTTTTTTATTCATAGCTTATATTTGAAAAAGTGAGGGGATGCATGGCAGTCAATGGCATTCAGATGGTCATTTTACTGCTTTTATAATAAGAGAGACCTAGCGGTCAGGCAGGAAGAAGACAAACAGCTGAGAGTACAGCCCTAAGTGTGGAATACTGCAGAATCTTAAAAGCATAAGCCATATTGAGTAAAGAGGCAGAGAGGGCTAGCTTTCTACCAAAAATACACGTCTTTGTGCCACGCTGGAGGCAACCCTTTTCAGGGAATACATTTCCCAGTCATCCCGCATCAAGGGATGATCCATGTGAGCAGAAGTGATGTATGTCACTTATGAGCTGGGACTGTTAAGAAGACATCAGGGCCTCTATCATCCTGGGTCCCTGAATGACTGCATGGAACTGACCACTAAGAAAGCTGAGGGTGAAAGATGTTAAATGTTGTGCCCATGGTCACAGCCAGTTAGTGACAGAGCAGGGACTCGAAGTTATGTCTTCTGACTTCCAAGGCAAGAGTTCTTTTTGGTAATAGATAAGGAACTTCTTCCCCAAGCCACACAGTCACGGTGATGAAAAGCATGGACTCTGGTGTCCAGACAGCCGAAGTTCAAATCTTGCCTCTACCTCTGCTATCTGTGTGACTTGGGCAAGGTACTTAATCTTATTGCGTAAAATGAGGATAATAATAATGCCTACCCCAAGGTGTTGTTTTGAAGGTTAAATAAGTCAATATTAATCAAATGCTTAAAAAAGTGTCTGGCCCATAGTAGGGACTATGACAAAGGCAAGTAGATAAAATCAGGTGAAATCTGTATAACTACCAGCTCCCATCACTTCACACATGAACACTAAGGGATGTGATGTCTTAAGCTATGGCTGCCAACCTCACTGATCGAGGCTCAAGTAATTCCTATCCCTCATCTGATGCTTTTATACCAACCTAAATCAGCATATAAACAACAGCCTGGAAGCCACCATGCCAGTGAGCAAAGGTCTCACCTCCATTCAAGAGAAGCTCAGGACCATTCCCATCATGGCTCCCCCAGTTGCCATCAAGAGACCAGGCTCTCCACTCTACACATCTCTGAACACTTAATTGGACTCAGCCTTTCCTCCTTCACCTTCCCAAACCTGTCCTTTACTGGACCTTCTAGGGCTGTTACTCCATGATAATCAATCTCTCATTTTCCACTTCTCTGAACATCCCCTCAACCTCCTCCTCGATCTTCCTGGTCCCATGGCTACCTCCTGACCTTTTCTTCCCCTTCCTCCTGAAAAATATAAACAAAAACCAAACAAACAAATCCTGCTCCTTTCAAGATGTTGGATGTTCCAACTGCTCTGTGGAGTTTCTGGTCATTCTCTATTCATTGAAAAGCCCAGCTTCTGGCTTAGTCTTCTTTACCATTGACCTCCTGTTATCCTTTTTGGTGACTTCAACATCCACGTAGATGACCTCCCCAGTTCTTGGATCTCCTCACCTCCCACACCCTTTCCCTCTACTGCATCTCAACCACCCTCTTCCCTAGACCTGTTGTCAGTAAACTTTCTAATAAAGACACTTCCCGTTCTTTTAACTCGTTTTTCCAGTTTTAAAACTCGTTGAGATCTCTAAGCCACTACCATTTTCTCAACTCCCTTCAGCCTTCTCTTGTTTTTACTTTCCTTCTTCGACGTGTGTTCTTTTATTTTAATCATTTCCTTGCAACGGCTCTCAACTCTGCTTGCCCCCTTCTCTTCTCCTTATATAGTTGACTGGCAACACCTCCATTTTGGTTGAACTCAGTGATCCAACTTCTGTAGGTTAGTAGCCGAGCAGGTGGGTGATGGGAACAATAAAAGCATCCAACTTGACAAACTTGCTTTATTTTAGATTCATGTCCTCAAACCCTCAAATGAATACTAAGCACTGTTCCAAAATCCAATTGCCCTTCCTTCACAATCTTACTTGCTTCAGTACCCAAGATGACCATTTCATATCTTCTCTCCTCAAATGTCCTACTTATGCTCCTGCCCTCCCTTCATATTTCACTGATGGAACAGGAGTCATGGGATGGTGACTCTTTTATTACCATCACTCTTATCTATTCTCCTGTCTGCATAGCTCATTTTCTTCCTCTTCCCAATTGTTCCACAGAATAAGCTTTCCTGCTTCTACGAAAGGCCAATGCTCACACATAGCCTCTTGCCTTCTTGAAGAATTCACTCCTCATTTCTCCTCTCTCAGTTTTGCATCATCATTCTCTCCCTTTCTATTGGATCGTTCTCATCAGCATCACAGATGTCCTGGTATCTCTGATCTTACATGAACCAAAAACTCTTTTTTGACCACATGTTCATATATCTCCCCTTTATAGTAAAACTTTTGCAAGACTTATTTGTATATTCTGTCTCCATTTCCTCACCTTCCATTTGTTCCTTTACCCAACAGACACTGGAGTCTATTCCCATGATGCCTCCACAACTGCTGTCATTCAGGTCACCAGTCATAGCTGTGTTGCCCAGTTGAATGAGCACTTCTCTGGTTTCATCTTTTTTGTTCTCACAGCAGCATTTGATAGAAGTCCTCTCTCCTTAAGGCATTCTTCTCCCCTGGCTTCTGTGACACCACCCCTCTTGGTTCTCCTTTTACCACTTTGGTCATGACGCCTCACTCTCAGCTTGTCCACTTGACAACCTCCCTGCTATTATCTTCACTTACATGTCCCAGAGGCATCTCATATTCCACATATCCCATGTAAATCCACTGACATGAACTCTACCCTTGTAAAACTGGAAGTTGTCTTTGACTCTTCACTTCTTAACTCTGAAATGCAATCCACGAGCGTATCCTGCTGGCTCTGTCTCAAAATTGTGTCTTGCATCCATCCACTCCTCTCTACCCTGGTCCACATCCCATTACCTCCTCCTTGGATTATTATGAAATTTTCTAACATATCTATGTTCTTCCCTCTCATTCTCCACTGATCAGATGGAGCCATCATTTAGAAGCTCTTCAATGGCTTCTTCCTCACCAGTCCTAGAACAGTCATATTCTTTATCATGACCTGCAAAACTTTTGCTTTTTTCTACAAGTTCATGTGCCACTTTCTTCCTTACACACTGTTCTCCAGTCTCTTTTCCATCCCTTAGTCGTGCCAAAGTCCTTCCCACCTCAAGGCTTTGGTGTTTGTGATTCCATCTGCCTAACTGGCTCACCCAAATTCTTTGCAGAGTTGGTCCTTCTATCCCCCAACTCAGGACTCAAGTGTCACTTTTCCCTCAAGTCCTTCCTTGACCACTCTCTTTTAGTAGGAACTCTCCGTTATTCCCTGTCTTTTGCTCCCTGTTTATGTCCTGCTAAGCACCTATCACAATCTATAATAATTCCTTTATCATGAATCAATTATTGTCAGTTTTCTTTCTAGAACACAAGCTTGTTCTCTATTGAATCTCCAGTGCCTAGCACAATATCTGCTCATCACAACCACGCGATAGGAAAGTGCTGAATGAATGAATGGAATTGTAGAATGCTAACTATGTGGCTGGGCAGTGCTCAGTGCTTATATGTACATTATTTCATTTGTCTGACTGCAGTTTGGTTGTATATTAAATAAAAGAGAAAATTCATGTCCATTTAATTACTTTTCTGCTCCTGTAACAACCTAACAGCAACCACCATGTAGCAGGACCCCAGCACTTTAGATGTACATTTACTCTAATTCTCTTCAGCTAAGCGGGGCTATAAAAACTTTTACAGATGTTCAGGAATAGGGGGTGGTGTGGTTCATGAAAGATGACTTGCTTTGGAGTCTGGTACTGGCTGGCACTAGGATGAATGAATGGTATGGTCTTAGCCAAATCTTTTAATTTCTCCAGGTTTTAGATTATTTGTCAATGAAATGAGACATTGGGGCTTGACTATCTTGCCAACAACAACATTCTAGAATTTGCGGAGTGTCTACAACCTGCCTTCTAAGCAGAGTGCCTCACCATGGAGTGCAGGCGGGTTGGAGCACAGATGAAGCCCCGGTCCAACCTGGGCATTCCTGCAGCCATGTGCAGTGACCCTTGTGTATGTGAGTGCCTGTCATATGCCCACGTATCCTGGTGGCACAAAAGGTACTTTACGTAGATTGTCAGGACCAAGACACAGAACCTTCTTGGGGCACACCACAATAATTCCCCCACTAGCATTCACCTTAAAATGAAAGAAGTAAGTAAAAATCTTCTCAGATCTCAGGGAGGAACCTGCAGATGGACCCCTGAAAATTTAAGGCCAAGGCCATTCATGTCCATTATTGGGCTAGTCCAGACCTTAGCATTAATCCTGGCCTTGGTGAATAAGAAGTAAAAGAACCACTGTGGGGCATGAGAGAACCACACCAGACAGAGCTTCAGGGCAATGATTCCCTGGGGAGAACCTGGAACACAACTTTGAATACCTAGTCTGCCATATATTTTTTCCTAAGAACCTGCCTTTCATTATTTCTATTTAATACCTGCTGTTCAATGTTTAGATTCACTCTCTTTGTGATCCCAACGCCTCTTCAAATGTTTCCAGTTTTTTCTAATTGATGTGGATTCCCCAGATTTATCTCATTTCATGATGTCTTCAGAATTGTGTGTTGTGCCGCTATCACACTTCACACTCTCAGTAAGGAGCTCTCAGTTGTCTCACCTGGTTCGTGTCTTCCTGAATGTACCAGTGAGGGGAGCAGAGAGGGAGGGATGCACTGAGTTGTTAGCCTTTTTCCAGCAAAGTGTGGAGAGCTGAACCTTTTCAGGAGTAATGGGTTAAACAGAAATGGATGACTTGACCACTCTTTAGAACGTCGTATCCCCTATGGGCTGATCAACTGCTATCATGAGTGAACTTGAAAGGATTATTCTGGATTGGTCAGTTTTCAGGAGGCTGGTCATTTTGATTGTAGATGTGACTTTCACAGCTGGGTCAGACTCCATGTGAAGCCAAAAACTTCCTGTATGTTATAATTTTACTTTCTTCTTTCTGGAAAGTTAATAACATTCTTCATTTTCTGACAGGCATAAAAACAACTTTGCTGTTTTCTAGTTGAGTTCCAGTATCTGGAAATGCTAGTAAGTCTGTGACATTTTCACACAGGAATTATGTGGAGTGATGTCCATGTGGGTATTGGGGAACCACGTATAATTGATCCAGGAGTTTAATTTGGCCCCAACCCTTAAAAAATGTTTACTCCACTGAAGGGCAGCTCCAAATAAGTTAATGAGTGATGGGCTATGGATTTTGCCATTTTGCCTGATTTTAGTGAGGTGGCCCTCTGGTTTGAAGTAGATTGCCTCTCATTAATGACCTCCTCAAGAACTTTCAGAGCCTAGGGAAAGGGCTGGAGCATAAAAATATACTTCAAATTAGTCCCCAAAAGTCACCATGTCCAGTAGAAGGCTCACAGGCCCATGGCTGGACTTCTGGGAATGTTTGGGCAGTGTAACCACAGTGATGTTTATGAAATGGAATGTCCATCTCACAGTGCTCTCAAAGGTATTCTTTTTTTAAAATTTTAAGTTATTGCTCCTCTTTATTGTAAACGATGTCCTATAAAGAAGATATATGTCTACAATTGAGCTTTGAAGGAGGACCATGGAGCCAATTCCTTTTAAAGGGAATGAAGTCAAGCAGTAAATTTGCTGGTCACTCTTTTCATATGGACTGCATCTCAGCCAGCAGTTGGTCTTTGATGTTGTAACAATGGCACTGGGACCTGAGGCAGAGGAGCACCCCCGTAATACTGAAACTAGCCTGCATTCATTCCAATTTGGAGAACAATCTGCAGGATAGCACACACATCAGGGAGCCCAGAGAGTGAATTCCAGGGCTGTGGGTCATCTTTCCCAGTGAAAACCAGCCATCTCTTCTACACCATGTACCCTGCCTGCTGCGTTCTTTACTCTTTTATTAAAATTGAAGTATGATATTCCTACAGAAATATACACATATATAACCCTACAGCTCAATGAGATTTGACAAACTGAAGACACCTATGTAATCAACGCCTAGATCAAGAGGCAAAACATCACCAGTGCCCTAGCTGCCCTCTTTGGACTCCCTTTTCATCACTTCCTTGACAAAGGTAACTCTCTTCCAACAGCACAGGTTCCTTTTTCCTGGTTTGGAACTTCACCTAAACAGAATTATCCAGCATGTACTTTACTGTGCCTGGTTTCCTTCACTCAACATTACATCTGTGAAATTGTGCATGTTGCATGTAGCTGTCATTTGTTCCTTCCCACTGTGTACACTTGACTATCTTATTATCTATTCTGTTGATGGCATTGGGGTTGTTTCCAGGTTGGGACCATTTTAAACAGTGCTGCTATGAACATTCTTTTTTAGGTCTTTGAGTGCATTAGTGAATAGATTTCTGTTGGGCACATACTCGGGTGGAATTGCTGGGTCAGGGGCATGTTGATATGTCGGCTGTGTCCCCATTCAAATCTCAATTGAATTGTATCTCCCAGAATTCTCATGTGTTGTGGGAGGGACCTCATGTGTGCTGCAGGGGCAGGGTCCTCATGGAGAACCTTTTCTAGGGCAGTGCAGAAGGGAAATGTGGGGTCGGAGCCCCCACATGGAGTCCCTACTTGGGCACTGCCTAGTAGAGCTGTGAGAAGAGAGCCACTGTCCTCCAGAACCCAGAATGGTAGATCTACTGACAGCTTGCACCATGTGCCTGGAAAAGTCGCAGACACTCAACGCACGCCAGCCCCTGAAAGCAGCTGGAGGGAGGCTGACCCTGCAAAGCCACAGGGGCAGAGCTGCCTAAGACCATGGGAACCCACCTCTTGCATAAGCGTGACCTGGATGTGAGACATGGAGTCAAAGGGGACCATTTTGGAGCTTTAAAATTTAACTGCCCTGCTGGATTTCAGACTTGGCCTGGGCCCTGTAATCCCTTTGTTTTGGCCAATTTCTTCCATTTGGAATGACTGTATTTACCCAATACCTGTACCCCCATCATATCTAGGAAATAACTAGCTTGCTTTTGATTTTACAGACTCATAGGCAGAAGGGACTTGCCTTATCTCAGATGAGACTTTGGACTGTGGACTTTTGGCTTAATTCTGAAATAAATTAAGACTTTGGGGGATGGTTGGGAAGGCATGATTGATTTTGAAATGTGAGGACATGAAATTTGGAGGGGTCAGGGGTGGAATGATACAGTTTGGCTTTGTCCCCACTCAAATCTCAACTGAATTGTTTCTCCCAGAATTCCCATGTATTGTGGGAGGGACCCAGGGGGAAGCAATTGAATCATGGGGACCAGTCTTTCCCGTGCTAACTCAATGAATATCCCAGCGTTAGTTGGAAAGGTGAGAAGTTTGTTAACATAATTGTCTTCTACTGTATCACTCCCAAGAATTGTAACTCTGAGCAGGTCCTTGTTAGAAGTATGGCCGAGACGGGCACAGTGGCTCACGCCTGTAATCCCAGCACTTTGGGAGGCCGAGGCAGATGGATCACAAGGTTAAGAGATCGAGACCATCCTGGCCAACATGGTAAAAACCCTGTCTCTACTAAAAATACAAAAATTAGCTGTGCGTGGTGGTGGGTGCCTGTAATCCCAGCTACTCAGGAGGCTGAGGCAGTAGACTTGCTTGAACTCGGGAGATGGAGGTTGCAGTGAGTCAAGATTGTGCCGCAGCACTCCAGCCTGGGTGACACAATGGGGCTCCATCTCAAAAAAAAAAAAAAAAAAAAAAAAGAAGTACAATATACAATGCACAGAGCCTGTGGAACTGCTGTCCCCAGGCATGTTCTGTTTCTCTTGTTGCATCTGGGGAAGTAAGGTAGGAAACAGTGCCCTTTCCTCAGGGAAAGTGGTCACAGGCTCAAATTGTCCAAGCCCCATGAGTGATGAATAACATATTTAACATATTTGCAGGCACAGTTCCTACTATGTAGCACACAATTTGTAAGCAGTGAAAGGGCAACCCTTCCGAAAAAAGATGGAAAGAGATGGGCGTGTGTTTCTTGACTCAGAAACAACCCTTGGTGGGGGCTGAATCATGTGCTGCCACAGCAACCCACAGGATGACATGTGGGAGCTTCCTCTAGCTCTAACTTCTCAGTGGCAGGGCCCTCTGGGACTCACCCTCCCTCTTGGCCTGACTCTGGCCCCGGAGTCAGGCTGAGCAGCTTCCCAACACAGCCCTGGTGATGTCACTATTCTTATCCCATTTTACTGAATGGGGCCCAGAGATGTAGAGAAGTGTAAGGATTTTGCTTAGGGGCAGAGACTTAACTGAGGAGCAGAACTGGAATCAAAACAACTCCAAAGCCCATGACCACTTTTTGGCTAGTCTGTTGGATCTTGTGACTTGTTTTGGCTGATGAAATGGTAACAGTCATGACTGAGATATAATCCCATCACCATGAGAGAAATGTGTGGCAGGTAACCTGCTGGTCACAAAAGAATGGGAGACCCATGGCGTAAACCTAGACCCAATCCATAGCTTAAAGCCATGCCCTGCTTAGATCTACTGAACCTCAGCTGACCCACGGACCCCTGAGTGTGAGAGTACATGCTTATAACTGCAGACCACTGAGATTTGTAGTAGTTGTCCTACTGCATTATTAGGCAATAGTTGGATAACACAGGACCTGTATTAAGTGCTTTCTGGGACCTGCAACTTGTAAGAAAAACATGCATGTAGACCAGTGTTTCTCAAACCATGACCTGCAGACGATTAACCTGGTGACCTTGTCAAAATACAGATTCTGTACAAAAAAATTTTGCAAACTATGCATCTGACAAAGGGCTAACATACAGAATCTAAAAGGAACTCAAACAACTCAGCAAGAAAAAACCAAATGACCTCATTAAAAAGTGGACAAAGGACATGAACAGGCATTTTTCAAAAGAAGACATACAAGAGGACAACAAACATATGAAACAATGCTTTACATAACTAATTATCACATAAATAAAAAAATTAAAACCACAATGAGATACCATTTTACACAAGTCAGAATGGCTATTGTTAAAAAGTCTAAAAACAACATATGTTGGCGAGGATGTGGATAAAAGGGCACACTTATACACTGTTGATGGGAATATAAATAAGCATAACCTTTATAGAAAACAGTATGGAGATTTCTCAAAATACCAAAAATAGAACTACCATTCAATCCAGCAATCCCACTTCTGAGTATATACCCAAAGGGAAAGAAATCAATACATCAAAAAGATACCTGCACTCATCTGTTTATCACAGCACTATTCACAATAGCAAATACATGGAATTAAGTGTCCATCAGTGGAAGATTGGGTAAAGAAATATACCATGGAATACTACTCAGACATAAAAAAGAATGAAGTCATGTCTCTTGCAGCAACATGGCTGGTACCAGAGGCTATTATGCTAAGCGAAATAACTCAGAAACAGAAAGTCGAACACCACATGTTCTCCCTTATAAGTGGGGGCGAAACAATGGGCATACACGGACATAGAAAGAGTAATCAGACATTGGGGACTCCAAAAGGTGGGAGGTGGAGGGGATGAAGGCTGAAAAATTACTCATTGGGTACGATGTTCACTACTCAGGTGATGAGTACACTAAAAGCCCAGACTTCACTACTACGCAATATACGCACCTAAGAAACCTGCACCTGTACTCCCCCAATATATATAAATAAACATTTTTAAAATGCAGATTCTAATTCAGTAGTTCTGGGCATGGCTTAAGACTCTTATTTTACAACAAGCTTTCAGGAGATGCTAATGCTGGTGGTCTGTAGACCACATTCTGGGCGCAAGGGCTGAGAAGCCATTCTGAGCTTCTTGTCTATCTCTGGGCCATGAACGCACCTAGTGAACATCTGGGCAATGGATGGGTTACCTTATATGTAAGAGAAGGACAATATTTTCCCTCATAATGAGAATCCTATGTGAGTCACTAACAATTTGTGCTCTCCTATGTCCCATGCCCAGAAGGTCAGAATTTCCTCAATTCATTTCTTGGGCCAAGAATTAGGAACATCTAATGGGATCTCCTTTTTTTTTTTTTTTTTTTGAGATCAAGTTTCACTCTTGTTGCCCAGGCAGGAATGCAATGGCACAATCGTGGCCAATGCAACCTCCAACTCCCTGGTTGAAGCAATTCTCCTGCCACAGCCTCCTGAGTAGCTGGGATTACAGGCATGCACCACCACGCCCAGCTAATTTTGTATTTTCAGTAGAGACAGGGTTTCTCCATGTTGGTCAGGCTGGTCTCAAACTCCTAACCTCAGGTGATCTGCCTGCCTTGGCTTCCCAAAGTGCTGGGATTACAAGCATGAGCTACCGCACCCAGTGGGAATCTCCATTTTTATTTTTGCTCTTTCTACTCCCTGAAATTTGAAGATTCCCAGCAATAAACCTGGCTTCCAATTCATTTTGAGCTCAAAATCCATACCAGGTTTCTATGTCACAATGTAATTGAGGCCCCAGGCAGAAGATACAAAATCCATTTCTGGTTTTTAAATTTCCACTCATGGGGACTAGGAATGGGGCAAGAGAATCAAGGAATATTGGACAGCAGGATATGGGAGAAGCAGAGTTTTCTTCTGGGACACTTTTCGAGCCTTTTTTTTTTTTTTTGGTTCAGCATCTAATTTTCTTTTCACAACCCCCACCATGATGGTCACTATAATCGATGTCACCACCATCACTTGGAGAATTGAGACCCATGAGACTACTTTGGGCATTCTGAAAAGAAAGGAGAATTCTTTCTAAGGAGATAGGGTCTTCTCTCCTTCTTTCAGTATTTCATAATATCCTGTAGTTCACACATTTATATTTTAACTATAGAAAAATAGCATCCTGGGATTCAACCTTCAAATTCCGTGAAGTTTTCCAAGGAAGTACCTTGATTGTTGTACATCCTAAACACTTTATGTGAGTGCACCAAAAAGAGTTCCAGAATTTCTTAATAAGCTACACATACAACTGCTATATGATCCAACCATTCTGCTCCAAAGAATTCACCCAAGAGAAATGAAAGCAAATGTTCACACAAATGCTTATACCCGAATGTTCACAGCATGTTTAATAGTTGCCAAATAGGAAATAACCTAAATGAGTCAATGGGTAAGCATATTGTGGTATATCCACACAATAGAATATTAATTGGTAATAAAAACAAACAAGTTCTCTATGCACAAAACAACGTGAATGAATCTCAAAATTATTATGGTGAGCAAAGAAGCCATATCATGCAATGCTGTGCATTCTGTATTCCACATACATAAAAGTCTAGGAAATCCAACACTAATCTGCAGTGAGAGAAGGCAGATCAGTGGTTGCCCGGAGACTGCTGAAGCTCACAGAGGAGCACAAGGAAACTTTTCAGATGGTAGATTTATTCATCATCTTGACTATGGTAATGGTTTTACAGGTGTCAGTAGTGTCATATTTTTCATTTAAATATGTACAGTTTATTAGTTGTTAATTGCACTTTGACAAAGCTGTATTTTAAAAAAATAATAATAAAATGACTGCCACTCTTCTCCTCCTGTCCTCACTGCTATCTCCCAGGGTTACCTGTGAGGTAAGGCATGTCGGCTATTTGTTTCTTTGTCCTTGGTGAAAATATTCTATCCGGACGCTTGTGGGAGGGAGTTAACACTGGGGTGGGCTATGACCATTTCCAGCTTCTCTGCATTCTTCATATAGATTTTGGACATATTTTGTTATTTTTGAAAATAGATAAGTGGTGTCCAGAAGACATCAATGGCCCATTGCATTCAAAGTCTACTTGACCTTTTCCAGGTCACTGCTCTTGAATATCTGGTGACTGCGGTACTCAAAACTACAAATTGGGCAGCTCAGAGACCCAAACTTGAAGACAATACTCTTCTATTCCATGAACCACACAGTACTATCTCTTCCATGGAGAATGCGGGTGTTGCTGTCTAATGGATGTGTGTCAGCCATGGATAGTGCTCTGTGCAAGATGATTGGGTTTACTGAAATGTGCATGAGTCAGGCCAACAGGAAGAAGGGGTAGTTAACCTACTGTTTTTACTTCTACTCGGTTTACAAAGATAACTTTCCAGGGACACATGCTGGTCTGTGCTTAGGGAGTTGATGCTAAGCTATTTGTGTCAAGGCACCTTGGCCTCTGCTTATTTCAGGCATTACAGGACAATCCCACATGCCTCTGAGGCCTCCCCATTGTCACTCATCCTCCCACCTAACATAGTAAAGGACCATGGGATCAACATCTCTACAAATTCTTGGTGTTTACTAGATCTCTAAACACCAAGAATTTGTAGGCTTTGCCTGGGCGTGACTTTTGCAGCCCATCTCTGCAATTTTGGAATTTCCCTCTTCCTGACTGCTCCGGGAGTGCATGGGATAGCTGGTTCTTTTGCTGCCTGCAGCGCATCTCTCTGAGGCTAACAGACTTCCTTGCTGTTAATGACAACAACAAGCAGGTGCCTCATGGAAACTCTGCTCTGTTACCTTTTTGGAGACTTCCTATATTGTTACTACCTAGAGGAGTATCCATTATCATCATGACTACCATTTGGGTATGGTTCATTTAGTGTGGGTTTTCCCAGAAGCAGACCCTGAGACAAAGAACAAGTAATTTATTTGAGAGATGACCCCAGAAATCTCTGGTAGGGGAAGAGGAAGGCAGGCAGGGAAGAGAAAGAGCCAGAAGGGTACATTATCAAGACAGGGACCACAGTGGGCAGTGAGTGTTTAGTCCCAAGAGAAACACTGGGCATAAGAAGCATATTGGTTTTGTCAGCACTGGACGTGATCTAAACTCTTGACTGATAAGCCACAGAAGGAAATAAATTAAGTTTTATGTATCTATGTTCACAGTTTCTTACAATTCTTATAAAAAGGAATTGTATAAGGTTTAAATAACATGCAAAGTGAAGTTTTTTTGTTCTTTTCTTTTTTATTTTCTACAACACATTCCCTTGCTGTTTGTTTGAACCCACTACATATAATCTGGGCACTAAACCGACACCCCCATCCCATCTCTAAATGATCTCCTGTCTTTGGGGGATGAGTAGAGACAGAGGGACACTCTTAGCTATCATTGGGGAAAGGGGCTTCATTGTCATCCTTTTTTTTACAAATCATAACATTTATAAAGGGTAAAATTTGTAAACCCTAAGCCAAGGTTTGCAAAAGAAGATGAGAGAAACATAATAGAACCACAGAAAGCACTAAAATGTTTTACAGTAAGACTAGTGAAGACAAGTTAAAGAAACTGAGATAATGGAATTTGGAAATGACAAAGGAGCTATTACATAATAATCTTCAAGTTCTACAGGAGAAGTTTCTTGAAAAGAATGCAGCCACCTGTTCATGAACACAGGGAAGAAAAAAAAGTGAACAAAGTGAACATGAAATTAACATGTAGCATAAAGGATTTAATGGGCATATCAGAAGAAAAATGTTCTGATATTAAGAGCTGTTAAAAACCCTTGTATGACATATGGAAAATGTTATTGAGATTATTTGCTTTGTAAGTTTAAAACCAAAACAGATTCTTCTTGACCAAATGCATAGACATCTGAGGATGCCTCCAAACCTCAAAGATTAATGCCTTTTAAACTATGGGTAGAAGTGAATAAATGAAGGAGCAGCACAAATGATAGAACTTTATTTTGGTTTATATAAAGGAAAATAAAATTAAGAAATAGAATTATAGTGTTTCAGCTCAAGGTGGCTGACCAAGGTGGCATTTACCTCTTTTCTATTTATTAATTCTATGGAGGAGGTAGAAGAAATATGAGTCAATCTACAACAGAACTGGAAAGCTGAAAGAAGGGCCAACTACAGAAGAGAGAGAGGGATTTCTGGTAGATATGAAACAAGTGGCAACCGAATGAAAGTGAAGCACTACAGAGCTGAGAAAAGGAAAGTGAGATCTCTAAAAAGTCAGTTTCCCTAGAAGAATTGCCACAATAATATCAAGAACAGAGACTCCGTCAGCCTTACTACTAGAAATTTACTCACAAGAAATGAAAACATAGGTCCACAGAAAGGCTTGTGTAAAAATACTAACATGGTCTTACTCATAATATGCAAAGCAATGGAAACAAACCAAACGTCCATTGATGGGAATATACAAATTGTGATAGAGTTACACAGTGGACTATCATTTAGCAATAAAAGAGAGAAATCTACTGATATACACAAAATAAATGAATCTCAAAAACTATGTTTAATGAAAGAAGCCAGGCGCACAGAAAAACGCAAACAGTACATTTCCATTTATGTGAAAGTCTGGAACAGGCGAAACTAATCTATGGTAATGGAAGCCAGAATGGTTGCCTCTGGAAGGAGTAAATTGCCTACAATTGTGCACCGGAAGACTTTCTGGGTGATGGGGAATGTTCTATATCCTAATTTTGGTGGTAACTATATAGGCATATACAACTGTAAAAATGAAACTGAACCCTTAAGATTCATCCATTTTATCGTACGTAAATTATATATAGTTTAAAAAAAAACTTTAAAAAATGCAGAGAGAGAGAAGAGAAGAAAGATAAGGAAAAAGGAAAGGAAGATAAAAAAGGAAGAAAAAGGAAAGAAAGGGAAGGAAAAAGAAGGGGAGAAAAGAGGCTATAAAAGTTAGGAGAAAAGACTGAGGGCAGGAAGTGGTAGAGCTATTTCATTCAGTCCTGGGTTTCAGAGTGGCTGAGTTTGACATTTGCATCTGATATTTACTATGAGCGTTCAGTTATGAAATATTCCTAAACAAGACACTGGGGTTGAACTAGCCAGAAGAATGCCTCAAGACATAAGACACAATTAAAAAGCAGAAATAAAAGTATGAGAAGAAAAATTAAGAGACATTAAAGATGGATCTTGAAATCTCAATCTCAATGTTAGTTTCAATCTCTAACAGGAGTTCCAGAAAAAGAGTTCAGGGATATTGGAAATACCAAAGATATAACTAAAGAAATTTTTTCAAGCTGGAGACAAAGTTGGGACTTCAGAATGAAAGGGTTCACCATATGCTGAACAGGACTAACAGCTAAAGCCCTGAATCTAAACACAACCTGGTAAAAATTTCTGAACATTATGAATAAAGGAAAAACTCATAAAAGCATCAAGTTTTTAAAAAATCACCTACAAAGAAATGGTATTAGGCTTCTCATCTGAAATATGAGATAGTATAAAAAATTAAATTGTATGGCTTAAAAGTCTTAGGGGAGAAATAAGATAGAAGACAGCCAACTGCCAAATTAGCATTTAATTTTGAGAATCAAATAAAGATATGTCTAAAGATATAGGTTCTCACAGAGTTTATAATTAATAAATTGTCTCTGAAAAAATTTTTGAAACTGTGTTTTAGCAAAATAAAAGATGAAAGTATGAGATTGAAGAAGCAGCAGCAGGCCAGACACAGTGGCTAACACCTGTAATCCCAGCACTTTGGGAGGCCGGGGCAGGCAGATCACCTGAGATCAGATCACCTGAGATTATAAAAGAGAGAAATCTACTCGAGACCAGCCTGGCCAACATGGTGAAACCCTGTCTCTACTAAAAATACAAAAATTAGCTGGGCATAGTGGCGGGTACCTGTAATCCCAGCTACTTGGGAGGCTGAGGCACGAGAATCACTTGAACCCAGGAGAGGGAGGTTGCAGTGAGCCGAGATCACACCACTGCACTCCTGGACTCCAGCCTGGCCAACAGAGCTGGACTCCAGCCTGGGCAACAGAGCTAGACTCCATCTCAAAAGGCAGCAGCTAGATAAATCAGTAAATCTTAGAATTAAGTCTAAATAATTATTGGGAGTATAATAAAACTGGTAAGAATTGATTCCCAAAATAGACATACTAAAAGAAAAGAAAGAAAAAAGAAAGAAAGATGAAAAGAAATATTCTAGCACTAAAATTTCAGAAGATTAAAAAATTAGAGATAGTATACAGACAAGACAGAGAATCTTGCATCTAGCATGTCAGAATCTTGTTTATGTAGTGGGTTTAGGTTATAGATAATGGTTGATTCTCAGCATTAATAGAAAAGTATTAGTTCAATTATGTTTGTTAAAATGTTAAACATAATAGAAATAGAACAGATAACTTTCAAAACTTGATAAAAATTTTAAAAAGTAATATTTAAATACTTATCAAATGGCCAGGCGTGGTGGCTCATGCCTGTAATCCCAACTCTTTGGGAGGCTGAGGCAGGGGATCACTTGAGTCCAGGATTTGAGACCTGCCTGGGCAACATGGTGAAACCCTGTCTGTACAAAAAATACAAAACTTAGCTGGGCATGGTGGTGAGTACCTGTAGTCACAGCTACTTGGGAGGTGGAGGTGGCAGGATCACTTGAGCCTGGGAGGTGGAGGTTGCAGTGAGCTGAGATCATGCCACTGCATTCCAGCCTGGGCAACAGAGCAAGACTCCATTTAAATAAACAAATAAATACATACTTATCAAATGATAAAATGCCAAGCTCTAATAACACATTTAGCATGCATTCAATGTTCTAATCCTTACAATAATACTGAGAAATAGTTGCTATATATCTATTTTACAGATGAGAAAATCTAGACATAGAGAGGCTAATCCTCTTGCCAAAGATGATATAAATAAATTGAAGGTGAGAGTGAGAGAGGAAAAATAAAAATAAATAAAAATGTTAGAATAGCAAATAAAATGAAAAAAATTCTAATTTATCAATAATCAGAATAAATACAAATGGGTTAAATGCACTGATGCTTTGCATAAAGAAGTATAATTTAGCTATAGCTTATTAATAAGAAATATATTTAAATTAAAAAGTTGGGCCAGGTGCGGTGGCTTACGCCTGTAATCCCAACACTTTGGGAGGCCGAGGCGGGCAGATCACGAGGTCAGGAGATTGAGACCATCTTAGCTAACACGGTGAAATCCAGTATCTACTAAAAATACAGAAAATTAGCCAGGAGTGGTGGCATGTGCCTGTAGTCCCAGCTACTCGGGAGGCTGAGGCAGGAGAATGGCGTGAACCTGGGAGGCGGAGCTTGCAGTGAGCCAAGATTGTGCCACTGCACTCCAGCCTGGGTGACAGAGTGAGATTCCATCTCAAAATAAATAAATAAATTTGAAAAAAATAAAAGTCAAAAAAAGTTTGAAAATAAAGGTTGTAAAAGACACCCAAACAAATTCTAAAAGGAAGAAAGAGCAGAAGTTGTAATATTAATATGACACAAAAAAGTATTCAAGACTAAAGGCAATAAAAGAGATAAAGAATTCCACCTTGATAAAAATACAGTCACCAAAAAGGACACTTTATGTCCTTGCACTACGGGTTCTAAAAATGTAAATCAAAAATTAGGAGAACAAAGATAAAAAGATGCCTACAATTCCTCCCTGTACACATGCTCTTCTTTAATGTGACTTTGCTGCTCCTCCTATCAAGACGTGGAATCTATTTCCTGTCCACTAGAATCTAAGTAACCACGTGATTTGTTTGGCTAATAGAATACAGCTGAAATGATGTGCAAACTCATCCAGACGTCTTGCAATTTCTGCTTTTATTCTGTTGCTGCTCTGAGTCCACCATGTAAAGATATATGAGCTAGACTCCTTAAGGATGAGAGATTATATGGAGAGCAAACCTAGGTGACAGCAAGCACCAACTATCAGACAAATGAGTGAAGTATTTTTGAACCACCTAGCCCACATGAAGCCAACAGATGACTACAGCTACATGAGTAATATCAGGTGAAATCACCAGAAGAACCACTCAGCTGAGCCCAAGCAAGGTGCTGTTATACAAATTTATGAGGAAATAAAATGGTGGTTGTGTTAAGTCACTAAATTTTAGGGTGAGTTATTCTGCAGCAATAGCTAGGTGAGACAATTGTTCATCATTTAAAGAAAAAAATCCAGTAAAAGTAATCAGCCCAACTGGAAAATGAGCAGGTAAGTCACAAAATAAGAAACATAAATGGCTGTTGACTTTCTTGTATTAAGTACAGATAAATTATGCTTTTGCTTCTACTGCTGTAAGTAGCTTGGATGAACTCCTAAATCCAAAGCAGTGAATACAAGAAGCTAAGCTGTTTTATTGAAGGCAATAGAGGGATAAAAGATGGGAAGTGCTCATAAAGATTATAGTTAGGAAATAGAGAACAGAGACATTTTACTACATTCCAGAGTTTGGTTTGCTTTAATGTTACTGTAAAAATAATCAAATTGGTGTTTTATAATACTTGCTTAAATCTCACTGCCTTAACGAGTTCTGGCTTACTACTAAAAATATATAGAAATTCATGATTCTAAAACTGACTGAGATTTAGTGGAAAGGCAATCATTTGAA
Organism: Theropithecus gelada; assembly: GCF_003255815.1. Classification (NCBI taxonomy): domain Eukaryota; kingdom Metazoa; phylum Chordata; class Mammalia; order Primates; family Cercopithecidae; genus Theropithecus; species Theropithecus gelada. The sequence goes on along the minus strand of NC_037678.1, from coordinate 84,548,476 downwards.
TTTCAGACAAAGGAGATACCTTTATTAGTGCTATTATTGCCTATGGATTCTATATTTTGTCTTCCAGACTACTTTTATTATATATCTATATCTATATCCATGTCTGTTTTCTCATTAACATTAATTAAATATATGTGAAAGAACTAATCTGAGTATCTGATTAATATGAGACATACTTATTCTAATGAAATAAGATTCAAAAGCAAAAAAAAGTTGATGTTTCCATGCATTTTAATGCAGCTATTGCACACAGTTGTCTAATTTCTTACTAGATAATGTAAAAATACTGAAAACAGTTCAAAGACTAACATTTTTATGTTCATCAGCCAGTTAACCAATATGGATAGTGAACTCAAAACATTTTACTGCCACCTCGTAACATTGTACCTATCAATGTTTTGAGCACACTCGCGCATACTAGGGGAGACAGTCATACAAAGAGTCAAAAATGTAACCCCTAGTATGCTGAAACTACAAAAAAAACTTAGATAATATTTATACATATGTGTGTATGTATATATAATGTGTGTGTATATATATACATATATGTCATAGTTAACACAGTAAGAATGTCAAGATACATTTGAAAATGTAAATTGTTAAAAGTGTTTCTCGAGTGTATGACTTTATCCAGAACTTGCAATAGAAGTATGCTTCAAATAGCTCCCCACTATAAAATAACAAAAATAAATTAAGAAGCTTCTAGCTGTGCAACCTTGGGCAAATTACCTAACCTCAGTTTCTCCATTTGAAACAGGAATAATGATAGTACTCAATTCATGGGATTTTTGTGAGGATTAAGAAAGCTAATATGTCTAAAGCGCTAAGAACAGTGCCTGCCACATAAAAGGCACTTAATAAATCTTAGCTATTATTGTTGCTTTTCTTACTACTTTATTGGGTGTCCTTGATATGTCCTTAAATAAGAATGTGTCTCTTTTTAAATGAATCCAAACATACTACAATTCGGGTAAATAAGCCCACCATTGCATATTTCTAAGACAACCTTATATTTTAGAAGGTTGCACACAGAGACAAAAACAATAAAAATGATGTATATGGATTGATTAATTTTCTGATTATGAAGAAGGATTTTAATAGCTCAGGACAGCATAGAACCAACAAATTTAGATGATGTTTAAGACTTGGGTTTAAAATTTCTGGTAAAAAGAAAGAATACAGTGTCCACAGTTTTGTCTTCAAATACACCTGCTACTGGCAAATTCACTTTCTGGGGCCTGAAAATGATGGACTAATAAATGTCTTTTGCAGACCTCCTCATTTGGCAGAACATTCTTCATTTGACTTATAAAACCTTTGCAGAGTCAGAGGGCCAAAGAAATAACTTTGGTCAGGAAGAGTATAAAACTTTTATAATAACAAATTACAAAACAGCAAAATTATGAACTAAACTGCTAAACTCATCATTCTGCTTGGAAAAGTGTGTGCATTGAGTGGACAGTATCACCGAACACTATTACAAGATAAGCTGAAGCTGGTGGATTAGCAGCTACTTGGGACTCAGATATTTCTAGGAGCATAACTCTTTCTAAATCCCCCATTTGTTCTGTCCTCTTGGGGCAGTTCTTCAGCCAAAGCCCCTTTTGAGAATTCAGTCCACTTCCCTTTTAGAACTGCCACTTCCACCAGCTGCTTCTCTCATTACCTTACTGTTCAAGCGGAAAAGGCCAACCCCGGGTTATTCTAATGATAGCAAACACCTCATAAAGAAATCTGCCAAATTTACTTTTCCACAGAACATCATTTCTATGGCTTTTCATGAGTCCATGAGGAAAAAAGCATCATGTATAAAATATAACTTCCAGAAATCTTGAAGATATTAAGAATTATCCCTACAGTGTTAGATTGGTGGGTGCCCCAGTCTATAGGATAGTGGCATCTTCAACTTCCCCATAGAAATTCCCTCAGTCTGTCACTGTACCTAGCTATCCACGGGAGAAGATGAGAGATCCCACAAAGTTAGGACATTTTTAGAAATATCTCAAAGTTAAAACAACTTTAAGCTTTGGGGTGTGTACTTTTCTACTGTTGGTTTTGTTCTTGCGTGTAATAATCACCTTGCTTTAGTCTATCCTGGTAGAGACAAAATTTGGTGTAGTTAATCGAGAGTTTGGAATGTCTGAACTTTGACAAGATTTTTAACCTCACTATATGTCAGTTTTTGCATCTGTAAAGGGGCTATATTAACAGTACCATGTCTCATAAGATTATGGTTAAATTAAGTGAGTTAGATTCTGTAAAGCACTTAAAACGCTGGCACATAGTAAACACAATGGAAGTGTTTTATGAGTTTTCTCTTACGGTAAAGTTTCGCTACAAATTGTATAAAGATGTAAAAAGTGAATTATCAAAGACAATGACTATAAAGTCCTTTGGGAACAATGAATAATGCTTATTTCGTTTATTTATTTATTTATTTGTTTTTTTTGAGACAGAGTCTCGCTCTGTCACCTAGGCTGGAGTGCAGTGGCGTGATCTCAGCTCACTGCAACCTCCCAGGTTTAAGCAATTCTCTTGCCTTAGCCTCCCAAGTAACTGGGACTACAGGCGTGTGCCACCACGCCCGGCTAATTTTTGTATTTTTAGTAGAGATGGGGTTTCACCATGTTGGCCAGGATAGTCTCCAACTCCTGGCCTCAGGTGATCCACCCGCCTCTGCCTGCCAAAGTGCTGGGATCACAGGCGTGAACCACTGCGCCTGGTTTGAGCTGATTTTAGGAGCCAAAGAATCCCCTCTGCCTCCTGGGAAAATCCCTGTTTACTTTTGTCTATGCTCCAAGTTTACAGTTGTCCCACCCCTAGACTCAAGGAAAGGTGCTAAGGTAGCGGCAGGAAATGCCTAGCTGGGCAATTCTATTCAGAAGTCAGAACTCACATTGTGTCTGACCGTCCACTATGCCCTCCTCTTGCCCTAAAGCTGAAATGGATAAACAGAATCCCATTGCTAAAGCGACCTTCAAAGGGGAAGATCCTTGGGAGAAAGACTTTGCTACGAGTTTAAAAGCCCCAGGTAACACTGGCCCAAATCACTACCAGTGCCTTCACTGCACCTTCCCCACGACCAAGGGGGCAACCGGGGGACCTCAGGCGAGGCCTCTGCAGGAACACTGGAAGCAAGGGAACCCTGAGGGTGAGGAGGGGGTGCCTGGCTATTCTCCTTGGGAAATTATGTCCTGACCTTTGGCATTGCTTCCTGAAGGGGTAGACTCCCGGAGTTCTTTCTCCCAAAGACTTCAGGGATATCATCCTGTGAAGTCTCCTTGCGTCCCTCCAGCCTCGAGTAACATTACTCAGCCTCCGAAGGGCAACGAAAGACTGGTAGCACCCCCAAGCAAGCATATCTCCACACTTCCTCTGCTCATCCCAAACCTCGCTCCCTCCCACCTCCTCACCAACTCTGCACCTGACCCGTGACCGACAGAACTGAAGGAGCGCAGCTGGCAGACTTGGAAGCCGGGTGCAACCTCCAGGCACGTGCCCCCGCTCCGCCTCTGCCTAAGTCAAGTGGCCCGGGCAAAACTACTACCAAAACAGTTGCTCTTAGGTGGGGCGGGGGACCCGCCTCCTTGCATCCACCAGGCACTAGCTCAGCACCCCCGCCCCACAAACCATCCCCGCAGCCGCGCACGCCCCTCTCCGGCGGCGCACTCACCTGCAGTTGGGCTCGGCTGGCGTTGCCCGCGGCCGCGTCGGGCCCGTCGGCGGCTCCCGAGCCGCGCAGCACGGTGATGTGCAGCGTGAGTAGCAGCAGCCCCAGCAGCAGCAGCAGCTCGGCCGCCAGGCGCACCATCCTCTTGAGACGCGCGGCTTTAGGACCCGGCGGGGCGGCCGGCGGCGGCGGCGGCGCCGGGGGAGGAGGAGTAGGAGCCCGGGAGCCCGGCAGCACGGCTCCCGCCTCGGCTCCCGCCAGGACTCCGCTTCCCGGGCCTGCGGGGCTGGCGCAGGGCGCGGCGGGGCGTGCGGGGCCGGGGGAGCAGGAGCCGCCGCCGCCGCCGCCGCACCACGGCGGAGCCACCGCGAGGCCGGGGGTGTCCAAGCCGGCTGCGGAGCAAGCCCCGGCGCTGCCTGGCGGCGGCGGCGGCGAAAACTGGGTCCCGGGGCTGCCTGGGACCCGGACCGGGCCGGAGGCCACCCTGCTGGCAGGGGGCTGCGGGGTCGGCGGCGGGACGGGCGCAGCCGAGCCCCCGAGCGCACATGGGCGCCCCAGATGTGGCCGCGGCGCCGCAGCTGGAGCGGGAGAGGCCGCCAGAGGAGCGCGGGGAGGAGGAGGAGGAGGAGGAGAGGAGGAGGAGGAGGAGGAGGAGGGCTTCAGCTGCGGCCGGGAGTTACCTCCACGCTTGGCTTCCCCGCCCTCGCCGCCCCGAGCCACTCACCCGGCAAGCCACCTCCACTACTCTCCGCGCTCCTCGGGGCCGCCTGCCGCGCCGCCCCGCACACAGAGTCCCGGGGAGGGCCGGTTCCAGATGGGGGCCCCGGGCACACCGAGGTTGGCACGGTTTGGGGGTAGCCGGGGCGCCCTAGGCGTCTGCGTCCGCCTGCCGGGCTGTACCAAGTGCCCACTGCCGAGGTCGCTGTGGGGGGCGCGGGTAGAGCCCCTGTGCTCACTGAGGTTCGGGGCTGTGGGTGGGTGGGATGGTGCCTGGGCTGCTTTAGAAACCTTTATTGCAAAATGGAGCTGGAGTTGCAGTGATGGAAAACGGAGGGGGCGCCGGGTAAGCCAGGTGTCTGCGTGCGATCCCTGCCTGAAGCAGTCGGGGGAGGAGAGGAGTGCCAAAGTATCCTTCCGAAGGGTCTTGACACTTGCTGGGCCGCCCGCTAGCCGGGCGCGGCTGTTTGCGGGTCCGCGGCGCCCCGTAGAGCCTGGGAAGGGAGGGGAGTCCAACTCGCTGGGCGTCCGTCTGGTGACCGGCGCAGGTGTTGGCCGGAAGCTGCAGGGACTCAGGGCCCGCGGCTCAGGCGCTCAGGAACTGGGAGTGAATCTCGGCTCTAGCGGGCTTGCGTCTAGGGGGCTTATCCCGGGGGTGCCGCGACCAGAGGGGATTTGGGGGCTGGCGTCGCGCAGCCGTCGATCCCGGGCCACCACCTCATGGCCGCGCTGCAGCCTCGGGCTCCCGCGTGCGGCTCATGCTTTGCAGGGGGCGGTTGGCGAATGGAAGGGCTCCGGGATGGGGCTGAGGGCGCAGAGTCCTAGCGTCGGATGCTAGAGCGAACTGGGTCCGTCCGTGGCACCGCGCGCTTCCCTCCTAGATCTTGCTCGGCCTCCCGCCTTACCGAAGTGGCTCAGAGTAGCCGACTCTCCGTCCGGCCGGGCCTTTTATACTGCGCTTCCCCGCCTCCTACCCGTTCCCTCCCTTCCTCCTCCCCAGTGCCAGCCCAGCCCTTCCCTCCCTGCGAGCCAGGACCTAGTCCATGCCTTCGCACACATCCGCTTCGCACATTTCCAAGCCCTTCCCGCGTCCCGGACGCCAGTGCCTCCGGGATGGAGCCTCCGAATTCTCCTTTGGTGAATGAAATTAAATAAATAAGCAACACTTTCTTGACGGCACGCCTCCCTTCCCCCCTCCCCAATTTCCTACCTTCCTCCTCCGCGCCCTAGAAAGATTTAAGATTCTTAATTCAACGGCTTTCGAGTTCTCCCAAGGCATCTCAACCAAGTATTATCCATATTAAGGCAAACCCTTGCTCGGTTCCGAAGGTTCCTCCGGTCACCGCGGCACTTTGCAGAATTTAAATAGCGATGGTTAAGGTAGGGTCTGTTGCTTGGACTTATTTGTGCCCGGGAGAGGAAGGGCTTGCTGCCTCTTTAAAGATGCCTGAAGCGTCTTTAAAATTCTAACTAACTCCAGCATCTTATTAATAAATTGGCAGCTGTTCATAGAGTCTGCTATATCTTTTCCTTCTCAGTTTTTTGTTTTTTTGGGTGGGGGGAGGTGCGAGGGAAGAGGGGAGATGTTTGGAGGGGTACTTGCTTTGGATTTGTAGGCAGTCGGGCCTGTCAGACATCTTATTTCTATCTCTAGGCTCTAAAATGCCAATAATTGTCACTGGAGTGCGGGTCGGGGTGAGTGGGGGGGGGGGAACGTGAAACAATAACCGTCCAGGGTAGTTCAGATGGGAGATCAAAGAGGGGATCCCAGCAGCCTTTAAATCCTGGAAGGATCCTCCTGTGTGTTTTCTAATTAGGATCACTTAAAAGGGAAAGGGCTGGAGAATCAGCGCCGAAATAGAAAATATAAATTAAGATGGCAAACTAGAATCCCATAGCCAAAGAGTTTTAAGGATGGTTCTAACCTCCAGTTGTGCCAGATTATGATATGGGCTCGCAGGAACAAATGACTTTCCTATTGCCAGAGGCAGGCTGGTCTGAATTAGGATCCGGGGCCGCTGTGTCCTGCCCTTTCATCACACACAGTCTCCACATGTAAGCCTCAGCTGCCTCTCCTCTCATCTGAAAGTAACAGTTTTGGACCCAAGGAAAAAAATGACCTTTAAAAAACTCTGGAAAGAAACCTTTGCAATGAATGTAAATTCTTGTGAAATTGTAAATGGAGATTTGGAGATCAAAGTCTTTGTAAAATGTTGTAAAAATTGTAAATTGAATTTTGGGGACAGATGTCTTTATAAAATGTTGAACAAATGCATGAATGAATCCTATTAAAATCCCTTCACGCTGAGAGATCCCCATTCCAGGTGAGTTTATGTTCCAGTAAGCACACATAACGAGTATTGATAAACACCCGGGCTCTATGATTCCACTTGCCGAACCAGGCTTGCCAGCAGGGCTCTGTTTTTGAGTTAGGGAACACGGGCTTACAATTTTTGTGGAAAAATAATTAAAAATTTAATAGACTAAACCAATTAAGTTTCAAGCACATTTATGAAATTGTATCAATAGCTGATAAAAATTTTTAAAATCCTACCTCCTTCAGCAGAGTGTCCAGAGCACCCTATCCATATGTTTATTATTGATTTTATGACACTTGGGGCACTTGTGTCTGCATGTCTGTCTGCCCACTAGACCTTGATTGGGATCACCTTTGTGGTAGAACATTTCAGAGCATCCTCCAACTCCCCACCTCCATCACCTCCATCCCAGTATCGAGTTTCTTTCTGGGTTCATGGCTATGAGGCATTTTCTAGGTGTACTTGGGTCTAGGTTTGGACTGTGAAGAGCTTTTTTCCTTCCCGGTCTGACCATAAAACATCCTGAGTTATTATCTGCACACACTCTCTCTTTCCTTTTTTTTTTTTTTTTTTTTTTTTTGTTTTTTTTTTTTTTTTTTGACAGAGTCACTCTGTCGCCCAGGCTGGAGTATAATGGTGCAATCTCAGCTCACTGCAGCCTCTGCTTCCCAGGTTCAAGCGATTCTCCTGCCTCAGCTCCCTGAGTAGCTGGGATTGCAGAATCCTGCCCCCATGCCTGGCTGATTTTTGTACATTTTAGTAGAGAGAGATTTTCACCCTATTGGCCAGGCTGGTCTCAAACTCCTGACCTCAAATGATCCACCCGCTTCGGCCTCCCAAAGTGCTGGGATTACAGGCATGAGCCAACGTGCCCAGCCCTCTCTTTCCTTTCTACATGGCAAAGGACTCTGAGGTGAAAGGAACTCAAATTGAGTTACTGCTCAAAAGAGAACAATTGGACCAGGAATATCTGCATTGAACCTTGCACAAGTGAGAGAAAACTTTATTCACAGACATTGTGATGTGGGGATGTGTGCGCAGCAGCTGGTAGAATAGGACCCATCCTGACAAGTATAATCTTTGAGACAATGCCTTGCACAGAGTAATTGCTCAATCAGTGTTTTAAAAATGCATGTAACAAATCTGGTATTTGTTTATGCCCCAGTTAATAGATTACCTTTCCTTAGAGTGCTTGTACTCTAGGTGTCTGACATTAATTTTTATAGCTATTCTGCCTCTTGATTGTACTATTCTCACATAGAATTTGTCTTTCATTATTAGTCCGATTTATCTTACAGGCAGGCTTATTTGACTGGAATATTTTAAGGAAGGAAGAGAAATGAATAAGCCAGAACACCTGTAGTTAATATCATTGCAGAGAACCTTGTGGCCTATTATGACCAGGATTTTATTGTTTTTTTAAATTTTATTTTGCTAAAGATTGGTGCAACATAGCAAATAGTAGTTTCAATGTAATCCTTAATTTTTTTTTAGTATGGAAAGTTTTAAATATATACGAAAGGAGAGAGAATAATATAATAAATCCTTTCATACTCATAAGCTGGCTTCAACAAAACTTATGGCCAATCTTGTCTTACCTGTATTCTCAATATTTTCATACATTTCCTCCCTTTCAGATTATTTTAAGCAAATTCATGATATGTAATTTCATAAGTACATATTTCAGTATGCATCTCAAAAAGGTAAGGGCTCAATTAAGCAATGTTTTTTAAACACAGGCATATTGAATCTGAGCTTTAAAAGAGATTTGAGAAGTCACAGCCAGAGACTTTTTCTTGGTGTAAGAATGATCAGAATTTAGGGATTGTGGTGGAGGCTGCTCTGTGTTCACAAAAACCTGTTTCCTCTTCTTCCCGGGCATTCTAGTACACTTCATTTCTCGGTACCCTATGCATGTGACTGAATTCTGGCCAATGGAATATGGGTGGATTAATGTGTGTCCCTTCCAGATCTAGCCCAGAAAAACTTCCTGTGCATGATCTTTTCTTTTTTACCCTTGTCTGCTGGCTGGATGTTTTTGCCCAGGGTGACCCTAGAGCAATGATCAGTCTGGGTCTCTGGAACAGAGTCCCTACCTGACCCCTACATCTGCCCAAGAACACCCTGGCTGGGCTGTTGTGTAATTGAGAAATAAACTTTTTTAAAAAAATGTGTGAAGCCATTAAACTTTTGTGGTTTGTTCCAGGAACTTTCATTACCCTAACTAGGGGGCAATGTTCTGAGGCTGGAGGGATGGCCAACTTTTTCCTTAGAGGGCGAGATGGCAATTTTTTTTTTGTCTTTGTGGGCTACAAGGTCCCTTTTGCAATTACTCAACTCTGGTGTTGCAGTGGGAAAGCAGTCACAGAAAATACGTGAAGGAATGGGTACAGGTGTGTTTTAATAAAATTTCATGTGTACAGCTAGGCAGCTGGACCACATGACTTAGTTTGTCAACCGCTGTCCTAAGGGACTGGCACAGCCTCACCACCTTGTTTGTTTTAGAGGCTATATATGAAGGAATTAGTCAGATGGACTTCAGTTACTATTTTATCTCCCTAGTCTCAGTTCCCTCATCTGCCTCGTCTGTAAATTGGGGCTGAGAATGTGTACTCTCAGGCTGTTGTGAAGTTCAACTATCACTCTCACGTGGAGGAAAAAGCAAGTCATTCTGGGTCTCTAGGTCTGATGGATACGGGACTCCACATTCTGTCCATGAGGGCAGGGCACTTGTTTGCCTCATTCACTTCTGAATTCACACAGTAAATACTCCATAAATATCTATTCAATGAGTGAAACTTGTAGAAAACTGTTGAAATTTGGAACTCCGAGGAACCTTAGAGGTAAACTGGAAGCCCTCAAGGAAACACAAACAAACAGAAAGCCTGAAGTGTTGTTCTATTAGAGCCTCTCCTTTGAACTATGAAGGGGTCACAATGCTCAGAAGTGAGAAAATCACCACAGTCAGAGGTGCTCCTAGGGTCTCCACCCCTGAAAGCAGCTGCTAGGCTTGTGGGACACCTGGACTGCCAGCAACGTTGCACTTCCCTATCCTCCAACACACACAAAACCTAGGAAGACTGGGGGGACACCTGTGGCTCTTTTCACTTCATGCTAAAAGCCCCTCGCTATACAAAGAGTCCAAGAGACCACCAAATACGTGCGTTTCGGAGGAGGTCAAGAAACTATCCAGAGGGAGTGCTATTTTTCCCCAGGACAAGGCTGGAGCGGTGGTGAAATAGGACCAGCTTCTTGGAAGGATTCCTGATGATTCTCCCTAACATGCCAGATTCCTTTACTGCATTTCTGTTGTGATGTTAAAACATAATAACCTGCTCCTCCAGTGACCTCTTCTGCAAATAGCCAACCCTTATAGTTCCCACCTGCATTGAAAAGAGACCCCTTTATTGCATTTGCTTTGTTGTTATTATTTCCGTGCAAATTCTGGAAAGCACAATAGAATCTCAGGCACATGTTATAACTAGGGGAGAAAAGTGCATCATAATTACAAGGTTTTGTAATTTCCGGGCAAAAAAGAGGACAAACTATTTGGTCAGAATTAAATCTTGGAGTCTAGATGTTGGGAGGGTTCCACAGAGTTCATTTAGCTTCCTTTACAGATGAGGCAACAGGCCCAGAAAATTAAATAGACATTCTCAATATTGCACAGGGACTTGGTGGCAGCATCAGGACAAGAGCCCAGGTTTCCTAACTTCCAAGACCAACGTGCTTTCTGTTTCTGAAAGTAAACTTTCAAAAATTAAAGTACGCTGTACATATGGAAAAGACCACATATCCTGGCTGCATAGCCGAATGGAATTTTCACTATGCAGATCAAGAAACAGAATGTTACCAGTACCCCAGAAGCCAATTACCCAAAAGTTACCAATATTCTGACTTCTCTCACCATACATTTGATTTGCCTTTGAAAATTAATTCATCAAATTTTACAGTATATACTCTTTTGTGTCTGGCTCCTTGTGCCATCCTCTATTGCTCTCCCCAGCTTTTTGCTTCAAAATAAATTGAAAACTATAGAAGAGTTGCACATATAATTGAATGAACATCTGTAGTTCCTTGTGGTAGACTGTTTAAAATGACCACAGTTTTCTCCCCATTGTCTCCAGGCTTTTTACAAGCTGGCTTTGTACCCCTGGAAGCCTTGTGATTTAGTTTCACTGACAAAATGCATCAGAGGTGATTTTGTACCAGTTCTGTGGTTAAGCTTCAATAAGCTTTACATGCCCTCTTTCTCCCTCAATCTCTCTCTCTGTCTTTCTATCTGTCTGTCTGTCTCTCTCTCTGTCTCTCTCTCTGTGTGTGTGTGTGTGTGTGTGTGTGTGTATGTGTGTGTGTGCGTGCGCCTCTGTATCGGAACTTTCCCGCTGCCATGTGGATAATCCAGGACTAGCCTCCTGGAGTGATCCTAGTCACTACTGTTGCCCCAGCTGACACCTGCCTATTCTCAGAAGCAGAGCCGCCCAGTAGACCTGCAGTTCATCACAGACACATGAGAGAGATTAAGAGAACCCAGCTGAAACCAGAGAAAGCACCTAGGTAAGCTGCGCCTAAATAGAATGAGAGGTGAAATAAATGGTTGCTGTTGCGAATAGGGTAGTTCATCATGCAGGGCAACCTGCTAAATACAACCCTTCACCTCAAATACTACAGTAGGCATTTCTTAAGAGTAAGGAGATTCTCCTACATCATCACAGCATAATTCTCATACTCAGGACGTTTAACATCGACACAATAATATGATCTAACTTATAAACCACATTCAAATGGTTCCAATTGTCCCTACAATATTCTTTACAGTAACTCTTTTCTGTCCAGGATTCTGATGAGAATCCCTCTGCATTTAATTGTCATTGTCATGTCTGTTTATCACCTTCGGTCTTCCACAGTCCACATCTCCCACTCCTCCTTTTTCTTTGGGTCTTTTGTGCCGTTAACATTCTTTAAAAGCCTAGGCCAGCTGATTTTGCGAATGCCCTTCAGTTTATATTTGTATGATTGTCTCTCTAGGATTAATTTCGGATTGTGCGTTTGGGCTAGGAATGCTGCCTGGATGTTATGTTCTTCTCAGTGCATCACATCAGGGAATCCGTGATGACATTTTTCCCAGTTGTGGGTAAATCTGTTTCAAGATACGGAGATCCTGAGTCATTTTTGTGAGGTTAAATGGGAAGAGCTCTTGATTGAGAATATTTCAGTGTGTTGGCTATCTTTTTCTTATGTGTGGAGAAAGGGGAAACTTGAGTTCATCTAATTTCCTGGGAATTTACTTCACTTTGTTCCAAGTTGTTTGTCAACATCATCCAACTCCCTCAGGGCAGTGGGCTGTGACCATATTAGAGGAGGGCTGTCCTCAGGGTGAACTCTATGAATCAGTAATTTTGTTTGCTGTAATCAAAAGTCATTATCAATCCATTCTTAAAAGCTTAGCCTTAAATTCTTTTTTTGTTCACCTTTTTTGGGGAGCAAGTCAGGCTTAGTGTAAGACAAAGGAGAAATAAATTTGTTGTTCATGAAAATTGTTTTTAGTGATTTAAAAATAATAAATACCTTAGCTTTATGATGCATTTAAAAAAAAAAACACAAGGAATATAAATATACCCTAGGGAAGTCAAAAGAGCTCAGTGAAAGAAAGAAAAAAGCCAAAGGGCTAGAAGTTTTAACTTTTTTTTAAAAAAAACTAAAGAATAGTTGAAATAATCTTTCAACAACTTCAGTTGAGATTATATCTGAAAGAAAGCTAAAGCTGATTAATTTGCATTTAGAAGTGAATTTAATCCAGCAATTCCTTAGCAGAGAAAGATCAAACTGACACCTCTAAGATGCCACATCAGAGATGTCTCCAGTCAAAATAGATTTGCGACTGGCTGGTTCTAAAATCTTTACTAATAAACACAAGATCTCATCATCAATGCTTGTGGCGAGGATTTCACAATGACTCAGGGTGTAGTGCCTCATTTGTGAGCCAGATGTGTCTAAACTGAAATCTGAAGATTCTCACTTGTAAACTCTAAACAGGATGATGAAAGTTAAATGAGAAATAGCCTTGTAGAGAAATAAGCATGAAGGAGCTGTTTACACATTTTTGGAAGCAAATTTAGTGTGGTTGTTATTTTATAAAGGTTGAGATTTTCCTTTATTTACCTGGGGTCTAACTTGATTCTGAAGTTGTAGTTTAGTCAATAACCATCAACTTTTATCCATAATAAGTGACAAACAAAAAGTAGTGTTTTGGAATAAAGATTTTATTTGTTGGGGCCATGAAAGCCAAATAATTAAAACTTTAAAGGGATGTTTTGGTTACTCACAAAGATTGAAAGATAAACTGTTCTCACACTTTTGTGTGTGTGTGTGTTTCTGTGAGTAAACAACATGTGATAGTAATATCAAGCATGGCAATATTGAAAAAACAGTTATACTTGTAGTAGTCAGGGAAAGTAAAATTGGTTGCTATAACAAACAATCCCTCCAAAGTCCAATGGCTTAGCATAATAAAAGTATGCTTTTTGTTTATGCTGCAATAGTTTTCATACTTTGGTATTCAAAGGGCAGTCTTCCTTTGATGAGGGGTCCCAGGCTCCTAATTAGTGGCTATGCATTTTGTAGAACATTCATATAGCAGACGAGTGAAGAGAGAAAAAGTATATGGAGGCTCAGGATGCTTTAAGGGGCAGACCACTTGCCATTGACCAGAACTTAGTTACACCAACCCCACCCAACTGCAAGAACAGTTAGGAAATAAAGAATTCCTATAGTGCTTAGGAGGAAAAGGAAATGGGTATGTTTCCATATAGAATTATCTCTGCTAAAACCCCACTCCATTTCATTGGTATGAATGAAGATCATAGTGTCATACGGGGACTAGAGTAAGGGTCAGCAATTTCTTTCCTATTAAGCACTGGAGAGTAAACATTTTCAACTTTGTGTCACAAGAAGAAAAAATCAAGGGCATTAACTTATATACTTATATAACCACTTAAAATGTGACCATATAAAAATGTAAAAACCATTCTTTGCTCATGGATCTTACAAAAAGAAACTGGGGGTAGGATTTGGCCTGTTTACTTGACATACTATTTTATTTAACCTGAGCAATGTATAAAATCCTGTCTCTTACCATAGTGCCAATGAGTGAGGCCTGGTATAGTCAGGCCAAGCCAACATCCTCCTATGTGGCTGTCTCATTATGATTATTATCTAATTATACAATATCTAGGAAAAGTAACCATTCTGAAACAGGGAGAGAAACAAGAGCAAGGATAACAGTAACATCTGAGTGCTTAACTGAGATAACAGAAGTACTGAGTGAATTGAATAATGGTATAATTTCAATTTTGCCTATTTTACTAATCCCTGGAGTAGAGAAATCCTAAAAGGAAATGTTTAGTGCTACAGGATTACCTTCTTCTCAGACTCCTTCCTAAAATGATTTGAATTTTGGTTGAGACTTTCAGATGACCATTTATGGCAAATTAAATTTGAAAATATAGACTTAATTGAGGTTATGATGATTATGCAGAACAAGTTATGGTCTCAGAAGATTGCATTTAAAATAAAAATGTTTACTGTAAACTGAAAATAAACAGCAAAACTTAGGTTATGTTTCAAAATGTGACAAACCTATATGTCGTTATTAACAGGGTTCATTTCTGCAACATAATACACAGTTAGACCATGCTATTTAATGTTTTCTAGGCACCTCATTTGTGATGACTCTAATTACTGAGATTCGTTCAGTACTTCTGTTATCTCAATTAAGCACTCAGGTGTTGCCTTTCTCCTTGCTCCTCTTTCTGTCCTTGTTTTAGATACTGTATAATTAGATGATAATCTTAATGAGAAACTGGAATTATTAAACGGTCCAGGAAGAGCCACATAGGAGAATGTTGCCTTGGCCTAACTATACCAATCCTGACTCATTGGCTCTATGGTAAAAGGAGTAGGATTTGATCTATTACTTAGGTTAAATAAAATAGTAAATAAAAGAAAGCATTGCAAAAATGTGGCTTGTCACAAAAGATTTTACTGATGAAGAGAAGATTTCTGTTACTTATAATTTTTAAAGTATTTTTACTATTATAAACACGATATTTTTCCTCGAAAATATGGGGAATTATTTTAAATGAAATTGAAGTTATACATATCTATATTTCCTAAAGATGATTATTGTTTACCTCTGGTATAGTTCTTTTCTGTTTACACACATACACACACACACACACGTATGCACATGTAAACACACAACCCATTTATCTGCACGTGCAAATATACATAGACTGCATATGTATATAGACATTTGTACATAATTTGGGGATATAACTGAAACCATACGGCCATTAAAAAATCTTCCAAAAGAACACTTTTAATGGCTGCAGCATGTGTTCTTGTATGAATATATAGTAATTAGCCTACCCTCTATTTTTGGACATTTTCATTATACAAAATTTCCTTCATTAAAATACCATTAAGAAGTATATAGACAGCAAAATGAGTACTTATATCAACAAAAAGACATGTACAAATATTCATAGAACCTTAGTCCTAATAGTTCACAGCTGGAAACAATCCAAATGTGTATCAATTTTAGAATGGATAAACAAATTTTACTGTATCTGTACAAGGGAATACTAATCACCAATGGAAAAGAATTAATGGCTGGCGGCTACATGTAACAAGGTGAATGATTGTCACAGACATAACTTTTAATGGAAAAAAATAACCAGATGCAAAACAATACATTCTGTATCATTTCGTTTATATGAAATTCAAGAACAGGCACAACTAATTTAAGGTGATGAGAGTTCAGCATATTGCTTGTGGGAAGGGTATAGACAGGGATGGGGTACAAGGAAACCTTCAGAGTACCTCACGTGTTCTCCATCTTGATCTAGATGCTTGTGCATATATGTAAAAGTTAATTGAGCTGTACATTTCAGATTTGTGCACTCTATGTAAGCTGCACTTTAATAAACAGAAATAAGCATAAAGATAGTCTGTGATACATCTTTGAAGATAGGGTTTGACTATATTTGTTATAAGTTCCTTAGCATAATCTTATACATTCTAAAAAATGCTATTTTGAATCTTCAAAACATCTATGATCTCTTTTCTGTTATAGCACTTTCACAAGCTAGATAAATGGCAGAATTTTTAAAGATAATGTTAGTAATATTAGATTTGTCAAAGGAGAATAAATCCATGGGAGTGTCATGACTAGGACTCTTGCATTCTTCTTTGGGCTTGAGATAAATTTCAATTTAATCTAGCACTGAATATATTAAATCTAGAATAAAAAGTCAATATAATGGAAGATCCTTCTCCATTAACTGTGGTTTACAGAAAGAATTCATAAAAGGATTCTTTAATTTGTAAAATTTCCCAGTACAATTCAATTATGATAGAATGAATAAACAATTGCATTATGTTTTCAAGGATGCTGCTAGTTTATGGAGCAAGGAAATGCACAACCTACAGTACATTAACTTTCTATTTGAAGACTGTATGTATTAGCTTGGTTTTTGCTATGATAATGCTGCTTAACAAAAACACCAAAATCTCAGTGGATTACAACAAAAACCATTGTAATTCACACTTACAAATCTGCAGGTCAGCTGTGGTTTATTGATCTTGGGTGGTCTAGGATGGAGTACAGGTTTCAGGTCAATTTCAAGCTTTCTCTTCATGTTTGCATTTCAGAACCCAAGCTGAAAGAACAATAACTTCATCGGGCTTCATAGTAGAGAGTGTACACTCCAAGAGGCCTAGCCCACCCACACAAGCACATATAAGGTTTAAATTGACATTGCAGCCTTTTACGTGCCATTGGCCAAAGCACCATGACCATACCCGACATCATTGGTGAGGTAGAAGACTGGGCTGAGTATACTCCATGTGTGTCAGTAACTACCGATGCATAACAAACAACCCCAAAACTTAGTGTCTTAAAAAAGCAAACAACAATGTATTATTTCTCACACGTCTATGAGTTCATTGGGTAGTTTTGCCAATCTGGGCTAATCCCAGTTGTGCATCTGTGTGAGATGGCCTGTGGCCCAGGACCTGGTTCATCAAGGATAATCTCAGCTGGGACAAAACAGCTCTGTTCCATGAGGTGTCTCATTCACCAGCAGACTAGCTTGGACTTGTTCTCATAATGATGACAAGGTCCAAGAGAGAACAGAAGCTTGTGACATGCGAGCCTACACCCAGATGTTGTAGGATGCCACTTATGCTGAATTCTATTGTCTAAAGCAAGTCACAAAACTGGCCTAGACTTAAAGTGTGAGCTAATTCCAACTCCTGATAGGAAGACTTATACAGGTACATTGCAGAGGGTATATATAAAGGGAAGAGTAGGGAAGTGTGGCTGGTTTTGCAATCTACCATACTGACTGCAGTATAGTTTGGTAAGGGTGGTGAGGAAAGGAACATCTAGATTCTAAAAAGCATTAAACAAATTTCAACTTAGTTAATTAAATTTCAGCTTAGTTTTCCTATAACAGGGATGCTACTAAAGCAAACAAGAAAAACTGGGTTGTTTATCTTATATTAGGATCCTATTGTGTGTTTTCTAAAATCATTAAGTCATCACCAGATGATGGTGTTTTGCCCACTTAATACCTTAGTCAGTTTCATCCTGAGACCTTAAGGAAGTTGTTTACTAGTGCCTTATTAGGGCATAGGAAGTTGACGCATAATACTTTGTCTAACTTGTCTCTCTATAATTTTAGTATACATTGTTCAGTTCATTGTAGTGAGAGACTGCATGGTCAAAGAAAAATGATACTATAATAAGTTTTGCTAATGAATAAAACTATGTAAATAGGGTGTAAGTTTTATTCTCGTTTTCCCTGATTTTTTTTTTCCCTTTAAGATTTCTCACTTCTCCCTTGGATATCTTCCAGGAATCCCGTGGTAAGTTGGATTGTTTTCCCCAGTGGAGTGTTTCTCTGCCCAATTGATTATCGATATTAGGCTTAGTGGTATGCGATGGTTGATTTTATGTGTCAACATGACTGAGATATGGGGGGCCAAGATTAAACATTCATTCTGAATGTGTCTGTGAGGATGTTTCTGTATGAGATTAGCATTTGAACTGGTGGACTGAATAAAACAGATTCTTCCCCAACATAGGTAGGCATCAGGCCATCCCTTAACGGCCAGAACAGAGCGAAAAACCGAAGGAAGAATTTGCTCTCTCTGCCTGATTGATTGACTTTGGACATGAGTCTTCTCCTGCTCTTAACTGGGACTTACACCATCAGCCCTCCAGTTCTCAGAACGACACCACCAACTTTCCTGGTCTCTGGCTTGTACATGGCAGATTGCAGGGCCTCCCAGCCTGCATCATTGCATAAGCCAATTCCTTATAATAAGTTTGACATCTATGTCTATGTCTGTGACTGTATCTGTCTATCTATCTACACCTATGTCCTATTGGTTCTGTTTCACTGGAGGACCCTGACTAATACACCATGTGACTTACTTTGGCTAGTGGCATGTGGGTAAAAGCAATGGTATGTCAGTTTTGAGGGTAGGCCTTAAGAGACTTTGTATATTTCTTGTGCTTCTGCCCTGGGGCAGCCATTGTTCTAAGAAAGATGAGAGACATGTGGAGCAGACCTCGACCTGACTTGAAGCCTAAAGCCAAGGCCAGCTGAGCCCAGCTTAGGTCACCAACCCCACTTGCTCTGCAGATATGCCACTAAGTTATAGAGTGATTGTTATGCAGCATTATTGTGTAACTAGTTAACTGATTCCTAAAGTTTCCAGAAAAATGAGCTGAATTATCTCTCCATGATGCAGGTTCCTATTTACTGACACAAAGCTTGGATAAACAAATTCTATATAAAATCTTGCAGTTGGGCGACCACTCATCTACCTTCACAATTTGCCACATCTACATAACCCCTCCATTATTATTAACCTAATGTTTTTCTAATTTCAACTTAGAAAATTCTATGTGTGCATTCACCAACTCCATTTGTTCTTGTCCTGGGCACACAGAAGAATTACATTTTCCATCCAGGTGGGGTCATATGGCCGAATTCTGGCTGAGAAGTGTTACTGATTCACTCATTTCTAGGACTGATTCCTGAAATCTGCATTATTCTTTCTCTCTTTCCCTTTCTTCCTGTCTCCCCTTGTCTACTGTCTGGATGCAAAGAATACAGTTAAGGACTCCAGAGTTCTAGAAAATGGCAGCTTCAATAGAGGGAATGAATCTTGGGTTTTGAATGACCTTGTGCATCAGAGGCCTTCCTCCCTCCTATCTCACCAACCTGCATTGGACTGTCCATGAGCAAGAAATTAATGTTATTTTAAAAATTTATCTATTATTTTATTATTTTTAAGATATCAATATTTATTGTGTTAAGCCACTGAAAATTGGGGGTATTTGTGTAGGCAGCAGTTACCCTGTGCAATAAAAAGCATAATCCTTAAAATTAAAATATATTCATCCTCTTATTACCTGAACTTACCTTTTGTACCATCTGTGATCCACATGCCACACTTTGAAAAAACACTACTGTGATCCAGATCCTTATATACAGTCAGGGAAACTGAGCATCAGAGAGGGAAGATGCCACCAAGTGTGTGTAGTGAGTTAAAGCAGGAGCTGGCAATACCTCCGGGAATGCTGTCCATGCATCCAGTCCACCAAGAACTACAGGGCCAGCTCCCCTCAGGATTCTGAAGTAGCTTGTCACAGACACTGCTAATATCCCTTATCACCTGGGCAACACAGATAGATGCCAAGGACTCCCTCCTCTGATGACCTGTAACTCTGCCTGAGGGTGTTCTCTAACCGTAGGAGTGCATCCCTGTCTGACCTGCACCCAGTGATCAAGGCCCTGAGAACAGCCCTCAAGCGATGACAGACAGGAGGAGTGAGAAAAGACTCTGATTTCCTTCCCATGTGGTGTAACTCTGGGGACTGTTCTATGCAGATCCAGAGGGTCCTCAGAGGGGATGAACTCCAGTTGCCTGCAGAGCTGACCTGCTCATTAGCACTCTCAGTCCTGGCTCCTTCCTTCTCACTCTCACTTCCCCTACCTGATGATATGGCAGACAGTGTGTTATGAACTGTCCTTCCAAATTCATGCATCGAAGCCCTAATCCCCAATGTGATGGCATTTGGAAGTGGGGCTGTTGGGAGGTAGTTAGGTCATAAGGGTGAGGCCCTCATGAGTAGGATTAGTGCCCTTATAAGAAGAGGCATGACAGCACTTGCCTTCTCTCTCTGCTCTCCACCATGTGAGGATAAACAAGGAGATGCCTGTTTGCAAGTTTGCAAAACACCAAGTGGGCCCCCACCAGACACTAAATCAGCCAGGGTCTTGATCTTGGACTCTTCGGCTTTCAGAACTGTAAGAAATAAATATCAGTAGTTGAAGCCACCCAGTTTGTGGTATTCCTTTATAGAAGCTCAAGTAGACCATGACAGAGTCTGAGGGAGGGCATCTCTCAGGAGGTGACATTCGAACAGACACTTGATTTTGAGAAGGGACATACTGGAAGAGATTTCCAGGCAAAAGATCCACCACTTAAAAAGTCCTGGAGGTGGGAAAGGGCTTGGCATATCCAAGGCATAGAAATGGGCTTGTATGGCTACAGTTAGAGGGGAGTGGAGGAGGAAGTGCTTGGAGAGGTGGGCATGGGTCAGGTCCCTATGGAGAGGCATGGATTTATTCTAAGAATTATGGAAAAACAGCAAAAGGTCCCAAGCAGAGGAGCAATTTGACCTGATTTATGGTTACAGAGCTCAGTAGCAGACCTTTCCAGAAAATGCAGAAGCCAAGGCAGCCCCTTTTGGTAGGAGGCAACACAAGGTCCTAGGTATCCTCCAAGAAGTTCCTCTTGGAGGGGAGTCTGGCCCTGAGGGGACTCAGTGCTTCCATGCACTGTGCAGAGCCACCAGCCCTCTGCAGACAATTTCCACCGTGGTCTGTTGCGTTCCTCCTTCCAGTCAGAAGGGGCTGGTGCACGTGGCCCTGGCTGGATAAAGATACTCTCACTGCTTACAAAACATATCTTGGGACCAATTCTGTCTTAAGACCTTTAAAATTGGCAGCTACTTCATACCAAATCCAAAATGGATTCAAATGGGAAGAAAATATAAATCCACTGGTGGCATGCGCCGATAATCCCAGCTACTTGGGAGGCTGAGTCACAAGAATTGCTTGAACCCAGAAGGCAGAGGTTGCAGTGAGCCCAGATCATGCCACTGCACTCCAGCCTGGGCAACAGGGCGAGACTCTGTCTCCAAAAAAAAAAAAAAATATATATATATATATATTATATATATATGAATATATAAATCCAGGATTAAAAAGATATTTTCCCACACATCGCCCACATGAAATAAATGTCTTTTTGCACAACACCTTGTTAAAATTATTAGAGGAGGCCTCAGTAATATTTCCATGCCCAGGGGAAGAATTCTATTACAAAGGTGGACAAAATGGGCCCTTGAAAACTCCAACAAGGGATCCTGGAAATGGCAGAGGAAAATTGTGAGCTCTAGATGTAAAATAATTGAATAAAAGTGGCCCAGACAGGCAGAACAACTCAGCCCTCTGAGGAGTCTCTGTCACTGGCTTCCCATCAAAGGTAGGGAATTCTGTTGCAAAAGCAATTAGGTTGTTTCAGCCTTGGAACTAAGACGTCTGAAAATTAAAATAAAAGTATGGAAATCCAAAACCAATCAGTACTCAAAAGACTGATTAAGTCTGTCTTTAAACAAACAGATGCTTGAGTAATATTATTCAAGTTATTATATTCATAGGATTCTGAGAAGTCTTATGACGTTACTACGCTTTATGCGAGGTGATTTTAAAGCTGTTTTCGGTGTGAACCGATGTGACAAGCATTTGGACAAACACTTTTGTCCCTCAGAAACACATGTTTATTGTAGTTTGAAAATGGTTTTAAAGAGTTGGGTCAGACATTATTTTAAAGGGTGAGTTTATCCTTACAGATTTTGCATTTCTTTCTCTGAATCACCCAGCCCCTAATCCCTCCTCCTAAGTTTAAAAAGATGATTTGACAATACAAATTACCTTCTTTGTTTTCTATTTAGCAGAGCTTGTGGTTTTTATAGGCATATAAACTGGTTTTATAACTTAATTCTCTACAAGTTGTGGCATGAAGAGAAATAGGCAGTGGCTATAAAAAATGTATGCTAAATCACTGCTAATTAAAAATGCAGCTATTGACCATGTTAACCAAACTAATTAATTGCTTTTCCATGTTATCATTTAATTATCCATAAAGGCACATTTCATTAAAAAAAGACCATAATTTCAAGTGCACTGTGACTGTTGAAACTATAAAATCTTTCGGTAGTTTAAAATCTGAACAAGATCCTGAAATTTGGTCCATGAACTAAATTGAGTGTTTGCATGTGAAATAGATGCCTATGTACATGTGTCTTTATGAGATTGCTGATAGCAGATATTTTACTTCATTCTAATTTATTTATCCCGACATTAGAAACAGAGTTCGAGTTGCGGCATTATCAACCTTATAATCTTCTCTGTGCTGCAATTTCCCTCATAAACATGGGAATAATAATAGCAGCTCCTTGTAAAGCTGTTGCATGCTTATTAAAGGATCTAGAATTCACTTATTAAAGGATCTAGAATAGTGACTGGCACACAGTAACATTTAATACACGTTACTTATTTTCCCCAACCCCTAGCACCCAGTTTTTGTGCACGTAGTTAATGCTTAGTTACTGCTTATTAAGTAATATTTTGGTAAAATATTAAAATATGCAGGCTTCTGTCTATATAGTGAACTATAGCTTAACTGGATGTAGAAGACGACTATAATCTTCCCATAACAAATAGCTGATACTCAGCCAATCACAGTAGCCATACTTCAACCACTCACAGGTGGCCAACTATTCGAACTCTGTTCAAATAAGGCAAATGCTCAGCTGTAACCAACCCAGCTGTTTCCGTATCTCACTTCCGTTTTCTGTACGTCACTTTCCTCTTTCTGTCCATAAATCCTCTTTGACGACGTGGCAGCCTTGCTCTCAACATATTCTGGTTTGGGAGGCTGCTGTAATGGTGAATTGTTCTTTGTTCAATTAGACTCTGTTAAATTTAATTTATTTAGAGTTTTTCTTTTAAGAATTAGTATCTGGCATGTCTTACAGTGAATCATGAATGGTGTGCTAGAGGTGGACGTAGTGACTTGTGAGAGCTGAATGTTAAAATTTCAGAAATGTTGTGAGCTGCTTTTAATCATGGCCATTATTCAGAATTAAATTACATAAATGTACAATTAAAGACATGATATTACATGCAAAAGTAATACTCAAAACTTATTTCCTCTTTACTTTACATTTTACAATGACCTTGAATTTACTAACATTTGCTGCATCTGTATGGTGGACGCACTGTATAACCATGTGCTTCTGCACATTGCTTTCCAACTCCATTGAATGACATCATGTTGGCAGCTTGAACTCAGCCATGGAGGGAATATTTATGCCATTGAAATCAGCAAATGTTACAAGTCGGGGCTCCCTTAACTTGATTCCTTCCTCCCTGCAAAGCTGGTTACTAAATATTTATCATCGCCCCACTGACTGAGCTAGGCCTGGAGAGGGGTAGTGGGTATGGAGGGGTGGATACCTTCAAAAAGTTTACCATTGGCCAGGCACGGTGGCTCATGCCTGTAATCCCAGCACTGTGGAAGGCTGAGGCAAGTGGATCATGAGGTCAGGAGATCGAGACCAGCCTGGCCAGCATGGAGAAACCCCATCCCTACTAAAAATATAAAACATTAGCCGGGCATGGTAGTGCATGCCTGTAATACCAGCTACTCAGGAGGCTGAGGCAAGAGAATTGCTTGAATCCAGAAGGCGGAGGTTGCAGTGAACCGAGATCTCACCACTGCACTCCAGCCTGAACAAAAGAATGATCTTCCGAAAAAAAAAAAAAAAAAAAAAAAAGGTTTACCATCTCAGAGTCTACAATTTTGTACTGCTTCATCCCAAATTTTTCTTCATTTTTAAATTTTCACAGTCCATTACATCAGGGAAAACTAAACCTATATTTGTGATAGTTCTGATAAAAAATCTGGATGTATTTCCTCTTCTCATTGCCTTTTTTTTTTGCACATAAATATTTAAATAGAAATTCCTGTGATAATTAAGTGCTATTTTTCTTTCTTTTTTAGTTGATTGAACAATGTCTGAAGATTTGTGATAATACAGGTAGTTATGGTAGGCATAATGCAAAATGGCAGCAAATTAAGTACCACCATCCACCCAGTTATTCAAATTTCTCCCCTCCCTTCCCCTCCACAGCCTATTCAGCCGCAAGTCCTGCTGATTTTCTACCACCAAAGCACAGCTGGAATCCACCCACTTATCCTCAGGGCCAGCCCTCTCAGCCAGGCCTCTATCATCTCTTGTCCAGGGCTCCTTCAACACTTCTTAATTTTACTCTTGCCTTTCTCCAATCCCATTCTCCCCACAGTTGTGAGAATGGTCTTTTAAACATGCAAATCAGGCTACATCACTCCCACTTTGAAACCCATTTAGGATTGTGCTTTGTAGTAAGATTCCTTACCATGGCCCATAAGGATCTGCAAGAATCTGGCCTTTGCCTCTCTGCCTTACCTCACCTTTGGCCATTTTCCCCAGGGTTCCTAAATTCCGGGCTCATTATTCTGGGAGTTCCTGGAACACATTCATTCTTTTCTGTCTCAGGACTTTTGCACAAGCAGGTCTGCTGCCTGCAACCCAACAGTCTAGGTGCATTCTGTCTTTCAGATATTAGCATCAAGGAGGTCTTCCTTGATCATCCTGTGTAAAATAGGCTCCTCCTCTTGCATTTGTCTTCACCACAGGTCTGTATCTTTTTCACTTACTATGTTTTTCGTTATTTGTAAATATGTATTATTTGTTTATATAATTGTCTTTGTCTGGTTCCCCAACTAGAGCACAAGCTCCTTGAGCTCAGGGGTAATGTTCATTTTGTTTCATCAGATTATGCCCAAAGCCTTGCACAGGGCTGGAGACACAGTAGGCTCTTAGTAATGTTTTTAAAATAATATAAGTAGAGAGTTTATTTGGGCCAAGTGTGAGGACTGTAACCGAGGAGCATAGATTCATAATATTACTGGGAGCGCTGAATCTATGCTCTCAGTGATATTTACTGGATGAAGGATGGAAGTGTGACCATGCATGAGGATTTCTATAAGCCCAGAATTACATTTTGCTATACCTGCAGTTTCAAATGAAGATAACACTCGCTTTGCTTTTTTTCTTTTGATGTTATTACAGGAATTTATTTCCTGTTACTCACATGCATTTCTTCCCACTTTTATGCCTTTGCTTCTTGGTTTCCTTTTGCCTGGCATATCTGCTGTTCCACTACCACCAGTCATCTTAAGGTCTCATCCTCAAGGCACCCCCTTCATGAGCTTCTCCTGGTCGGCCCATTTGGATGTACCCTTTAGTGAACCTTGCTTCTCTTCTCTCTAATGCCCCTAATTGTCCTTACACTGCTGAATGTGATTGTAAACTTGAGTATATAAATTTTCCAGAGCCCACACAACTCTGCATCTCAAGGAATCCAGTAGCATGCTTTATAGATAACCCTGTCCGCAGTAAAAGTTGCTAAATTAATTTGTTTATGGTGAAAAACTGGAAAAATAGGTTAATTACTTAAATATTTCCAAATGTCCAGATGTTTATCTTTGTGTAGGAAAATATAAAACTCTGAGTGACCAATTAAGGGTCTTCCTTTTTGTCCATGTGGGTTAGAATTTTTTAAACACAATCCCTTGCTTTGTTTCTTAAACATAATCCTTTCCTTGTTCAAACAGTGCAAATTTGCCTCTGTCTAGTGCTTCCTCTTACAAAATTTTTTTTTTTAAATTTAGTGCCTTCTCTTTAAGAAAAGCCGAGGAAAACTAAAAATACTAATATCGGATAATAAATCTCATAGAGAGAAATCCCCTTTGTGCATTTTGGAGGAGGAACCAAGGCAAGCCTGCTCTGAGGACTGGCAGCCTCTCCATGCTGGAATCAAAGGGCAGGTGAGCTAGATTCCAGCCAGAAGCTTGCAACTCTGTCTCCAAATTTCAAAGAAGGCTAAAACTCATTGAACCCTTAAGACTTGCTTGCTTTTCCCTATAAATATTATACATTCATTTTCAAAGGGAGGAAAAACACAATGAAAAGGTAACACATAGGTACTGAAAAAAGTTAAGTAGAATAGCATTGGTTAAAGAATCAACCGAGCAATAAAGAAAATAACACAGAAAATTATCACACAGTGTGGTCCAAGGCCAGTAGCATCAGCAGCTCCAGAGAGCTTACTTAGCCATGAAGACGCTCAAGCCTCACCATAGATCTCCTGAATCAGGATCCGCAGTTGAACAAGATTCCCGAGGTGACTGGATCGACATTAAAGTTTGAGAAGCCCCACCTTGAAAAAAAAACTGGAACGGTAAGTGTAGTTATCTTCACCCTGAAGTCCATCTTATTAGCTGAGTTGCACTGTTTACCTGCCTTCTGGTTACAATGTAGCCATTTCCTTACTAATCCCACTTTGCAGTATCCTTCCTTCCCTTTGTCCTTTGCAGTCCTCTGTGCCTGTGACTGGCATTGGAGACTGTCATTCAGACTCAGTTTTGTTCACAACTATGCTGCCAGCTGCCTAAATGAGCCTAGTGAAGCCCCTTAGCTTCTGAGCACTTCTGTTTACTTTTCTTTACAAAAGACATAATGGTGCTGGGCTACCCAGAGCTTAAATTAATTAATGTTTATAGAGCACTTCAAGCCTCGGGATAATAGCCTCTTTGAAAATGTATGTAATTATCATTATGGCTAATGAAGCTTGATCTTAACTCCTCCCCCTCACTGGGAAGGCAGGAAGCTGCCTTTGGTAACATAATCCAGATTAGGTGGAAATTTACCTGCAATGTCAGTTTTCTTCTTTGGCCACTCTGTTGGTGTTTTCAGTTTTATTTCACTTTATCTTACTTTATTTTGTTTTATTTCATTTTTTAAACTACAAATGGGATTTAGATAAATTAAGTCAAGTGGATTCATGAGAAAATAAAACATATTTTAAAGGCAGTGCTTTTTCCAAACACAGATGTCACATTCCCATTGTTTCCTTTGTTGGTAAGTGGTATTTAGCCTCAGAGAGAGAGAAGCTTCACTAGCAGGTGACTTGGAGTTTATAGTGATGGTTTTAATGCTGTAGAGGTTTATTATGCAGGCTTAGGGATGACTAACTTCCAGGATCACAGTCTGAGCTAACTGCAATAGAGATGACACCCTTTGCAGGTTCTCTGCTCTAGCATAATTGCAATTCAAAGGGACAGATCCCTCTCCAAATGGTGAGCACTCAACAACTGATGGTGCTGAAAGGGAGGCCCATTCATTTGATACAGGTGATGGTACAACTGACACTTGGCACTGACAATTTCACATCACTTTTTATTCATTACTATGGGTTACGTCTCAGATTGTTGTTAACCTGATTTCTGAGATGATGAAGGAATCAGATGTGGAAAGTCAATGCAGTAGCCATAGTACCTTTGTGAATTTAAAGTGTTCTGGTTTTTTTTGTTTGTTTGTTTGTTTGGGGAAATCAACTTATATTTATGTGTATTAGGAGAAACTTGCTACTTTATCTATTTGGAATAATTTTAAACAGAGAAACGTTTGTTTGAAATGATTTTCCAAGGATAAATCCGTGTTTGTTAACTGCGAGATAAACCTATGTAAGTGGAAAAGTTATTGAGTCAGGCCTTGGCACTAGTGCAAAAGGTGTCAGGTCAACATGGCTGGTTGAAGGAGTGACTCTATGGCACAGGTCACCCTTGGAAGAGACAGAATAATTGAAATAAAGTGCAAGCCATGACTTGACATGTAAATCCCTAGATTTGAGCACCATCCTGGCCGCTTCTTGAACATAGGCTTCACCCTCTTCATTTCCTTTGTATCCCCCCAGAAGGGTTTAAGATTCAACTGTTCACTGAAAATCTTAGAGTCCTAGAAGCAAATACACAAAGTCAGTTTTGAACATAAATATAAATAAATATAAAGGGCGTTGGTCACCCTAAGAAGCATTCCTGGGAATCTCCCTTGTACCACAGGATGAAAAGCGGTCCCTTCCTTCCTTCAAGGGGCTTGCAAATTAAATGTAAAAACAAGATAAACAGGTTTATGTTTGTCTTTGCCACTAGAGGAGCTTTATGAGGGCAGGAGGCAGGTCTAATGTTTCACTCACTATTGGGTAGTAGAAGCACAGAGTGTATTTTTTGAATGCATGGAGGGAGGGAAGGAGGAAGGAAAGAAGAAGAAAGGAAGGAGGGAGAAAGGAAGGGAGGAAGACAGGCAATGAAATAAATGATGCATGTTATTATTCAAATATAAGCCAGTTATAAATGATAAGGAGAACAATGAGCATGTGGCTTTGTGAAATGAGGTAAAAATTAATGGCAAAACAAAACAAAACAAAAAAAAGGGAAAACAAGAGGGCCAAATGTGGTGGCTCATGCCTGTAATCCCAGAACTTTGGGAGACCGAGGTGGGAGAATTGTTTGAACCCAGAAGTTCTAGACCAGCCTGGGCAACAGAGCAAGACCCCATCTCTAAAAAAAAAAAACTCCAAAAAACAAACAAAAAACCCCCATTTTGCCAGGTATGGTGGCACATGACTGTGGTCCTAGTTACTTGGGAGGCTGAGAGGGGAAGATCGTTTGAGCTCAGGAGTTGGAGGCTGCAGTGAGCTGTGATCTTACTACTTGCACTGCAGCCTGGGTGACAGAGCAAGACCTCGTCTCAAAAAAAAAAAAAAAAAAAAAAAAAGAAAGAAAGGAAGGAAGGAAGGAAGGAAGAAAGGAAGGAAGGAAAGAAAGAAAGAAACAAAACAAAACAAAACAAAACAAAACAAAACAAAACAAAACCCAAGAAAAACAGTGAACAGAGCAGTGGGGCCAGTCACAGGCATTTAGACATGAGGTAGAAAAACAAAGTTACCCTTTACCAGATCATGTCCACATAATTAAAAACTGAAAAACATAGTTAATAATCCAGATATTGCCTTGCCTATAGTAACAATACTGTATTGTTCACTTCAAGATTTGTTAAGAGGGTAGATCTCATGTTAAATGTTTGTAGTGGACTGAATGTTTGTGTCCCTTCAAAATGTATGCTGAAATCCTAACCCTCAAAGTGATGGTATTAGGAGGTGGGGACTTTGGAGGTAATTAGGTCATGAAGATGGAGCCCTCAAGAATGCCATTAGTGTCCTCATAAAAGGGACCCCAGAGAACTCCCTTGCTCTTTTCCTTACCATGTTGGGATCCAATGAGAAGTCAGCCGTCTGCAGCAGGGAAGTGGGCCCTCATCAGAACTCGACCACATTGGCACCTCGATCTCAGACTTCCAGTCTCCAGAACAGTGAAAAACAAATCCCCAATATTTAGAAGATGAAAAATAATTCCCATTACTTATTTATATGGTACTTTGTGATTATAGCCTGAACTAAGACACATTTCTTATTACAATAAAAAATAAATCTAGATATTCCAAAACATTTGTTACATATGAAGAGTAATATTAAAATATTATGCTAAAATTTTACAGGCTTTTGACAAAGACTGGTGGAAACTTTTAGAGAGGTTTTTCTGTTTATATTCAAGATAGACGGTAAGTTTTAAATGTATTCTTATAAGTAATTTCTGTCTTAGGAAGGGCATAATTATGATAGTATGTACGTAAAAATCATACTCTTCTTTTTTCTTCATTTTAACAAAGTATTTTGCAGTGAGGATATCCAAAATCAGGAAACATAAACAGGTAAAGTTTAAACCGTTATTTAAAGTCTTTTTATAAATCACTAGCCAGGGTAGAATTTGAACTCTAGGCAATCTGGATGTGAGTTCAAAATTCTACACCTTCTCTGTTCCTTGAATATGAAAAATCTAAGAAGGGAGAAAATGACAATTTCTCTCATAATTTATGGAGCACTACAGTTGCCCAACCCCTGGCTGCTGGCTTTCTGTACAGGACAGAGCCAATTCAGGGCAAAGTATAAGTAGGTTTTGATTCAGTCTGGACAAAGTCTTTGAGTCTTCAGACAGGCTAATCTAAAAATAATTGTTGTGAGTGAAGAGTGAACTTCTATTCATCTTAATGGCATTGCTAGCTACGAACTTAATTGTATCACTTATATAACACTGCTAGCCATTTAATGGCAGTTATGGGATTCAGAGGCCAGCAATTAGAGGTGACTTCTAGCCCAGCACAGTCCCTTTAGTTTCGTGATTGCTGTAATGACTGTTGCCTAAGCAGAAGGTCAGCTAGAGTCTTTTTGGCCCCAGTCAATCACGTTAGTTACTGAATCATTAGTTTCCTAATAACCAGCAAATCTTCTGGTGAGCTAGGTCTGCGTTAGGTGGGTTGGTCACTCTTACCAGATGAAACAAATAGTCTTACCTTTCTGATGGTACTGTCATAAAGAGAACCACAAAGCGTAATTCGGTAATGGCCAGTGAACAAGTTCTGTTTCTTTTGTGGGTTGCACCCCTGCCTCCAGGGGGATGTAGTCCAGCTCATTAACCTGGTCACACTCAAATGAGGTGGAGTCGCTATAGACAGGGGAGCTCTCAGGAAAACAGAGCTCATAGTCCCTCATTCCTTTATTCCTTCATCTATTTATTTCATCAAGTATATTTTCAACTCTACTATATGCCGGAGTAAACCTGGCTGACAAGATCCCTGGAACTTACAGTATAAAAGTAAACAATTGGTAATTTACTTGTACAATTGCAGTGAGTGACAAAGTGCTTTGATGACAAACAGTGCTATGAAGTTGATATGGGGATTATTTTAGGTCTACACTGAATAATGGAGATATGATGTGGGCTATAAACACGGGCCACATATGTATTTTTAAATTTTCTGTGAGTATATTGAGAAAAGTAAAAAGAAACAGGTAAAATTACTTTTAATAATTCATATTTTAACTCAAAGTATCCAAAAGATTGTTTCAACATATAATCAATATTAAAATGATTAATAAAATACTTTAGATTTTTTCATATTAAGTCTTCAAAATCCAGCCTATCTTTTACATAGGTGGCACATATGAAGTGTGGAACATCCTTATGTGGCTAGTGGCTACTATGCTGGACAGTGCAGTTTTACGTGAAGTTCTTTCTACTACCCAAATAATGAGAAAGAGCCAGCCATGCAGAGGTATGCACTCCAGACAGAGGGACCAGCTGGTACAAAGGCCCTGAGGCAGGGTTGTTATTAACCAAATTTGAATTTAATTGTGAAATAAGAAAACAAATATAGCTAACAGTTCACTTTTTAATACTTGTATACAACACTGCTAGATGGTTTAAAACTATTCTTTCAAAATACTCGCATAATAGGCCATCATTTCTTCTGGGCCTAGATGAAACGGCCAGTTCAGTTTGATGGTTAGTTTAATAGCTTGGTCAGTTTAATGGCTTGAAATGGTCAGTTTAATAGCTTGGTTGCAATAGAAATGAACTCAGCACAAAACAAAACTTAGGAAAAAATAATGGCTAAGTGAATACATCTTGAATGTGTTTTTTTTTCTTTTGCTTTCAAACACACAAATTTGTCAGGGCCTAGTGTGTATTTTACTGATAAATATGCTAATTGTAGGTTCTATATTCTAGTAGCGTTATCTATTCTCAGGGCAGGACTTTGTGAAAAATACACTTGGGTATCATTGCGTGTGTTTTATCCTTTCTGGAGGCAGGTCATGCTTGACCCCTCAGTTAGCCCAGCAGCATGATAAATTAACTAGAAACAAAGGTATGCTATGCATAGAAAATGAAAATACACAGAAATAACTTCAAAAGAATCATTGTGTGTGTTTCAAAATAAAATGTCTGGAATATACTTTTCTTGTGAAATTAGCAATCTCATATTCACGTGATTCTAGTTTGCTCGATGTCTTCATTTGGGCTCCTCCAGAAGCTGATCCTGAGACAATGATATGAGTGCAAGAACTTTATCTGGGAGGTGGTCCCAGTAAGCAGGGGTGGGACTAAGACTGGGATGGAAGGAAGCCAACATAAGATGTGATAGCAAGCCAGCTACCATAGTGGGCACCCGGAGTTTAATCATGCTGTGCCACTCTGTGATCTGTGAAAAACATGCCGGAGTGAACCCATCTCGGAAGCAAAGAACGATTCCTCAATTCTGTCACTCACAGGCTAGCCTGATCCAGGGCTAGGGAAAAGGATGTTAATTCCCTCGTCCTTGTGACTTGACTTCCACATGGACAGAGAGGGCCAGTGCCTAGAGAAAACACTCAGGCAAAGGGACGTAGATGCCTGCCACTGGAAGTTGCATGGTGCAAACAGGAATGGGAAGGCCGAGTCAATCTAGGCAGGTCATGCAGCAGCTGCCCAGTGTGTATAATGGAAATTCATCCAGAAGCTTAAATTGCATTGCTGAAAATTTTAATTTACAAAGTATCTGTATTTATATTGTTAGGTTGGTATAAAAGTAATTGTGGTTTTTGCCCTTAAAAGTAATAGTAACCTAATATTTAATCTTTTTAAGGGTGCCAAGGCATGGATTGAGTAGGTTTTACTATTCATATGTTATAGAAGAAGAATCCAAGGTTCATGGGGTCCTGTCCTCACAAATGGTAGAGAAGCAATGCAGGAATCTTGATCTGGTAGAAATTGTAGTTGCTGTCAAGGCACGCCAGGCCACCCCCTCTCTTGTAGCTATGCATTTTACATTTTAAATGAAATTCATCCCATCACTAGTTACAGGGATGAGCCTTAGTTGGTTGAAGCCAGTCAGATCATTGTGCTGTTATTGCCACAGTGATTGGTTCCAGGGTAAGCTTGTGATTAATTAGGATTCAGTCAGAACAAGGTGAAACATGGTAGCAAACTAAATGGCTGAGATAAGAACAAGGTATCTCTTTATCTCTTTGTAAAATTTTAAATATGTATGATAAAAAGATTAGCTTTGTAATTGTTGGCAGCCATCATGTGAGCATGAAGCACTCTCCAGCCTTAGGGTGAAATTGATATAGATGGCAGAAAAGACGAATGGAAACACACACACACACACACACACACACACACACACACACACACACACACCCCTTCCTTGGTGACATTGTTGACTCACTGGATCAACCTCTGCTCAAACTGAGAAACTCCTTTTATTGCTTACGGAAGCCATCTGGAGTTGGATATTCAACCATTTGCAATTGAGAATGTTTTACTGGACTCTTGGCTTGGTACTCTACACCAAATGCCCTAAGTCATGCTAGAATGATATAAATTAAACCTCTTGTATGCAAAACCTAGAGGGATTTTGCATGTCATTTGCACAATGTATTCACCTAAATTATGTTTTTTCCCTTGAGCCATATGTCCTAATCCATGGAAACACATAGTCCAGAACACAGCTCAGGGAAGGGAAAAAGTGTTCTGTAGGTGAAGTTGTAAGTGAATTTATGGCTTGTCTAGATAATCTTCAGTAAAAACATTTTTTTTTGTTGTTGTTTTTTGAGAAATCAAAAACTTAGACAACAAAAGAAGGAAAAGCAAAACTGATGATATTTGGACAATTACATTTTCTGTTTTCATTTGGGTATGCAATGGTAGCCACTAAAAGGAAGTTGGTCTACCATTTTCTCTATCACCTACATAAATTATATAGGTTGAAAAAGCAAAATACAAATTTTCCTAGCCTACCTTGCCTACATAGGCTTTTATGTAATATAGTTCTGCCCAATGAGATGTAAACAGATGTCTTCTGAGGGAATTTCAGGGAAAGCGTTTACTTTCATCTGAAGGTGGGACATATACTATCAGCATGCCACTGTCCTATTTTCTTGTCTTGAATAAGGATATGAGGTCCAAAACGATGGTGGCCACTTTGAGATAATGAGGCAACAGATATAAGGACAAATGCTAAAGGAAGTGGAATGAAAAGAAAGAGGTAGTCTGGCTCCTTGATGACACTGTTGAGCAGCTGAACCAACATAAGAAAATGCCCGTCTCTGGCCTTTCTCTTAGGTGAGAAATCTAAACCCTAATTTGTTTAAACCAGTGTTTATACAGTATTTTCTTACTTGCAACCGAATGCATTTCTAACTAGTGTATTCAAGTACCTTAACAACTCTTTGAATATCTAGAGCTCTTTCATATTTTTGCTCTGTGTGTTTTTGTATGTTTTGATGGATGTAGCTTGACTAAGGTCAGTGACTTTGTCCTTTTTTTTGTCTGTAAAAGAAATGCCCATTCTTTTGTGCCTTTATTGTATATTGAGACCATCTGGGGACCATATCTGGGTGTTTCCACTTACCACATCTTTGATTTTTTTGCCCACACTGATAATCTTTGCTTTTTAATTGGTGCATTTAGACTATTCTGATTTAAGTGATTAGTGATATAATAATCACATTAACAGCTATCATGTTTGTAATTGTCTTCTTCTCAGTGTATTTTTCTTTGCTTCTTTGACTCATTGCACTTCTGCCTTCTTTGATTTTAATGAAGCATTTTCTATGATTCCATTTTATCTCCCCACTTAGTGTATTAATCATACTCAAAAAATTTTATTAGTGGTTTCCCTAGAGTGTACAATATACATTTTCTGGAAAGCTAATCTCAGTCTATGTTTAAATAACACTATAACACTTTATATGAAGTACAGGTGTTATTGAACAGAGTATTTCTTATTTTTCTCTCCTGTACCTTGTGACAGTGCTGTCATTTATCTTAACCATACCCTATAATCCCTCCAATACATTGTTACTTTTGTTACTTCTGAAAAGTTATTATTTAGGCCCTGTGTAGTGGCCACACTTTTAATTCTAGTAGTTTGGGAGGCTGAGGTGGGAGGATGGCTTGAATCCAGAAGTTTGTGACCAGCCTAGGCAACATAGTGAGACCTTGTCTCTACAGAAAAAAAAAAAAAAAAATCGTCAAATGAGTCAAGCGTGGCTGTACATGCCTGTAGTCATGGCTATGTGAGAGGGTGAGGTGTGTGAATCCCTTGAGCCTAGCAGGTCCAGGCTGCAGTGAGCTGTGATTGCACCACTGCACTCCCAGTGTTGTGTGTGGTTTGTGCATGTATGTGCGTGTTTGTGTATTTTGAGATAGGGCCCCGCTCTGTTGCCCAAAGTAGAGTGCATTGATCAGAGCTTACTGCAGCCTTGATCACTTGGGCTCAAGTGATCCTCCCACCTCAGCCTCCTGAGTAGCTGGGACCACAGGCACCTGCCACCATACCGGGCTAATGTCTTTTAAAAACACTTTTGATATGGGGTCTTACCACATTGCCTCAGCTGGTCTTGAACTTCTGGGCTCAAGCCATCCACCCTCCCTGGCCTCCCAAACTGCTGGGATTACAGAAGTGAGCTGCCATTCCCGGCCCTGTTCTTTATGTACCTGCAAATTTCAGATCCACATTATTTTCCTTCTGCCTTGAAAACTTTTAACATTTCTTACAGGGCAGATCTGCTGCCAGTGAATTCCCTCAGCTTTTGTTTGCCCAATAAAGTATTTCTCTTTCACTTATGAAATAATTTCCTTGGATACAGAATTCTAGGTTGGTGATTGTTTTCTTTCATCACTTCAAACATTTTACTTCTGTCTTCATGCTGCTATAACAGAATACCACAGACTGGGTAATTGACAAAGAACAGAAACTTACTTCTCACAATACTGGAGGCTGAGAAATCCAAGACCAAAGTGCCAGTATTTGATCTCATTAGGCTTTTTTAAAGAAATATAATTAAAAATTTTAATTGATACATAATAATTGTATATATTTATGAGGCACAGGTGATATTTCAATACACATATACAACCTGTGGTGATCAAATCAGGGTAATTCGAATATCCATCACCCCAAACATTTATCTTTTCCTTATGTTTGGAACATTCACATTTCTTTCTTCTAGCTGTTTTGAAATATACAATAAATTGTTGTTAACTGTAGTCACCTAATTGCGCTACAGAACCCCATAACTTATTCCTCTCATCTAACTCTAATTTTGTACCCATTAACCAAGCTCTCCGTATCTCCCCTCCCCTAGTCCTTACCAGCCTCTGGAAACCAGTATTCTACTCTCTACTTCTATGTAACCAACTTTTTTAGCTTCCACATGTGCATGAGAATATGCCTGATTTATTTCACTTAACATGATATCCTCCACACTCACGTATGTTACTGCAAAATGCAGAAATTCATAATTTTTAATAGATGAATACTATTTTATTGTGTATATGTACTACATTTTCCTCATCCATTCATGTGTTAATGGACACTTTGTTTCATATTTTGGCTATTGTGAATAGTGCTGCAATAAATATGGGATTGCAGATACCTCGTCAGCGAGCTGATTTCCTTTCCTTTTGATCTATAGTCAGTAATGGTATTGCTGGATCAAAATGGTGTTTCTATTTTTAGAAATCCTTGTAAGCATTTGTTATTTTTTGTCATTTTCATAATTTAACAGGGGCAAATAATATTTCATTGTGGTTTTAATTTTGCTTTTCCTTGATGATTAGTGATACTGAACATTTTTCATACACCTTTCGGCCATTTGTATGTATTTTTCTTTTTTTGAGATAATTCTGTTTGGATCATTTGCTCATTTTAAAATTTGATTATTTGTTGTTTTTCTTTTTTAGTTGTTGAGTTATTTGACTTCCTTATATATTCTGAATATTAATCCCTTGCAGGATAGATATTTTGCAAGTATTTTCTCCTTTTCTGTAGGTTGTATCTTCACTCTGTTGGTTGGTTCCTTTGCCATGCAGAAGTTTTCTAGTTTGATATAATTCCATTTGTCTATTTTTGCTTTTGTTCCTATGCTTTTGGTTCTTACCCCAAAAAATCTTTCCCCAGACCAGTGTCCTAAAGTGTTTACCCAATGTTTTCTTCTAGTAGTTTTATAGTTTTCATAGTTTTCAGGTCTTACATTTAAGTCTTCAATCCATTTTGAGTTGATTTTTGTATATGGTGAAGACAGTGGTCTAATTTCATGCTTGTGTATATGAAACATTCAGTTTTCCCAGCACCATTCACTGAGGAGACTGTCCCTTCCCTAATGTTTGTTTTGGTACCTTTGTTGGAAATTGGGTTGGCTGTTAATACATGGTTTTATTTATGGGTTATTGATTTGGTTCCATTGGTCTATGTGTCTATTCTTATGCCAGTACCATGATATTTTGGTTACTATAGCTTTACAGTGTATTTTGAAGTCAGGTGGTCTGACGCCTTCACTTTTGTTCTTTTCTTTTAGATGCAAGGGATACACATGAAGGTTTCTTACATGGATATATTGTGTGATGCTGATTTTGGGCTTCTATTAAACCCATCACCCAAATAGTAACCATAGGACCCAATATGTAGTTTCTCAGCCTTTGCTCCCTACCCTCTTTTGGAGTCCCCACTGTATTGTTCCTATCTTTATGTCCATGTGCACCTAATGTTTAGCTCCCACTTGTAAGTGAGAATGTGCAGTATTTGGTTTTCTATTTCTGTGTTAATTCATGTAGAATAATGGCCTCCAGCTGCATCCCTGTTGTTGCAAAGCACATAATTTTATTTCTATTTGTGGCTGCATAGTATTGCATGGTGTATATGTAACACATTTTCTTTATCCATTCCACCATTGATGGGCACCTATGCTGATTTCATGTCTTTACTATTGTGAATAGTGCTGTGATATGAGTCCAGGTATCTTTTTGGTACAATGATTTATTTTCCTTTGAGTACCTACCTAATGATGAGATTGCTGGGTTGAATGGTAACTCTATTTTCAGTTCTTTGAGAAATGTCCAAACTGTTTTCCACAGGGGCTGAACTAATTTACAATCCCATTGACAGTGTATAAGCATTTCCTTTTCTCTACAACCTTGCCAACATCTGTTACTTTTTAATTTAATGGTAGCCATTCTGAATGGTATGAAATGATATCTCATTGTGGTTTTGTTTTGCATTTCTCTGATGATTCCCGATGTTGAGAGTTTTTTCATACGTTTGTTGGCCACTTTGAGATGTCTTCTTTTGAGAAGTGTCTATTTATGTTCTTCACCCACTTTTTAATGGTGTTGTTTTTCTCTTGTAAATTTGGTTAAGTTCCTTATAGATGCTGGATATTAGCTCTCTGTTGGATGCATAGTTTGCAAATATTTTCTCCTATTCTGTAGGTTGTCTGTTTGTTGATAGTTTCTTCTGCTATGCAGAAGCTCTTTAGTTTACTTAGGTCCCAACTGTCAATTTTTGGTTTTCTTGCATTTGTTTTTGAGGACTTAGTCATAAATTCTTTGCCTAGATCAATGTTCAGAAGAATATTTTCTAGGTTTTCTTTTAGGATTCAGTTGATAAAAGAAAAACTTCAGCTGAATTAAATTTAAAGGAGTTTAATTGAGCAATGAACGATTTGCAAATCCAGCAGTACCCAGAATCCCAGCATATTTACAGAGACTCCAGGGTTGCCTCGTGGTCAGAACAAATTTATAGACAAAAAAGGTAAAGTGATGTACAGGAATCGGAAGTGAGGTACAGAAACAGTGAAATTGGTTACAGC
This sequence comes from Theropithecus gelada, assembly GCF_003255815.1. NCBI lineage: Eukaryota > Metazoa > Chordata > Mammalia > Primates > Cercopithecidae > Theropithecus > Theropithecus gelada. Next base: position 84,510,146 of record NC_037678.1, on the reverse strand, counting down.
CTGGCGTTTGCCTTATTTGAATGCAGTGAACATTCAGCAGTCTATGAGTGGTTGAAGTATGGTCACCGGGATTGGCCAACGCTCAGCTATTGTTACAGGTGCATACTATTAAGTCAGGTTTTCAATTTTGTCTGACTGTTAAGCTAGGTTACAGTTCATCCACGAGGACGCAAATACAGAAGTATGGAGCCTTTCTCAGCCATATTTAGTTTGCTTTAACATAGTTAGCTTTGTTCTTTTTGTTCAGGCTTGCTTTGGGTATTCAGGGTCTTTTGTGGTTCTGTATGAATATTAGGATTGTTCTTTCCATTTCCGTGAAGAATGTTATTGGTGGTTATTTGATGGGGATTACATTGAATCTGTAGATTGCTTTGGATAGTATGGTTATTTTAACAATGTTCTTTCAACCTATGAACATGAGATATCTTTCCATTTGTTTATGTCCTCTTTGATTTCTTTTATCAGTGTGTTACAGTTTTTATTGTAGAGATATTTCACCTCTTTGGTTAAATTTATTGATAGTATACTTTTGTAGCTATTATAAATGGAATTGCTTTATTGATTTCTTTTTCAGATTGTTTGCTATTGGGATATAGAAATGCTACTGATTTTTGTATGTTGATTTTGTATCCTGCAACTTTACTCAATTTATTTATTAGTTTAGGAATTTTTTAGTTGACTGTGTTTTTGTAAGTATAAGATCATGCCAGCAGCAAGCAGGAACAGTTTGACTTCTTCCTTTCAAATTTGGGTGCTTTTAATTTTTCTTACCAATGCTCTGTCTAGGACTTCCAGTGCTGTGTTGAGTAAAGTGGTAAAAGTGGGCATCCTTGTCTTCTTATGAATCTTAGAGGAAAGGCTTTCAATTTTTCCTCCTTCGATATGATGAGCTTCTTGTTACATCCTCACATGGCAAAAGGAAATAGGGCAAGCCAGCTGAAACTGAGGGAAGACTCTTTTAAAAGGACCTTAATCCTATTAACAAGGGAGCAACCCCCAGTGGCCTAATTACTCTTAATGCCCTCAGCTTTATATATATATATATATATATATCTCACACTGGCAACATATAAATTTTGGAGAGGACGTACTCAAACCGTAGCAATTTCGTTCTCTTTTTGCTTTTATGGTTCTGATGAGAAGTCCACTGTAATCCTTATCCTTGTTCTTCTTTAGGTAAGGTGCTTTTTCCTTTGGTTTCTTTCAAGATTTTCTTTCTTTTTTTTTTAGACAGAGTCTCGCTGTGTCGCCAGGCTGGAGTGCATTGGTGTGATCTTGGCTCACTGCAACCTCCGCCTCCCAGGTTCAAGCAATTCTCCTGCCTCAGCATTCGGAGTAGCTGGGACTACAGGTGCGCGCCACCATGACCAGCTAATTTTTTTTTTTTCAGTAAAGGCGGGGTTTTACCATATTGGCCAGGATGGTCTTGATCTCTTGACCTCGTGATCCACCCACCTCGGCCTCCCAAAGTGCTGGGATTACAGGAGTGAGCCACTGTGCCGGGCCTTCCTTGTCTTTTTATACAGTTGGAATGTGATTGGCCTCAGGTTTTTTGTTTTTTTAATTGTTGTTGTTTGTATTTATCTTTATAGTGTTCTCTGAGCTTCCTAGATCTGTGGTTTAGTGTCTGTAATTAGTTTTGATAAGTTCTCAGCCATTACCACTTTAAATATTTCTTCTGCTTCATTTTTTCCCTTTTCCTTCAGGTATTCCATTACTCATATGTTCTACCTTTTGACATTTTTCTTAAGTACTTCTATGTTCTTTTCTGCATTTTTCACTTATTTTTCCGTTTGCATTTCAGTTTGGGAAGTTTCTATTGACTTATCTCCAAGCTCGCTGATTCTCTTCTCAATCACATCAAATCTCCTGATGAGCTCCATCAAAGGCATTCTTTATTTCAGTTACAGTGTTTTTTATTTCTAAAGTTTCCACTTGATTCTCTTAGAGTTTTATCCCTCTGCTTACATTACCCATCTCTTCTTGCATGTTACTTTTTACATTTGAGCCTTTAACACATTTATCAGAGTTATTTTAATTTCCTGTCTGATAATTCAAATATCTCTGTCACATCTAAGTCTAGTTATGAAGATTGCTTTATTTTTCAGACTGTTTTTTCTTTTGGCATGCTTTGTTGTTACCTTTTTGTTGAAAGTTAACACATTGTATTGGGTGAAAATAGGTCTTTAGTGTGAGGATTTTTATTAGTCTGGCTAGAAATTTGACTTCATTTAAGGCTTAGCTATAAGTGCAAGAAGTTTCAAATTCTTCTAGTATCTTTGTTTTTGTCTTGATTTTGGACTTCCCTGAAGATTCCCCTTTAGAAAGACTGTCAGCTGTAATTTATTGTCATTATAATGGAGCTCTGTTGGTATAAGGTGTTGGGGAAGGGGAGTGTTTTGTAATTTTTCAATTAAATCTCAGTGTTTTTTTCAGCCTATGTCTTTGGGCTGTGACCTTCACTAGTGTTTTACCAGTAATGTAGCTATTTTTCCCTCCTCCACCTACATTCTTCCCTGGTTTCAGCATTCCCAGTCTATTTCCTTAGAGTCATGTCCCCTGTTGACTATGTTTTCTTTCCCTGCAGCCTCTTTAGGTAAAATAAGAAGACTAGAGACTAATGTAAGAGAAATATTCGTTTCCCAGATAGAATAAGGCTCTGGCAACATTTTTTTCCCCCTGGAAAGTAGGTCTTTGTTATGGAAAATGTTATGTACATATTTAACAAGGATTACTCTTCCTATACCCAGCCTGAGCCAGGAAGGAGTCTTTCTTGGATCTTCATTGTGAGACCTTGTGGCATTCCTGGAGGTAAGCTTTATGAAAATCTGACCCCCTTTTAAGACTGGGATCCCAGGAATTTCTCACTATCATGCTAGTGTACACTGAGCCTCCACAAATTCACCAAAATTACTATTTGAGAGTTCTTACTACTTTAGGCTTCAATAGCTTTTGCTCCAGGTAAGTAGATCTTGACGGTGACTTCCTGGGTGCCCCTGTATACCCAGATTTTGGAGTCGCAGTTTGCCCTGCCATGTCAGTTTTCTGATGAGCCCAAGAAAAGTCATTGATTTTCAGTATGTTCAGACATTTCTTGCTATAAAGATGGTAGTGATGACTTCCAAGCTCATTACATGTCAGAGCTGAGATTGGAAGTGTCCTTAACCTCCTCTTTGAGACTTTATTTTTCTATAAAAATGAATATATTTATAGTTACTTTGCAATGTTGTTGCCATGACTTTTATGAGACAATAATCTATGAGAAAGTAATGTAAGGCCCTTAGCAGGTCACCAATAAAATGGGATTCTGTGCTGAAATTTTAGAGAGAATTCCATGGTCATAAAGTCAATGGAGTCACATGGAATCAAATACATGTGTGCAACAAAAATTAAGTATACAAAAAAAAAAAAAAACAATTTCAATAATAAGGACAATTCTGCCATTATTCCATGTAGTGACCAGATCTCCTAGGGTAAACATGATATAGTAAAATTATATCCTGTCAACTAGGAGAAAGAGGCAGTGGGGAGCTGGGAAGTGAAGGTGAGAAGGAGGAAGAAGAAATATCTCCAGGAATAATGTTTGAGAGGCACCTGAGGAAGGAAGAACCTAAGAACATTTCAGAAAGATGGCAGTGGAGCTGGAGTTGGGGGAGAGGTGGGAGATGATGTTGGAGTGGGGCTTAGTGATCGTTGCGAAGTGCTTGGACTCTGTCTTAAGAGCACTGGCCTAGTTTCCCCAAAACTCAACTTATATTATTCATATCTTTAATAAGTAGAGCATTGGAAATGGTGCTTTATTATGGATTTATTCTGTATTTCTTATTGCTGTTCAAATTTAACATTTTTCTTTATGTATTTATTATGTGACATTATTGTCTTCTCATGTCTTTTACCCATTTATTTATTGGTTCTTTTTGATAGTATTGATTTTTAAATAAAATCATTATATGTTTTTTTTATCTTCCATATTTGAGGGAAAAAAATCTTCCCAAATATTTTCTTTTAGTTTTTAACCATTCAGTTATTTAAAATGTATAGATCTTCCTATGTGTTGGTATGATAACTCAGTAGCTTATAACAGTAAGCATTTATTTCTCATTCAAGTGTCTGTGGGTCAGCTTACGTTCAGCTGATCTAGACTGGTGGGCTTAGTGGGGCTTGATTCCAGCTGTGGATTGTTTACCCCATATGGCTCTTATCCTCCTCAGACCAATAACTTCTTAAATATGTTTTTTTATGGCAAAAAGCGGAAGTGTGGGAAGACATGGCCAGTCATACAAGCAGAATTTAAAGCTCTGCTCCTATTGGCCAGAGCATGTCACATACCCAAGCCCAAAGTCAAAGGAAGAGAAAGAATACTATGCCCACCATAAGTCCATGACAATAATGTGGATTATCATATTACCACAGTGGCAGAAATAATTAAGACTAACAATTAAGTCTACTATGTGTGCTTGTGGTTGTGAAAGATTAAAGGTTTTAATCAGTTCTTGTAAAAACCTGAAGTGCAATGTCTTAATTCATTCAACCTGAAGGGTTTAGAATAGTATTATTTATAGCTTATGGACAATTGAAGAATGAATATATTATACTACTGATAAGCAATATTAAAAAATTAAGTTTCTTAAAGTACTTAAGTACTATTACAATACAATTAAATCACTTTTCACATCTTCATTTTTTGGATAGTTCATTATCATGTTAGTTTTCATAGCTACCTGGGCTTATTTGTACTCTTTTTTGTTCTATAATCTATTGTTTGATTTATAATCTTTATGAGGTTACTGTCACTTGATCTGTCTTATTTATTGCTGTATCCTAATAGCTAGAACAGTGCTTGGCCCCTAGTGAATACTTAATAAACATTTCTTGAATAAATGTTGAATACAAATTTATACAGTACCAAAATATTTTACTTTCTTAAAAAAGAAAACTGCTTGTGCTATTGCTAGATAATCTGCCATTGTTCATTGTTATTTTTCAAAATAGTTTTGTTTTTATTAAGTTTATAATTTGGAAAGAATTATTTATAAGATTTTTATTTCCTATCTAAGAATATTTTACTCTCAGCCTATTAAAATTTTTGGTAAAAATTCTTAATATTAAATGTTTTTTGTAGATAATCCATGTGTGTTTCTCTTTAATTTCCAAGAAATTTACTTTTTATATTGCTTTGTAAATCCAAATTCTGACTAGAGACTTATTAAGACATACTTGTGTCAGTTAGCTTTTGCTACCTAACAAATCACCCCAAAAATTAATAGCTTAAAGCAATGAGCATTTTTTCCTTCTTATAATTCTGTAAGTTGGCTGCAGATCTTCTGGTCTTAATGTCTCAGCTGAGGATGGATGGTCTAGGATGGATTCACCCACATGTCTGGCAGACAGTTGGCAGGCTGATTTATCTAGGAACGCTTAGATGAGGCAGTCCATTTCTGTTTCGTGTGGTCTCTCATTATCCAGCCTTCTGGCTTGGATGACTTCACGTGGTGGTCTCAGGGTTGCTAATAGCAAGAGGGCAGACCCTATTGCGTAAACATTTTTCAAGCCTCAGCTTGCATCATGTTCGCTATTGTCCTATGGACCGAAGCAACGGACATGGCCAAACCCAGATTCAAAGGATGGAGAAATAAACTCCACATCTTGTTAGGAATAGTGGCAAAGTTACAATCCATATGAACTTGGATACAGGGATCGTGGAGATTTTTAGCTATTTTGCTATGTTCCTCAGATGAAATATTTTGAAAAAAGAATCAAATTCCTTAAATGAACTGTTGTAAATCTCTGTCTACTTTATTGTCATGCAAATCACTGATGTGAAACACTGAGTGCTAAATGTCTAAGAAAGATAATTAGTTACTTGTTTGAATTCTTTATTTGTTCCTTCACGCATTCATTTATTAATTTCTGCTATGGGTTAGGGACTGTTCTCAGTGCTGTGAATAAAAGGGGAAGAGAATAAGGTCTTTGCTCTTAAGGAGCTCATGGAAGATGTGGAGAGAATCAGGAAGTAATTTTACATGTTTAACAATTGATTGGCATTGGATTTGACCAATCATAATATACAGCAGCCCGGGCAGGAAGAGGGTCCTAAGGTTTCTGGATCATGAGGAGGTTGAGGGTATTCCAGGAGAGGAATTGGGATGACAGGAAAGTCAGAACAGAGGATGTAGGACAGTGGCTAGTTACCCCTCATGGAAATAATCAGGTCAGCTGCAACTGTGCATCTAACACTATATCAGAGAGCAGATAATGAAATACATGACAGCGGGTAACTAAATACAATGATAATAAAATATATGACAGCAGATAATGAAATGCAGTGGATTAATTACTACATGCCAGGTAGGAGCCTGGGGAATGGTGAAATTACTCTTGTAAAGTGGAAACATATCTATATATTTGATTACATGGAAGTGGGGGATTTTTAAGATGAATACGAGTTTGACAGGCAGTGAAATATTCTTCCAGAATATTTCAGGAAGAAGAAACAGCATGTGAAAAAGCAGGGCTTAGTCTGGTTGCCCAACCGAAGTCACAAAGAGGGAAGCCCACAGGTGAGATTTGGCCCATGGTGTATTTTGTTTGATTGATGTTGGCTTTAAATGTGAACTTTAATGGTTTTGGAAAGGGCTTGAATTTACCTCTGCCACAATTCCCGCTACAGCCTCATGGAGCAGTCAGTTTGCTTCTCTCTTATCTTTACTTACTTAGGTTTTAGTGTTTGCAATCTCTGAATTCTGTAATACTTCACATTATTGAGCACACACATTATGCCTGGTAATGTGCTTGGTATTTTACATTTTTTAACACAGTAAGTCTTTATAAGGTAAAACTTATGATCTGATTTTACAGATGAAGGAACTGTGTTTCAGAGATATTTAGTAACTCCTCTGAGGCAACTCATCTAAAAAGAGGTGGAGCTGGAGTTTTAATGTTTGACCTCTGATCTTGCATTTTACCACCACATCAGAGCAAGTGGGTAATATGCCTCATCTTTATCACGTTTAAAAGACACTGGACACTTTCTATATAGTCAGTAGTTTCTTTGTCAAGACAGTCCTGTGCAAAGGTCATTATTTGGTTCCTTAGAGAAGGTTATAACCTTATCATAGTTACTGAGCAATTTCTCGTGACTCCAATAAGACCACAGACCTCAAGATTAGATGTTTGTGGGTGAAAGGAAAAGAGATGTCTTTTTGCTTGGGCTCACCTAAAATCAGACCAGGGACGAGGATTTGGGTGCCAGCAGTTTACTTTGGAGGTGATTCCAGAAGCATGATGAGAGAGTGGAAAAGGGGGCCAGGGAAGAAAAGACTGCCAAAAAGCATTTATTGATGAGCCTGTTGCCCCTGTGGGCAGCTGGAGCACTATCTTGCTAAGGACACTCTGAGATGCTGTGCAGAACATACTTTCAAATTATCACCCCTGGTGGCAAAGAGGCCAAGGTGCTTATCTGCCAGTTCCCATGGCTCATGGGAGAGAGTTGCTCCTGAGACATCCACTCCTGCCTGTGTGGACCAGGGACTCCTGAGTCAAGAGAGAATCTTTAACCAGAGGGAGGCAGGTGCTTGGGATAGGGAGCTGTCAGAGTGTTTGTTCACTAACCTACAGGTAAACTCCAAGGTGGGCTGAGATGACATGAGCATCTGCTCTAAGAAGACACCAGCAAGCAGAGAATAAAGTAAGCCCAAGGATGTCATGAATCTTTTTATTAAATCTTTCTGTGAACTCAGCTAGCCTTCCGTAAACACTTGTTCTTTTAACCAGATCATTGGGTTCATTTGCCAGAACATGAGCATCTCACGGGTAGGGAGAGAAGTGGCTTTTATCTTCCTTCCCTGTTATCTCCTGACACATTTGTTACTCATTAAGTATTTGTGTAGGGAGGCAGTTTAGGAGAGTAGGGAGAACTTAGTCCTTGGGATAGGACCAACTGCACAGTTTCTCACGGCCTGGCGATTTATGCCTTTGTATTCCAATGTTACATGTCCCTCTTAGTCTATTTCCTCATCTTTAACATTGAAGAGCTATGCCAGGCTCAAAAATGATAGTAAGAAGCAAACAAATTGACAAATGTTCAGTGGCTGCTCTAGGCTTTCTATGTTGATAGAACTTAGAGGTGACAGCAGTCTGAAGGGAAGGGAAAGTAGAAGCTGGGCAGTACTTTGCCCTTAATTTTTGCCCAGAAGATTAAGAAAATACTAATTTTGTAAGAGCTGGTGGACATTATGGGGAAGCTAAAGAAGACCTCAGAACATGCCTTTTGTGCTGCACCTGTGTTGCTTAGGTACTTAGAATAGTGCTTTGGTAGGTTACAGGCATTTAATCAAAGGTAAGTGTTATTGTCAGGCTGGGGTGTGTGAGATTACTCCAGTTTGGAACTGTGGTGTTAACAGCATATTGATAGTGTTTGTATCTTGTGATATGTAATTGCTTTTGCAATAGAGTGTCATGATTCCTGAAGCAGGAAGCTTACAGTCCAAGGCAGAATTTATTCTTGAAATCATTACTAGATTTTTCTCTTGTGAGTATCCAGGTCCTCATGAATGACTGTCAACCCCTAGACTCAGGATTCAGAATGAGGTGGGGAGGCCAACCTACAGTCTGGATAAGTGATGACTTCAGAGAAGGGCAGGCTCCTTATCCTGAATACAGAATGGCCAACACTGTATCCATAGACTACAAACTCTCCAGTATGGGAGGAGCTTGGTGGGTGGTGGTATTGGGGAAATCAACAGATTCATCCTACAGAATGACATGGAGTCCAGCTCTGTCATTATCCTCACAGAAGCTGGTTGTCCTAAAAACCGTATCTGGAGACTCTCCGGAGTGGATAGCTCTCTGAGTGGAGCAGATTCTCCAGAGTAAACGGCTGTGGGGGATAAGGTCAGGTGTTTCTGTAAAATCTAGATGTTGACCCTGTGTGATGGACACTCCATATCTGAGATCCAGGTCACTCTGCATGGGTCAGGAGGCCTCTCAAAAGGCCTCTCACACTTTTGTCTTGGAATGCAAAGCCACAAACCTCTAAGCAGTCTTGACTATTATCTTCAAGGTCCAGTCAGCAGTGGGGACTTCAAATAAAGGCATTAAACAGGAAGGAATTGTTAATCCAAGAGTGATGTTCTGAGTTATTCCAGTATGTTGGTGTTTTTTCTCCAAATTGTTCATTTTCTAATTCTGGAAGATTATACACACACACACACACACATACACCCATAATTCTACTTACCCAAAGAAAATCTAATATAGTTTTTTTTTTAACATATTTTCCTATGCATTTATAGAAATACATGTTTTAAATATTTAGGCTTACAAATTTGTACTTTCAATGTCAATACATACATTTTTACAGTTATCATTTACCTTAAGTTAATTAAACTTAACTGTCTTAAATAAAAATTTAAAAAATTATAAAATTAAATAAAAATTCTATTTGTAAGCAGTTACATTATTTCCAACATTTAGGTTTCAGAAACAACGTTGTGATCTCTGTTGCTAAATCCGTGTAGTATCCTCAATTCATTCTTAAACTCCTTCATAGTTTCTTTGTTTTTAATTTTATTTTTTTAGTGGACAAAAATAATTGTACATATTCATGGGGTACATAGCGATGTTTGGATACATATAATGTGTAGTAATCAAATCAGGGTAACTAGCATATTCATCATCTTAAATGCATATCATTTCTTTGTGTTGGGGACATTCAGAATCCTCCTTCTAGCTGTTTGAAATGATGTATTATTATTAACTATAGTCATCCTACAGTGGTATAGAACACTAGAACCTATCTCTCCTATCTAGCTGTAATTTTGTATCCTTCAATAAGTCTCTCCCCATTCCTCCCTTTCCCCTACCTTTCCAAGCCTCTGTTATCTTTTGTTTTAGATTTTACTTCTGTAAGATCAACTCTTTTTTTTTTTTTTTTTAGTTTCCATATATGAGTGAGAACATGTGGTTTTAACTTTCTGTTCCTGGCTTATTTCACTTAACATAATGTCCTTCAGTTCCTTCTATGTTGCCTCAAATGACAGGATTTCATTTTTTTTGATAGTTGAGTAATATTCCATAGTGTGTATATACCACATTTTCTTCATTCATCGGTTGTTGGATACCTAGGTAGATTACTTATCTTGGCTATTGTGAATAGTGCTGAAATAAACATGGGAGTGCATATGTCTCTTCAATATAATGATTTACTTTCCTTTGGATATATACCTAGTAGTGGGATTCCTTTTATGTTAGTTCTATTTGCAGTTTTTTGAGGAACCTTCACACTGTTGTCCATAGTGGCTGTACCAGTTTACATTCCCACTAACAGTCTGTAAGAGTTCCCTTTTCTTTACATCCTTGCCAGCATTTGTTATTTTCTCTCTTTTTGATAATAGTCATTTTAACTGGGGTGAGATGTTAACCTCACTTTGGTTTTAATTTGCATTTCCCTGATGATAAGTGATGCTGAGCATTTTTTCCATATATTGGTTGACCCTTTGTATGTCTTTTGAGAAATGTCTGCTCAGATCATTTGCCCATTTTTACATTACATTGTTTTTGTTGTTGTTGTTGTTGAGATGTTTGAGTTCCTTGTATATTCTGGATATTAATTCTCTGTCAGGTAAGTAGTTTGCAAATATTTTCTCTCATTCTATAGGTTATCCTCTCACTCTGTTGATTGTTTTCTTTGTTGTGCAGAAGCTTTTTAGTTTGATTCAGTCCTATGTTTGCCTTTGGTGCCTGTGCTTTTGAGGACTTATTCATAAAATCTTTCCCCAGACCAATGTCCTGAAGCATTTCTCCTATGTTTTCTTCTAGTAGTTTTGTTGTTTCAGGTTTACATTTAGGTCTTTCATTAATTCTGAATTGATATTTTTATATAGTGAGAGGTGGTGGTCTAGTTTTATTCTTCTGCATATGGACATCCAGTTTTTCCAGCACCATTTATTGAAGAGACTGTCCTTTCCCTAAATAGTGTTCTTGGCACCTTCATCAAAAATCAGTTGGCTGCAGATATATGGATTAATATCTGGGTTCTCCTTTCTGTTTCATTGGTCTATGTGTCTGTTTTTATGCCAGCACCATGATGTTTTGGTTACTACAGCTTTGTAGTATATTTTGACATCTGGTAGTGTGATACTTACAGCTTTATTCTTTTTGCCCAGGATTGTTTTCACTATTTGGGATCTTCTATGGTTCCATACAGATTTTATAATTCATTTTCTATTTCTTGGAAAAATGTCTAGTGTTTTGATAGAGATTGCATTGACTCTGTAGATTGCTTTGAGTAGTACATTCATTTTAACAATATTAATTCTTCCAATCTGTGAGCATGGAATATCTTTCTATTTGTGTCCTCTTCAATTTCTTTCCTTTTTTTTTTTTTTGAGACAGGGTCTTACTGTGTCACCCAGGCTGGAGTACAGTGTCATGGTCTCGGCTCACTTCAGCCTCTGCCTCCTGGGTTCAAGTAATTCTCTTGCCTCAGCCTTCCCAGTAGCTGGGATTACAGGTGTGTGCCACCACGCATGGCTAATTTTTTCTATTTTTAGTAGAGATGGGGTTTCACTGTGTTGGCCAGTCTGGTCTCAATTTCCTGACCTCAAGTGATTCACCTGTCTTAGCCTCCCAAAATGCTGGGATTATAGGCGTGAGCCATCATGCCCGGCCCAATTTCTCTCATCATTGTTTTGTAGTTTTCCTTACAGAGGTCCTTTACCTCCTTGGTTAAATTTATTTCTTGGTATTCTATTGTTTTTGGTAGCAATTGTACATGGGATAATCTTATTAATTTCTTTTCAGCTAGTTTGTTGTTCATATACAGAAACACTACTGATTTTCGTATATTAATTTTGTATCCTGCAATTTTATTGAATTTGTTTATCAGTTCTAAGAGTTTTTTGGTAGAATATAGGTTTTTCTATAAAACCCTGATACCAAAATCAGACGAGGACAGAACAAAAAAGCTACAGGACAATATCTCTGAACATAGATGCAAAAATCCTTAACATAATACTAGCAAACTGAATCCAACAACAGATCAAAAACATAATACCCCATGATCAAGTGAAATTTATCCCAGGAATGCAAGGATGACACAGCATATGCAATTCAATAAACATTGTACATCACATCAACAGACTGAAGGACAAAATCATATGATCATCTCTATAGAGGCAGAAAAAGCTTTTGATAAAATTCAACAATCCTTCATGATATACACACTTAATAAATTAGGTATGGAAACCTCAACACAATAAAGGTCACCTATGACAAATCCAGCTAACATCTTACTGAGTGGAACTGGAAGAAGGCTAGGATGCCCACTCTCACCACTCTTATTCAACACGGTTCTGGAAGTCTTAACCACAGTAATGAGGACAGAGAAAGAAATAAAGGGCATCCAAATTGGAAAGGAGGAAGTCAAATTGTCCTGTTTGCAGATGACCTGATCTTATGTACAGTTAAACTCTTATGTATTTTCTATCTCCTTATTTCTTTATACTGCATTCTCTATAATTTTCTTTTATATGGTTCACTAATTTTTTCTTAAGATGAGTCTAAGTTCCTGTTTAACCCATCTATTGATTTTTACTATTAATTATTATATTTTGACATTTCTAAAAGTTCTATTTTCCAAACCAGTCTCATCTTTTCCTATATTTTCAGTTCATTCTTTATATCTTTAATCATTAATACATGATGTTTTGTCATGTCTATCAGAGGGTATCTATTGTTATGGTTTCTGGGATCTACTTCTACTACTCTTTCTCATAGTGCATTTGTTCCCCATGCATTTTATAATTTTGGATGTAAGCTCATCTTCTGTAGAACCTCAGTGGGGAACCCAGTGGAAGAATATGACCTTTAAGAGATATTTTCTAATGGCTTCTGCCAGATACACAATGGATATTACCAGCACAGAACATGTTTTAGGTTAATCTCTTCACATGAAAATTCGAGTGTAAATCTAAGTGCCAAACCTGTGAGGTCAGACCTATGGTTATGATTTCTCAGAATACTTCAATTTATTTTTTTTTTTCGTCTAGAGCCTAGACAGAAAAGCTTCTTTGTCATTGCTCTATGCCTTTGAGTGGATTTTTGTAGTCTAACTTCCCACCTCTCACTGGCCTAAGTCTTTATCTTTGTTGCCTAAGTCTTCACCTATGTGGGAAGGAAACTGGAACAAAGAGGGAAAAACCTCTGTTACTAAGACCAGAAAATACCCATAAGACCTCCAGAGTTTCAGCTCAGCTATTACAGCTTATGATTTCAGGTTCCTCTTCATATTTTATCCCTGGGGATTTTCCTGTCTTGTGGGCTCAGCCCTACATTTAAAGAATCTTACATTTTATCCAATATTTCCACTTTGCAGTGAGAGGATTTCTGGTGAGATCATAATGTTGCCAGAAACTAAAGTTCTTAAGTATTTCTCTAGTGTAAATTCTCAGAGGTAGAATGGCAAGTTTAAGAGTGTATTAGTCTGTTCTCACACTTCTAATAAAGACATACCTGAGACTGGGTAATTTCTAAAGGAAAGAGTATAATTGACTCACAGTTCCACATGACTGGAGAGGCCTCACAGTCATGGCAGAAGGCGAATGAAGAGCAAAGTCATGTATTACATGGTGGCAGGCAAGAGAGAGCTTATGCAGGGGAATTTCCATTTATAAAACCATCAGATCTTGTGAGACTTGTTCACTACCATAAGAACCGTATGGGAGTACTGCCCCCATGATTCAATATTCTTCATCTGGCCCTGCCCGTAACGTGGGGATTATTACAATTTAAGGTGATATTTGGGTGGGGACACAGCCAAACCATATCAAAGAGACGTACATTTTTAATGCATCTTGTAGATGAAAATTTGAGAAGTAATGAAAGAAGTTCATCTTCTATGGAATATCTTTTTCTTTTTTTCTTTTTTCTTTTTTTTTTTTGTATGACAAGGTTTCACTCTGTCACCCAGGCTGGAGTACAGTGGCTCCATCACGGCTCACTGTAGCCTTGACTTCTCAGGCTGAAGTGATTCTATTGCCTCAGTCTTTTGAGTAACTGAAAGTAGAGGCTCATACCACTATGCCTGCCTAATTTTTAAAATTTTTTGTAGAGATGGGGTTTTGCCATGTTGCCCAGGCTGGTTTTGAACTCCTGGGCTCAAGTGATCTATCCACCTCAGCCTCCCAAAGTGCTGGAATTACAGGCATGAGTCACCACACCCTGCCTGGAATATCTTAAGGGTATAATTCAAGATTATTATAATGAATCTATGACAGTTTTCAAATTATTTTTTAATCTTTGGTTAACTAAATCTATGTTCAACTTACCTCTCTCTCATTTTGAGCATTTCTTCTTTAATATATAACATCTATTTAACATGAACTTTGGAAGTATAAATTTAAAAGACCTGAACATGCCCATGGGATATGATGAACAATAATTTTCCAAAATCAGACCTGTAAATCCATACTTCTACAAGGTGAGAATCTACCATATGTAAATTTCATTTTCACATCATTCACATATATACACATTGAAGGCTGGATGTTGAAATGAAGAACAGCACTGGGGATGGGGCGGGAATGAATTGTTGTGCACACCGTTATTTTTAGTGGCTCTCTCTTCTAGTTATTAAACTGTCCCTGAAGAGTAGCTTTGAACAAGCCGCAAAATTCTGAAAGGTCACAACCCAGGAAGGCAGAGACTCCAGGAACATGTATCAGGGAAGATGCAGATGGATAAACAAGCCATAAAGTGCACCATATTTTTTCTTTTCCAGCATTTCACCGAAGAGTTGACTCCAGGCTATTACCCTGTGAAAGCGAAATTTTAAAAGAGGCAATTCCAAACAAACCTACACCAATCCCCAGTTGGCTCGCTTTCACCATCACTAATGAAACCCAGGAGGGTCTTGAAGTGAGGTGTGACAACGTGAGAGGCAGAGCAAAGATCACAGTGGTGAGAAACCTATCACCTCTGTTTTCATATCCTGAGGAGCATATGGGCCAGACTTAGCATGCCCATGGTTCTTGTGACCAGGACAGCAGATGGACAACCACTGCTGTAACGCCCCCTCCTCCAGCCTAGCCCAGCCATTTCAAAGGTGCCTTTGCTGAGAGCATTCATATCTGACAGCCACCTTATACACTGTGAACAGAAGTAAGCATATCATTCCTGAGGAACTAGGTGAATGCATCCATACTTGAGAAGAATGAGAGATGAGGCAAGAAGTAACTGGGCTAACCTGCTGACCAGCTGGCTGTGTGGTCATGACTCTGGGTTCTGTAACTGGAGAATGGACGAAGCTTATAAGATTTCATCTGTCTGATGTGAGTAAATGAAGTTGGTTTTGGAGCAGCTTTGGCAAAGGAGGGTTACATCTCTAGGAACTGAGATATTAGGGCATTCTCTGCAGCAATTCTGCTTCTTATAGATCTCTGGATACGCCCTTCAGATCGTGGAAACAGGGCCTGCCAGCACTCTCAATGTTTCTAAAGAGTCAGAGCTAAGTCAATCATCATATAGGGTAAGAGGAGGCCTCTTCCATGATCACTTTTTCTTTTCCCCAGGCTGAAACCTGGAGCCACAACCACACGTGCAATGGCAAAGTCCTAGGGGTTGGTGGAGCCATAGGCTGGAAATAGCCTGAGTCCCTGAAACACGGTGTGGAGAATAGTGCTTGCCAACCAGCGACTCTCAACGGGACTTGAGCGAAAAATTACCCATCACCTTTTGATTTAATCAATCTTAATTATTCCAAAATTTCTTTCCATTATACTACTATATTAATTTCACTCTTTCCTGGATACTATGTCTTTCTTTTACTTGAAAGTGTTTATTGAAGTATTCATCAAGTAATTTGTTAAAGGAAGGGTACTGAAGTAAACTTTCTGAATCTTTCATTTTAAAGAAAACCGCTGTTTTACTCTCCCTTTATTAGATAGACTTTTCTGGACATAGGATTTTAGATTCAAAAGTATCTTCCCTGTGAATTCTGAAGGTATTGCTTTGTTGTCTTCTAGTATCTGGTATTGCTGATGAGGCATTTACAATAGAAAGAGTAGCAGGGGATTCAAACAAATGTGCAAAAGACAAATACAAGCAGCCTATATATATATATAAAATCACTATAAATGGACATCATTTATGAAAGAGAACCCCTTTTTATCCTGTAAGATTGACAAATGTTATAAAAATGATAATACTCAGTATTGGTGCAGATTGGAGAAATGGGTAACTTATACACTGTTAACCGCTGTGAAAATTGGTATGAACTTTCCATGTTTATAATATTCAGTAGTAAAAGCAATTACTTTTACCTTTTTAGATGAGATTTTTTTTCTAGCTGAAAACAATTTTAAGTTCTTCCCTTTATCCTTGGGATAGTAAAAATTTTATGAAGGTGTATTTAGATAAAAGTGTTTTTATATTCATCCGCTTAGCACTTGCTAGCCCATTTTCATCTTCCATTTTGTTTCAGCCTCAGGGATTATAATGCTTTCTCAACTTTTTAGTAAATGGATATTGTTCCTCCTGTATGTATCCTCTATATCTTTTTACATTTTCTCTCATGTTTTCTATTTTTTTCCTGGTCTTTTCTGTATATTCTGAGAGAGATTCAAAGATTTTTTCTTCTTTACTTTCTATTGATTTATTTTCACCACTTTAATATTACATATTTTTAATTTTTATGAACTCTGGGTTCCTTTACATATCAGCCTATTCTTGTTTTGTGGATGTGATTTCTTTATACAACCAGGTTGACCTATGAAGATCATAATTAGAACTTTTAAAAAGTGATCTTTTCCAGGAATTGTCTGTTTCAGTCAGTAAGAGTGTTCTCATTTTCTCCTCCTTGGCTACCCACTTTGGTGTTGCTGGTTTTCATCAAATAGCTGGTAATCTCTGGCTTTCTATTTCTATTCACAATTGAGAGCCAAGTTGACTGATGTTAATACCAGTCATATTTCCTCTCTACTTCGCTATTATAAACAATAAATGCTGAAATAATCAGTGTAATTTTTGAAAATGTTAGTTTTCATCTTACTACAAATGGACCACTTTAATAAAATATTTTCATTTTTCTATATTATGTACCTGTAACATTGACTGTATATTGCAGTGATAGCCTCATCTATATAGGAAATCTTTAACTTTGATTGGTGCCACTTAGAATTGTCTCATTAATACAGCTCTTAAAAATCTATCCTTTGAAGTTTTTTATGATAATTTTTTTTAGAGTTAAAAACTCTTCATGGATATTTTGTTGAAAATATTTTAGGGGGAGCTGAATTACATTTTAAAATATTAACACATTTTTATATAGGAAAGAAACCCATTTTGTTACAGGTGCTTATAATTTGTGGCTATGATTAATTGAAGCTTTACATGTATAATTTTTTTTCAAAGACTAGTGTAAATTATATAAAATTGGGATGGACACTATAAAAATAGTTGTATGACAACTGCAATTATTTACAAAACAGACACATTAAGGGGAAATCATGTATTGTTGGCAGAGATTATTTTGCCCTTTGAAAAAAACTCATGGACTGATTGGCTGCATCAGCCTGTTGAAAAGTTTTTATTCAAATGATGCCAGGATCATTTTCCATGACCTCGCATTGCTACCCATTCACTTTTCACACACAGAGCCTGATTCATCCTGGGGGTCATAGTCAAGTTGTAGGGTACATTGATCTCATCACAGCGAAGCCATGACACATCCTTTGGTCTTCCTTATGCCTTTAGTCCATGCATGCTTCAAATCTGGAAAAAAAACCCACACATTTGGGCTGGAGAAACAAAGCAGCAGCCATTTCCTTGCCTTAGTTCTTGGCCCATAATGAAGTAAGAGCATGATGTGATGATTGGAGCCAGACCTATCCTTGGCTATAGGCACTGCAGCCGACCCAAACCTAATTAAGAAAGATCCTGAATAAACTTGAATGAGGGCCAAAATCACTAGCCCCTTCAATCAATATTTTTGATATAAAAATTAGCAGCTGGGCCTAATAAAAGGGAGCACTGTTATATGCTACAGCAAAACAAAGTCTCGTTTTGCTCCTATTCTGACCTTCTGTTGTGGGATATTTTATTGGTTTGTATCTGTGATAACTTCTCAGAGTAGTTGACTTGCAAATGTCAGAATTCAGCCTCCCATTTGGACCATGGGATGCAATGAAAATTAGAGTAACCAGTCCCTACATTAAACCCAGATTGGCGTGGGAATCAACCTTTTCCAAATGGGTAAACTGGTTTCACTTGTTCTCTTATTCCTGATTGAATTACTCCTGCTAATATATAATGTTTAGCTAGAATAACTTTTTAAGACAATTGACTTGATGAGGAAGAGGATAAACATTCTAAGAAAAAACAATCTACCATCGAAGTCTTGGAAGTTCTCTTTATGCAGTGCTAATCCCCTCACAACTTGAATATACTTGCCTTCCAAGATGAAGCCATTATTAATCTCTACAAGAGTGCTTGGAAGATAATGTTGTAGTTCTTAATATCGTGTCTGGCACATGGTAAGTGTCTAAAAATGATTGCTTTATTGTCTTTCAAGACACCACATACTGACTTTAGAAATAATTTCTGGTTTAAATCCATGGAATTTACATGCAGGCTATACAACAGAGAAAGAAAAGGTTAACATTTGACTCCTTTTGATGCCTTTGTTTTCCTGAAGACTTATCTTTTAATAAGGTTGAAAAGAAGAATAAATTAAGACACCCTTTCCTTTTAGAGATACTCAGTAAAATGTTTACTGATAATACGATTTCTGGGGTTTGCTTCAAAGTAATCTGGTGAGAGAGGGAGTGAAATGGGTGGGGGAATAGAAGAAAAGATTGGCCATGAATTGGTAATGTTTGAAGATGAGTAACAGGTGTATGTCGGCTCATTATACTATTTGATTTTACTGTATGTTTAACATTTTCTGAGATAAAGCTTTTGCAAAATGGATCAATTAGAAATCATTTTAAAAATAATAAGTCACAGATGAGTCCCTTCCCAGGCATTGTCATCTGCTCAATAGACCTGCCCAAGCTAATGCCTAGCCCCACACCTCTACCGATAGCTTGCATCTGGCATCCTTGTCAATTTAACTTGACCCTAAAGGACCATCTCAGGTGCACAGTTTCCATGGAATTGGTGGAGGCCTGTGCTATGATAACATCATAGTTCAACTTCTTCCCCTTTCTAATCCTGTTCCCTTACTCTTATGTTGGTATTGTACCATTGTAGGTGGTCTCAGTGGTGTGCTAGTAAATGTTTAACCGCCAGCTCTCTAAAGCCCTGACTTGTAGTGTCTGCCAATTTTCATGGTGTAAATACTCCCATTGTGGCCAATTTCAAGCTACCAATCTGATGTCACTGAATGAGGAATTAGAAAGAAATGTGCACAATTTGTTCTCATGACAGTGCAAGCCAACTCCAGCCACCCCTACTAACTTTCCCAGTGAAATTCTTAAATACAAATCTCTGCCTCAGTCTTTTTTCAGGGTAACCTAAACTAAATCAACAGAAAACCATCAATTATTTTCATATTATTTTTATTTATTTTAAAACTAACATTTTACAGGCAGAATAAAGTGAAATTAGTCATTTCAAACGTTTCAGTGAAACATACATTTCTCTTTCTCTTTCGCACACATGCACAGACACATGCACACACACACACACACGCACATCCCACATACATCATGACACCATAAGACAATGTCCCACAATAATTGCCTAGAAATATTTAAAATACAGACTCCTTTTACTTTTCTAAACATTACACAGCTGAGTAGGGCATTCTAAAGAATAGACTTCAAATATGTTGTTCTTACTGTTTTGAGACCAGGAAACATTGCCAAGAATTTACCTGATGCTGTTCGTATTGTTATTATTACAATTGTTATTATTGCTACAAATCAAAATATATATTTAAGAGTTAATGTTTCATCATCATCAGAACTGAGGTTTTTAAATCAGAGTAGGCCATTTGTAATATTTGCTATCTCTGAAGAAAAATCCAAAAGAGTATTGTTTGTCTGAAGAACTGTTAAGACTTTTACCCTACTGAAGAGCTATTGTTGGAATAAATAAATAATCAGAGGCTGAAGGTTGTTTTTTAAAGAGCAGGAAAAGAAAAGAGAAGAAAGATACCACATTCAGGCCAGGTGAGGTGGCTCAGGCCTGTAATCCCAGCACTTTGGGAGGCCAAGGTGGGAGGATCACCTGAGGTCAGGAGTTCGAGACGAGCCTGACCAACATGGAGAAACCTTGTCTCTACTAAAAATACAAAATTAGCCGTGCTTGGTGGCACATGCCTGTAAACCCAGCTACTCAGGAGGCTGAGGCAGGAGAATTGCTTGAACCCAGGAGGCGGAGGTTGCAATGAGCCGAGATCTTGCCATTGCACTATAGCCTGGGCAACAAGAACAAAACTCTGTCTCAAAAAAAAAAAAAAAAAAAAAAAGAAAGATACCACATTCAAAGGAAAAAGGTGATGAAAAGGAAATGGGCATCTTATAGGGAATGATACAGACAACTGAAGAAGGAATAATTTTACCCAAATGAATGGCAGATTGTTCTTCAATATTGGATCAATTTTTGTAGAAAGAGAAGTTACTTGGAAAATGGGAACAAAATGTCCCAATGAGGAGAAAATGTTGACTGTGGAATAAATTAATTTTACCAGTATATATACACTTAATTATGAACAAGAGAATCAGAACAAGGTTCCTGCTATTAGAGCCAATTGGTTTATCAAATTAGAAGTTTGAATAATGTTCTTAAATTTTGGCATGGATTAGAATCACCCAGGAAGGCTGGTCAAAAATGTAGATTCCTGGACACTACAACTATTATGTTTCAGTAAAGGTCTGGTATAGGGCCCAGGGGTATGGATTTTAGGCAGCTTCCTAGTAAATTCCAAAGCCTGTAGTCTCTGTTAAATCAAAGCATGCCGAAAGGCAATATGGTTAAACATCCATGACACCATTGTTTCATGATGAGATTAGGAATAAGTCTATGCCATTTCCTTATCATACAGAGATGGCCTCCTTACAAATATCATCCGGAACCTTTATCTTCTGCTTTCCTGAAGGTCATTTTCAAGAACATCTTCCATTTATCTCTCAACCAACCAGATTTTCATCTATACCTTTATATACTTGCTTACTCCATAAAGGAAAAACGCATATGTATATGAGTGTGTGCATATGTGTACACGTGAACAGAAGGGCTGAGGACTCATAACATTATAGAAAATTCTCTTTTCCAACAGATCTAACCAAAGAGACGTTTTTGGCTCTGATATAGTTATCAAGACTCAATAATCAAATAACTTTAATCATAAATTAAAATAATGAACCTATTAGCCTATGATTTGAGAGCTTTTTCTTAAAAAAATTAAAAATCTCATTATTCACAATCACCCTCCTAACTAACCTTATTCTATATGACATATATTCTAATATTATTGGCCCTATGGAACCTGGGCACCTTCTAATGCACTCTGGAAGCATTCTTCTTGGATTATACCTGTATATCAACAGTTGTTCTCATACCTGTGTATTCAATGTGGACTCTCTGACAGAAATAGGTCCTTTTGTTTTGTACATTGCAGTGTAATAAATTGCCCCTGAACTCTTGAATCTTGATGAAAAGAGACTAACTTACTCCCTGCCCTCCATGCTGGGTGGGTAAGTAGTTTCCCATGATGAATTAAACCCAATCTCCTCCATGAAAGTAATAATAGTGGACATTCCTGCTCATGAAGACACTCATCTAGGGGCTTAAAACTTGAACGGTAGATGTGAAGGTGTGTGTGAAGATCACAGACAGATCCAGAAAGGAAGGAAGATGTTTATTGCTTTCCATACCTTGTAGAAGGACTAGATGTCGCGCTGTCTTTTTGACCTCCTGTTTCCTTTATAGAACTCAAGGCATTTATGCATTTTGGACAATTAACTAGCAAGAATTTCATTTAAATGCACATATTCAAGAGATGAGAACAGTATGTCTTCCTTTCTTTGCACATTTATGACACATTTTCTTTGCACAAATAATGCATCAGTTTCATTGAGAAGAGTTGGAATTTTGTTATCAAAATCATTGGATGGGAAACGGCATTTTCAGAACCCACCTCTTTTCCTGTTTCACTAACAATATTCCTTACAACCTGTAAACATTCATGAAGAACTCTATTATTGTGATCCATTTTTAAACCAACGCACCCACGGTGATCACTTTTTTCCTTTAATACGCTTTGAGCATCAAGTCACATTGCTCCATCCATCGCAGGCGCTGCGGGTGGAGTTTCTATCTCAGTGCACAGCATGAAAGCGTGGTCCATCTGTGCCACACAAAGCCAAGCCTCTCTTGAAGTGATTTGTTTACAGTGTCATTTGATGGAGTGGAATGTTCTGCAACTCATTCGAACTGTTACAGAAGCTTTGCTAAAAGGTCACCACTGCTCTTTAGAGTTTCCAAATCTGGGCACCATCTGGGAGCTTGTTAAAGATAAGGTTCTCCACGGGCTTTTTCCATACAAATGAGATCGGATTAACAAAAGGCTACTTTTCCATAGAAGTTTGTGTTCATATTGAGTAGAAGAGAGAGAGAGAAAGAGAGAACACAAGTAGATTACAGTTAGTTACCTCAAAGTGTGCAAGCCCACTTTCTCCCAATTCAGAGGGCATGTAACAAGTGATAGTATCATTGAATAGGCCTAAACAAGGGTGTTGGTCTTGAAAAAGTTAGAATTTGCTTTTAAATATCCTTCTTGAATCAATACATTCTTCAAATATGGTCTTGGGAGTCTAAAGGACTTCGAAGATGGTCTTGGGAGTTCTAAAGGACATTGAATTTCACCATTTACTTGAAATTCAATAGGAAAATGACAACTAATTTTTTAAGGTAACAGAGGCTATGCAGGGTAAGCATTCACTGTGCACTGCACCAACAAGGTTCAAGTTGTTGTAACTACCATTTTAGTCTAGGCCTAAAAGTGGCTTGTGCTTGCTTTCTGCCCCCTTTCTTATGAAACAAACATCTTGAATTTTCCAAACCTCAAAAGCTCAGCTGTAAAACTGTAGGAGACCAGCAAGAGGAAAAGGAAAACTTCCTTCAAAGACATCTCTAGTTGCAGTTGACCAGTTCTGCTTTCCGCCTCGAAACATTAACTATGTCTTTTGACACTTGTCTGTGAAAAACGTCCAAATGTGACAAATGGTAGAAACAACATTTCTTTACCCTCCTGCCTGGAACTTCCCATGATACAGATGAGTTCTAGCTGATGCTTTTATGAGTGGAACAAGGAAGGTGGCTACTGTCCACCACACTCACCGACATCTGCAGATGGAATAAGTAAACACATAGTGAACTTACTGAATAAAAATTTTAAATCCTCTCATTTGCATTTGGTCGGAACCCCTGAAAGGGTCTGCACAGTAGCAGCTAAAACACAGGCTCATTGCCATTAAAAATATTCTCAGAAGTGTGTGTGTGTGTATTTCTAGTAGAATACTTGGAAGAAGAGAGACTTAAATCTGGAATCATGTTTTTGTCTCTGCAGTCCAGGCTGAAGACATTAAAAACAACAATGTCTCCCTCAGTTCAATCAAGCTGGTCTGGGAACCAAAATCATCCTGAGGAAGGGGGAGAAATCCATTTATTTTCCTTGTGAGGCAAGGAGGGAGGTCTTTCTCACAAAGTATTTGTGTGTCATTCAGGACCAGGAAACTTAATCTTCGAGTTCAAAGCTCGTCTCATCATAGAGCTCAGGACGTGCTGACTTCTTGTGCCGGGAATATTTCAGTTGCAGGAGATCACCCATTTCATCAAGAGCTTCCAAAACCTGCAATGAGATTGCTTTCCAATAGCTATCATTGAACACCTAAGTAACCCTGCTTTGCAGAGCCCAGGTTAATAGCAAGCCTCACAAAGACACACAGTCTTATTTTGCTAGCTTCTTTGATTTTAAAGAAAAGAAGCAAGATCCATACCATTAGGTTGTGGTTTAAGACCCTAGAGGAATGTTAGATGCTAATTAATTTTATTTATTGGTCTAACTCCATACTATGAATGTTATTTTATTTTGAGAGTGTGAAGAGGAGAATAAAAACATGTGACCCATGCTTACCCTTAAAATATTTTATTTTAAAATGTGATGACTTATATGTAATCTTGTGGAAGAAAAAGATAAGGTTGCAGAATGTATTTGAAGTTATATCTTCATGACACAGCAAACCACCTGGCCAAGAACAAAGTGGAATGTTGTGGGAGCTGATTAACATCATCCTCTGTCCCCTCATGCTACCCCAGGCCTCCTGCTTTTAAATACTCATCTCTGTGTCCCATGAAATACTAGAACTTAACTCACAGGGACTGATAACTCATCTGTTTCAACTCTCTTACTTTAGGCAGGTAGACGTATCCCCAATTTTACACATGAAACAACTGAGATCCAGAAAGTAAAAAAAGGTCATTTTCGATTGTAGTATATCACTAATCCTATGGTATTGGTCATGCCTTTTTAACCTTTCTGAGCCTGTTTTTCTTAACCTGCCAAATGAGGAGGAAGATAATATTAGGGTCTAATACTTTGAAAAGGTAAGGTGAGGGCTGGGCGCGGGGGCTCATGCCTGTAATCCCAGCACTTTGGGAGGCCGGGCGGGCGGACCACGATATCAGGAGATCGAGACCATCCTGGCTAACACGGTGAAACCCCATCTCTACTAAAAATACAAAAAAATTAGCCAGGCGTGGTGGCGGGTGCCTGTAGTCCCGGCTACTCGGGAGGCTGAGGCAGGAGAATGGCATGAACCCAGAAGGCGGAGGTTGCAGTGAGCCAAGATTGCCTCACTGCACTCCAGCCTGGGCAACACAGCGAGACTCCACCTCAAAAAAAAAAAAAAAAAGAGAGAAAAGGTAAGGTGAGGGTTGTTAACGTTAGAATGAGTGACTAATGGGTCTTATGGACTTTCCTCTTTGGGAAATCTTTCAAACTGACGTTATTTAAGATTTCCTCCAACATGTTAAGAGCAATTGATTTCTTGGTGGTAGGAGTATGAGTATTTAAAATGTTCTTCCCTGTTTTTGTAAATTTCCTACATCATATCTCAGTACTAAGAAAAAGTAACCAAAGTTATCTTTAAAATGACACCTCTCTGGGATAGTTTCTATCAATCTTTGCTGAAGGTGGGGGATGGACTAGTTCAGTGGTATCCAAAGAGGATGCAGGAGGAAAACATTAGGATTTCTATTATTATTATTATTATTATTATTATTTTGAGACAGAGTCTCACTTTGTTGCCCAGGCTGGAGTGCATTGGCATGATCTTGGCTCACTGCAACCTCCGCCTCCTGGGTTCAAGTGATTCTCCTGCCTCAGCCTTTCGAGTAGCTGGATTACAGGCACGTGCTACCACACCTGGCTAATTTTTGTATTTTTAGTAGAGACAGGGTTTCACCATGTTGGCCAGGCTGGTCTCAAACTCCTGACCTCAGGTCATCCACCCACCTCAGCCTCCCAAAGTGCTGGGATTATAGGCGTGAGTCACCGCGCCCAACCTCTATTCACTTTTATCTCAACCTTTTAAACTTTTATTTATGTGTCTCTTATATAATGTACATAATATATTGGTAATGCGTATATCATTTATAAATAATTTATGTTAATGTTTGCTGATCCAAGACCACCCAGAACACACTCGTGCTCAAAGTTAGGTTTCTTTAGCTTGCTGGTATGGGAGAGGGAGGACACTATGGAAGAACCATGGGCATCTTAGTGACAGGAGGATGGGAGCGGCTTCTCACTGCATTTGAGCTTGTGCCTGAGATGACTCTAAGGAAGCAGGGACTGGTTCTGGGTTGGATGCTGTTAAGAAATGGGAGCAGTTCACTGGCTGGCTATATAGTTATAACTTCTGTGTGAAAGGCGAGAGAATTAAAGCAAGGCTATAGTTGTTATTGGTAAATGAGCAAATGTCACACATGTCGGTCAGAAGAGGGAGACATTAAGTATTGTGGTCTTGTCTCTGTCTTGTCCAAATGTGGTCACGGAGTGCATGTCTAATATTATTTCTAGTCTATGAGCCTTCAGGTTCAATTGCTACCTTTATGTACTGGCTGTTCATCAGGGTCATTTTCCACTTTCTCTTACATGTACATGAAGGAACTGCTCAAAATTTTCTGTTGAGATGGGTGCTTGATTTTAAAAGTTTAGAGGCATTTGTCTAGATGATTGATGTCTCAGTATCCTTTCAAAGTAGGTATTTTGCAGCAATTAAGAAGTTGTGAAGAGAATCACCTACACGAATACCTCAATGCTGCTTGGAGCACAAAATTACAAATTCATCCATGCGGTCTGTCCCTCCTGTCATCTCAGGGAACTTGCTTCCTGGCCACGCTCTCTTCTCTCCCTTCTGTGCGAGGTCCCTTCTTCACTGTCTTCTTCCCTTAATGTGTAAACATACTCAAGCCTTCTCCACTTTCAAGGGTATTTTCTAATCCTATTTTTTCTTTCTACAGTCAGACTTCTCGAACGTTTTGCCTGCCTTTTCTTTCTTTCTTTCTTTCCTTTTTTTTGGCCAAATCTTTTTGCCTGCCTTTTCTTAACACCAACTCATTTCATTTAAAAGAAACAATTTGTTAAAATTCACATTCTGGAAATACATTTTAGCTCATTTTAGAGAATCTGGAAAATATAGAAGGGTGTAAAGAAAATAATGTTCACTCATCTCAAAACCTGGTTAGCTCAGTTGTTAACATGCTATTCAATAATTTGTACTGTGTACCTACTGTGTACAATACACTGGTTTACGTTTTAAGACTATGCTGGTGAAGATGAAGGACACGGCAAGTGTGTGTGTGTGCGTGCGCACATGTGTACGTGTATAATTTCAAACTCAAAT
Organism: Theropithecus gelada; assembly: GCF_003255815.1. Taxonomy (NCBI): domain Eukaryota; kingdom Metazoa; phylum Chordata; class Mammalia; order Primates; family Cercopithecidae; genus Theropithecus; species Theropithecus gelada. Next base: position 84,483,234 of record NC_037678.1, on the reverse strand, counting down.
TATCCTCTTTACTCTTTTATTCTTTTATTATTTCTGTTCCCTTCATTCCCTTAAAATGCCTACTCTAAGGAACACCAAGTTCCTACTAATTGCTAATCCAATAGTTTTTTCTCATCCCTCACTGCATTTAAACTTCCTGCAGTTTTGAGGGGCATTTTGACCCTCCTCCTGCTTGAAACTTTCTCCTTTGTATGGAGTTTAATACTACACTGAACATGTCTTTCCTGACTGCTCTAGTTCTATGTAAGTCTGGGTCCCCACCTGTGATTCCTGTATCTACCCTGGAATGTAGGCACTCCCCAGGAGTCCACCCTGTTCACTGTTGCTCACATCTGGACAATTACATATTCTACTGTGGCTGTAAGGATCCCTCAGTTCCCTAAACTATAGAAGCTCCAGGTTTGCGTACTCTCCTAAGCTCTAGAATCTTACTTTTCTTCTATAGGTGGCCCATGGACACATAGTCTCAACATGGCTAGGACTGAGCTCATTCTATTCCCCTACTCCCATTGAAAATTTGCTGTTCCTTACTGTATACCTTATCTCATTTAAGTGCTTCACCATCCTTCTATTCATCAGGGCTAAAGACCTCAAATTGTCTTTGATTCTCTCTTCTCACATATGCACCACATCCAATTATTTGTCAAGTCATGGCAGCTCCACTCATTTGTAATATTTGTTCATGGATTCGTTTCTTTTGTTTCCACTACCATTAGCCTTGTCATCTCTTGTTTTGTTTAAATAGCTACATCTTAGGTCCTTTCCTTTGGCCCCGTTCCTCTCCAATTCATTTGTCACGTTTATTTCATAATGACATGATTGTGTCACTCCACTGATTGGAAGTCTTGAATGATGCTCGGTAACCTTTATTAAAAAGGCCTGGCTCAAAAGCCACTTCCCCTATGAATCTTCTCCACTCTAATAATTCAGCCCACCTTCATGCTCCCACAGTTTTCTATATTTCTTCTTCAAGATTAATTTATTCTGTCTAGTATTATATGTGTTGCTTGTTTATTACCATCTTCTCCTAGACTTTTTGCCCCAAGTTTGCACTTAGTTGACTCTCAATAGTGTTTGCAAAACTGCATTTATGTTATGTGACTCTTCCCATTATCTCCAAACTGAGTAGATGGCTTCGTTCTCTGATATTACTTATTCACATAACAATGGAAATCAAGCGACAACAAAAGGCAATTTAAAAATCATTTCTGCCTCACTTAGGTGCTGCTGTAATGTGGATTTGTTCTTGTTGTTGGTTTTCCAACATGTTGCTTAGTTGGGTCATATTTTATTATGGCAGATTTCGTGGCTATGAAAAATGGCAGGATACACATAATTAAGTCCAAAATAGCATTTTACACCAGGTTTTGCATTTAAGATTAAGTAAATAGAACAACATTTGGCTACTCAGTCAGTCTTTTCTAGGAAACCAAAATACTGATTGAAATCTTCACTAAACTGATTTTCTTTTCTATCTACTGAGTGGTCACAGTGTTGGCTGTTGTTGACGTGCCCTTATTTTTCGGCAGTGACTTTTGCCAGTGTTGTTTTCCTAAATCACCCAGGAGAAACTCAGAGAACCCCAGGCTGTTTCAATAAAAGGACTTGCTTTGAATCCAGGGTACCGGTACTGAGATCCTGTTGGCCTGTGGTGTACTCACCGTGTCTAACATCTCCCGGGTATGGGCCGCTGAAACACAAAACCGAGCCCGAGCTTCTGCGAGGGGAGTGGCTGGAAATCCCACAACCACCACTCCAATTTTTTTCTCTAACATATGCCTTGCAAAAGCCCTTAAGGAAAAGCAAAAAAAGAAAAAAAAGGTGGTTAATTGGGAAAAGACAACATTATCCTGACAAAAAAGGAATATGGCGAATTGACTTTTTCTTTTTTTCTTTTTTTATGATAATAAGTGGAAGATGATTGAAGTTTTTGAACTTCCGTCAAATACAATTGACAAATAAATGGGCAGTCAGCCACTTGGTGCCACTCATGATGGTGTGTGTGGGATTATGGGTCTGACACACTCATTAGGTAATTGTGGATATTGAGTCTTTGACACCAAGCAGAAAATGCTGATGTTTATGACACTGGTTTAACAAATCTGCAGTGACATAAAATGCACCTGCAGGATCCCTAGGTATAAAAACCAAGCAGTTCCTATAATGCAATTCCATAAAAGAAAGAATCTATATTAATTGTAAACCTACATGTTTTAAAAACTTAATACCAATAACATAATGAGGAAATTTCAAGGAGCCTATACTTAATGAGTATAATGTGAAGACCAAGATCAGAGGGTCTGTAGGATCCAACCCCAAGTCAATATTCTCACTGCAGCACCAAAGATTATGTTTTCCATCAAATCAGAGATAAGAAATAGCAAGGTCTCCTGATTGTTTCATAAGTGAATGAACATACCCAGGGATGCACAGGGATAATAAACTCAGCGACTGAGTTTAAGAGGAATGGGGCAGAAGGGAGACTAGGAAAGAAGTGTTCATGCAGAGAACCTTACAGCCTATAGGATGTAAGTCATAGAACCAGAAAGCTGTTTGATGCAGGGTAAAACCTTCGTAAGCTATGATTCCTTCTATTCATCCTTCTAGTCTCTTTCTTTTCCAGAGCTAATCTCAGTAACAATTCTAGAATATCAAGCTCAAAGTCTGTAAATATCTAGTGCTGAGAGCCAAGGTCAGACAAAAAGTCACTCCAGTGACTCTTTTTCCCTTTTGGGCTCTGTTAGTCTTTGCAGGAAAACTTAATTACTGAGTGACTTTACCCATAAGTGAGGTAAATGCCTCAGATCTGTTCTTAGCATTAAGAGGTTGCTGTTGTATTATTTTAGGCTGGAAGCTGACAGCACCAGAGAAACATTCCAATCACAGGTCAGGAAGAATTATTGAACCAGACATGGAGAACAAGCCTGCTCTTCCATTCACTTGTTTTGCTGTTGAGCAGTCTGCCTTTGGTTGTTTCAGACAGAACATAGGTTATCAGATGAAGCAATGAAGACTGCAAGACCTACAAGATGCATAGCTTCTCTGGCCCCCTGGCTTGGGCGAGGCAATATTAGCCCTTTGATTTCAACTAGGAAGGTTGGAAGGAGATGAAGCTTTCTAGCTGAGAAAGCTTGAAAACAGAGACTGTTCTTTCCCTTTCTTGATCACCCTATGGAAGGCTGCCCACGGAACTGCACAGAATGAGAGCTCATAATTGTCTGAGAAACAAGTCAAGTGCTTTTATTGCTAGAGTACAAACCACCTGACCCCTGATCTCAGGCCAGTTTTTGGGACTCCCAGAAGACCGCTTTCACTGTCTGCATGTTTCTCTTTGTACCAAAGGAAGCACGTTTTGCCAAAGAATGCAGAGCAAAATATATGACTCTGTTGATTCATTAGGCTAATCTGGCGTCTCCCTGGAGCACTTCTGAATTTAAACCTTACACTGCTAAAGCTAGTGTTCTTAAGTTAATATGTATGATTGCACTGGAAATTCTATATAATGAGCCTTTGTGTTTGTACTCCCCGAAGCAATTGGCAATAGGCTGAAAGAAACTAAACTATGTGAAATAATAATAATAATAATAATGATAATAAACATTATCATTGCATTGTATGCAGAATCACTACCTCTTGTATAACACCATCTTCCAAGTGTATTACATGAACGGGGGAAGAAAAATGCAAACCCTTTACCAAATACCAAATACAATACATTCTTGATTATTTAAGTATGTTTTATGGGTGAAATCACATTACACAGCTCTCTAGAAGATTCCAGTGGTAGACTTATAACAAGGCTTTGTTCAAAGGATAACTTGCTACAGACTATGTTTTCATTCTGCATAGGAGGAAATGTGGAGATCACCATTCTTTAGTAAAATCAAAGGTTTTAAAATGACCAAATGAAAGAAGTGCTTCCACACTGGCTTATACAATTAACACCCTATTTCAAAAACGTCTCTACCTATAAACTTCCAACAAAGAAATATCACAGAAGGGAACAAAGCCAGACAGCAGGGCAAACTCTTGCCAGCAACTCCTACCGGTAACAGATAATACTACCTTTTGTAACTAACGTGTTCTGTTTCGTTAGGTGAGCCAGATTTTTTTTTTTTTCTGTTTGTAGTGATTGCTGCCTTTTGAATCACCAATGATGACATTAAAAATAGTTATACTCTGTGTTGCTTTAATGAGATGTGCATTTTTTCCCTATGGACTAAAGCTTGAGAGATTGTGTTCTGTGTTCAAAAGAGCTCTAATTTATGAAGCCAATGAAACTGGCTTTGAATTCTAGGCTCTGCTGCCTGCAACCTGTGTGAGTCTTAGAGAGCAATTTTTTTTTTTTTTATTTTTTTAGACAGAGTTTCATGCTTGTTGCCCAGGCTGGAGTGCAGTGGTGTGATCTCAGCTCACTGCAACCTCTACCTCCTGGGTTCAAGCGATTCTTCTGCCTCAGTCTCCCAAGTAGCTGGGAGTACAGGTGCCTGCCACCATGCCCAGCTAATTTTTTTTTTTTTTTGTATTTTTAGTAGAAACAGGGTTTCACTGTGTTGGCCAGGCTGGTTTCAAACTCCTGACCTCAGGTGATCCACCTGCCTCGGCCTCCTAAAATGTTGGGATTACAGGTATGAGCCACCACACCCGGCCTTAGAAAGTAATTTGACCTTTCCAAGTCTTAGCATCTTCATATATAAACTAGGGCTAAACATCCTACCCTCCATGGGTAATCACTGAGGTCTAATAGCCTTACTTAGCATATATTTAGTACTCTGTGATATTAGCTCTTCTTAAAAAACAATCTTAAGTTGAAAGAAACAAGATGGTTTGACATATTATCCAGTGAATATAGCAATATGGAAGTGGAGTGTAGCAGGATCTTTACCTACTATTTTTTTCTGGACGTTTTATTTTTCGTAATGCAACCAAAAATTGTAATAATTATTTTGGAGAGCTGTGCAACCATGGTGACTCAACCTTGTACTCAGTTGAAACTGATAATGATCATCATTGTTGCAGAGTAGTAGTAGTAAAATGGCTACCACTGATTGAATGCTTAGGGCACGCCAACTACTATATTAAGTGCTTTGTACACATTACTAAAAATGACATTATTAATGACTTTATTGATTAATGCTATTAATAATGACACCTAACACTGAATAGCTCTTATATAAGAGGTAACATGCTAACTGCTTTATGGACATCATCTTGTTTAATCTTCACAGTAACCTTATGAAATCGATACTATTATGTCCCATTTTATAAATGAGAAAGCTGGAGCTTCAGAAAGCTGAGTAACTTGTCCAAGAATCCTCAGCTAGGAAGAGGAATAATCAAATTTCTTTTTGATTCCAAACCTTTCACCACACCATAGAGCATAACTTTTAGATGAAGCATATTGTTCACAGCATATTGTATGAATTCTTGAAGTTACGTGCATTTGTTTTCACTACTTATGGACTCTTCTCATTGGGTTGGTTCAGTTTTCCAACCTGTTGGAATTCTAATTCTGGCTTTTGTTATTAAAGTTGGAACTATCCAGAACACTCCCTACTGTCAGTGTAACACTCCAGAATTATGTGTGTTTTACCTTGGACACGTTTATTTTCAGTGCCTTCTTTGACCTAATGATAAAATACTAGATAAACCTGAGCTAAGTTTGGACTATTTCTTCCAACACACATCATTTCCCCAATCATTTTGAATAAATGTATGTGTGTCTGTGCGTGCGTGTGTGTGTTTGTGTGTCTTCAAAAATCAGGTGGTTAAAGGCCTTTGGATTGTCTGCTACTTTCAGTCACCGTTGTCACCCCTCCTTGACATTATCACAGAGCAGTACGACGTATAACATTTTTGTGGCACATTATGTCCTCAGACACTTCAGGCACTGTTTTCCTGACCCAGATCTGTGAACAAAGGGCCAACTGGTGGGAATGATGTGGCATGCTAAAAACTCATGTGTGTTTTAACTGCTTGTGATTTTGCTGTGGTAAAATGACCCAAGACATAGGCTGAAGAATCAGTCTTTTGGGAACTTAAAACTCAGTCTTGCCCTCTGTGAGTTTTCATGAGTAAGCCCCAAGCCTCTTTGATTGGTATTTTTCTATACTTCAAGTACTCTGCCAATCTAGTCAGGCTATTAGAGAGTCAAACAAAGTTCCAGCAATGGGTTACACTGGAGGGGAGTTAGGACCACTAGAATCTGATGCATAGTATGTTGAATATGAATTTCTATCATGTGCTTGGTCAGAGACACAAATATTTTACCTTCAGAAAGGATTTTAGTTAACTTCCTTTTTTTTTTGAGACAGGGTCTCATTCTATCACCCAGTCACCTAGGCTGGAGTGCAGTGGCACAATCTCAGCTCACTGCAACCTCTGCCTCCTGGGGTCAAGTGATCCTCCTGCCTCAGCCTCCCTAGTAGCTAGGACTACAGGCATGCACCACCACGTCCACCTAATTTTTGTATTTTTAGTAGAGACAGGGTTTCACCATGTTGGCCAGGCTGGTCTCGAACTCCTGACCTCAGGTGATCCACCTGCCTCACCCTCCCAAAGTGCTGGGATTACAAGCATGAGCCAATGTGCTCTGCTAGTTAACTTCCTCTTAACAACATGTAATTAGTCTAATTATATTAGTCTCTAGTAGGTTGGAGAAGGACTCATGTATAAAATTGCCCTGCCAAACTGACAAAAAGTCATGTTCTACTCTTTATACAGTTGTTGCTAATGCTCAGTTTCAAAGTTGCAATCAAGTAAACAACCCCCAAACAGGTTCACAGTAAGGGCATGAGAAACTGAGCATGAGTTTCAATGTGAGCCTTGGTTTGGGTTTTTGCATCTTAGTTTTACTGCTGTTTGACTTGTATGACTTGGGGCAGGTTGCTTAACTGCTCTCAGCCTCAGCTTCCCCATGCTTGAAGTGAGAATGTCCTCTTCTGAGGATGGCCACAGAGTTCAATGGGAGAAAGCACAGAGCCTGATCACATTGTTTTGATGGTAATATGGGGAGAGATGATCTTCAGAAGTTCTCCCTGAGAACGGTCTTGGGTCAGAAGGAGGCTCAGGATCGTGCTTAATTTACAGGTGAGGCTGAGGGAGATAAGTGATTTCCCTAATTTCACAGGACTTGAATTTAGGGAGCGAGCTCAATCTTAGCACCTGGTTCCCTTTCTGTAAGACCTGTGGGAAGGGTCTAGCTGATAGGCTGGCAGGTGGCTTCTGAGCAGCTGTATGAGTGAATTCTGAACTCAATCACCCCATTCCAAATGCATAATCTAACGCCTGTGCCAAAAAGCCATCTTAGGTCACCTTGGGGTTTAGGTGTGATTATGAGATGCCTTGGATACTTACGCTACTTTACCAGGCATGTAAAGAAGCAGAGGAACAACAGGAGAATTCTCATTGCCATAGATAATGAATCCCATTTCCTGCAGTCTTTGTCTGAAGTATCTTGTGTTTTTCGCAAGTTGCCGTACTCTCTGCAACCCTGAAAAGAGACAGGTGTGAAATCCATCAATTCCCACTAGAAAGAGGGAAGTAAAGTTCAGGTCAACTTGGCAACCATCTCTAAGTCTTTCTGCAGGCCAGCAGCACTAGCTGGGAGGAGGAAGTAGGGAAGAGAGATATCTCCTGGGGAGTAGGTGTGGGCACTGAGGCCCAGGTACTGCACTGAACCTGGAAGGCAGGAAGAGAGATAGATGATGCTATGAGGTGCTGCAAGCAACTGAAGCCAGGCTACGCTAGAAGGCCAGTGGGAGGCAGGGGAGGTACCTATTTTTTATAGACTCTGTGCGAAGTACCTTAAAAACACCAACACAAGAGAAGGGAGTGTGATTAGAAGTAACATAACCACTTCCCCCCACCCCCACGCTTCATAGCAGATATTGGTAGATGCTTTTTAGCTAAACTGAATTGGCTCATTAAATTGTCCCTCATTTAAATCTCTAACGAAAGGATCCTTCATCCAATCTGAATTTGTAGGGATAGCACATTCATAGACAAAGGTAAGTCCTGCTGAGATCAGGGCTGTTTTTTGAGGCATTTGGTGGTAGACTAACAGAAGGGAGGAAAGAGGGGGACTCCTGCTTTCCCAAGCCAGAAAAAAGGACAACATTGACCCAAAACAGAAGGACAAACAAAGTACATACAGGGATCCATGTCAACGTTATTGGTGCTTCAGCTCTAAGTCTTATATCCTGTGTCCTAAGTGTGTGTCCCAGTGCAGTGTTCACACATGTGAGATGTCAAAGTGATGAAAGAGCAGAAAGTCCCATCCTGAAGATGCCTGTCTACTCGGGTCCTGCTTCAAAATAGGTGGGTAAGTAAGCCAGCCAAAGCTAGATAGTGTTTGCTCAATAAGAATGAATAGGATTCAACACTGAAGTCCCCTAGAAATCAGCTCAAAGTTTGCATTTGATGCAGGATTGCTGCTGGGCAGGAATGTGTCACTACAGTCTTATATCTTACTGGTTGTCTTTAGCGGACCTCCATTCTGAGTGGTGAGATGTTCAGACGAACTGGTCAGAGATTCTGCTCTAGGGGTTATACAATGTTTTGAACATCACTCATGGGTGTTTGTAACTCTTCAGATGGAAATAGGGTAAACATTTCAGTAAACATGTCAATCACAGTCATCTTGTCTCTTCTTAGAGAAATAGCCCCAGATTGTGCCTTGACAAAGGATTGAGCAGTGGGCATCTTGTGCTCAGCATCCTTCTCCAGAGAATCATACTGTTTGAGTAGGGTTGGCCCTGACTTTCCTCTTTTCTACAAGGTAATATGAGGGCCAGTCTTGATCAGTTGGAATATTTCATCCCCCTGATTATTGGTTTGATGATGCAGCACAACTAGGGACTATTTGAGTCTTTCTTTCAGATCGACTGAGGAAGAAGTGTAAGCATCAAATAATTATAAAGCTGCATCTTTGTCCTCTCCTGGAGGAAGCCTGCCTGAGAATGATATTGACTCACATAGAAGTCACTGCGCAGGACACTGAGAGTCCTGATGGCATCATCTGAACCTTTGGGTCTAGCTGTGCCTAAGCCAGACCATTTTTTTAAACTTCCCTGCTGTATGAGCCAATACATTTCCTCTTCTGCCTCCTGTAACTGAATGTGTCCTGAATAATTCAGGTGGTGGCTACTAATTGGATCAAGTAGCCTCTAAAGGACAATAATAATATCAACAACAACAATAATTATAGCTCACCCATATGTGATGTCACCATTGTTATAAGCTCTTGACATTTATTGATTTAGTCGTCACAACAACCAAATTGGTATAAGAACTGTAATCCTATGTTATACACAAGGAGAAGCCAAGTAACTTACACAAATTTACATAGTTGGTAGGTGACCAAGCCAGAATTGGATTCTAGAATCTTAGATTCTAGAATCCGTGTTGTTAGTCCCTCCACTATAATGCTCTGCCCGGGTAAGGGATGGTGGTAATCGGTTCTTCTAAAGATCAATAAAACTCTCATTTCTGCCAGCTGTTTGTATTATGATTTATATATATATATATATATAATATGTATAAATACATATAAAATATATTATATATATAAAAATATATATATTTTTAAGTAGAGGCAGTTGAGAGTTGAAGGCTGAGCAAGTGCTTGATGGACTCACGTTGTGAGTGGTTGGGTAAGGTATCGCTAGCATAGGATATCGCTAGGTTGGAGTCTAGGGCCCCCTTCACTTTAGGTAGAGGTCCTGAAGGGCTGTGTCCAAGGAGCGAGGGTGAACCAGGTATAGACAAGCTCCCAAAGGCACTTTCCTTACCCAGACATCTAACATTTTTTCACTCGTCTCTATCACTCCCAAAATACTTCAAATATTCCTTTAAGTTTTCCTTTGCTCATTGGGCCTAAATGGACTTAACTTGTGTGATACCTTAATTGTGTTAATGATACGGTATATGCAGAGAAATGGAGATTTAGTTGAGTGGAACACAGACCAAGGAGCAAGATGCTAAATGCCCCGATCGTCCATGCTTGTTTTCTGTTACTTTCTTTTTCCCAACTCCAGTTCTCAAGGATGATCCTTCCCCAACTCTGCCAGCTCCCAGCAGGCAGATTGGGATGGAGAGATCATCCAGCTTATTGTTCTTTCCTAAGGATGCTGACATCTCAGCCCCTCTATCCTGACCACAGACAATGAATGGAGCATGCCCTTGACCCAAAGGCAGTCCACTTTGGTGTTTGCAAGGAAGCCATACATTGGTCTATCATAGGAGCTTTGAAAAAGAGACAAGAAATATAAATTAAACAAACCAGATCTTCTTGCTATTACAGTGTGGATGTGAAAAATCTAGAGAGGATGGTAGTAAAATTTAGTTGGTAGTAAGAGTAGAAATTGAAAGACATAGAAAAAACGCTTATTGGCAGAATCTGTGAGACAGAGTAAACTATTGGTTGGTAGAAGTTGTGGCTACCTATAAAGAAGAGAGGTGGGCAGTTCAAGGTTAGTCAGTAACAATAGGAATAGTAAGATATAAAAACAGAAGAGCTTATAGTCTTGTGAGAGAAACAGACATTAATCAAATAATCACACAAATGGTTGTAAAATTGCAACTCTGATGAGCAGTGTAGAGAAATGTTATGTGGTGTTATGAGAGCTCATAAGAGGGAGACTGGACCAAATCTGGAAAAAATCAATAAACGATGAATGAACAAAGATCCAAAGGATGAGCAAGTATTAACCATACGAAAAGCTAAAGGAGAGTATTCCAGGCCTAGCAAATAGGTGCAATGGTCTTGTGGTTTGTAGAAGAACACAGAGGTTGTGAACAAGGCAAGATGTAGTTGAGGGTGGGACAAGATGAGGCTGGAAAGATGAATGGATTGTCTAAAAAAGAAAAAATGAGGTGAGACTATAGGGATTGAAGAATCCCACACTTGATGATTGGAAGGAGTAGGAATAAGATGAATTTGAAAGGGAGACAAAATAGCAGCAACCAGGGAGGGAGAAAACAAAGCCGGACATAGAATAGTGTTCCTTGGTTTTATCAACATGACAACTCATTGACAACCTTTACTTTGGAGTCCCTGGATGGAACTTTGATTTTAAAGAAAGAAACAGGTAGTTCCAAGTATGGTTTCTTAGTTCATATTCCTTTCAAAATCCCCAATTCTAAATTTGCAATGTGAATACAAGTAAGAAATCCAGAGACGCGTAGAAACATCTGTGTGTGTCTCTCTCTCTCTATGCTTAGATACAGTCTCCTTTGTGCTAAAAAAAAGGAATTTTATAACATGCTGGTGTGTCCCTTGGAAACTTGTATGTTTACAGAGCTTATTGGAAGTGCAGGATTAGAAATTAAGAAGGAGAATATTTGCCTTACTTAAGAAAAATCACCCATACATTGAAACTGTGTTTAGAGAGTTAAGAACATGTGGAGTAGGGGGAGATTGTGGACAGAAGGAAAGGAAAAGAGAGCTATGGTAAGGATTGTTTTAAAGGTGATTGAAATCAAGGCACAGAGATACATCTCAGCCACCAAAATATATTCCATATGGCCTGTCCCCGTGTGCGTTCATCACTTTTGTGGCTCATTAGCTACACAATGAACAGATGACTTAATCAGGCTGGGCCTGATGATTCCTACATGTTCCCCCTTGAAGACTAGAAGGATTTCCTGGCCTGGAAGTGCCTGAGTGGCTTCAATTGCTTTTCCCAATGGCATTATCTTTGCACTTGCCTATAATGATTCATCTATCATTGGCTGCCTAGCTACTTAATTGGCCCCGGCTGTCCCTGCTTCCTTGATTAACCCAAGAAACTGGATCATCAGCTAATGTCACCATTTCACTGCTTCCAGATCCTTCAGAGACTTTACCGAACAGATGATGTCCAGGGGTCTCTGACGCCTAAGAACTAAATGTTTTATTCTTCCTTATCTTTCCTATCTTTGAACCATTTAGCACAGCATGGCTGACAAGCCATTATGACACACTTTGTGGTTGCCACACTTTCTCATATAGGTCACTACAAATGCCTTTGAGGTCTTTTGCGTTTGCCAAGATACAGCTCCTTTCAATTACTGTATTTCAATTTCAAAATTGAAAACATTCTCATACTCTTGGAAGGCCTAGGGACAGAGGTGGAATTTGTACATATAAAACGCTACTCATCTAAACAGGATGCAAATGATTTTATTAATTACATTGGGCTTTGAGATTTTTGCTTGAAGAGTGATTTGCAAAAGTAGAAGCAATATTTGGTGCATGTTCTTTTGTACAGGGACAGGCCATGCTAGGATGGCAAAGGGAAGCTTTGGACATTGGGCACTGCGGCCACATCCCCTTCAAGACACTCAGAGTCTCCAATTAAGTAGTTTCTGATCCTTCTTCTACACATTACACAGAAGACAGGGAAAGTCCCTACTCACATAAATAAGTGAATGAAAAAATCTCTTACGTAGCCTTCTGCAGAGTTTCCATAAGTATTTGTCATATTTTGGATTCTCTGAGGAGGCTGTTGAGTGGAAAAGGAATAGGCTTTGGAGTTAAGTGGGATGGGAATCAAACTCCACCTGGACAGCATAAAATCTAAAAATCTCAGTTTTAGCTGTAAATTAGAGATAAGCTTATCTTACAGGAAAATTGGGAGAAATCAAGAAGTTAATGTAGGAAAAGTGCTTAGTACTGTATCTGGCATTTGGTAGGTCCTTGAAAGAGGAATTGCCATTTTCTGCTGGACAATAGTTCTTTGCAGCCTCAGTGCCATCTCACAGTCATCTGGAGAGCTTGGCAAACCTTATGTCCAGGCTGCACCCCAGACCCATTAAATCACGATCTCTGGGGATGGGACCTGGCATGAGTTTTGGATTTAACAAGGCTCAGCCAAGCAGACTGGGATGTCTCAGAAATAGCTGCCATTTCTGGTCCACCTCTAGGGCCATGCATGGCCTTTTCTGGGTATCTGAATGCAGCCTGGCTGAGCTATGCCCCTACACTGGATGTGACAAATAACAATGGGCATATGTGGTAGCCTCTTGTTTGGCATGATTACTTCCCAGCAGTTCCTGAGTGCTCAGTTTCCTGAGATACGTTTTTGTGGGGGTGAGCTGCTCTCCTGACGGCTACGTGCTCTGAAGCTTTCACTCATCTTAAGATCAGCCTCCCTGTCAACCCCACCCCTCTCATGAGGGTGGTTAAATCAAGGGTGAACCTACCCTGGCTGATGACCTGTCTGTTCCTGTTCTATCTCCTCTGATTTCTGTCTTTGCTGGCTTTGAGAGATAGGCTAGGTTAACAGAGGCCACAAATACTTTAACCTCCCCTCCGATGCTGTTAAAACAAAACCAGCTGGGTCAGGGGAAGAAAAACAAATAAAACACAAAGCCTCTTACTACAAAGCTTTGCAGTCCCCTAATAAAAACAATGGTCAGTGGCATTTCCAAAAATATGTTTAGGACAACTCAGTCTCCCAGAGGCCCAGAAGGAATTACAGATGGTGGAAACTACCAGAATGACCTGTCTTAAAGAAGGAAAATTTCTTCTCCGTCGAACCGTTGGCATGCAAAAGAAGAGAAAGGCATTTCCCCCATAATCCTAAGCAAAAGAGATGGGCTTGACGAGTTTGTGAGCCAATACCATTGTCACGGTCTATTTTCTGCAGGCTTTGCAATCTCATTTTCTAACAGGAAACAAGAATATGCCCAGATACCATGGGATGACTGATTTTATTATTTCCCAGGCTTGAAAATATATGTTCAGAAATACACCCAGCTCAATCCCTCCTTAAATTTTTCAGCACACGACCACTGTCCAGAATACAGACTGCATGATCTCAAACATGCTCCTAGGCAGTATTGCTTGGAAAATGAGGTCCTTGTCTTTAGAGATGGGAAGTCACGTTCCATAAAACATTTCTCACATTTTAAGAAGTTGATATTTCTGAAAAATTAACCCAGGGAAAATCAAATTGATATTAAAGAATGCCTGCAGTGGTCTAAGAATGCCTAATTTCCCCTGCCCCTCCCTGCTTCTCTATCTGCCAGTTTACGCTGGTTTTTTTCCCCGGCTTGGCGAGGGGGCAGAGGGTGATGGGGAGAGACCTTGGAGTAAAGTTTCAACGTGGCAGCAGGAAGCCAGCGTCTGTTATTTTAAGCACTGGACACCAGACAGGACATTTTGTTTCCAACACACTCAGGGGCAGAGAGATCTCAGTAAAGATCAAGAGGCTACAGAGCAGCAAGAATCATAAGAATCACATTAGCACTGACAAGCTTCCCAGTGGGGTGGAGAAAAGAGCATTTGGAGTGGTTTACTAAGAGGAATGCACATTTTTATCAGGCACTGAAGCTCTCCCTTTTGATGTTGGGATTCCAGGTCTATGGCATGTTTTATAGTCACATACACATGTTCCAAGGACTCTCCAGGCTGTTCAGTCTTGCCCCTGTGGAATGCATGCAGGAGCAGGCTGGACATCAGGGGTGGGCAGCCATCTGCATGGCCTGATTTCGAGGGCCCTGGGAAGACACCCTGCCTCCACCTCCCACCAGCTGCTCACATACACGGTTAGTTATTTAATCCCCAAGCAAGGATGAGAATGGACATTTCTTGTGCACCTACTGTGAGCCAGGAACTGGCTTTTTGGGCTCACTTCACAGATGAGGAAACTGAGGCCTGGAGATCAGGAATGCATTACCCAGCTGACCTGGAAATTGGCAGTGCCTAGGAGACTATCAAAGGTGGCTCTTTGGAAAACCTGGTAAACTCACTCATGATGAGGCGTGAATTCCATCATTCACGGAGTCATACACTTCACAAATGAAAAGTACTCACTATGTACAGGAGCCAGCCCAGCTGCTGAGGTGGGAATAGAAGATGAAAAATTTCTGACACTGTTTGGAACAAATGATCTAACAGGAGACAAGGCAGATATCAAATAACATACAACCAAAAACAGGTGCCATGAGACAGATGTAGACATTTGCGTAGTATTATTGCTTCCTGAATACTTAAAAATGAATGATAAGATATAATGTTACTTTGCATTTAAATAGAGAGTAATATTTTAGCAAGTCATTAATTATGTAATTTTACACATTAAATGAGGTAATATGGGAAGCTGAGGGCCTTCTGGGAACCCTTGTAAATCAGTGATTTTTTTTTTTTTAATTTTAGGTTTCAGGGTACATGTGAAGGTTTGTTACATAGGTAAACACATGTCGCAGGGATTTGTTGTACATATTATCTCGTCATCCAGGTATTAAGCCCAGTACAATAGTTCTCTCTTCTGTTCCTTTCTCTCCTCCTATCCTCCTCCCTCAAGTAGACCCCAATGTCTGTTGTTTCCTTCTTTGTGTTCATAAGTTCTCATCATTTAGCTCCCACTTATAAGAACATGTGGCATTTGGTTTTCTGTTCCTGTGTTAGTTTGCTAAGGATAATAGCCTCCAGCTCCATCCATGTTCCTACAAAAGACATGATCTTGTTCTTTCTTATGGCTGCATACTATTCCATGGTGTGTATGTACCACATTTTCTTTATCCAGTCTGTCACTGATAAGGATTTAGGTTGATTCCATGTCTTTGCTATTGTGACTAGTGCTGCAAGGAACATTCACATGCATGTGGCTTTATGGCAGACCTATTTATATTTGTCTGGGTATATGCCCAGCATTGTGATTGCTGGGTCAAATGGTAGTTCTACTTTTAGCTCTTTGAGGAATCACCATACTGCTTTCCACAATGGTTGAACTAATTTACACTCCCACCAACAGTGTATAAGTGTTCCCTTTTCTCTGCAACCTCACCAGAATCTGTTGTTTTTTCACTTTTTGATAATAGCCATTCTGATGGCTTTTATCATCAGATAAGATGCCATCTTATCCAATGTGGTGTGAGAAGATATCTCACTGTGGTTTTGATTTGCATTTCTCTAATGATCCTGATATTGAGGGTTTTTTTCGTATGCTTGTTGGCCACATATATGCCTTCTTTTGAGAAGTGTCTATTTATGTCCTTTGCCCACTTTTAATGGGGCTGTTTTTCTCTTGTAAATTTGTTTAAGTTCCTTATAGATGCTGGATATTAGACCTTTGTCAGATGCATAGTTTGCAAAAATTTTCTCCTATTCTGTAGGTTGTCTGTTTACGCTGTTGATAGTTTCCTTTGCTGTGTATAAGCTCTTAAGTATAATTATATCCCACTTGTCAATTTCTGCTTTTGTTGCAACTACTCTTGGCATCTATTTCATGAAATATTTTCTCGTTCCTATGTCCAGGATGGTATTGCCTAGGCTGTCTTCCAGGGTTTTTATAGTTTTGGATTTTACATTTAAGTCTTTAATCCATCTTGAGTTGACTTTTGTGTATGGTGGAAGAAAGATGTCCAGCTTCAAATCTTCTGCATATGGCTAGCCAGTATTTAGGTATTATTTAGGTTGATTCCGTGTCTTTGCTGTTGTGAATAGTGCTGCAAGAAACATTCACATGCAAGTGACTTTATGGCAGAATTATTTATATTGTCCCTATTTAATAAATGATGCTAAGTGCTTTCCCCATTACTTGTTTTTGTCAAGTTTGTTGAAGATTAGATGGTTGTAGATGTGCAGTCTTATTTCTGAGCACTCTATTCTGTTCCATTGGTCTATGTGCCTGTTTTCTTACCGGTATCATGCTGTTTTGGTTACTTAGCCTTGTAGTATAGTTTGAAGTTGGGTAACATGATGCCTCCAGCTTTGTTCTTTTTGCTTAGGATTATCTTGGGTATTTGGGCTCTTTTTTGGTTCCATATGAATTGTAAAATCTTTTTTTTTTTTTCTAGTTTTGTAAAGAATGTCATTGGTAGTTTGATAGGAATAGAACTGAATCGGTAAATTGCTTTGGGCAGTATAGCCATTTCAATGATGCTGATTCTTCCTATCCATGAACATGGAATGTTTTTCCATTTGTTTGTGTCTTCTCTGGTTTCTTTGAGCAGTGTTTTGTAATTTTTGTTGTAGAGATCTTTCACCTCCCTGGTTAGCTCTATTCCAAGGTATTTTATTCTTTTTGTGACAACTGTGAATGGGATTCTTTTCTAATTTGGCTCTCAGTTTTGCTGTTGTTGGCGTATAGAAATGCTAGTGATTTTAGTACATTGATTTTGTTTCCTGCAACTTTGCTGAAGTCGTTTAACAGCTGGAGGAGCTTTGGGGCTAGTACTATGGGGTTTTCTAGATATAGAATCATGTTGTCTGCAGAGATAGTTTGATTTCCTCTCTTCCTATTTAGATGCCCTTTTTTTCTTTCTCTGGCCTCAAAATCAGTGATTCTTAACCAGAGAAACACACCAGAGTCTTCTGGAATTTTTTTTTTCAAGAATACACATAGTAGGCTGGGTGCGGTGGCTCACGCCTGAAATCCCCGCACTTTGGGAGGCCGAGGCAGGCGGATCACGAGGTCAGGAGATCAAGACCATCCTGGCTAACACGGTGAAACCCCGTCTCTACTAAAAATACAAAAAAATTAGCCGGGCCTGGTCGCAGGTGCCTGTAGTCCCAGCTACTCGGGAAGCTGAGGCAGGAGAATGGCGTGAACCCGGGAGGCGGAGCTTGCAGTAAGCCGAGATCGTGTCACTGCACTCCAGCCTGGGCGACAAAGCAAGACTCTGTCTCAAAAATATATATATATACACATACAGAGTAGGCCTCCCTCTGCAGACATTCTTCTCCAGAAGGACTAGGTTGGACCTTTCAGAAAAACTCACTAGGTAACTGTGGTGTGTACCCCCAGTTAAGAACCACTGCTGAAAGTCACAAATTATATTGTGTTTGTTGATTCTCTAAAAATCATGATTGATGATAACTGAAGACACCAGAAAATAATTCAGCCTCAAGAAATTTTTGTGCTTAGTCAATGGATTTGTGCATCAGGTTCCATCTGCCTCTATATCTATAGAGATGAGCAAGTCACTCATCAGCTCTAAGCCTCAATTTACTGATCTGTTAAATGGGGATGATAGTAACGCTACTACATCTATTTCCCAGAACTTTTGGGAGGATGATTGATTCAGCATCTGCTTACTTAGTACCTATTATTTGTAAGTGGCTGTTGTGTTCAGTGGAAGATTAAAATATCAGTGTGTCCACTATTTTCAAGGGTCTCATAAACTAGAAAAATTAATCATAACAGAAGATAGAAAATCAAGTGCCCAATGAAAGAAGTGCTCTGCGAGTTTGAAGGAGACCAAGAGATGGTAACTTAACATCTTGTGGATACATATTTGGGGATGCAGAGGAGAGGGATGAGTACTTGCTTAGAATGTTTGGGTTCCAGTCATGAGAAAGATCAGTAGAGTTGGATCATCATAAGCTAAAAATGCCACCTTTAGAGTCACTATTTTTTGATGGGTATTAGAGAGCCCTGGAAGCATTATAAGTGAACATGACATGTTCTGAGGGGGGTTAGGAAGACAAAACTCATAGTGTATAGTGCATGGATCAGGATGAGGGAAAAACTGGAGGTAGCAAGACTAGTCAGGAAGCCAAGGTGGCAGCAAATGTCTGAAATGGGCGAGGAGCTGTGTCGATAACTGTTCCAATTTGTGGCAAGAAGACAAAGGAGTTGACAAAAGACAGATACTAGGTTGAGTGATTGGGTTAATATGGTTCCTTGAAAGGGCTCTGAGACACCATGCAAATAAAGGTGGCCACCAAGAAGCCCCATCCAAGGCAGCTGCCTGAAGAATTAAAACCTTGTGGTTTCCAGAGCTTTGCTAGGATAGGATGCACTGAACAGGCCTCGGGGAGGAGGGTATGGGGAAAAATTGATGGGGAAGCCCCCTAACTTTTGCCTTGTGCCCAGGACAAAGCTTAGCCAAGCACTCCAACAGTATGAAGCCAATTTCCTGGGTTCAAAATAAACTCTACCATCTTGGGCAAGGTACTTCCTCTTTCTGAGACCTGTATTCTTCATTTGTAAAATGGGAATCATGACAAGGATAATAATAATATTGCCCACTTCATACTGTTATGAGGATTAAATATTAAATAGGGTGTCTGACTTAACTTGGGTGCTATAGAATATATACATATACACACACAGACACATATATATGTTTTCATACACACTTATTTGAAAAATTCTATAGTTCACAAATACTGAAAACTATTAATTTGAACCAAAGATTGGACTGACTGACTTGGATTTGCTCTCTAAAACTGGGTCCCTCTGGTCAATGTAACTGACCTGCAGCACCTACAGCCAACCTGGTCATCCCTGTGCCCTTCTTGGTCTTTTTGGTGCCCAAGACATGTCCTCCATATATATTCCTATTTTTAAGAATTACATGTTTATCAGAATAATTTTCGTTCTCAGTGCTCAAGTTGAAGCAGATGATCACAGAGAATTTAACTACATAAAGTCCTTCTATTTTACAAAGGGCACAAAACTTTAGAGATGTTCACCAGTAATTAAGTCCTAATTAAGAGAGTCCTGATTAGGTCTTAGCTATAGATGAACATCTCTGAAATTTTGAAAGAGATTCAAAGAGAGAGAGAGGAGGGGGATTTGATGTGAGGGAGACTCTCCGTTGCTGACTTTGAGGATGGAGGGGCCCTCATGGGACGCAAACAGCCTCCAGATGCTGAGAGTGTTCCCACTGACAGCCAGAGAGGAAACGGGACCTCAGTCCTACAACACAGCTACTGAATTCTGTCACAGCCATGTGAGCTTGGAGGAGGTGCCTGAGCTCCAGATAGGAAAGCAGCTGCTGACACCTTTATTTCAGCATTATGAGAACCTGAGCAGACAGTACACTGTGCCCAGACTCCTGACCCAAGGGAACTGATCTATTCAATGGTCACTAAGTTTGTGGTAATTTGTAATGCAGAAATAGAAAGTGAATACAATCTCTCTAGCCCAGACCCACACGCTGGGATTCCTCAGGCACAAATCCACCTGCCTAATCCTCCCCAGCTGTGGGAAGGAAAAACAAAGGCCAGTGTGGAATACCAGCTCCCCTTCACCCTGGAAGATGCTACAGATGGAATAATGTTCTTTCCTTTCCCAGTTGTACTGAACCAACATGGAATTCCATATGTATTACATCACCACTCCCTCATCTCAGAGTCCAGCCACACAGAGGAAGCAAAAATGAAGAGGATGCTCCAGTAGGGCTCATGTAAAAGGATATCTTGTTCGTAGGATGGCTGGAAGAAAGTGGCTGACTATCCTTTGCCCCAGTGCCATCTAAAAGACACACAGATTCTCTTTAGGTTCTTTCTAGGGAAATTTTTTAAAAACTCAAATCAACTGCAGAATTTACTGAGCTTTCATAAAAGTCTACCCTTGGCTAACTCTTTGGATAAAGTAAATGAAGGGGCAGAAGTTTCTGGAACAGTTTGCTAGCTATTTATGCACAACCAGGCAAACTTTCCCTCTTAACTAGAGTTCAGTTCGTTGGCTAATTGTGCATTTATTGGACAAACCCAAGTTGTCACACCTGTAGGTGAGCAGCAACAGCAAGGCAGAGAGGCAATGTCTGTCACCTTGATTGCTAACCCTGACCTTAGGTCCACACACACAAAAAGACCAGGTAGAACTTTTTTGCCCCCCAGCACAGGTGATTAATCATGGACTGAGGCAGGCCCTCAGTTGAAAGCCAGTGGAGCATAGCACCAACATCTGTTTTGTGTTAGCTATTGCTGAAATGCCAGGGGCCTGAAACCATTTAGAAAACGCAGCTCTCCATGCCCTCAGCCTCTTTCGGTCTCTCCAGCTGGCAACCAAGTGACAAATGTATTTAGAAATCAGAAGCTAGCTCCTCTGTCAACAATGCCAAGGGCCTTCAATGCCGGGGTCCTTGGACAGTGCATTTGGGTGGAATTTTTTGTAGATGCCTCTTGTTTTCATTGAAGGACCTTGGAAAAATGGAGCAACCACCACGTTCTGGCTGAGTTGGATGGAGAGAAAAAGAGTTGTAGGAAACCAGTTTTGTATTCAGTGAACTCTCTGCCAAGGTAGACACTGAGAAACGTGAGAAGATCTTTTTTAAACCAGGTGTGAATTATCATGGTTTTATCACCCGCATCACAGTCCTTTTCCTTTTTGCTTTTCATTCCCTCTTCCCCAGAGAAGAGACAGAATTTGAGAGAATTGTAAATCTGCAATAACAGTCACAAGATAAGTTTGAGGATGTGAACGGATAACGTAGCTTGCAGCTCCCAACAGTTTGCACTGAAGACAATCAATGTGTTATAAGAGAAGTTTGTGAATGTATCTCATGTCAAAAATAAACAGTAGGAAAGAGAAAACTCCTCTCTTAAGAGCTAATTTCTGTCATCCAGTGTACTCCTTTCTTTCCCCCCTCAATGCCCTAAATCTTCCCACTTAGTCCCTGGTTTTTTTTAAACCTATCAAACTCAAGTGTAAAAATATGTGTGCCCTGTTGCAGGGACCAGAGCAAAGGTTGTAGGTCACAGCTGGAAGGGGCTGGTGCCACTTTCTCCCAGTCCACGCTGGGCTAGGGGCAGGGTCAATACCTCACCTGGCAATCTCATGATAAAATTTCACCAATAATCAGAGTAAATGAAATAATTCACACAAAGTGATTTAACAATGAGGCATGGTTGTATTTTCAGTGCACATACATTGTATTTTAAGTGTCACTCTTTTTTCCTTTATCTTTTCTCTGTAGAAGGTAAATAAAAATGATTAAAATTCAAAAATTAATAAAGTTACTTAAAAGACCTTGACATTTTAATCAACTTTTTCTCCTAATAACTGAATAAAAAATAGAAATTTAAGCTTTAGAACTTTTTTAAATCCTGTAGATATTCTGTAGAATGAATTATCTGGTGTGAACTTGCCCATCTAGACATAACAGGGCTTTTAAAAGTAGATAAAATGCAAGTGATGTTAATTGGAATCATATTCTAATATTAGCTCAATCCTGATAGGAAGTCTCTAGTTTTATTTCTCTACCTGGGCTCAGAATTCAGTCTCGTGTCTGGTTACCTTAGTCAAGGGCTGAGTGCTAATGTCATGAACATCAGAGGTTTGATGCCTGTTCAAATTTATTAGCTTCCTTTTCTTCTGTGGTCCCAAAAGTACCCAAGGAGAGTTGAGTGAGTGACTGGGGTGGACTCAAACTCATTCAATTCAAAGAATTGGCCTATCAGTTCATGTTTTTAAATTGCAATTTTTAATTTTCTGATAATGATGCCATTTTCTGTCTCATCACATCCCTTCTTCAAAGAATAAAAAGTCCTTAATGTCTGTATGCTACCATTTCCAAAATGTACATTCTCCCCTCCTCTGGCATGACTTCCAGAGCTACTCCAATTTTATGTCATTTTAAATTCTTCTGGGGAATTATTATCCTCAGGGTCCATTTTCTGCTTCCAGAAAGTACACAGCTTTGGGGAATTGAGCAACAGAATCATAGCAGTGATAGCAATACCTGCCATGTGCTAGGAATGAGTTCTGTGAAAAAGAAACTAGAAGTAGTTGTGGTAAAAGCCAGACTAGTAGCCCCAAGAGTCCCTAAAAAAAGGAGGAGAGATCTGAATTCGGTCCTTTAGACTTTATTTTTCTTTTGTTCTTAGCTACTTTTATTCTCTTCCAGGTCAAGAGTTTATTTATGAAGAAAATAGGAAAGCATTTGGAAAGAATCAGAAAGTCTGAGGAAAGAATGTCCTGGGTGGAGGTTAAGTACTGTGGCAAAGTCTGGTTCCTATTCACCAAACTCATTTCCTCTCCTAGGCACATAGTTAACTCCATTACCCAGGTTCCTTTGTGGTTAGGCAAAGTCATGTGACTGAGTTACAGCCAATGGAATGTGGGCAGAAATACAATGTGCCTTTCCAGCCATGGCCCTTGAAAATGTCACAGGCACAATCCATCATGCTCCTTACCCCTTTGTCAGCAACTTTGGAAACCATATATTGAAGCTGGAGGAGCTACAAAATGGAAGGAGGCTGGGTTCTTGGAAGAGAACTGTCTTGCCCAACAGAAACACCAATTTTGGATTTTATGTTAGGAAAAAATGAATTTCTATTGTGTTAAGCCATGGTTTTGTTGGCATTTGTCTGTGACAACAAGTAACATACCTTAACTAATACCAACCCCACAAAAAAGGATACTATGGAAAACTTTCAAAGACTCAAAATCCCAATACCCCTTTATCTTTCATTGTCTGTAAAAAGAAACCCACATTTTTCTGTGGGAGTTTTAGTTTCTCAGCCTCTCATTACTAGTCACCAAGTATGTCACAGAAACATAGTTTCTTGATTGAAAAACGTCCTAAGTGCAAACCATTATTAAGATGGAGGAGGAGAAGGAGAGAGGATGGAAAATGTCATTTTGGATGCTTAGGAATCACGCTACCCTCCTCTATTTTGGAAATGTACTCAACTTGAACAGAGAGGATTAGCTGTTGCCCAGTGCCTGCTGATTACTGTGTATGAAAAAGTGAAATGCACTTTTGAGTTTCAGATTGTGTCTCTATAGGAAACTTTAAGCGAGGGATTCAACTAACTGCTTGATAATTAAAGGAAAAACTCCAGTTTTGCTTCTGCTATTTAAGTAGCATTGGCTTGAATTATGCAGCATGCTCAGTTCACCTCCATATCTGATAGTGTCTAGACAAATCCTCAGTGTATGTTATATAAAACCATGCATTTATCAAAAGAATGGGAAAGAGGCTATAGAGTTTGACCTATGCATGCACCCATCCATGACGTATTTATGACTGCAGTATTTGAACTAAAATAATTCTATAAGTAACCTATAAAGAAATAACATTGTAATTGTTTATAAGTGGTGACTAGATCCCAAGGCTTGTCAGAAAATCTGCTTAGTCCCAAGTATAGTATTCAGTGCCCATTCACTCACATATTTGATGCTTAAGGTGCAATTAAATAACTAATCACTACCTATTTGGAGGGCTGGGTTAGGGGTGTGTGTGACTAACGTAATAGAAGTAAAAAACTGCAAGGGACTGAAGGAAGGAAAAGTAATTTTCTGACTGGGGCCATCAAGATAGGACTTATAAGGATGACCAGAGGCTCAGGAGATAATGAATGGGGGTAGTGTGTTGTGGGGAGGGACGAGAGCCTTCAAGATAGAGGAAAAGCTGCCTGCGGAATCGTTGAGGAGATATGGCCAAAGCTGATGCTGAATGGGTCATTTTTTCAGCCAACATGTACCACTTCATTTTGGGGACAGTGTCTCTGCCCTTATGGCATTTGTATTCTCCTGGTAAAAACAGATATTAACCCAGAAAGAAAATTCATATTAAAGGAGGTAATACGTGCTATGAAGAAAAATGATACTGACTGAGGGGGTGGACTGAGTAACTCACAGGAAAGGGGACAATATTTTAGAAAGGATGTTTAGGGAAGGTCTCCCTGGGTTGGTGGCAAGAACTAGAAGGGTCACTCCAGCATGAATCCCCAAGTTGTTCTGAGTCCAGATTTCCTCTGGTCTCAAGTTTTGGCTCTGCACCTGCTCTGGGAGATGAGCTCGAGTAGCAGAAAGCTCAGGGGGACCTATGCTTGGAGTCAGGAGCCAGGAAGGCCTGTGTGGTGAAGGGGCAAATATGAGGGAAGGTTGCAAGTCTCTGGGAAGTCAGGGAAGGCCTGGATTGCTTTCTTTAATTTTGCAGAGAGATCCTCCTTGTTCGTGAGGATAAGGACAATTTGATCAGCAACAGCTGTTTACTTATCTGTGTTTTTAAACATGATCTGAACTACTTCAACTAACAGAATATATGTTTTCTTTCCCAGGGTATACAAACCAAATTGTCATCTTTAGCCTTTCTGATGTTCTCAGCAGAAACAGGGACTTCACCATGAAGGAACAGAACTCTGTTTTAATTTTAGAATAGGGAGCATCATCATAAAACATAACACAATATAGCCAAATGTATTATTATATATGATATATTATAACAGCATAATTTAACCACATATGAATGAAAAACCCATCACTTCTGTAGGTCAAGAATGGAGAACCTTCTCCCAGAGGCCAAAACTCAAAGGAAAAGAGGAGCATCCCGTTAGCTGA